>NC_091031.1:10576570-11188892 GCF_041296385.1 Aphelocoma coerulescens | reverse complement strand
GCGAGGTCCTTGTTACAATACAATAAATCATCTTCTGTAGTGAATATTCTAATTCTCACTAGCCAATCTAATACAAGGTACAAATCCTATAGCATTTACATACAGCCTATAAGAGTTCTTACATTACCATAGAGTGTTACATTTTAACTTCTAAAAACTACTCCTTGGACCCCTTCTGCTGAGCTAGTAGGGTCTGCTCTGACCCTTGGACCTGTCTGCAAGCAGAGGGTATTGTTCAATCAAGAGGGGATTACCTTCAGCCGGCTATACCATTGTTTTCTAGTTGTTCAGTAACTAAGACTCTATATCTCAAAGATGGCCTTCATTTCGATGTCGCTCACAGTTTTCATATTCCCAAAATCTTTTGTTAGGCAATCATATTTATAAGGCTTTCCTGTTTCATCTTCCCCAACATCTCCCCCGTTCTGATGAACAACTAAGATATTAGATACAGTCCTACTTGTTATTTTTTGCACACACTGAAGTATACAAGGTACTGCTACTAAAACTATAATTATTACTACTAGAATAATCAAGCCTATTTTACAGAGTTCCCTTAGCCAAGGGGCAAAGCTCCAACCATCAAACAGTCTAGCCAAGATGGTCATCTGTTGTAATTTGGTTAGCTAGGTCAGATTTATCAATTTTAGAATTATCAATATAAGTTTGGTGTCTATGGCTGGGAGTTGGAGATACATGATGATCGTCATATGGCCAATACTTATCAAGAGTAATATTATCAAAACCTTCTGGAAGAGGTATTCCAACTAAACAGGTTGAAAAAGGTTTGTCAGGGCTTGTCTCAGATAGACAGATGGTATCGGAGCCTGCAGATTTGGCTAAAGCAACCCAGACATTTGTCTTTGGTTGATTCACAGGTAAAGCTTCACTACAAAAACTAAAACAAAAGAATAAAAGCAACATGCACGCGCGCAAATGAGAAAACTCCATTCTTTTCTTGAGCTGTTTTTGGCAGATCACTTTCTTCTGGTGATTCTGCGCAGTTCAGGTCTGGGTGCTTGCTTCCTGGCTTCCACTTGCAGGGTCACTGGCTGGTGTGGTGGCATCAGCAGGCTTTGATGCGAGGTATGGCTTCACGTTTTTTGCTGGAACCCACTTGATTCCTTCACCTGTGGAAACACATGCAAACCCCTTCCCCCACATTATAAGATTGTATGGTCCTTCTATTTTTCCTGAATCTAGATTTTTAATCAAAACTGGGGGACGTTCTTTCAGTTTTGCTTTTTTGTTGTTCAAAAAATGTCTATAAATGGGGGGATCAGGCTCTTCTGCAGAGCTATTCAAAAAATTGTAAACATACAAAGCCTTGTTCAACCTCCTTTGAGGTGTGTCCTGGGCTTCTCCCCCTTTCTGTTGATCTAAAATGCGTTTTAGGGTTTGATGTGTTCTTTTTAGGGTACTTTTTAGCAATTGTTTAAGATACGGTGAGCAAATACCACTATCTCTTACAGCCCTTCTTAGTTCTTTAATTTCGTGAGTGGGGATGGGAACCCACGTTTTAGGACTGTCAGGCTGTTGGCTAGCTATCACAGGCTTAGCTAATAGACTAAGACTTTCATCTTTACAGATTTGGCGTCTTATTTCATGCCAATCTGTTAATTGAGAATAATCTGAGCACTTTGGAGGATTTTTTGATTCAGAAAGTAGCACTAACAAACTCTCAGAACTCGTTTTCTCCTTATGGGTTGCAAGATCCCAGCCGCTCGCTGGCGGGACTCTGGGGCTCATTGCAAACAAATCTGGCTGCTTTTCAGGGTTTCCTGGTGTTAGATTTAAAGCATCAGCTCGGGCAGAGCGGCTCTCCGTCTTCCCTGCCACCGGAGCTGGACCATTGCCCTCCGTTCCCCCTCTGTTTGCGGCCTGTGAGGCGAGGCTGAGCTGCGCGGAGGGATGTTGCTGGGCGGCGGTAGCCGAGGGATACAGCTGTGCGGTGCCGGAGGGCCCCGGCGGGGGCGGCGATGGCACTGCCGATCTCCGCGGTGGCGGGCGAGGAGGCGGGGGAGCCGCGAGGAACCGGCTCCGCGGCAGCGGGCGAGGGGGTGCGGGTGGCTCTATTGAAGGCGAGGTGAAAGCCGTGGGGGGCGGTGGCGGAGCTAGTTCCGTGAGCAGTGCTGTGGTTGGAGAAGTGTGAGCGTGCGTGGGTTGCGCCATCAGCTCAGCGTGGCGGACTGTGATGGCCGCTGTCTGTGTGTCGGGGAGAGCGGGAGGTGGCAGGGCTGTCCCGTCGGCAGGAGATGATCCCGGGGCTGCGGGAGGCGGGAGGGCCGGCGTGGAGGCGGCGGGAGTATGTTGCGGTGGGGCCATGGCGAACGGTGGGCCAGTCGGCGGCTGGACCGCGGCGTGCTGCCGCTGGGAGTTTGCAGGCTGGGCTGGTGTGGCTGCCGGCGCGGCGGTGCCGGGAGACGGGGCTGGAGCAGCGGCAGGCACGGGAGAGGCAGCAGCCATCTGTGTAGGCGCTGCAGCGCCGGCACCAGGTGGCTGGCGGGGCTGGGGCGCTCCGTGTCCCACGGACGCGGACGGGACGTTGGCCACCACCGGCGCCGTGTCGGTGGCGGCGAGGGGGACCTGGGGGGCTGGAAGAAGGGTCGCCGCCTGGCTTTGCGGGGGGCCGGCTATGATGGTGGCTACAGCCATAACAGGCGCGGCTGGGGGAGCGGTAGGACCCGTAGGTGGCTGGGGAGCAGCCGCTGGCCCCGCGGGGCTATCGGCGGGGGGCGGGGCCACCATGATGCCAGCAGCGGGGGGTGGGGTAACAATGAGGGCAGCAGTGGGGGGTGGGGCCGCGAAGGCGCTGGAGCCGAGGGCGGGGACCGCGGGAGCCGGGGCAGCAGGGAGGAACGGGATGGGGGGGGCGGGGATGGGGGGAGCGGTGGGGGGGGTTGTAGGGTCCGGTGGGGCAGGGGTGATGGGTGCCGGGACAGTGGGGGCGGGGGGCGGGGCGGCACGAGTCAGTCGGACCGCGGCTACCGGAGCCGCGAGAGGCGGGACAGCAGGGACTAACGGGACCGTGGGGGTGGGGATGACAGGGGCGGTGGGGGGGGCGGTGGGGTCCGGTGGGGCAGGGGTGACCGGTGCAGGGACCGCGGGGGGGTGGGGCGGGGCGGCACGAGACAGCTGGACCGCGGGTACCGGAGCCGTGGGGTCCGGCTGCGGGGCGGGGGCCGTGCCCGGTTGCAGGCTCGCGGCGGCAAGGGGCGGGCTCGCAGCAGGAGCGGGACCCGGCGAGGTGGCTGCTGCGGGCGGCGCCTTCGCAGCAAACAGCTCCACGAGCGCTCTGCAAGCCGGGAGCAGCTCCGCGGCAGCCCAATCCCGGCGGGAGATATTATTAAAGAGTTTAACCCCAACTGTGTCCCAGAAGTCTCTTGTAAAGACGGCTGAACGGTCAGCATTTGGGAAATTAATCAGAGTATATTCTAAGAGGTTTTTTAGCTCCTGTTTAGGTAATTGACTTGGACCGGAGCTTAGTAAATACTTAAGTTGCTTATAGAGATGTCTGTCATGGGCAGAGTGAGTTTGTCCCATTATTGACCAGTATGATACTCACCTAGATGTCGCAGGGGGCAGGGTCCTTAGTGAGGGGTCCGTCGTGGGGGGCTGGCCAGGCTCTCCACACGGCGCTCAGGACGCTGCTGTCGGGTCCCTCCTCAGAGCTCCGGTTTCAGGCGTCGCTTGGCAACGGCTTTCCGTGCTCGGGACCTCGCAGGTGTCTCCACTCAGAGCTCCAGTGCGGGCGGTGCTGAGCAATACCCGCCTGTGCTCGGGCGCGCGGCTGGATCCCTCCTAAGAGCTCCGGTCTGCACTGCTTAGCAGCGTGTCCGTGCTCGAGGGGTACCACGGCAAACTTCCTCAAAGAGCTCCAGGTAACCGCTGCGCAGCAGTGGCCGTCTGTGCTCGAGGACTGCCAGGCAATTTCCTCCCTCCGAGAGCTCCAGGTGATCGCTACGTAGTAACGGCTCCCCGTGCTCGAGGGCTGCCTCGGCAGAGTTATAGAGCTCCGGCTTTTGCGCTGCGCAGCAACGGTATGCCGTGCTCACGACACGTTCCAGGTGGCTATAACTGGTCTTTTAGTTACCGTCCATGGCGAAGTCTCTCACAGGTGGAAGGAGCTGAATCGGGCCTTCACTCACGTTTGGGCGCCAGTTTGTCGGAACTGAAGGCGAGATGATGGTGATGAGGGTGTGGGTTCGGTCGGGCCCGGCTGGAGATGGACGGATGGAGACGTCTCTATAAGCGGGTCTTTGGAGCATGCAGTTTATTGCAGAGGGCGTGGGTACAGAGGCACTGCTTAGAGCTGCCAGCTGCAGCTCCAAGCAGGCCCAAGGTGTAAGAGAGAGAGAGATGAATCAAGAGCAAGAGGCTAAGAGCTAAGAGAGTAAAGAGCAAGAGAGATTAATTAAGAGGAGAGCTGAATTAAGAAGAGTTACTAAGAGCGTTACTAAGAGAGTTACTAAGAGAGCGAGGTCCTTGTTACAATACAATAAATCATCTTCTGTAGTGAATATTCTAATTCTCACTAGCCAATCTAATACAAGGTACAAATCCTATAGCATTTACATACAGCCTATAAGAGTTCTTACATTACCATAGAGTGTTACATTTTAACTTCTAAAAACTACTCCTTGGACCCCTTCTGCTGAGCTAGTAGGGTCTGCTCTGACCCTTGGACCTGTCTGCAAGCAGAGGGTATTGTTCAATCAAGAGGGGATTACCTTCAGCCGGCTATACCATTGTTTTCTAGTTGTTCAGTAACTAAGACTCTATATCTCAAAGATGGCCTTCATTTCGATGTCGCTCACAGTTTTCATATTCCCAAAATCTTTTGTTAGGCAATCATATTTATAAGGCTTTCCTGTTTCATCTTCCCCAACACCTCTCTTTCTCTGGCCAGGGCAAAGCCCTCCCAGTTTCCTCTGATGCAGGTGGGAATGGAAATAGATTTCAGTGCTGTTTTTCAGAATGTTTGGCTCCCACCCTTTCCCTGTGCTCCCAACGCCCTGGGAAACCCAGCTGGGCAATGGCAATGGGACAGAAAGCAGCTCCTTCACCCTGTGAGCTGTGGCACAAGTCTGGAGTTTGGGTCAGTGGTGTCCAGCCCCAAAGTGTAACTGGGCTCTCACCCACTCCTGGCCAAGCTGCCCCTCTGGGTGGGCACTGCCAGCCCTGGGTCCCAATCCAGCAAAGGGAATCTGCACCAATCTGTGCAAAATCAACCCAAATCCACATTCCCCGATGTGGGACAGGCCAGGGACTGGAGCCTGCTGGTGTTTCCTCAGCCCATCAGGCCTCAATTACCTGCTGCTTTTCCCTATACCCATCCATTCAAGGGCTGTTTTGGTGCTCAGAGCCTGCTAAGGACTTTGGGGACTCTTTTAGAGATCCACTTGTCTGTCTCTCTGCTCTGTGATTCCCTCTCCAGCCTGCAGACGTTCATTAGTGGAGTGTCTCACGTTCATTAGTGGAGTGTCTCACAGAATTCATACACAATCTGTGATTATTGCCACCAAAATGCCACTGGCCACATCGGCCTGGATAACAACAACAACAACAACAATCCAGGCCTGACGAGCTCTTTAAGCAGTTCCCAGCCAGGTATTGATTAGGTGGCTCTGGCTTAGATATTGAGGAGCAGGAGTTGTTCATTGCAAATATCCGATCATGCATTGTCCAGCAGCTCTCGCTTGGGAAAGCAGAGTTATCCCTCTGATTTCCCTCTCTCCTGGGTGTGGAAGCCAAGTGTAGGGGATGTGGGGAGTTTGTGGGGCTGGAGGGGTGTTTGACTAAGGACAGGGATGTGGGACACCAGTGTAAGCCCCAGCTGCAGGCAGCTGCCCTCACCAACCTTCCCACAATCCCATTTCTGGAATAGCATCCGGCTTTCCCACACCAGAATTGAGTGGATTTTGTATTTCCAAACTCCAGTCTGGTTAGGAGGCCGGAGCACTCAGCAGGATTTTATTGCACCAGCAATGCCTGGATGAGATGATTTAGTGGCCAAACCAAACTTAGGACAGATAACATTGTCCAAGCGTCACTTTGTCCCCTGCCTGTGGCACCATCCCTGCTGGGAGCAGGGGTAGATGAGGGCTGTGGGGAGGGGACCCTGCTGTCTCTCAGCAGTGACTTTCAGCTCTAAAAGTCTCTACTCAACCCACAAATGGGTGTCAAGACACAATCATCACGTTACTATTTCTACAAGCTCCCTGTGGGTGACTCTTCCAACTGCAGTGTGGATCAAAAATACGCCAGAATGTGAACAGAAGGTAATTTTAGGTCTGTGATTTCTTTATAGAGATTATCATCAAATTTAGATCTGTTGCTGTCAGCACAAACCACCCACCCAGAGACCTGGTTTTCCTGAGGTATTGCAGACAGCATTTCCCTTTTTGGGAGCTCTCTGGGTGCCCCATTTCCTACCCAGCCCTGCTTTGCCTTGGTCAGAAAACTCCCATGGACCCCCCCAGTCCCATCCTGCCCCACAGCTCCTCTGGGACAGCAGAGACTCAGGAAAAAGGCTCCTGAAAGCACAGAATTCTCTCTCCCATCTCCTCACTCCTACCCTCTCACAAGGCATTGAGAGTGCCTGACTCCGCACCTGGACTCCTGTGTCATTTCATTACTCGCCTGTCTGATCTGCTTTTCAATTCCCTGCGGATTTTTTGTCTTTCTTTAATTTTTTCCCTTCCCATGGCAGTGAGGTTCACAGTTTAATCAGGCATTGCTTGAGAAAATGCTTCCTTCCGTGCTCTTTAAGCTCGCCCGCAGCGATCCCTGCCTTGGGTGGCCTCTCACGCCTGCCTTTGACAAAGTGTGAATAATCTGTCCTCCTCTGTCATGTACTGCTTTAGAGCCCCTGCTCCTGCCTCCCCAGGGCGGGCCCGTGCAGAGAACTTCTTGCAACGTAGGGTCCCAATCAACCCCATAAATCACAGCTCGGGAACTGGAGAACGTCATCTGTCCTCGGCTAATGCCACAGCGAGCCAGGAAACGCAGCTGTGGGGACCTGACGGACACAGGAGCTGGGCCATGGGATAATGTGGGGCTGGGACAGGGCTGAAAGGTTGGATAACACCCCATCCTGGGGCCGTGGGTGCAGCCTGGGGGCTCCAGCTCTGGGTTTGTGGAGCACTGTCCCTTGGAGATCGACATGTCCTGGCAGTGGGACGCACTGGACCGGTCAGCTTCCCGCTGGAGTGTGTCAGGGATCGAGGACAATCCCTGCTTGTTGTGACAGCCCATAACCAGGGCTGGTCCTGCTGCCCCTGAGAGGGTCACGGTCACCAAACCCTCCTGGGGATGAGGGTCAGGGCTTTTCTTGTTGAAAGTCCTGCTCCCCCCGATGCTCTGTCACTCCCAGGGACTGTCCCTGCTCCCAGCACAGCCCTGAGCTTGCTTTTCCTTCTATTTACACTCCTCCCTTCCCTGAAGCTGGAATTCCTGGAGCAGGAGCTTCAGGAAATTTAATACAAGCAGCTTAACAAAACATCGAATTCGCTCTCAGAGTTCCTGTGGCTGAAGTCCCCTGAATCACCAAGTGGTAACACTTTCCTTTCTAAAGGAAACCCACCACGTGATCCACTTAGTAATGGCTTTATCATTCTTTAATTGCTGCTTTTGTTTCTAAACAACAACAACAAAAAAGATAAAATAAGCAGGCAAAGAAGCCAAGAAAAGTATATATTTACATCAGATCGATTGAGATACATGAATGAAAGGAAATGAACCAATTTGCCAGGCAGGAAAGGTTAAAGATGATTACATGGATTAAAATCTGTGCAATCTCTTTGCAGCACTACTCATTCTAGACCGTGGTTGCTGGAACAGAAATTGTCCTGTATTTTATACCGCTAAAAAAAAGGGGTTTAATGCACTAGGCAGAGAAAGAAAGAGCTGGTGGGAGCTGGCCAGGCTCTCCAGTGGCAGGCAGGAAACTTTGGTCACTGGGATCTTTGATCTTGGCATCGCTCAGCTCCTTCCTCCCTCTCCTTTCTGTCTCCTCAGCAAAGCTCTCCCAGATTTCCTTCCTCAGTTCTATCTCCCACTCAAGTGCTCTCCCAGGCTGCTCTTTGTGGTGGTTCCAGAGATTTTCCAGATTTCTCCTTGTTATCAAATCCCCACTTAAGAAGTCCTGGTGCCAATCTGGACTTGATGCTCTGGGAGATCTTTTCCAGCCTTAATGATGCTGTTCTTTCACACCCGCTGCTTGTTTCTGAGACATTTCCTCCGTGCTGGGAAGGCCTCAGGCATTCTCCTTTACTGCTTCACCTCAAAACAGGACAAATGGAAAAGATCCACGGAAATTCAGGCTTCCCTTTCAGCAGAGAGCAGTTCACACGTTTCAGCGAGGAGATTTCAGAAGTGCAAATGTTTCTGTAGTACACTGAAAAATATGAATGAAAAGGAACACGCCGGAGCTTCAAAATAGCCTGGGGTGAGATTTTTTCTGATGAGGAGGAGACGCAGCGAAAAAAAAACCCAAGATAATTTTATGCACAACCCAAGATGGAGCAGGGAGCCTTTTTCATGTCAAAAATGGATCATCCTATTTTTGAAACAATGCCTGGTTTTGGTCTCCACGAAGCTGTCCCTGTGAGGGAGCGCTGGAGCTGAGCTGTTCCCTTTCCCATTCCCTCCCCAGTCCGGGTGTGTTGTGTGTGCAGGTGCCCGGGTGCTCCACAGGGACAGGCACTGAGAACTCGAGTCAGAGCCACCGAGAGGAAATTCCCCAGGCCCCAGCAGCGCTTCTTCCTTTTTGGCAGGGGTCATCAGCCTGGGAGGCTCAGGGAGGTCATTTGGGATGTGTTAGAGCAGCAATAACCAGGCTGGATTTTCAGCCAGTCCCAGGGCAGTACAAACTTCACTTTAATTACTTGAAACTCCTTTTTTTTGCTGGTGTCTGAGGCTCAGCTGTGCAGTCTGTGTCTCTCCCAGGTCCCCTCCTGACTGCTCTTTCTCCTGCCTTTCTCTCCAGTTGCTCACAGGGAGGGAAAAATGTCTGTCATTCTAAGGACCATTCCTGCTGACTTTGTGTGCAGCAGAAGGGAATTACTGACGGGCAGATTTCTGTGCTCTGTGCTTAATAACAGAGCACACAGGGCCACGGAGGGCTCCCACCAGCTCCTGCAGGGTGGGGAGTGCCAAGGAAACAATGATAAGACAGACAGAGAAATGTATTAAAGTAGAAATAAGACGAAGAATGAGGGGTGATAATTCTGTATTTGCCTCCAAAGGCAACCCCTTCCTTTGAAAGCTGAGCTCAGGACCCATCCACAGTGACCAGATCAGATCCACACAGCTGGGAATTGCCACGTGGAGCTCCATGGAGGAGAAGCTCTGGGGATATCTCAGAGCTGAGCTCCCGCTGAGGACAGACCTGCCCTTGGAGCCAGGCCAAACTTAGAGAAAAAACAACCAGACATTAAGGGCAGTGTTACGTGGCTTGGGGAAAGGGATCTTGCATGCTGTGGTATAAATTATGGTGGAAGGATGAATAGGGAATGTTTCCAATAAAACCACGAGGTTCTGCTGTGCTCCTCCATTGCTGGCATCCAGAAAACTCCAGAATGTGGGAAGTACGAAGGTACCTGGCTGGGATAGTACAAAAGCCGTGTGCTGTGATGTCTGAGGAGAAAAGGAGCTCCACCAGTTGTGGGAAGCCTGGAGAAGCTTTGTGTGAGCCTGGTTTGGTCCTAGCTGTGGGTAAAGGCTGGCTCCAGCCCCGAGTCACGCTGGAAACCAGCACAGTGATCTGCCTTGTTACGTGAATAAGGGACTCAAAAATCACTCCTTTGACAATCAGAGAGGCTTTCTTCAGTTTTATCCTACCTGCTCAGCCTCCCAGCTGCACTTCTGTTAGGAGTGCAGGAAAAATTTCCATCCACTCCTGCTGCAAGGGCTGTTTACAGCAGCAGCAGCAGCAGCAGCAGCCTGTGCGAGTTCAGGAATTATGGCATTAAATCCTTGGGATTTAATTACCAACATAACCAATCCTGCAGGACTTCTCTCTCCATCCTACAGGTCTGAGGGTGATTCCTGTGCAGCCCCCATCGCTGGGGACTCACAGCCCCCTGAACCTCCTGTCAGAACCACCTCATTGCTGGCCACAGGACAAAACCCCACAAAATCCGCGTGCAGCCCCTGCCCTCCTGTTTATCGTGTTTTTTGTCACAGGAGTGCCAGGTCACCACCTCTGTTTGCATCCTCAGCACCGTGCCAGGTTGGATGCCCCTCTCCTCCCAGCCCCACCTCGGTTTCCTTGGCAGGCACAGAGCTCTCCTTGTCTCTCTTCCCACCTCGTTTTATTTTTCCTGTGGAGGCAAGACATCTGTACTTGCATGTCTTTGTATGTTCTTAGCCTTGCTCCACTTCTCCAGACCTTTACTCACTTGGCTCGGGCTCCAGGTACCAGGAGTAAAACATATATTTATGGAATAAGTCATTTTAAAATTTGTTCTTGCTAATTACTACCTTCGTTACAGTTCAGTCCCGAGGGAGCACTTGACGTCTTGAGAGCTTTCTAATCAAATTGTTCTAAAGCTCATTTTGAGGTTCATTAAAACATGGGAGGATCTTTCATCTTTATATAACTTTTGGAACTGCTAATGGTCTTAAATAAAATAGGAGCCTTGTGAAAAATGCACCAAATATACCAGGGAGGCTTTCGAAGAAAGGAGTGAGAGGGTGATAATTTAAAAGCGTTTGTGAAGAAAGTTTTCCAGGTTAGTGAAAGGAAACGGAGTGGAAAAAGTTTTGTGGGTTCAGCACAGAGCAAAACTAACTCCTGGGCTAAGGTAAAGAGTGAACCTGCTGGGAATTCTAGCCAAGGGATGGCATAAAACCCTACGGCCATGTCTGCAAAATCATGGCTGAGCCCCATCACTGCATCCAGCTGGAGGAGGATCAGTGCTCCACGGATCAGTCAGTAGGGAAAACATTCCAGAAAGGAACAAGGTCAGTCATATTCCCAGTTCCTTTGTTCCTAAATTGCTGCCTTACCTGCTGGGGGTGGGATGCTGAGAAGCAGCTTTGCTTCTTTGCAAGTACACCCTGCACATCTCCAGCTATTTAATAGCCTGTAGCCATAAGGGAGCCAGGCCCATATTTTTCCCCTTAATTTACAAGATTGTTTGCACACTGGGATGCCAGATGGCCTGAACTTTAAGTTAGGAGATAATGTAGTCAAATACCAGCCTCCCATCCTGAGAGGAGCAAAGAAAATCCCTCTGAAGAGGCAGCTTCTTGCTGAGTGCTCACAAACATCTCCACTGAGGGCTCCAAACCTCTGCAGGGGCAGCAGCAGCTTCAGCCATCCCTCCATGGCTTCAGGGAGAGGAGCAGCTGCTCTGGGACACGAAGTCACAGAATCTCAGAGTCACAGAACACCCTGAGCTGGAAGGGCCCCACAGGATCATGGATCCAGCTCCTGGCCCTGCACAGACACCCCAAATCCCACCCTGGGCATCCCTGGCAGCGCTGTCCAAACACTCCTGGAGCTCTGGCAGCCTCGGGGCCGTGCCCATTCCCTGGGGAGCCTGGGCAGTGCCCAGCACCCTCTGGGGGAAGAGCCTTTCCCTGCTCTCCACCCTAACCCTGCCCTGGCCCAGCTCCAGGCGTTCTCTGGGTGCTGTCCCTGGTCAGCCCAGGGGTGCCCCCAGGGCTGGGCAGAGGGGCAGGATCACCCCTGACCTGCTGGGAATGCTCTGCCTGATGCCCCCTTTGCTGGAGCTGGTTCAGTGCTGTCTGCAGGGAGGGTCACCGCTGTCTCCAGACTCATCCTGTGTTTGTTTCCTGCTCTTTTTCCATCGCTGCAGTTATGATTTGGTTTTCAGCAGCATTCAGCTCTCTTGATGGGGAAACGATTGGCACTAATTGATAAAATGCTTTCATTTACTCGGTGACAGAATTATTAGAGGCTGATAATTGATGGAATGATATCACACAGCTTTTTTCCGATGATCACATTAATTATAGATCCCTCCTGCTTTCTTGTCTACGGCACTGTTGCTCCCATTCATGTTCATTTAACTCGATCGTGCATTTCATTAGAAAACAATAACGAGTGATTGTACAGAGCCAGAACCCAGCCAGAAACAGTGCCCTGAGCGTCACCATTTCACACGAGGGAGGCAATCATTTTTTGGAGTGTATTTTGGAGGAGTTTTTGCTTCGTTTGTTCCGTGAGAGGCTGGTCCAGAGGCCGCTGAACCCGGGAAGCCATCCTGTCAGTTCCGAGGGATGTGGATGTGCATGAGAATGAGCTGATCACGGCCCCGGGGCAGCAGCAGGTGTTCCAAAGCCTTCCGGCTCTTTTTAATGCAGATTAAGTAAAAGTTCGGCCTTGGGAAGACACCCTGTGGAGCACGGAGGGTTCCTGCTAGCAGACATGACCCTGGAAGAGGGGTGGTGTGAGGGCACTGAGGTGCCTCGTTTGAGTTCTTAGCCAGTTATTTCCTGGAAACCGGGGTTGAGTGTCTGAAATTCAGGTTATTTTCAGGATTCAGTGTCTGAACTGAGACTGCAGAAACAGAAAATTTCTGCTGTTAGTCACGGAATCGTGCAATGGTTTGGGTTGGAAGAGACCTTAAAGCCCATCCAGTGCCACCCCTGCCATGGCAGGGACACCTCCCACTGTCCCAGGCTGCTCCAATGTCCAGCCTGGCCTTGGGCACTGCCAGGGATCCAGGGGCAGCCCCAGCTGCTCTGGGAACTCCATTCCATAGCACCGGCCTTAAAGCAGCGTGAAAAGGTTTTAAGAGATTTTCACACGGAGATGTGCAGCTTCTCACACGACTGAGACCACGTGGAGAATCCATAAATCCCAAAGGTTTTCCTTGTGGAAAGTCTTCCTGCCTTCCTGTAAAAGAGCCCGTTTGGGATAAAGCCAGGAAGAGCAGAGAGTGGTGTCAGGTTCCATGTGCGGGTTGGTGATGGGGAGCCAGGGAAAGAGAGAAGAAATGAGGCTGAGAAAGGCGCAGGGTGTGGTGCACCCCAAGCGGAACAGAGGTGGGGAATTGCAGGCAGGAGGGGGAAAATGCAGTGCAGAGGAAGCTGGGACACGAGTGGGGCTCCCCCTGCTCACATTTGTCCTCAAATATATTCCTATTTTCTGCAGAAAAGGAGGCTCAGGGGGGACCTTGTGGCTCTGCACAAGTCCCTGACAGGAGGGGGCAGCCGGGGGGGTCGGGCTCTGCTCCCAGGGAACAGGGACAGGAGGAGAGGGAACGGCCTCAGGCTGGGCCAGGGGAGGCTCAGGGTGGACAGCAGCAGGAATTTCCCCATGGAAAGGGTGCTCAGGCCTTGGCAGGGGCTGCCCAGGGAGGTTTGGAGTGCCCATCCCTGGAGGTGTCCAAGGAATTCCTGGAGGTGGCACTGAGTGCTCTGGGCTCGGGGGGATCAGTCCCAGCTTGGACTCGATGATCCCGGAGCCTTTTCCAGCCTCAGTGATTCTCTGATTCCCTTCCCTGGTTCCCTGCAGAGCATCTTGACCTTGCTCAGCCAAAGCCTGAGGCCAGCCCCACGCTGTGCTTAACACTCACCAGGGTTGCTCCTCTCCTGGTGCTGATTTGCGGTTTCCTCTCTCCCTGGCCCTGCCCTCCTTGATCTGTGAGTTTTTAAGACAGGAGTGACTCCGAGCACACAGCACAAAGGATTATCCAGGGGTGCCAAGGCACAAAACTGAGGGAATTAAATATATTCCAACTTTGCTTCCATCAGCAGCATTTCGCTGCTGCTCTGGCTTGGGAGACAAACATATGGCCCTGTGTGTGCTGGGAACAAGGGCTCCCCTGACACTTCTCACTGACATATGAGACAGGACAAGCTCTAATTTGCTCTCCCCTGGCAGCAGGAAGCATCTGCGGTGCTGGGAGCACTGGGACAGGGCAGGAAAACTACAAGGTAAAGGGCATCCTAGTGAGGGGAAGAGAAAAACTGTTAATTGGCATTGAAAAGAAACTTGAGACTCAGTCTGAAGGGAGGGAGGCTCCAGTGTCAGGTAAAACTGGGGAGGTTGCACTGAAAATGCAGAAAATGAGCTGAAAGCTGGAAGAAACTTCCCTCTGAGGGATGAGGTGGGTGTTTGCCTCTCAGCCTCTGAAGGTGGGCATGGGTTGAGGTTCCAAACTACCAGCTGGACAAAAATGGCACAAAAATGCCATTCATGGGTCAGCTACAGAGAGGGGTCAGCTGGGGAGCAGTGACAGAGGGGACAGAGCTGGCAGGGAGGCCAGTGCATGGGAAACCCAGTGTTTTACCCTGGATTTAGGGTAAAAACTTCCCACTTCCTACTGAAGCGCTGGAGGATCATCGGGGTGTGACCCTTGCCAAGGCAGAACGGGGCTGGGAGAGAGCAAATCAAAGGGACCTGAGCTGCTCCCAGAGACCTGCACAGCCCCAGAGGAGCCCCTGCTGCTGCAGCTCTGTGCCTGGGACACGCAGAGCACTCCTGGGTTCGGGGAAGTTCTGGGTGTGCAGCGGGACACAAAGGCAAAGCTTCAGGAGAAAGGAGCAATTCCCAGGGCCGGGGGATGGCAGAGCAGAGATTTCTGTCCAGGAAACACCACAGGTCTGTGCTGAGAGCCCCTTTGCCATCAGTGCCCTCCCAGGGTGGCACACAGCAGTCACACCAAGCCCGGGGCATGGATCACATCCCGCTGTGCCCACGTGTCCCAGATGGAAAATCCTGGAGCTGGAGGGTCCCACTGAGTGCCAGGGAAGCAGATTCCCATTTATTTACTGCCTTTATGGCACAAGGTGCTGGAAATGCGCCAGGGCCCTGAGGCAAGAGAGGCAGGGACAGCTCCCTCAGGGCTGTGCACGGGCAAAGGGACCTTCCTGGGGACAGTTCCTGTGCCCAGCACGAAAGGACTGGGGGCAAACCCTGTGGGTTATGTAAAGTGCCACAGGTACAAGCCATGGCCACTGCACAGGTCCTGATCCAGCCTTTGGGGAGCTGGGAGGAGGCTGAACCCACAGGGAGAGAACATCCCAAAGGCTGTAGAGCAAAAGGACATTTTCCACCCCATGTTCTGGCTGTGTGTCCAACCTCTGAAAACCTTCACACTTCAGCTCCATCACTTTGGGCTGCAAAAACCTTCGAGCACAACCTGGGGTTGGGATGATTCCCATGTGGTCACAGTGGAATGACCTCCCCTGAGAGCAAGGGGGATTGGATGGGCTGGACACTGGATATTGGAAGGAATTCCTGGCTGGGAGGGTGGGCAGGCCCTGGCACAGGGTGCCCAGAGCAGCTGGGGCTGCCCCTGGATCCCTGGCAGTGCCCAAGGCCAGGCTGGACATTGGGGCTGGGAGCAGCCTGGGACAGTGGGAGGTGTCCCTGCCATGGCAGGGGTGGCACTGGGTGGGCTTTGTGATCCCTTCCCACCCAAACCTTTCCATGGTCTGTGACATAACCCTGGGTGGGCACAGTTCAGTTCCCAACGAGAGGCACAGGAGAAGTCAAGTCCCCCCTGTCCCTCCATCCCTTGGAAATTCAATGGCAAACTCCATTCTGGGCTTTGTGTTCTGGACTAAGCAGCCCAGTCTGTGGGGCTGGAGCAGGGAGGAAGCCAGAGCAGGAGAAATGAAGGAACAACATGGAATTATTTCATCCTTCTGTTACCGCTTAGCCCAGCATTAGAACATCAAAAAGCTGCTCTCCAAAACTTGTGAGATGTTAAAATATTTGGGGGTTGCTGCGTAAATCTGCTGAATTTGTGCACGTTGCCTTCTCTCTCCAGTCATCAGCACTGGAAACTTTTATTTGTTAATAAAGCTGGGTTGCTGGGGGAGCCTGGAAAACGGAGTATTGGAAAGCAGCAGGAAATAATGCTGCATTTCACTGGGAAAAATCAATGGATTCAACACCATCACTGTTATTTGTTGAACTCCTGAGCTGTTTGCAGTAGGCAGCGTCCCCCTCCCTGTGCCTGACAACCCCAAACTGCTATTACTTAAAGGCAGAGAAAACACTGGAGCTGGGAAGTCTCAGGACTGGCCTTTTATTGAAACTTATATTTCATCACTCACGAGAGAGGCAAAAAATCAATTTCACCAGACGTATTTTTTTAAAGCAACATCTAATTGCTTGCAAATGGGGGCTCGGAGCAGAAGGGCCTCCTTCAATTATAAAGCAGCAGCATGGCAGGGGAAGAACACGATGTCTATTACTTTTTTTGATAAATCAATAAAAAAATAAACAAACAGCGGCAGATTGGTCCCGTGGGGATGCCAAGTCCACTCCCAGGATGAATTTTATAGGCCTTATAAAAACAGAGTTTATATTATGGCATCTTAATTAGAGAAGAGCTTCCAGAGCTGCTGAGTGTTTTTATAAATTCCTGTCCATGGGCCAGCCAGGCTGGAATTGCTGCTCTTCCTGGGGCTCTCTGTTACAGCCACAAACCCCCTCTCGGAGCTCGTTCCTTGCAATTTTGGCTGCTCTCAGAGAAGATGAGACAGGAAACTGAAGCTGGGAGTGAAGTTTAGATGAGAAATGCTGATGTTTTGATGTCTTGTTTTTCCTTTACTGAAAGCAGGGGAGAAAAAAAGATATTTAAAAATACACACTCTGATAACAGAAATTTGGGACAGATCTTGCAACGTTTCCATTTCGCTTTCAATCTTTGAAGATTTCTCTTGTAGACTGTAAGTGAAATTTTAAAATAAATGTCATTTAGAATTTAAAAAAAAACCTCTAACAAACAACCAAAAAAAACCCCCCCGGTCACAGATCTTTTTCAAAATCTGGAGAGACATTTGAAGAATTTATGGTTATTTACTTTTAAATGGGAGATCTGGATTTGTCTGATTTGTCAGGAAATCATCACAGAATGGGTTGGGTTGGGAGGGACCTCAAAGCTCATCTCACCCCACCAGGGACACCTTCCACTATCCCAGGTTCTTCTCGTAGCTAATTATTCCTTCAGGCCACTCTTATTTGTCACCTCCAGCAAATGATGAGAGAGGAATTTGGACTCACTGAGTATTATCCCTAAACTGTTAAAAAGTAACGAGTTACAACTGGTGCAAGTGGAATTCCTTATCTGGAATTTGAAGCCAAGCTGTAGAAATCCATGTGAAACTCTGGAAATGAATTGGAAATTAATTACCACTTCCTAAAAAAAAAAAAAAAAAAAAAAAAAAATACTATTTCTAGTTCTAACCCACAACCAGGTGCCCTGGAGGATGTGGGCAGTGCCCACCCAGATCAGCCCATTTTGTTTGTGAAATTTGGGGTGTCTGTGCTTGGAAATCCTCAGTGGTGGGTGTCAGTGCAGCTGCCCTGGTGCTGAGGGTGAGCCCGTGCTCGGAGGGAGAGGATGCTGGGCGAGCTGGTGGCTCTGGTGGGGTCACAGAGGTGCCCCCTGCAGACCAACGGTGCTGCCCTGGGCAGCCTCAGGATGAGCTTGGACCACGCTGGGAGCCAAAATCCAGGGCAGGCTGTGAGCTCAGACGGTGTCACTGGGAGCACACACTGCCCCAGCCACCCGAAATCCCTTTGCTGGCTGTAGCTGTGCTCCGGCAGGGATCTCTCGGAGCGTCCATCCCCCTTTGGAGTCACCCTTCCTCTGGGGTGGAGCAGGGATTTCCTCCTGCTGAGAGCTCTTCCCTGCAGGGGCAGCTCACTCCTTGTGCCACCTGCTCCTGCTGTCAGCAAGGGATGCAGAAAACCCCCCCGAGCCCTCCTGCAGCCTCCAGCGTGGCACTGGCAACGCTCAGCTCTGCTTCCCCAAACCTCTCCACTTCCTCTTCCAGTGATGCCTTTTTCTCTGGCCCTAAAAACAGGAGCCAGCCACAGTTGGGGTGATAAAAGGGATATGAGGATCCCCAGGTGCACAAATCCCTCGGGTGGGAAATGCCGAAGGCGCGTGTGCAATTTCTACAGATTCTGTAAATTTTTATGGATTCTGCAATTTTACAGACTCTATCCATTCTAAAAACAAGAACTCCCCAATTAGGAACCCACTTGGTGAAGCATCTCCCCAGTTCCAGTACCTTCTAGATTCTCCCTCCTTCTGAAGAGACCCAGGCCCTGTTTATAAAAATATGTCTCGAGAAGCTGGTTTCAGCTTTGGTTTCTGAGGAGAACCAAGACAGCACAGGGATCCTGGGATGTGTTTTGTCTTTCTGCCCAGGAAAACGTTGAAGCTAAGCTACGATAAGAAGTTCCAAAGCTACAGATATGTGTGTAAAGGATACAGAGAACATAGAAAAGAAAAAAAGATAAAACCCAAAAGGGCATCACCAGCAACCCCGCTGCATTCCCTGGGATCCATCCATCAGCAGAAGGGCTTTTCCCTGGAATTGAGCCTTGCAGAGCTGCCCTCCTGCCCGTGCCTCTCCTGCAGTGAAGGTGGATTTCCTGGAGCAGCCGAGGTGCGGATTTAAACGTGCACACTCCTAGGCAGGCAGAGCGGAAACCTCACAATATTTGATTAACCTGAATTATTTGCTTTCATAAACAAGTAGGTTTTGAAGATCTCTCCAGGACTGCAAATGATTTTGGCAATTATCTCGGAGAGATAATTGCAGATTTCAAAGGAGGATGCTCTAGCAGGGAGAAGGGAGGATGCAAGGTGACCTACTGCAGTAATCCACCATGAAGATTAGGGAGGAAGACATCAAAAGGAGCTGGATTTATTGATGCAATTTCTATTAACAGGATTAGTGGTGATAGCAGAGGGAAATCTGCCCTGGACAAGAGACATTTCCCCTCAGAGGCCTGAAAACAACAGTTGTGTTCCTTGTCCTGGCCTGGACAGCTCCTGCAGGCCCCATACCTGGGTGAGAGGCTGGCACAGTGAAAGGTGTCCCTGCCCACAGGGCTGGAATAAAATGAGTTTTAAGGTCCCTTCCAACCCAAACCATTCTGGGATTTTATGATTTTTTTTTTTTTTTGACTCAGAATACATAATTTTAACTAAGAGACCTAAAATCTCTTGACTTCTCTGAACACTGACTTAGGAAAAAAAAAAACCCAACAACTTGCCCAGCTGGAGATGCCAAAATGGGGATTCTTGACAATTTAGAGATTAGGTTTTTTTAACTGTTCATACTGCTTATTTTCCAATGACTGGAACTGTCTTCTTTCTTTTTCTTTTTTCAGTCTAGGATAGCTTCTTTTGTACCAATAATTGTGTTTCTGTTCCCCTACAATACTCAAAACCACCTGATAAAGCTCATGATTGATTCCTGCCTTGGAGAGTGGATCCCTCAAGCCACCCTTGGCTGGAGTGAGGGGGATGGAATGCTGTGCTCAGAGTCTCTGGTTAAATTTCCAGATTGCAAAGCTGGAATGTCAATGATAGATGGTGACAGGTAAAGGTGTCACCGAGGCAGATGCTCAGTCATTTATCCAAGCAGCTTTGTGTGGAGGGGAAATTGAATTTTCAACCAGCAAAAAATTTTGGAAATTGAAAAAGAAATTATTATTGAAAATTCTTTGGACTTCCTTTTCTTCTTTTTTTTTTTTTTCCCCCCTCTGATTTTCTTGGAGGAAAACTCAGCTTCTGCAAGGAAAAAATCAGTCTCTTCCAACCTGCTTTGCTTTAAAACCCTACTCTGGCTTGGATATCCTGGCCAATCAGACCCAGGTAATTCTGTCAAGTTAAAAATAGACATAAAATTTGCCTCCCCAGTTCCTAATTTCAAGGAAGTGTTCATTTGTTGTAACACAACAACACAGAGAAGTTCACTTCTCCAAGATATCACCAAAATCACCAAAACTAAAAGAGTTTGAGTTGAATAAAGTGAGGAATGAGGAATTTCAGGGTCTGAAATCCCAGCTGTGCCCCAGCCCAGCACCCTGAGCCTCCAGCACAGAGGGAGCTGCTCAGTTTTTCCTCTCTGGATGCAGGATGGATCCAGGAGCAGGGATTTGTGAGCGCTAACTGCAGGCAGTGACCTGGCTCTGCTCCTGGAGCAGCTGAGGGTCTCCATCTGCGCCCAGGGATCAGGGAAGGTTCTTCCCTCCCTGCCAGGAACAGGTGACACTGAGCAGGACTTGGGGCCACAGGTTGGCCTTGGTGATCCCCCACCTCAGAGCTGGGTGTGAATGTCTGGGAGGGGGTTCTGTGCCACGGGATCTGCTCATCACCCCCTCCTCACAGCGCCCAAAACACACAGGAGGCGTCTCTGTGGGTGTGAATAACCCTGACCCAGGTGAGCAGGGCTCCCTCAGCTTGCCCAGGGCCAGGGCCAGCTGCAGGAGTGGGAATCCAGCCACTGTCCCGGTGCAAGGAGCAGCTGTGAGCCTCCTCCCTCATCTCCCTCCCCTGCTGCCTGCAGGGAGTCCTGTTGGAATCAGCTCCAGTGGTTTCAGATCACGGGGTCCTCCACGACCACTGTTCCTGAAGCCTCTCCTCTTCTGAGGAGACACAAAGATGTCCCTGTGTGCTGCTCTCTGCCTGAAACAACTCAAACTCCAAGCTCAGACAGGATGTGAACTTAGAACTAAAGGCAAGAATGTAAAATAATCATAAAACTTGTACGATCAATACACAAAGAGGAGAAAATACTCAGGAGGGGCCTTCTTGCTCTCTGCTACAACAGGAGGGTGCAGCCAGGGGGGATTTGGGGTCTTCCCCCAGGTAACAAGTGGGAAATGGCCTCAGGTTGCACCAGGAGAGGTTCAGGTTGGATAGCAGGAAAATTTTCTTTCCCAAAAGAGTGAGTGAATATTGGCACAGCTGCCGGGGGTGGAGTCCCCATCCTTGGAAGTGTTCAAATCCCAGGCAGACGCGGTTGATGATACCGTGCGTGATATGGCTCGGTGGGCACGGGGGCATTGATCAGAGATTGGACTCGATCATCTTGAAGGTCTTTCCCACCTCTGCTGATGGTGGGATGCTGTGAGGAGGAGGATTTGCCAAGCAGAGCTCGCTGTTCCCTGCGTTGCACTGCTCAGCCTCCCGCAGAGTCTGTGCCTCACAAATCCATCCTGCACGGCTTCCCCGGCTCCAGACCCGGCGCTTTGTGCTGCCCAGGCGCCCGCGGTTATTGACCCCGAGCCGCGCTAGGATGGCACAAATATTGACAGGCACTGAGGTAAACACGCAGCTTTATTGACCCAGGGGTAGCAGTAAGCCAGGTTTACAGAAGCAGGAGGAATAGCAAATCATGTTTCACGAGGCGGGCTGTCAATGCAGCCTGTTATCACTTCCTGCTGCAAATGCCAGGGGTGCACGCAGACGGAGCTCGTCCCCGCTCCTGGGGTAGCACATTCCCAGGTGGAGCTGTGCTGGCCCCATCTGAGCCCCTTCTCCCTCACTGACTCATCACAACACTCGCAGATGGTGCGTTTTTATCAGCACAGACAAGAGAAAAGCTTCCCTGGAGATTATTCTGTGAGCAATTCCCATGCAAACCACCTAAAGTGGGGTAACGGGGAGCAGGAAGAGTCAGGACTGAGAAAGGAAGCGTCATTCACATCCCAGCTCCTGCAAGTGCACTCTGGGATCAAACTGGCAATTAGGGGAAGCTGAGTGACCTCCACTGGCCCGCAGCTCCTGTTCCATGGGATACCCGTGCTTCCCACACATGTTGTGTGTCCACTATTTATTTTTTTTTTGTTTACAAGCTACCTTGGGAAGCTTATGTAAGCTGCACCTGACACACATGGGAGGCGTTTCTGGGTCATGCTCTGTTATCTCTCAGAGCTCAAGCCAACTCCCCATAATTGATGCAGCTCCAAGAGAACATTTTCCTCCGGCACTTTATTTGATAATTATCCACCATGGGGTTCCTCAGCTGTTCCTGGCCCCGGGTTGGACAGGAAGCCAAGCTGGAGGGAGTCCTGTTGGAATCACATCCAGTGATTTCAGAGAATGGAAATCCTACATGATCACCTTTCCTGAAGAAAAAGATGGTCCTGTTTGCTGCCACGACCCTTTCCAGGCAGTCCTGACTCAGACTTTTCCTCCTCTCAGAGGGGGCTTGGCTTAGACCATGTCCCAGCACCTCCTGTGTCCCTCATCCCTCATTCCCTGCACACCAAAATATGAATCTTCTGAGAGGTTCTGGTTTCACTGAGGATCTTTCCTTTCTGTGGAGGTGGAAGTGAACTCCACAGTGAGGTTCTTTGATTTTTCACATCAGTGTCCCCCCTGTCACCCAGCACTGGAGCTACCTGAACATGAATAACCACAGGACATCCTCAGTGGTGGAAACTCAGGGATTTCACCTCCACCACGGACTCTGGTGATGGACTGGTCACTATGGAAACCTTTCCAGCCTCCTTCCTTCCCCTTCTGGTAGAGATCGTCACAATCTATTTGCCATGGGAGAGAGATTTGGGAGGGTCTAAGAGCTCTGGGGCTGCTGGAGAAAGAAAATAAAGGACACTCACATTCCTGAGACAGCTCCACTCACTGCCACTCTGTCTTGGGATGACTTTATGATGCCAGCCCACATCCAGCCTCATTTCATGAGAAAAACTTCTCCTGGATTAATGCAAATTCATTAGGCAGTGAATATTCAGCTGCCTCCAAAAAGGAAAGAGGGAGGCACAACGAAATTTCAGGCTGAATATTAAGCAACAACTCAATTAAAAGTAGGCTTCAAGGATCTGAGCAGAGATCACAGTCAGGAGTGGGAGATGGAGCTGAATGAATGTTCAGCACCTCCTATTCCTGGGATTCTAATCTCACTGAGCTCTGGAATACTCTGGCTCTCTGCTGGCCAGGATGGTCTGAATTGGGAATATATTGTGAGCTTCATAGAGTGTCATTATTGCTAAAGCATATCCTGACTGATAAAGTGCTTTTTTTCAGCAAAGTAGGCTCCAGAATCCCTTGATTACTGGTTTGCAGAATGCTCCGCATTTTGTTTAGTTCATTGCCCACATTCTTATTTTTCTGTTGAGGTGCCTTAGCCACTAATTTTGCAAATGAATGGGCTTTCCACCAAATTAACTGGTCGTGATCTAGGGAGGTGGTCTGGCAAAATAAAGGCTCTCTGTTAACAGTAGGATTTACTCCAGAAAACACTGGATTGTGTTGAAGCATCTGCTTCAGTGCCAGGCTGCAAAAGGTCCCCCAAACAGCAGAAATCATCAAAGCCTCACGACCATGAAGTTAGAGGGGCTGGAGCACAGGGTCTGTAGCCCCCACGAGCACACCTGGGACTCCCAGGCACCCTCAGCTTCGTGGCTGCTGGTGTACATTGTCATTGCTATTACCATCAACATGGATATTTTATTTATTTTTTTACATTTTTGCACCCTTCCCACATGACTTGGCGATTATTCTTCCCCACACTTGTTCTTGAGTCTGTTATGAAACCAAATTACGCAATGTCTGGGACAGATCCTGTAGTGAGGACAGGTTCACACCTCTTCTGTTCCAATTTCTCCTCCAGCCCATATTAATAAATATTTAGAAAATAGCAATCCTGTGTCACAGCAGGTCATGCCTTCCCTAAGCACACTGGTGTGTAGGTGTGAGGTCCAGTTTGCCATTTTCCGTTGTTCAGCTCATAGAAAGTCATGAAATATTCAGAGTTTCCTTGATGTTGCTGTAATTTTTTTGGATGCTCACATTTGCCCTGCAGCTACCATGACCTGTGGCTTTAAATTCCCTGCAAGGACCTGGTAGGAAATGTCCTTGAACTGAGAGGATGTAAGCAAAACCCTTGTAGATGGTTCAAAGGACATAAATCTGAGAGGGTGAAACATTGACCAGAGCACACCCAGCCCCCTGGGCCGTGTAAAGCAGCGCAGGTGAGACCCAGGCTGAGCAGTAAAGCTGCTCTTGAGCTGGACACTCCTTGAAGGATGCAGATGTGAGAGCTCAGATTCCTCCCTACATCACCTTAACCTTGGCTGTTGGTCTGTGATCGCAGCCCGGTGCTGGCTGACCCCACTGGACAGGTGACAGTGGAGTTTGACTCCGAATAAATGAATTCATCAGTCATATTTTCCATCTTTTCCTTCCACAGCACCAGAGCAGATCTCAGACATGGAACCAGTGCAAGGAGCTGGTGCTCCCATCCACATCCATCAGGACAGGCAGGGTTAATTCCAGTGCAGCCACAGGGCACCCGAGGCACCACCAGTACAGGGACAATCCCCATGGCTCTGCAACTTCTGTGCAAACACTCCCATAACCGCATTTATAGAGCTGTATTTCCTCTGCAGCTTCTGGGCAAAGTACCTGGCTCGAGATGTTTGACCTTGGCCAACTCTTGGCTTTGAAAATCTGTCTGCCCCCAGTGTTTTGACAAGTTAGTTATCCCAGTGTAATTAGCATTCCAGGGGTGATGCAGGGTTCCTCTCTCACTGTGAAAGGTTCTGACTTCCTCCTCGGTGAATTAATCCCTTTATTCCCGGGTTTGAACTCGCTCATTCTGTGGAATGACCCCAGATCTCTTCAGGGGTTTTCATTAAACACACACGGCTCCTCCTTGAAAAAATGCCTCTTCCTGTGGTGAGCAATCCTCAGATGTTGCAGCTTTGTTTGAGCAGTTTGTGGTCCCCGCAGGGAGCACAGCCCAGTGACAGAGATCTCCTTCAGAGGAGCAGGAGTGGCCCAGCAGCCACTGCAGTGAGGGACCCTGCGGTCACAGCTGCTCAAAGATGCACATCCATCCCCCAAACTTGTCTGCTGCAACTCCCACTCAAAGGCTCCAAAGGCGAAGCATCTTGAAAGCTTTTGTGAGCTGGTTAAGATCAAAGAAATTTGGTTGCATAAATCTGGAATACTAAACTGGAATGAAGGGAAGCTGGCATTGCTAATGGAGAGAAATGTAAATTCACAACGTGGAAGAATTTTCCCCAATGGACCCGTCTTGAGCTCCTCAACCTCAGCCTCTGAATGAGCTGGCAAGGGCTGTTCTCACTTTGAACACAAAAGGGGGCGAGGCTGGGCTGGGTTTGTGATTTCCTTCGAATTGCCAGGATGGGGCAGCAGGAGTGCAGCCTGCAGGACTGACCTCCATGTCCCCACAGAGGGTCAATGTCCTCACCACAGGTTCAAGTCCCAGCTCTCAGCTTTGCTCTGACTTCTGGCGAGAGATTCCATGGAGGTGCCAAGGGTGTTTCCCAGTTGGGAATGTGTTGACACTGGTACATTCCCACGAGCAGCATCAGTTTGAAGGCATCCACGTTTTTTTGAGGAAAAGCTGTTTCTGGGAAGGCTCACTTCCCTGCTGTGATCCCACACCAGTCTGGAGCCATCTGGGTGACATTTCCTGCCACGAGCTGGGCCAGCAGCACCCTTTGCTTCACAGCTCTGCCTCCAGCATGGGGTCCTGCACCCATCTCTGGCCAGAAAGGGCTTTGGAAGGTGCCACCGGTGATGGCTCTGCTGCCAGGGAACAGGGACAGGAGAGAGGGAACGGCCTCAGGCTGGGCCAGGGGAGGCTCAGGGTGGGCAGCAGCAGGAATTTCCCCATGGAAAGGGTGCTCAGGCCTTGGCAGGGGCTGCCCAGGGAGGTTTGGAGTGCCCATCCCTGGAGGTGTCCGAGGAATTCCTGGAGGTGGCACTGAGAGCTCTGGGCTGGGCACAAGGCGGGCATGAGGCACAGCTGGGCCTTGATGGGCTTGGAAATCTTTTCCAACCGAATGGATTCCATGTGATGTGGTCTAGCCCGAGGGCACTGAGCAATTCAAGCATTGCCATGGGACTCCTGCTCCCTTTCCACAGCAGGAACCTTTATCCCACCCTGGTTTGCTGGCACTGCAGGGAGTGGCACAAGCCAGTCCTCGGAGCCATGGGAAGAGGGCTCTCAGTGCTGGGCTGAGTGGCCCTTGGCATCTCTAAAAGATGTTTTTTCATTTTTCTGGCATAATTTCAACCGATGGCTCGGTGTGTTCCTCCTCCTAAACCCACACTGGCTGCTTCTTCTCAGCAAATTGGTTTTGATCGACGTTGATCAAAACTTTGACAGGATTGCCACCCACGGTGTTGTTCATCAAGTTATTTTCTCTAGATATTAATGATAGACTTGAACTTATTTCCCTCACCAATTAGCAAGCCCCAAAGTTAAATGCAGTGGTCTGTTATCTCCTAAAGTTTGTTCTTTCTCTCTCCTCATTGGTTCTCACCTGAGCTGATGCCAGGGAGTCCAGGATTCAGCTTTTCCTTTCCATGTTTAGGGGATCATTTCCCCCTTCCTTAACTCCAGGTTGTTCAATGTGGATCTTTGAGCTGCCCAAAGGTCCCTTTTTCCTTTTCCCACAAATGTGATACACCAAAATACCCCTCTAGCCCACATTAAGAATACATAATCTTAGTCAATCTTGGGGTTTTTAATGAAGATTTCAATGAAAGTAATTTTGGCAGTGGAAAACAGTTCATACTACAACGTTCAGCTGGTTTAGAGGATCAGGCTGGACGGGGCTTGGAGCACCCCGGGCTAGTGGGAGGTGTCCCTGCCCATGGCAGGGGTGGAACGGGATGAGCTTTAAGGTCCCTCCCCACCCAAACCTTGTGTGATTCTGTAGGTTCTGTGATTTAGGGATGCAAAGGAACGTGAGTGATGGAGAGAGGAGAGATTTATGCAGAGGGGATAAAATGGAGGGTGATGTTTTTGGGACTGCAAAGAAACGACGAGGACAAGAAAATCATTAAAATTTTCTATTTCCCTGCCTAGTTTAACACACAGCTGCGTTTTTGCTCTCTCATCTTCCCTTCTGTAACCCAGAGAACAAGCCAGGATCTGTCATTTCCCAGAGACTGGCAGGTCCTTTGTCTCCCGAGATATTTTCCATCAGCCAGGCTGCAGAACCATGGGAATCTTGGGTCAGGATGAGCCTTGCTGAGTACCCAGGAACAGAGTGAGTTTTCTCTGGCTATAACTCGCTCATTTGAAGGGACAGAGGTGTGGCAGGGCAGAAGAGCAGCCCTGTCCTTTGGGGGATGTTGAGCTGGGTGTGGATGTCACCCTCAGTGACATCACTGTGAGGGACAGCAGATGTGCCTGGCGGGGGCACAGGGACACGGTGACCTAAGGGCTGTTTATTTGGAATTTGCAGACATGAGTCACAGTCCTGGAGCCACAGCCACCTTCAGGAGGGGAAAATGGTGCCTTTGGTCTCGAAGGTCTTGGTGATGTGCTGGGGATCCCACAGGGACTGGTGCCAGCACAGCTCTGAGCGAGCTGGGGAGGTCCCTCGAACATGAGGGACCCGAGCCAGATGTTCAGTCACATCAGCAGCTGTTTGCTTCGACCTTTGAAGGTCCAGCCCTCATCTGAATGCAGATTAAATTGATGATGTGGCCCAGAGGGGCTCAAGTTTCTGTGCTATGAATGTGGCTCCGTGGTGAGC
The DNA here is from genome assembly GCF_041296385.1 of Aphelocoma coerulescens. NCBI lineage: Eukaryota > Metazoa > Chordata > Aves > Passeriformes > Corvidae > Aphelocoma > Aphelocoma coerulescens. The sequence continues at coordinate 11,161,609 of NC_091031.1, read as the reverse complement.
TGGGGTCGGTTTTGTCTGAGGGCAGAGAGGGTGGGTAAGTAAAATGTTTGAGCCACAGGCAGGGTATGGTGCTCAGGATGAAAAAAGAGCATTTCTTGATTTTAATCCATCAACTTCCTGACTTGAAGTGCCAGTGTCAGCTGGAGTAGAGGGGACAAACAACACCATTTTGCCAGGAGCTATCCCACATTTATTAGCACCTTAAAACCTTAAGCTCCTTCCCACCAAGTGTTTTAAGAACCTTTGGAGTTTTCTCCACTGGGGCTTCAGGCCAAGCATGAGAATTAAGGAAGAATTTAGCTAAACCTGCTGAAACTGACGTTCACTTTGTGCTTTCCTTCTGCTGGGTGTTTTTTTGGCATGGCAGGAAGTGACCCAGGAGCAGCTACAATGAGAGGTTAAATTGGGGAACTCGCCACCGGTCCACAAAGGAGGAGTTTGAGGAGATCCCTTCGAGGTTATCTCAAGACAAGGTTATCTTGAGATAAGGTTATCTTGTAAAACTTATTTTAAGGCTTTAGGTATCCTCTCCTCTGGACAAAGCCACCTGGCACACCAATATCCCCTTTCATGTCTCTTCATAAAATCCTCTGGTAATTCCCCCCATCTGCTGCAGCCTCGCTGTGCCCCAGTGGTCACTGAGGGGACTCACGGGGACTTTGCCACGACCCCATAAAAACCCAGGACACGCTGCAATGCCCAGTGCTCATTTCTGTGTGAATCTTGTACCCCAAAGGTTTGGGGATCATCTGAGGAGTTTGAGATTCCTACCAAAACAGTGCTTTATCCTACCAATAACACAGATGCTGCTGGAATCCTGGTGTTGATATGGTTTGTGTCCTGCAGAAGCTAAGAACAAGGAAAAGACAACGAAGTTCTTCCCTTACATAAGCCTCAAAAGTTGTCCAAGCTAACTTTAACTTCGTTTGGAAAGTGTGACCACACCTCCCAGGAGAAATTCCAGTCCTTTGCAGAGCAGGGGGATGAAAGGCAGGCTGGCACTGAGCTCAGGGAGCAATGACAGGCAACAGCAAAGTGCCTGCAGGTATTTATTTGAACTGTTGAATTAAAATTCTTCAGCTGTACTCACGACAACGCTTCTCCTCAGTTTTCCAGGTGTTCTTTTTACCTGCCTTTTATCAGCTGAAGCCATAGGAAAGTGGTTTTAAGAATTTGGTTTTGAGTATTGGACAGGAAACTAAACAAGGAACAGTGTTTGAACAGACATCAACATTCACTGCTGAACTCGAGGTACCCCAGTGCTGACAAAAACTTCATTGTTTCATTTGTGGTTTTGAAGTGGTGCATCAGGAGATGTGTGCAAACAACCCCAATGAGACAGCACAGCTCTGCTCTGAATTTCAACCAATCAGCCATGAAGGAAGAGAAAATTGTGAATATAAGAGTTGAATAATTCCTTGATTTGAGAAAATTTGCTTTTATTCCACAAAGAAATCAGGGATTCAGACAGCACTGAAAATACTGAATATAGAGCACACACTTATCAGGTGAGCTGAGCTGAGATGACAGATCTAATAAAGAGTTTCTTTGATAGCTGAGCCCAGGCAGACACAGAAAAACCAGCTCAGCTCAGGAAAGCACCACAGAATCCCAAAACTGACTGGGTTGGGAGGATCTTAAAGTTCATCCAGTGCCACCCCTGCCATGGCAGGGACACCTCCCACTGTCCCAGGCTGCTCCAAGCCCCAATGTCCAGCCTGGCCTTGGGCACTGCCAGGGATCCAGGGGCAGCCCCAGCTGCTCTGGGCACCCTGTGCCAGGGCCTGCCCACCCTCCCAGGGAACAATTCCCTCCCAATATCCCATCCATCCCTGCCCTCCTCCAGCTTAAGGCCATTCCCCCTTGTCCTGTCTCTCCAGGCCCTTGTTAACAGCTCCTCCCGGGCCCCTTTAGGTACTGGAATGGCTGGTATATAATAAATACATGAATTAATTAATTAATTAATATAATAAATAAATAAACCTTACATGACCAGGAAGTTCTGCCATCCCTGGAGGCTTTCAGAACTAACACCAAACGCAGCTGCTGTAGCCAGAGCTGTGCAGGACTCAGGGATCAGGACCTGCCTGATCACCACTGAACTGCAGGAATTTGCCCAATGTGCCCAAGTGCAGCCGAGGCTGGATCAGCAGCCGAGGTGCCCCCTTCAGTGAGGAGATAAAAACGGGATGTTCATCTAATCAGAAGTGGCAGCTGGGGGAGGCTGTAAGGAGAACATCAGCTCCTGGTTTTTAGACAGCCAGTACCTGGTGATGTGCATCCCTTCGGAGCCTCGTCCCAGCTGTGCAGCGTTTGTTGATGGAATGTGCTGGGAGCGGAATTTTGCCCAGGTTTTCCTCTACCTCCTCACACTGGGAGCTCAGCACACTCCTCTGCAATGCCCCAGCTGCTGGTGATAGCAGGCTAATCTTTTAATGAGATTTTTGAAGATTTTATTGCTAGTTTTATGTAAGGAGTCCAGAACCCCGGCGTCAGGAGCTCAATAAATAACGTTTGTTGGTCTGGGGAATTCCACAGATCTGGAGCAAAAATTACAAGAGAATTTACTCATCCACTAGGCTGTCTAACAGTGAGGAGCTTATTCTTCTGCACAGCCACTGAAGAGAAAGGAGCTCATCTCTTTAGCAATTCAGGTCTCAAGTGGAGCCTCATTTCTGTGGCATCAGCACTCCGTGGAGTGCGTTAAACCTTCAGCTCCAGCCTCAGCACAGAGGCACCGGAAGCAAAACCAGCACAGCCATTTTTCCATTATTACCTGGAACAAATGAGTTCCATCCAACAATAAAAGTCACGCTTATTAAATATTATTAATGGGCTGTAGTAACTTTTGGAAAGAAGTTTTAGGCTTGGATGGATGATTACCTGGCAGTATTCGTTATCTGCTCACTGCAGCTCCTCAGGGGTAACTTGGGAAGGTCTCCAGAATGCAAATTCTTCATGAAGCACCCTCAGTTTTGCCTGACTGTTTTACATCAAGCCTTACATTTGTCAGGTGAAATGGGAACTGCATGAAAATCAGCCCCAGAGATTGGAGAGTTACTGGCAATATCTATTTATTCACAAAGAGATTACTTGGCTTTATTGGGAGGCCATTTCCACAGCAGTAAGCGAAAGGAAGCTCGTGTGAGAGGGACTGCAAGGAAAAACTGAAGGTTCATTTACATTTTTCTCAATAAATTATGCATGGAAAGCGGGAATTGTGATAAAACTCCTGGCTCTGCGCTGTCAGGTGGAGCTGAGCACGAGCCAGGGATGGTTTCATCAGGAAGACAGGGCTAAAAGGCAGCGGCCCCTCTCGAGGATCTCAGCAGCTGAACAGCAGCAGCTGCTGGATTGTTTGTTTAAACTCCGCCTTGGAGCTCTGCTCCTGCACTTCCCGAGCTTTCCAGGAACCGCAGTTTGGGAGGGGGAACTTCCTCGGCAGCAGAGCCGCTGCTGTGGGCACCTGCACTTGAGCTGCTGCTGCTGCCACTGCTGAGCTGTGCGAGATGCCAGTGGTGCCATCCATGGGCTCTGCTCCTCCCTCTGCCAGTGATTCCAGCTCTTTCCATGGAGCATTGTCCCCACCCTTCTCTCCTGCCCCAATTTTGCAGCATTCTTTAATTCTGGCCTGAATTGAGTGATGATTCCCAATGAATTGTTTGTTGTGATTCCAACCTTCTCCGCTTGTTTTCTGTCCACGTCTTTGATGCTTTCATATTATTTCTCCCTCTTTCTCACGTTTGGGTTGCCTCTGGGTGCAGCTCCCGTGTGAATTTAACCCCGGGGTGATTGCAGAGGGGTGAGGAACAGCTGCCACGACACAACACGACAGATTCTGCCCCTCACACAGAGTTTGGTGCATTCCCGTCCCTCCCTGTCCTTCCCTTGGTCCATTACTCACAGCTTGCACACTGCTTGTGGATTTTTCACCTGGAATGCCATCCCTGTGGCTCCTGGCAGGTTCCCACGGAGATCTCCAGGCCCCCATCCAGGACTGGCCACCCTCGACCATGGCATGAGGCAACGATGCTTAGCACTACGCAGCCTGGGCTGACTTTAGCCTTTAGGTCCTAAATCCCCTTTTAAAACAGGGAACTCTGCTGCTTTACTGCTAAACTGGGAGGTTTCTCCTCCAGTGACGATCTAAATATTCCAACAGCTGCCTGAGGCATCTCCAGGGTTTCTGGGCACCAAGGGGAGCAGACCAGAGTCACCTTCGAAATATTCTTTTCAAGAATCCCAGGGAACACCCCCAACAAATCCCCACTTTGTGGCTTCCCTGTGACTTCTTTCCTTTTTCTCCCTCCCCCTCACCCTCTCACCCTTCTCCTTTTTGCTTTCCAGGAGATTATACCCGAGGTTGACAAAGTGCTAATCTCGCTGAGGATTACGCACGAGGAATCTCTATTGATTTCCTTTTTTCCTTTTACAGAAATAATAAAAGGCTGCATTGCAGGGTTTTGGGAGCTGCTGGGGATGAGAGCGCACTTTTTGCTAACATTGAGGGTTCTGCTTGCATAAAACATTGATTTATTAGAGAACCTACAAATAATATACTTAGTAGAGAACACGTTGCATTTATACAACTGGAAGTCCTCGTTAGTGTCTGTAACAGCTGAGACAGAATAATGCAGGCAGAGGATGTTGGTATTATTTTTATTACTATTATTATTTTTATTTTTATTATTTTTTAAAATTATTATTTTTATGTAGTGCTGTGGGTTTATGGCACGTAGTCAGTCAGGCACTGTGCACTGGCTCTGTCTTCTTGGGCAAGGACTTGATTCCTAGCCATTGGCTATCATTCTGTGGTGATTTCATTCTTTTTCCATGGAATTTTCATGAGGCTTGGACTAGTTTGAAAGGAAAATCTGTCCCGCCACCTCTGCTGGATGGGAGAGGTTGTGTCTGGAAGAAAAGAGATTGTCCCTCATGCATTAGGTTCACACTGAATGGGTGAGAGTTGCGAGCTCCTGATACACAAAATCTGAAAGAACGATAGGGAACAGCCCTGGCAAGGCCCTGGCTTCAGGCAATTTATTTACCCTGGTACCTGTCATTCCACGTGCTGATGCTGCAGCGGGAGGATCCGCGCAGATCCCTCCGGGTGTGTCTCAAACCCTGAAGCCTTTTGTTCCCAAATGGCACCTGGGGACAGGGCCGAGTGTCTCAGGAGGCTGGTGGGTGTTGTTGGGGCTGGGGTGGAGCTGCTGTCCCCAGGAGCTGCCCCAGGCTGGGGCTGATCTGTCCTGGGGCAGTGCTGGTCACTGGGAGGGGTCAGTCCCTGCTCAGCAGGGTGGACACGGCCAAGGGACCAGGCTGGGGGGACAAGGAGCTGTCCCAGCTGACCCCCACTGACCCCAGACCCCATGGAATCGTACAAATGTTAAGGTTGGAAAAGATCTTTAGGATCATCAAGTCCAACCCAGCTGCACCACTGTGTTCATCACTGAGCTGTGTCCCCAAGTGCCACATCCACACATTTTTTTGGGCACTTCCAGAGGTGGTGACTCCACCCCTGTCCTGGGCAGCCCCTTCCAATGCTTGGCAATATGAGCTCGTGTTCAGGAGCAAAACTAAGGAGGAGTTGGAGAGGAGGCTCTGCTCAGGGCTGGCTGGGCATCAGTTGGTGATGAGCAACTGCTTCCATTTGGGTTTTATTTCCCTCTCTTCATGATTTTCCTTTTCATTACAATTTATTACTTTATTTCTTTCATTAACTGTCTTTCTCCACAAGTTTTCTCACTTTTACCCTTCCAATTCTCTCCTGCATCCCGCTGCTGCGTGGGGCTGAGTTCCCAGCTGGGAAAAGAGACAGCAGGGAAAGAGAAATGAGGGATTTGCTGCCCAGCCAGCAGGATGGGAGGGTCTCGTGGCAGTGGTGTCCAGTGGAACCAAAACTGCGCTCAGGAGAAGGGAAAGGGCAGTTCTGCAGTGACAGGAGCTGCTGTGGAAGTGTCACACGGGCTGTCCCCAAATTCCTGCGGGAGGCAGCAGCTGCAGCGTCACACAGGAGCCCAAAGAGCCCCCTGAGCTCGGCTCGTTCGAAATTCAGGAGAAGGGAAGGGAAGGATGTCCCGGTGTCAGTGGGTGGGTACAGCCAATAAAGCCCAGCAGTGGGAGTGAGGCCTGGGAGCCATGGCATGGTGCTGCCTACGAGCAAAACAAATGTTCAGCTCCCAGACAGGGGCACGGCTGAGGAAAATGAGCTGATATTTCCTCTCATTGCCTTGGCAGAAGGTTTAGCAACAGGCAGATCCTCCTCTCAGTCCCCTCCCCTCGAGGCACAGGCAGGACCTGGTGCCTGCTGTCAGAGATTTGTCAAGAGCAAAGAGCAAAGATGAGGCTGTTCCCACTGACTCCTGCTAATTTTCCTCCTGGCACAGCCCGGGGTCATTGTGTGCTGCTTGGTATTGATTTATTTAGATTTATCCAGAATAATCAGGAGAGTTGCTTTGTGTACTCCAAGGACGTGTGAAGGTCTCTGGAGCCGGGCAGATCACCAGCCCTCTGCTCACTCCTTGCCACATCTCTTCTCCCATCAGAACTTGGACAGGAAACAGTGGAATGGGTTTAATTCTTTCCTTCCTGCCCTTCCTTCCCAGAGTGAGCACAGGCACTGGGCTTTCAGAAAGGTTTGAGTGCAGCATTTTCAGCCATTTCCCTCCTGCGACCACATGGCCACAGCAAGGGCTGTGACCCTCTGCAGGACATTGGTTTTGAAGGGTTGATGGGTTTATAAAATCCTTCTGTAATGCCACAATCACTTAAAAAAGTCATGGAATTCTCTAGTGCAGAGGCCAGTGTCCATCCTGGCTGCGAGGGGAGTTAAAAGGAGCTCAAGCACTGTAGGTCCTTCAAGGACTGTACGTGCAGGGCTGGTGCCTCACGTCCCCGGCTCTGGTTCTGAACACACAGGACGCTGGGGAGTGGCAGCTGTGCCTGATGTCCCCGTCCCTGCTGTGCCAGCTGCTCCATCTGGAGCTGCAAGCTTTACGACTCCATAACATTTTTATTCCCCCTCGTTGCAATTAAAAGATTCCCAGCCACCTCTCTGGGAGAAAGCACCTTGTCGTTTGGGAGCTGAGAACGTCCTGAGTACTTTGAGCTCCTGCGATGCTCAATATCACTGGACACTCGTTTTCTCAGGAGTTTTGGCAGCTATTCCTTCAGATATTTCTTTAGGGCAGACTCCAAACTGTCTCATTCAAATGAAATGGAATGCCTGGGTCCTGTCTTTTGCTCCAATAATGGATTATTTCTCCGGGATGACCACAGAGAACTGAGGGTGAAAGCCCACACCACTAATCCCACTTCAACTGTTATCACTCTCTTTAACTCCCCATTAATTAGGTTTCCTTCCTATCAGCAGCTCCAGAGCTTGAGTCCAACCAGCTGAAAGTCACATTTGCCTCAGTGAATGGCGTGGCTTTGAAATCCAGCTTTAGTTTCCGAGGGGACTTTCCCAACCACTGCAGCAGGGTTGTCAGCAGATTACTGGGAGAGCTTTGCTGTTTACTGCTGGAACTGCTCACCACTTCCAAGATTAATCAGTAGTTCTGATAGTGATCAACACACTTATGAGGCTGTCACAACCTTAACTCCTGAGAAATTGGCTGTCCAAAGAGCTCCTGAAGAAGTTAACTTGGAGTTTGGGGAATACAGAAGAAAATTGTTTCTGTTGGGGCATTATTAGACGTATTTACCACTACAGCTAAATTTAGATACCTCTTAAACTGAGCTCATTCCCAAAAATTTATAATTTACTTAAATAAACAGATCCCATTTACCTGAAACTCTTGAATCAAACAAAATCAAGGTGCAATCAATTCACAAATTCTGTTTGTCGTGGAGATGCAGCAGAGAGATATAATTTGTCTCCTAATTTCCACACAGAGATTTGTGCTGAGCCCCAGGAATGCAGCAATCAAACACATTTGGATCCTTAGGCACCGTCACAACTCCTTTGTGGCCTCTCCACTGCATGGAATCAAAGTCTGTGCTGACTTCATGTCACCTACCCAGAGGTCACAGCATTTCATTAAGAAATGAGATAAGAAATGAACAATTTCCCACATATGTGAAGAAATTCTGGCCCCAGCTCAAGGCTGAAGCTGTCATCCCAATGGCAGGATCCAAGATTTCAGCCACCTCTGCTGTGATCAGGGGCTGGGCACCTCCAGGAGGTGATGCACCACACCCTGAGGCTTTCCGTGCTGTACTCTGGAGATGCCTCTCTTTTTCCTTGGATGGTGGGAGGGATCCAGAAACCGCCTTGAGACACCTCACTTTTAGATGACAAAAGACAGGGATGAAGCCCAGGTTGTCCTCACAAGAGGTTGGGTCTAGGAGGGCCCAAGAACAAGAGCCGACCCTGGCAGAGGCAGTTCCTGGTGAGGTGGCTCCTGCCTCACCTTGGGCTCAACTCGAAGCCACGGTGTTGTTCCATGATTTCTCAAACACAAAGACGTGGAAGTATAATTCAGAACAAAATTTGCTTATTAGAAGGATCTGAAATTAAGTTATATTTTGAGATTATAGGGTGTGCTACAGATCCCAGAGGCCCAGGATGGGTCAGGCTGGAAGGGACCTCAGTGAGTCCCATCTGGTGCCACTCCCCGCTCCAGCAGGGCCATCCCAGAGCACAGGGCACAGCAGTGTGTGCCCACAGCTCTGCAATACCCCCAGGGAGGAGACCCCAGAGCCTCTCTGGGCTCTGCTCAGGGCCGGGCCCTGCCCAGGGCAGCACTTCTGCCTCCTGTGCAGGTGGAACTCCCTGGGCTCAGGCCCTGCCCGTGGCTCTGGTGCCATTGCTGGGCCCCGAAGCAGAGCCCGGGCCCTGCCCTGAGCCCTCCCTGCAGCCAGGGACACCCAGGGCTGAGGGCCCCTCTCAGCTGGGGCTCCTCTCGAGGCTGAGCAGCCCCGGCTCCCTCAGCCTGTGCTGGGCACGGAGCTGCTCCAGGCCCTTCCTCAGCTGCGCAGCCTCCGCCGGCCCCGCTCCAGGAGCTCCCTGGCCCTGCTGGGCTGAGGAGCCAGAGCTGGGCACTCCAGAGGTGCCTCCCAGGGCTGGGCAGAGGGGCAGGATCACCCGAGATGTCCACTCCCAGTCCACCTTAGGGAAAGGTGTTTGTTGGAGCAAAAGATTTCCTCTTTTGGCCTTTAGCTCCAATGAAGCCCTAAGGGCACCACAGCCACCTGTGCTGCAGCAGAGCGTGGCCAGACCCTGCTCACCACGCTGGCATCAGCGTTTGGGTGGTACAGTTCACGCCGAGACTCCCTGAGTGCCACTGGAACCAGCAGGACTGCTCCTCCTGGACTTGCCAGCACAAATACAAACCTTGCACATCACAGCCAGAAGTGAGTCAGGCTCCTGGCTGCCTTTGTTTACCTGGGACCGAGTCTGTGTTCTGACATTGCTCTGCTTTTCTGGGACACTTTGAAGATAAAAGCAGTCTGAGGGCAAACCTAAAAAAGCCTGGCAGGGAGGGGAAAGAAGAAACACCTTATCACCCCTTTTGGGTCCTGTTTTGTCAGTCTTTCCATGGATAAATGAAAAAGTGAAGCCAGATGTAAGCTCATGTTTTGGTTGTATTACCTTAGGATAGATTTCTATCAAATACACAAATAAATCCATTTTTTAAGTCAACTCCCAAGATGTTTGCATAATGTTATTGACATTTAAAGACTTTTCATTTAAAGTATGAGGGAAACCGTTCTCCCATTTAATATCCCTTTAACAGACTGATTTACTCATCTGATGTGTTCTATTAACAAACATCAATACATCAGCATTTTTCCTCCAAGTCAAAGCTTGCAAGGGTGAGATTTTCCAGATAATTGATGGACCATTAAAAAGCTGTTATGGAGAAGAGGACAAAGTGGAGTCATGCTGGAACAGAGCAAGGCTGAGGGCATTCTGGACCCTTTCTGGTGATGTGGCCAGAGGCATCAGAGGACTTGATCCTGCGTGATGTTTCCTTCCCAAACCTTTGCCTCCTGTCACTTGGGTGGGACTCACTGACCCCGAAATCTGAATTTTCCTGTGGAGAAAAATCCCATCCTTCCTTGGCGACACTGGGCACCAGTGCTCCCTCTCTGATGTCATAATCACAGAATTCCAGACTGGTTTGGGTTGGGAGGGACCTCAAAGCCCATCCAGTGCCACCCCTGCCATGGCAGGGACACCTCCCACTGTCCCAGGCTGCTCCCAGCCCCAATATCCAGCCTGGCCTTGGGCACTGCCAGGGATCCAGGGGCAGCCACAGCCGTGCCCATTCCCTGGGGAGCCTGGGCAGTGCCCAGCACCCTCTGGGGGAAGAACCTTTCCCTGATCTCCAACCTAAACCTGCCCTGACACAGCTCCAGCCATTCCCTGGGTGCTGCCCCTGGCACAGGGAGAGGTTTCAAGCACGTTTCAGGTCTGTGCTGTGGGAACACATTGAAGGAGGGATTATTTTTGTTTGCTCCTTACCTAAAACTCATCATCCCTCTGGCAGCCACCAGCTGGCTGACAAAGGAAAGACAGGAAAAGAGGGCAGATTCTTGGAGCTAATGAAAAAACAGGAAAAGAGAGGGAAATGGCAAAGTCCTTGGATAGCACCGAAAACAGCGTGGAGATGACGTGCAGTGTGGTCTGCCACAAACTTGCCAGACCTGCTGGCAGAGTCATCCAAGGAAATAACCAGTTCTGATGGATCCCATCCCACTTCAAGGCATTTACTTGTGGCCTAGGAAAGGGACAACCAGTGCCAGATTGCTTCTCCAGAGCTGAGGAGGTGGGAGCTGTGTTTTCCATGGCAGCTGCAGTGAATGTTGGATGGTGCAGTGAAAGGTCTCCCTGGAGGTCGGATTAGCAGCCTCAGGGCAGGGAGTGGATGAACTCTGAGGGCCCTTCCAACCCAAACCATTCCACCATTCCACGAATGAGGGTGAAATGTGCTCCTCGCAGCCCTGTGCAGCAGGGATTTTATGGACTGGAGGAGTTGGAGATCCAGGCCAGGTCCAGAGCTCCGTGGTCCCTGCAACTTTCCTGCCTCCCTGGCTGAGCTGGAATGTTTAACCTGGGCCAGCAAGATCTTCTCTGAGGGCCTGAAGGGAAAATGTCCTTTGGGAAGCCACTCCGTTTATCGCTTCACGTATCTTTTACTTCATATCTTGTGACTAATTCCATCCCTCGCCTGAAGAATATTCACACAAATATTGATTTTCCATGAACCCCACATGGATTTAGATCAGCAGGGTGATGCGGATGGTAACTCACATTTATTCCCAGGGAAATATGGGGATTATTGATGTGGTTAGACAGGAATAAAAGCTTTCTTTTCCCAGCCCAGGCTGCAGTTTCTCCCATGGCTGGGTTGTGTGGTTTGGAGTGCTGATCCAGGCGGGTTTGCTCAGGGTAAGGAACACCCCAAAGGAGGAAGGAAGCTCAACCCTTTCTGTACTTCTTTGTCTGGACTGTTTTAGTATGGGGAAAGTGGAGAAATAAGGGAGTTTATAATGGGATTGACTGGAAAAACTCCTGGATAGCTGAAATCTGAGCTAGGCTTGGCAAGGCAGTGGGAAACATCTGGCCTTGCCCAGGTTTCTTCTTTCATTTTAGATCCTAAAGAATCTCTTCTCCACTGATGGAAATGATGACTAATTACCCTGTAAGACAAGGGATATTTTTTGCCATCAAGGAAACCCTATTTGAGAGTATTGACTTGATTCCTCCAGTGAAAATTGCCTGTACCAGAGTTTCTCCCAGAAATGACCAGGGAGTAAATGATGTGTGTTCATCAGCTCTAAATCAAAGCATGTGGTGTGACTCACCCCTGGACAGTTCTGTCGTTGTTCTTATTATAGGATCTCCTACAAAGCTCACATTTAACTACTAAAAATAAACCCACAGCCCAAAAACCTTCGTTCCTCAGCAAACAGTGGGAGCAAATGTAGGCTACTCCTGTATTAAAAGTACAGATCCAGGTCACTGAGCTGACCTACTTAGGGGATATTTTAGGGCTTCCCAAAAGATTTCACGTCCTCCAAATGTCAATCTTATTTCAGCTCCACACATCAGCATCAGTCTTCTTCCTTCAGAGGGGACTCTTATTTAGATGTAGATTTTATCAAAGTTTAATATTTCTTATAGGAAACTTGGAGGAAGTTGAGGTGAGCTTGACTCCTGTGTTTGGCAGCAGGAGGAGGACGTGAGTAAAACCTTGTTTTGGTCCCAAATGATCCGACTGCTTCCCACCTTAGTGCCTTGGACAGCGATGTGTGGTTCCACCCACACCAGAGAGCAGAGACCTTTATTTAAAAGCTGCTGTTTGAAGAGCAGTGTCTGAACTCAGACAGGGACAGAACCCCACAAACAACCTCATTTTCAGCCTCATTTTCAGCTCACACGATGCTGTTTTCTCTATAAATGAGCGTCCTTCGCCTTTGCCTCCCAAAGAGAATGATGGTTTGAGCCACCTCTGCAGCATTTCCTCCTGGGCAGCCCGGGGAGGTCTCTGCCCTGTGCTGGTCTCTATGCGTGGTTCTGTCTGAGGTGCTGAACGTCCCGTCCCTTGTGCAGGAGTTCTGGCCCTGCCCTCGGGGCTGCCTTGGCACTCTGAGGTCCCTGTGGGAGCCTGGTTCTCCTGCCAGCCAAGGAACCCGATTCCACCCAAGCTGTCTTTGTATAAATAGTCCAGGTAACTCTGAGTTAGTCCAAGGGGCTTTCAAAGACCCTCTCAGACCTATGGGATGTATTTAGCTACTACCAAAATCTGATCTTGTCACCCCCTTGCCAGACTTCCCCATCTTACAGCAGGAAGGGCAGGACAGAGTTATCCCTCTTCCCCACGAGGAACCATCAGTGGGGTATTTGAGCTCAGAGCCTCTCAGGGCACAGAGAGAGTCAGACAGAGCATGGAATCGGTGGCATCGTTCCAGGAGAACAGGAACCCCTGGGCAGGGGAGCTGGAGAACTCCCTGCAGGGCTCTGCCCAGCCCCTCTCCACCTGTGGGATTGGGATGGGCAGGGGCTGCCCGGGCTCTGCCCCCTGGTCACACGCAGGGGTCCCACCCTGCCTCCTGTTGGCCTCACAGACAGCTCTGGGTTTCGAGGGGTGCATTTTCCCTGTTGGCAACGCCTCATCCTTTCCCAGTGTTCTGTGCCCCATGAAGAACAAGGAGCATCACTCTGAAAACTCAGATTTCAGTACAACCATCGCTCTGCCAAGCCTGAAATGCAATTTTTGAAGGAAATCGACATTTTTGGGACAATATCCACGAAGGAGTAGAGTCGGGCAGCAGTTTGAGGTGCGAGACACTGGGGAGGTGTCTCCTGGTGGGAGTGAAGGATAAGCACAGCCATGACCCCAAGGGATTCTAATTAACCAGTGATGTTACGAGAGCAAGACCATTAAACCCAGCCTCGTGCATTTCATTCTAATCACATCTGCAGATAGAATAATACTTTAATAAGCCTTAAGCTGGAATTGATTTTTTTTCTTCTTTCGTCCACCAGGAATTGAAATCAAGGCCAAAATGGTTGGAAATTATTTAGCAGCTACTAAGAATTAAGGAAAAGCCCTTTATTGTTAATCAAAGTGGATTAATTTATTATTATTATTATTATTATTGTTATTGTTATTATTATTATTATTGTTGTTGTTGTTATTATTATTATTATTATTATTATTATTAGGGAGTTCTAATGTATTTTCTGCAGTCTGTTAGCTCAGCTGAGCTGAGGAGAAGGTTGCTGGCATGGCTGGGCTTGCAGATGGGTGCTGGGGGACTGTCCCTGATGGACACGTGGCCTTCCAGTGGTTCCAGTGTGTGACACCACGGTGCAGGAGATGCCATCAGCACTGAACCCAGGGAATCTCTTAATAGACAGCTCTGGATGGTCCATAACTCCAGAGCCTGAGTGCACAGGAACACTCCAGATGCCCGTTATCCATGGATTGCTGTGCTTTGGGGCCCTGGAGGTCGCTGTCTGTGCGTCACAGGTCTGTGTGTGCCTGGGACAGCAGCAGGAGCTGCCTTGGGCCACCCTCAGTCCCAGCTCAGAGTCTCAGCAGCTCAGTGTTGATCCAGCCGGGGGAATAGGAGGCTCTGGGGAGATATCACAGCACCTTCTTGTGCCTAAAGGGGCTCCAGAGAGCTGGAGAGGGACTTTTCCAAAGGACACGGACAAGTGGAATGGCTTTGAGATGAAGGAGAGCAGATGTAGATCAGGTATTAGGAAGAAATTCCCCCCTGGGAGGGTGGGCAGGCCCTGGCACAGGGTGCCCAGAGCAGCTGGGGCTGCCCCTGGATCCCCGGCAGTGCCCAAGGCCAGGCTGGACATTGGGGCTTGGAGCAGCCTGGGACAGTGGGAGGTGTCCCTGGCATTGTCCAGCCCTTCACTCTTCCAGCTGCCTCTGCTGACAGTGTAACCTCTTAGGAAATTTGATTTCCAGTTGTTGCTGGCCCAGATTTCCTGGAGGGATAGGGACCAAACCGTGTTTTTCACTCAGGGACACCCAGACTGAGAACTCCCATCCTGGGATTTCCTGCATGACTCATGGCAAAGCAGCTCCTGCTGGTGCCACTGTAATTGGAACCACTCCGACAGGATAAAGCTCCACGCCTGCGATCACACTGTTCTGATAATTAGTCTCTATTAGTAATTAGTGTTGGAGGAATGGCAGAGCTGTGAAATCAATTTTGGGAGATTTGCTGGATGGCCCAAAAGTCTGTCTCAGGTCTGGGAATGGAGGGCTGTCCTGCCAGGACCAGACCTCAGCCTGAAGCCAGCTCCTCCCACAACAGACACGGGCAGGGATTTTCTTCTCCTTTATCTGGGTGATTGAAAGGAGCTGCGAGACTTTTCCCAGTTTTGCTTCTTGTTCAGCGCGGACTCCTTGGGAGGTTTTGGATGTTGGCTTTGCTGGTGAAGAAAGAAAACAGGAAGGGTGAAAATGGCAAGTCAGATGAAAAGTTTTCTGTCTTTTACGTGGCAGCTTCAGCAGGAGGCTTGGGGGGCTGCACCTGCTCTCTGCTCTCTGCGGGGTTTGGCTGCCTCAGAGCACCCAGAGGAGAGAGGGAAGAGTGGGAAGGAATCGTTTGTTCTGAAATTCCCGGTGCAGGGAGTTGCTCACAGGGCTCAGGTTTGGTCCAGCTCTCATTCAGTGCAATTCTGGGCACAGAACTGAGGCCCAGGCAGAGCAGGGGACAGCTCTGCAGAGAGCCTGGAAACCACAAACGCTGTGCTGTGGGGTCAGGAGAGTTATGGGGGATCTGGGATGGCGACTTCCAGGAGGGTAAATTTGAGCAGAGACCTGTTGTTCTGCCTCCAGTGCCTAAATCTTTGTAAAGTCAGGATTTTACTGGACAAAGCAGGGTCCAGCTTTTGGAGCAGCATGTCCACTGCCACACCAGGCACTAATTAATTCCTGTGTTTACACAAGCCTGGATGGATCCATATTTAAGCCTAATTATTCATGTTGTTTTCTAATTGTCTTAATTGGAATATTTTTATATCAACTCGCCCTGAGCAAATGTGACCTTTGTGTCAGCCACACGTCCCTGTCCCTTTGCTGAAGGGCTGATGAAACCCTGTGCAGGCTGATTTGCAGTTTGGGGTGTGGGGCTGCTTCTCATCAGCCCCTCCAGCTCCCATCACCACACCTATCAAGTTTATTTCTGTTTCATTTCCTCTTTCTACTGTAAGCTCATGTCAAAATAAATAGAGTATTTTGGTGGCTTCTTGTGAGGAACACAGCCCTGTGAAGGGCACCAGTACCAGCTGGGGGCTCTGTGCATGGGCTGCTGAAAATTATATTGGCCTCTTTTGAGTCTCTTTCACATTCCAAACTTTATTGCAAACTTAATCAGATGTTTGGAAAAATACTAACGCAGCGTAAATAGAGATTGACAGAAAACTATCTTGGAATAAATAGAGCTGCTGGAAAATATACAGAATTTTGGGCTGTGGGGGAATGACAATGTCGCAAGGAGGCAAATTCACCAGAAAGGCTGCCATGAGGGGATAAATGTACATGTGATTATTTGTGTGGACTGGGAGGGGAAAGAACCACTGGAAACTGGGTGCAAAAATATGGCAATGTGTAGGGCAAATTGAGATGGCTCAAGGGGAGCAGAATCAAACTTCAGAAGGAAGTGGCTGCTTCCTTTTTCCAGTTTCCGTGGGAAACATCCTGGAAATACAGAAGAATATTCCTAAAAGCTGCCTGTGCTCCTGGTACTGCCTGTTCCACCCAGCACTGCTGCTTCCCCTGCTTCCATCAGTGACCACCACCCTCAGAACAGCCACGAGTCCCCAAAACTCCACAGCTCCTGTGGGGAGAGGAACTGTGGAGATCTTCCATAAAAACAGATCCCTCCTGAGATCCATGGGGTGTTTCAGCCTGTGAAGTTATCAGATTAATTCACACCTGGCCAACACTAATTACAATCCTGTCATCAGTTCCCTGGGTAGCCCCCAGGAGTGGAAATACCTGACTCAGGTGCTGTGGGAGGTGCCAGGTCCCTGCCTGCTCCTGCTTCTGAGCACAATATTTGGCACAAAACCAGGATCAGTGATATGGAGGGTCCCAGCCTGTCCCTGTGCTGTCCCTCACCTGCTTTATCACTGCAGCAATCCTGGTGTCACAGTCGTGGTGTCAGCCAGCAGGATGAAGGATATTAGGGAGGATCCAGCACTGAGCACTAATTAACAGCCAAGTGATCAACTGCACTCAGGGGCCTGCCCCAGACAACCCCTCCCTTCGGCCAGGCTCTGAATCAGGGTTAGCAGACAGCCTGACACCAGAAAAAACAATTTCTGAACAATTTCCAAAGCTCAGGAGGTCTGGTTATTCCCTTCAGTCACCGACAGCAGCTTCCAAGCACGGGGGGAAAGGGAAACAAACGGGAGGAAAAGGGGATGAACATCACCTGCTGCTGGTGTTGGGTGCTCTTTGTCTAAAACCTGCCTAAAATCTGTCCCCTGGTGCCCTGCCCATCCCTCTGACCTCACCTGCCTGGGGAACATCTCTGGTGTGGCTTGAGGGCTTTGGTTCTGCTCAGGGTTTGATCTCACACAGTTTTGCAATCCCAGACTCACAGAAACACTGAGGTTGGAAAAGACCTCCCAGACCACCGAGTCCAACCTTTGACCAAAGGAGGACCACGCAGGGGGAGGTGTTGCAGAACCTGCCCCATCCCTGTGTGTGCAGCCTGAGGAGCCTCCTGCTCCTCTGGAACCAGCCCTGAATGCACACAATCATCCCTGAGGAGAGGATCCTCGGGGCTGGGATAGATTTTGCAGTCAGTGACTCAGGGCTGTGCTTCCTTGGGGCTCTCTGGACCATCCTCTGCGATTCTGGGAAATTCTTGGCTCACCAGGCACAGGTGATATCCCTCTCTGCCTGTCCTGGTCTGACCTGGCCAACACCCTTCCTGTTCTGCTGTAGGAGAGACCATTCTTTCAGGTTAGTGCAAAGAAGGATTTTAAAGAAAAATGAGAGAATATCCATAAAGCTGTGAGAAGGTGAGAGCCTGGAGGCCCAGCTGCAGAGCCATCAGCCTGGGCTGCAGCTCCACCAGACGTGAAGGATAATGGGAATATCAGATTCCCACTGCAGCACTGTATTATGCATCATTTTATGGGGCTGAGAGCTGGACTTGATGACCTTGGGTGTATTTTCCAACCTTAATGATTCTGTGATTGATGATTGACCCTGACCAGAAGTCAGCAGATTGTAACTGGGTTGAGCTGGGTCTAACCCCTCCCCTTGGGTGACAGCCTGAGTGCAGAGTCACCAGAGCTCAAAGAGAGGGAGGAAAGGGAGCGTGAGGACAGATGTGACAGCAGGAATAGCAAAATGCTGGTGAGCTCGTGGTGCTTGCTCTGATCTCCACTCTCAAGCATAAAAAAAATGAAGTAAAAAGGTCACGATAGCAACTGTTCCTGTGAGTCACCAAAGGATTTCAGGGAACACAGGGAGCAGCCCAGCGAGCTAATTTGAATTGGAGCTGGGTATCGCAGTCCCTGTTGTAAATGTCCCGGTGAAATAAAGGCTTGCAGAAGAAATCAGAGAACTAACTGATCCACCAGCGTTTCATCCGACACCTCGGAGCAGAACAAGCTTTGGCAGGAGCCCAGTGGTTCCAGGAATCCCGAGGGTCCGGCACAGGGGGATCTGCGGCTCGTGGGCTTCAAAGAAAAGGAAAGAAGGGAGTGTTTTGTTAGTGAGAACTCAGACAATCCTTCCTCTCTCTGTGGCCACCCCAGATGCTCTAAGTTTGGGGGGGACCCACAAGGAACCCAGCCCAGTGCTGGAAGATTTTATTTATCCCAGGGAATGTGTGTCCCAAGCCCCACAGCAGTGATACTGCCTCGGTTCTGCACCCAGGTGCCCTGAGTGACACAGGGTGTCCCTTCCACACTCAGGGTGTCCCTGCCACACTCGGATTGTCCCCTCTGCTTATCAGCAGATGCCTCCCAGAAGCCACCCCACTGCTGATAAGCAGTCTGCCAGATGTTCCCTGCTGCTTGCCACCAAACATGTCCCTATCCTGACATTTCCCAGCTCATCCTGGAGCCCAGCAGCCCAGGAATTCACCTGTAGATGGGGGTTAATTGTGTTCAGGCAGACATCATCCCTCCAGCTGTACTTACTCGAAATAGCAGGTGAATTCTTGCAGGAGTTTATCTGAATTACGAGGAAGATTGGGTTCCTGGTTACAAAATTGGGAGTACAGTTGTAAAAGAGGAAAGTAATAAGAAAAAAAATGCAATCTTAGAGCCCCCCCACCAGTCAGAGCTCCTGTCTCTGTGGGTTTTGGGATCAGATCAGGGCTGTAGGAGGGAAGGCCAGCTCTGAAGGCTGAGCTCTGCCCTGCCCAGGCATATCCGTGGGTTTCTCACTGCTGCTGAATGCAGATGAAGTTTCAAAGAGGACGGGAAGAGCTGTGTCTCTCCTCCCTGGCTCTCTCTCCATGAGGGAATCTGGCCAGGCTTCAGTGGCTGTGAATTCGAGCTGTCTGAGGCTGCGGGTGAAGCATCCTTCAGCTCCTCGGGATGAGTGTCCTTTGATGTTTAAAAGGTTCTGAGCGGTGTTGACTCCTCATTCCTGTTCACCTTTTGTCCCTCAGGAAGACAATTGACTTCCAGCCAGATCTGCTTTCCTGGTGAAATCCTCTGGGTTCAGAGCCCTGTGCCAGCTCCAGATCACAAATGTGCCCAGGGGTGCTTGGCAGTTCCCTGAGGTGGCACAGGGCACATTCCCCAGAGCTTGAGCTGAGGGGCTGGAGCGTGTCCAGGGAAGGGAACGGAGCTGGGAAGGGGCTGGAGCCCCAGGAGCGGCTGAGGGAGCTGGAAAGGGGCTCAGGCTGGAGCAAAGGAGGCTCCGGGGGGACCTTGTGGCTCTGCACAAGTCCCTGACAGGAGGGGGCAGCCGGGGGGGTCGGGCTCTGCTCGCAGGGAACAGGGACAGGAGGAGAGGGAACGGCCTCAGGCTGGGCCAGGGGAGGCTCAGGGTGGACAGCAGCAGGAATTTCCCCATGGAAAGGGTGCTCAGGCCTTGGCAGGAGCTGCCCAGAGAGGTTTGGAGTGCCCATCCCTGGAGGTGCCCAAGGAATTCCTGGAGGTGGCACTGAGTGCTCTGGGCTGGGGACAAGGCGGGCATCGGGCACAGCTGGGACTTGGTGGTCCTGGAGGGCTTTTCCCGCCTCAGTGATTTTGGGATTCAGTGTCCCTCTGCCTGCCCTGTGTCTGTGCAGTGTCAGCTGCAGGGGCACAGCCACCAGAGGCCTTTGGCTGTAGGAGCCAGCCTGGGCGAGTGCTCTGTGACTCTGTGAGCGTCTCTGAGGTTCCTTAGCACTGGTATTTCATTAATTAATTGGGGAATCAATTGCTGATGTTCATTCTGATCGTGCAGCTCCCTGCCTGCTCTCCACAGGGTGATTCCCAGGGCACTGGGAGCAGGATCTGTCTGAGTCATTGCACCAAACCACCCCTCCCTGGCACTTCCAGAGACCTCCATACACACGATACAGGATTCCAAAGTTATTCTGAATCTAGAGGATTTCCTAAGCCCTGCAGAACAATTGCATAATGATGAAAGAGCTTATAAACCCCTCAAAGGTTTCTTTTTTTCCTCTTTCTGCAGCCATAAATTAAATGTTTTATTCACATCCATACTCCTGTGGGTTCAGTTTCTCTAATAGGAGATGCCACAAATGAAACTCTTACACCAGCATTGGATTAGAGTATTTTGTCATTAAACTGCTTAGAATTGTTTTCAGGCTTCTGCTTTAACTTGGATAAATTGGTTCATCATTAGTTTTCGCAGTGAAATTTTCATTTTCCTTCGTCTGTGTTTGATTCCAAAGTGCTCCAAAGCTGCTTTCCTGGTGAGATCCTGCATCAGGCAGGAGATGCTGTCCCCAAACACGGCTGTGTCCCTTTTCTTAAGCAAACAAAAGCACGAGGATAGTTCCAGAGGAAAACCTTATTGTGTTTGTTATTGGGCACGTTTATCATTTAATGGCAATGCCAACGAGCCCTAATGCCAGGGATGTGTCATATTCTAACAGCGGTTATAACTTTTAGTGTGTGCTCTGTGAATTAGGAGGATTCTGAGCTGTCCCTGGCACGTTTGCCTCGCTCAGCAGCAGCCTGAGGCAGGCTGGTGACAACCTGAGCATCCCCAGCTCTGTGTCCCACCTGGGCAGGCAGGAGCGAGCCCTGGCACTGCTGGGTGACCTTTCCATGGGATCTCGGTCAAATACTGCCCTGGTTGGGTGTTCTGCAGAGCTGATGCTCGGCCTCTCACCCCTGGTCCTTTCCTGCCCCTGGAAAGGCTCTCCCTGTTCCACCTCTTGGGTGTGTACTGGACACATCACCCAGGGAGAGAGGGGCACCAAGGCCTCTCCATCCATTTCCAGCTTTTGTTTGAAGTGGCTGGCTCTGACAGCCCGTTGTGTGTGAGGGGCAGAGGTTCTCTCTTCAGTCAGGGAACGGAAATTGGCACTTCCAGGAGAGCAAGGAAATCGGTCTGCAAGCAGCCACCAAAAATGGGAGTACTGAGGGCCCGGTGTTTGTCCTGTCAGGGTCATCACTGCTGGACAACTCAACCAAAAATATCTTTTCACGCAACTGTGTGCCTGAGAACAACTCGCTGGGCAGAGATCCAGGGCCTTTCCTGCCATGGAAATTAACTCTTTTCTTGGATTTACTGCCTTACTGGTGCAATTTCCTGCTCCTCATTTGTGTGCCAGTGGGCCTTGCCTTTTTCCATCACTGCATTCTGTGTAATGCTAGGAGAGCAGTTCCTGCATCACTGGTGTGGGAGGGCCTGTGGGATCCCAGTTTGGGTGTTGCTGCTGTGGCAGCACCCACAGCCCAGGACAGGTGTCTTGCTAACACAGGAGACCCTCACAAACCTCAGGCAGCCTGGGCTGGGGCACAGGGGAAGGGATGAGGAGGGAAGTGAATGTCCCACCCATGGAGTATCTGCTGGGAAATGGGCACCAGGCCAGGCTTTGATCCATACAGGAGCCTAAGCCTTGAGAACTTGTCCTGAGGGAGATGCTGAGTGCTCCCACGGGTTTGGTGGCTCTGGCACAAGGAAATTCTGCTGCGTCCATTGCCTTTGTGTGCCAGGGACAGCAGAGACAGAAATCAGGGAACAGCTGAGATCAGCACTGGCCACAGCCATGACCTCCCGTGAGGAAGGGACATCCTGGTGAATTTAGAGCTTTGTGTCCATCAGGAAAGCAGCCTGGGGGTGTGGTGGGTGTTAAACCAGAGCATCCCAACAGCTGCACGGGGTGGGGTACGGCCCATGGCAGAACCCAAATGTTGTGTTGATTGCAGTCATGAACAATAAAAGTCCCTTGGAGATTTAGGATGAAAGCGAGCAGACGATACAACCTGGTGGGACAGCTTTCAGTCAGCAGCCAAAGCTGTGTCTGTGCCTGGTTCCCAGTCATGCTTTCAGCATGTATTTATTAATGGTAATTAGCACAAGTTGTTGGAATGTGTCTGCTAGAAGGCTACCTCAGCATATCTCACGCTGCTGCCTTTCCCAGGGAGGGCTCCGTACCTGAGAACAGTCCTGCTGCTTCTGTAATGAGATCTTTGTTATTCCAATAATTATCATGGATGAGAATAATATTTTACACTTAGAAAGAAAGCTAGTTCTGAAAGGATCCCCACAGGCTTTCCAATCCTCTTCAGTGCAGGGCACATCCTGCAAAGGCCAGTGACTCTGGCACCACACTCAGTGATAATGGACCCCAGGACATTTTGCCCCTCCAAAGGTCTCCCTAGGAAAAGGACCTTTTATTGCCATTTTAACAGCCTTTTTTTTGAGAATGGGCATCACTAGGAGTCACCATAAAATTGTATTTATGTATCTACTTCACAAAGAACCCTCCATCCTTGGGGCATCCCAGCTCTGCCCATACAACACCAGAAACACCTGAGCACTGCCAGGGCTGGCTCCCTGCTGCTGTGTTGGTGACTGTGAGACAACTCAGCCCAGCACGTTCTGAAAACCTTCCCTGCTCTGCACACAAAGGAGCCTCCACTGATGGGATGAACAAAACACAGGAGCACTGAGAGCCACATCAGCAGTGGCACCACTGGCTCCCAGAGCAGGGCTGGTACCTGTGCCTTGGGCAGGGCACACTTGTCCCTCTGAAGGTTCTCCAGCACTTTGCCAAGTTTGCAATAATTGCATTTCCACCCCCCTTCAGAAACCCAGTATGAAGCAGTATCAGAGTTTTTCCTAGGAAAGTTTCCCTCTTATGCAGTCCCCATTTCCCATTATCAGTCTCACCTTTTAACTTTAGGCTCTTCCTTATCAGACTAGGCTAAACAGTTTTCCTCCTGCCTGGCTACTTAATCACTGTCCGTCCGAGCCATGCATAATTTAATTCCTTTAATCTCTCCTTTTTAGCTTGTCCTTCACTCATTTTGGGGCTGTTTTGAAGGCCCTCTGCTTCCCCTGTGACCTTGTGGTGCTGACACACCAGGCCTGCTGCTCTGCCCAGGGCGAGCAGCAGTCTGTGTCAATTAGCGGAATTCCTCTGGAATTTATGGGTCCTCCCACTCTTCTTTCACCTATCAGCATCTGGTTTTATGGACCAGCAGTCCCACAGTTTGTTTGTAAAGACACCTCCCTCTCATTCATCTCAGAAGCACCCAGGAGCTTCCCCCCAGAGCCTGGTGAGGTGTTGGGCAGCTCCCCCAGCACAGCCCTGGCTGAACCAGCTCCACGCTGAACACAAACATCTAACGGGACCTAATTACCATCTGCTGCTTCCCAAGGCTGCACACCCCAATTACCAATTGGGAAATAATTACAGCCCACAAGTCTCCAGCGTAAGGGCCTCCGCTCTCCTCCCCAGTCTGCATCACTGCAGCTGCCCTATCTCTCACTTTTGTTCGCCTGCTGAATGCACCCAACACCAGGAAAGCACTTGCTGGAGGAGTGAAAGTGAGATCCATTCTCCGAGGGCTTGTCTGGTACCTGCCAGAGGCATTTCAGAGGCATTGGATGCTGCTCACCCAGTAAGCAAGGATTGGAAGCCGGGAGAGAAGGCTGGGAGGTACAACCCCAAGTTGTGTTTGCTGCTCTGGGGAATTTTAGCACCTATTAAAAAACCGAAGCAAAGGAAGGAGAGCAGTTACTTGCAGCAGGCTCCTCCAGGGCTTGGGTTTCACACCACCAACCACAGCAGCAAAGCACAAAAGGCCCGTGTGGGCACATCTGCCCACAAGATCCCAGGCTGAAAATCCTGCGTGTGAATTAGGCAAATTTATATGAAAAATGGGCTCTGTTGTTTGCTTTGCTCTGCTCTGCCTGGCCCTTCCTCCAGCCTGGCAGCAAAGGGTGTGATGGGATGTTCAGGGAGCCCCTCAGCCCCAGCAGCTCCCCAGAAGGGATTTCGGGATGCCAGAGCCTCCCCAGTCGCTGGCTGTGCATCCAAAGGGAGGTGGAGAGAGCAGCTTCTGATGTGTGCACTGATAACAGAACCATCACCGAGGCTGGCTCGGATTCTCACTCTGATCCCAGGGTAAAGACTTCGCTAGCCCCCAGTGAAGGTGCAAATATCTGGTGGCTGCTTGTACAGCACTTTTAGCTCTCTGCGTGCCCTGGGCTTCTCTCCTGTGTCCCAGCAAGCCCAGATTCCAGGGGGGCTGGGAAGTGCTTCCTAGGGAATGGCTGCAGCAGGGAGAAACTTGGCAGTACCAATCCCATTTTCACTCAGTGCTCATGTTCCACCCTTACGGGTACAGGCTCTGACAGGTTGGGTTTTGGGAGCACTGTTTGGAGACAAATGTCCTCCACAAAGCTGTGAGCAGTGGAAAAACATCTTTAGCTGATGACTGAATAACTCAAGGCATTGCCACCCGGTGCAGACGTTTTGCTGCCAGTCAGGTCCCATCACTTTCCCAGAATGAGACAATTCCTATTAGATGAAGTCCTCAGAAGCCAGGATTGCCATGGAATGTGACAGTGCTTTTTACTAGGAGCTGTTTTTTCAGGTTTGTTTTTCTTTCCCTGTAGCTTGCAGAGTATTGGTCCAGCCTTTGTGTTGTCACATCCTTGTCACGTGTTCCCTTCAATTTATAGCCCTTGTTCCACAGAGAATGCAGTGGAAAAGGCTCTGCTGTGACCAGGCCCAGCTGTTTGTGCTGGAATTGTCCCTAGTGGGAAAAGGCCACTCCTGTGAGTTTGCAGGATGTGTCATTGATGAATTATTTCATGGAGAACTGAACACTGGGGCACAGACCAGCCAAAACGAGTTAAGGCTGGCACTGGAAGAAAAGTTTGGGAAGTTAAACACTCCGAGAACTTCAGGAAGTCTGTATTCCATGGATTAAAGCAAAAAAAGGAAGGCAGTGGTGATGGATTAAAGCCATATCCAGAAGAATTGTAGCACCAGAAAGGAGACACTGGACACATCTTGCTCTCTCCAAGGTCAAACACACACTGAGCTGGTGAAAGACAAGGGATGAAAACAAACCAGACAGGAAAATTAAAAATGGATACATTTAAAGTGGAAATGACAGGTTAGAAATGAGCATCCAAGAAATCCCAGATTTGCAGAAATGAGGTGATCAGGAGAATTTGGAGGCCACATAGAAGAGGAAGAGGCCAGATACTGCTAAAGAGATCTAAGGGATTGAATTGCTGCAGCAATGAATATGCAACAGAAATCAGCACAGATGGAGATGAGGTGGAGCAGGGAGGGCAATAAAAGTAAGAGGAGTTGGTGTCCAAGTTAAGCAGGGCAGAGTTTGAGGAAAATAAATGTGAGAGAAGAAAGGAGACTGTTCTCAGGCAGGACACAAAGGGCAAAAACTGGAGAACAGAACAGTAGAAAGGTCCCTGTGGTCAGAGTCTTGGTTAAGAATTTCTTGTCAGGGAAAGGAGGTGCAGTGAAGAAAGGAAAGGACAAATGGGAGCCAGCAGGAGTGTGAAGAGCAGTGAAAACACATCAGAGCACCTAAATGGGTCTGTGTGGAAGGGCTGGGGCATCAGTGTCTGAACAGCAGCAACAAAAACCAGTGGAGATGTGAAAGAGCTGAGAGAGTTAAGGGCAGGGAGTGGTTGAGGCTGGGCCTGGGGTGGGCAGCCTTCAAGGGCTGTACAGGTGAGGTGGGAACGTGATGGAATGAGGAGAAAATCAAGGAAATTGTGGCAATGAAAGTGTGTCATGGCTGCTGCCAGTCTGGGATGGAATAAAGATAATAGAGTATAAAGGTAAAAGAGGTTCTGCTGGAGGAATGTTTGTAATGAGCTGAAGATTTGCAGGGTTGGAGCTGGAAATGGGTAAATGCCCTAAATTTAGTTTTAGTGGAGGAATTTTTGTCATCAGGGGGATTTTAATACTCTAGAAAATAACAGTTTGCAGAACAACACCAACTCCCAGCTCTCTCTGGTGCCTTGGACATCTCGTGAGCTTCTTTCCCCAACAGCCACTCGATGAACAAGAGGCACCACTTACACTGAGGAGCTGTGAGGCTTCCCAAAATGACCTTGGGTGGAATGAGCACAAAAGGCTTCAGATGAAATGAAATACCGGGACAAAGGATGGATCTGTGGGTAAATCTCTTCAGTGCAAAAAGGAAAGCTCTTACAAACTCAGGGAAGTGTTCAGCAAAGCCCGAGGAGCTCAAGAACTTGAGTTCAGAAGCAGCATCTCAGCCTCCAGGTGTAAAACTATTTGGATCTGGATTTTTGGGATTTTCAGGGGAGGAGGTCCCACAACTGACTGAATTTAGAAAAGACACCTGAGGAATAAGCGGAGCCTGGAAGGAAGGAGAGCAACTTACTCCGGCCAGGAATGTAGGGTTGCTTAGGGATGCGTTGTGTTTCCTGCACTCCACTTACCCCCAAAACCCCACAAAACAGTGACAGAGAGCCCAACATCAAACCCTTAAGTCCCACACAGCATTTCCCTGATCCCAGGGGAGCTGGGGGAGCCTGGAGGCACTCGCAGGCTCCTGCAGGCAGAGCTGGCTGCAGGCTGGTGCTGACTGACAAGGAGGCAGCTGCCAAAAGGAATCTATAATGGTTTGGAGATGCTTCCTTTTCCCTCAGTGCAGCCACTAATTTGAATCTCTCTCATCTACTCAGCTGCCAATTTCTGGAAAAAAAGCTTTCAGAATCTTAATTATCACAGGTGCTTCTACCATCCTTTCAGGTGGGGTTGGAATTGGCCATTGGGTTTTAAACTTATTGCAGGAGAAGAAGTGAAAGGAATGAAAAAGTGGTTGGTGGGGTTTTTTCCCCCCTTAGGAAACCAAGCTAAAGGAGATTGATCAGCAAAGGAATACAACTTAGAGGTCAAGGAGTGCAGCGATGAAGGGGGAGAACTGTCAAGTGTCACAGTGAGTTACACGTTAAAGCAAAGAGAAAAAGCTCTTTGGTTATGTAAATGAGATGAGGAGGAGACTACTGCGAAGTGAGCGGGGTGTGAGATTACAGCCATCCTCAGCAGGACTCCGAAACAAAAGGAGGACTTGTCTTCCATTTTTAATGATGTGGACCAGGGTACCAGAAGGACAGAGACAGAGCAGAATACTGCAGGAGGTGATGCACAACCCCAAACCACAGGTCTGGGAGCAGCAGCAGCGCTTCAGGCTCCAGGGATCCTGAATGTCCCCTTGAGGTGCAGCCAGGATGCAACTGTCCAGGACCCAGTGCTGAAGTGATTCCCATGTGGCCAGGTCAGGCTGAAAATCCTAAACCTGCGCCGTGAGAGAACAAATGGAATTTCCGCCAGATGCAGAATTCCAGATAATGACTTTTTTTTTGTTTTGTATAAAGCCTGTAGAAAAGAGGGAGGTACAAGACACGCAGTCATACAGATTTCAAGAGATATTTATGATTAAATGGTTTAAACACATCTGGGTTTGTTTCCATGTGAACAACAGGAAGGAGGGAGGGAGGAAGGAGGAAAACAAGCTGTTGCTGCAGAGAGCAATCACACTTTTGTACTCACAGGGAAAAGGAGCACCTCAGGTAATTCCTGTAGTGGCTGCCAGCTCAAATCCAGCACTCCCATGCACCAGGGTGAAAGGAGAGCCTGGCACAAAGCTTGGCAGTTTGGTAAATGAAAAATCTGATTGTTCTGATCCATCTTCAGCAGAGTTTTTCCTTCCTGGGAATCTGCCTGTCTGTCCCTGTAACTGAGAGGCAGAAATGGGGAGGGCAGGCTGAACAAACTCCAAGTGGTTTGGGTTGTACCAGTCCCCAGAATTGCAGCAATTTAGACCAATATGAAGAATTTTTTCTACAGAACATTAAAAGTGAATTAAGTGTTACTGACACTCTTGATCATGCAATTGATATTCCTGAGGTTTGTGTAGCTCCACAAAACTTTCTCCTTCCAAAAGCTGTTGGTGCTCAGGCAAAGGGTTGTGTCAGAGCCACTCAGCCCCAGGGGCCATGGCCAAACACAGCCACAAAATTCACCCCTGCACACTTTATCTGGAGCTGTTGGTGCCAAAACTGGACTCAGTGCTCTCGTGCTTGTCAATCCTGAATAAAAGTCCAGGAGTTTCACCGTGTTAACTGCATGGAAATGAAAACTGCAGGGTAGCCTCATCTACAAAACTAATTAACTTGCTGATAAATTTGAAAATATCTACAGGGAGCTCATTAAGGGGAAAAAAGAGTCTCTTGAATGGTGGAGTTCACAAAGCTTAACCCCGAGGTGAGTAACAATGAGCCAAACTAAATATCACCCAGGAAAACTCCAAAGCAGCCACAAGTAGTTACACCCAGGGAAGGACCTGGACACAGAGAGACTCCTGGGTCACCAGGGCACCTCTGCAATCAGGTTCTGCTCCAATTTGCTTTGCGAGAATGTTTCTTCCAGTTTTAATTTCTCCACTCCTCAAGGTTGTCTGGTATTTGCCCCAGGAGCCAGGTGGGGGCTGTATTTCCTTTCAGTGCTCCCCAGCCATGAGTTATTAGCACGCTACGTACTTTTATTAAGATTTTCCATAGAAATATTGAACAATATTGGCCTTAGGGGTAGCCCTTTAGGAGCTCTGGCATCTCCTCCCAGCCTGACTCTTGGCTTTAACACAAGATCTTTTCTGTCTTGTCTTTATTCGGTTCCTCCCTCCCCTTTTAATTCTCCTGTAATCCTCGTTTTCCTCGGCATCGCTAATGAGTCCCTCATGTGACACCGTATCGAATGCTCTCTTGCAGCCCCCAGAGATGGTATCGAGCATGTTCCCTTTGTCTAAGAACTCCATTACCTTATCAGGGAGAGATATCGGATTAGCCTGCCACAATCTCCCTTGGATAAAGCCATGCTTCATCCCAGCCTATTTCCCACTCAGAGCCACGGCTTTAATTACTTCTGCCTTCAAAATCTATTTCAAAGCTTGCACCAAGCTGAGCTCCTCCTTCAGGCTCCAAACCCCACTGTTTGCCCTTCTGTATCAGGGCTCCTGGACTGGGGCGGATGTTCTGTCCCAGCAAGGGAAGGGCCCAGTGGGGTGTGCTCCCTTCTGGGCTGTGGGGCTTGGAGTCAGGAGGGGAGATCCAACCTCCTGGAGGCTAAAAAGCTCCTCACAGGGGGATTTTCTGGCAGACTGGGCAGCTGTGACTGCTGGAAACAGGCTCACAGTCACCTCAGCTGTGGCACCACAACACGAGTTTTAGGATTCCTTAAGGGACTCTGAAGTTGCCACTTCTCTCAGGCAGCTGGGCCGAGCCAGTCTGACTGAGTG
Source organism: Aphelocoma coerulescens (assembly GCF_041296385.1). NCBI lineage: Eukaryota > Metazoa > Chordata > Aves > Passeriformes > Corvidae > Aphelocoma > Aphelocoma coerulescens. The sequence continues at coordinate 11,132,373 of NC_091031.1, read as the reverse complement.
GACCTCCCTGTCCAATTCCTGCTCAAAGGAAACCCAGTGTATTGGTTGGGAAGCTGTTTGTCTGAAGAGATCCACCCCGGAGCTGGGCATGTGTAGGAACCCAGCAATACATGGCCGTTCCCCAAGCCTGGGGCTGTTCCTCCCCAGGGGCAGGACCTGCATCTCTGAGCTTGGGAGCCTCTAAGAGCAGGTGATCCCTACAGTGAGCACGGGGCCATGGGCAGGTATCTCCACCCAGGACAATCCCTCCAGTTCCTCCTTTCCAGAATGAAACAGGCGTTTGCAAGGTACAATTCACCACACACCTCTGACAGAAAAGCTCCCCTGCCTGCAAAGGGAGTCTGAGCAGAGCAGCTCCGAGGGAGATGTCTGCATCTGAGGTGTCAGAACGCACAGCCTTGGGAGTCAGGGTTCGTTTCACCCAAATTCCAAGTGTCACGATGCTGAAAGAGCCTCTTGTTGGAAAAAGGTCAGTCCCTTTACTCCTCGTTATTCATTATCTTTTCACATCCCTCTACCATCAGCTGCTTGAAAAGCTATTATTGCAGCACGTTCAGTGGTGAAATGGGTGAAGTCCTCTTCTCCCCCCATGCTGTGACCTCTGTGACGGCTGTGAATAAAACTAATGACAATAAATTATAGAGGTGTTGCTGGATATTGCCAGAGGAGTGATAAAATGTGATGGCAGTTAATAGAGCGTGTTTAAAAGACAGAAGGCAACTGTTGTCTACCAGGAGACACCCAAATGCATTGAGGAAGAGAGAGCAGTGACATCCTGGTGCTCAGGGCCGGAGCACTCAGGAGCTCCCTGTGGTTTTCAGCTGTAACCTCTGTGGTGCTTTGCCTCTTCTCCTGCACGGGGGGTGCTGCTTCCCACCCTGCAGCCCACCAAAACCTTCACAGCTGTGCTCTCACCTTGCCAACCTCTGTGCCAGCAGCAGGTCCTTGTGCCCCTCTGCGCTCCAGCCCAGGGCAGCAGGGATGGTGTCCCCCGTGCCCAGCTCGGATCACTCCTGTCCTGGTGCCTGACAGAGTGCCATGAACTTCCCAGTAGTCACTGTCACACACAGTGGCCTTTCAGGTGCTGGCTGGTGTGAGGGAGGTACTGCCCCGGTGATAAGGATGCTGTGAGGACATGTCTGGCTCGGCAGGAGCAGCGTGGGAAGACGGCGTGTTTGGCTGCTCCAGACAAACAGAGGAATTGCAGAGGGGTTTAGGAGCTCCTGGATGTCTTCTTGTTTTGTACAACACATCCCAGCAGTACCAACAGAGCCCTGCCACGGTGCAGGGAGAGTGAAGCAGACTCCTCCTGACAGATTGCTGCTCCCGTGTTTGGTTTGTCAGAGCATGTACAAACTCCCTGTCTGCAGAGATGAGATAATCACAGGCTGCTGGGGGATTTGAGTAGCTCTGAGTATGTTCAACAAACATCAAGGACAGTGAATCTGGGATGTGGAAAAAAGGCTCATCAGCAAAGCCTGTTCACTACTGATCCCACTCGTGGGTGGAGTGCAAAGTGCGGGCCCTGCCTGACCTCTTGTCAAACTGAGATTACCCTGAGATTTCAGGGGTCCTTCATCCCGCTCTTGTAGGTCCGGTCACACTCTGGATGTGTGAGGAGCTCAGGTACCTGGGATTTTTGTCTCTGGCTTCAAGCCAGGCTCCCTCAGTCCCCTTAATCCCTCCACTGATTTGGGGTTGCAGAGCACAGATCCCAACTGGTCTCCCATGAGCAGGGGTTGCTCCAGCTCATTCTCCTCTGTGGTCTGCTCTAACCACTGATCTCAGATGTCTTAGGCTGGACTTTCTTAAGGAACGACCTACCTTTAAATCTACCACAAATTTGGGAAGGTTGAGACATTTCTATCAGTATGAACCTACTGTTCTTTTCATCTCCTCCACCCTCTTGCCTTCCTTTGGAAGGACAGGACTGTGGGAGTGTTGTGGCTGAGCAGCTTGAGGGTTTGAGCTCAGGGGTCATGAGATGCAGCGTAAATCAGAGCAGAGTGAGGGATGGCAGCCCAGAACAGCTCCCTGCAGGTTCTGTGAGTGACTGCAGCTAAGACCCAGCTCCTCAACAAGATCCCACTCCTGCACAAGAGCAGGGAAAGCAGAAGGAAGGGTAAATCAAGCACAGCAGAACTCATCTCCCATTCCAAAGAGCTGCAGCCCAGAGGCTGCGATCACTAATTAAACAATATCTCCCATGAACGCCGGCAATGAGGGTGACATTTACCTCTTGTAGGCTATAAATACCCAGCCATAAGCAAACATTTCTAATCAGTGATTACGGGTGAGGTTATTTTCCCTGACGTTATAAGTGATTGTTTGTTTATGCAGAGTTAATGGGCAAGATCATGCTGGAGGTGCTGGCCAAGGATTCCGGGCTGGTGCCTGCACCAGTGCTTTGGCACCACGCTGAACTGGGTCACCAGGCTTGGGAGGGCATCCCAGACCCTCCAGGACAACCTCCAGCTGAGCCCTGCAGGGTTTTTTTCCAGGGTCACTGAGGCAAGGAGCAGAGCAGTGATGGTCCAGCCCAGGGCCCTGCATGGCCTCCTCCTGTCCTGAGCCAGACACGGAGGCTCTGCCCGTGCTCTGGGGTGAGCAGGGCAAGGGGCACTCCTGCCCACCTTGCTGGGGACATCCCACCCCTCATGTGGGGTGAAAGCTTGGGGGATTGAGTTTGAGATAAGAGCTGACAGCATGGAGGGAGGAGGCCTTTGGCCAGACCGCGTCCAACCCCGCCAGAGGCAGACACCGTGCCAAGGTGGCAAAGTCTCTTTTTGGCAAGGCCCTCTTTTCCTGCAGGCTTCTGTGTAGAGATGAGAGCAAAACCAGTGGGGAATGAGCCTTGTCACAGGATCTGGGAGGGAGAGGTGTTCTCACAGCACCATCCTTTCCACTCCAGCGAGCACCCCCAGCCCACGCCGTGCCCTCAGCAGCTGCACGGAGCACGGGCAGGGAAATCCAAAGGGACACGGGCAGGCTCCTGCCCAGTGACCAGCAGAGCTCAGAGCCCTGCCAGGGATGCAGGCAGGTCTGGAGAAGCTGCTGTAATGGTTTGTGACAGCTCCTGTCTGTCCCCAGGGAGCGACACTCTCCAGCGTGTGCGCAGCGCGTGGCAGCAAATCCAGCAAAGTGGGCTGGGAGAGAGCTGGGAGCCAGCAGAGCCCAGGGAGCTCCTGTGCCCACAGCATCTCTGCTGATGTGTCTATATTTTATTCAATATGTTTTTTCCTCCTAAAAGTAGAAAGCTGGAGGCACTGAGACAATGCCCTTTTCAGACACGTGGCAATAAAATGTCTGGGCTCGTCCCTCCTGGCAAGGCAATGCTGCTGCTCTCTGCTGCAGCCTGGATGGTGACCCAGCAAAGCAGCTGCTGGGCTCAGAAGGGTTTTCTGACCTGCTCACATCCTCATTGCTCCACTCCCCATCATCTGTTGCACCAGTCTGGGCTGGAAGGTTGGTATGGCACAGTCCTGGTGCAATTTGCTGGTGGCTTTTTGGGCTAAGGTTGTAACTAATCCCTGTTCCCCTGCACGGAGCAATGGGGGGCACGTCCCACACACCTCCACTCTCCTGGAAAAGGAAGGGCTCCTGGACAGACCTCTTTGCAGTGGCAGTGATGCTGATGGAAAGCATTGTTGGCCAAAAGGCCCAGCTCTGGTACCCTGGTGACTCAGGTGGCCACTGAGGAGGGTCAGAGACCAGCCCACGGCTGCCTCTGGGCTGGTAGGACCTGGCAGGGCCTGCTCCTAACCCTTTTCCCAGGGACCTTGCTGGCTGCTTTCCCTTTGCAGCATGGATTGCCACCGGATCAGGAGCTGACATCTCAGTATCACATCACTAGGTCTGAATTCCTGACAAGTTCTCCAGGACAATCAACAGAGAAAGTGAAAATCTTGAATTTTAGCGTTAAATATCCTCAATAAAGCAGTGGTGACTGAGTTGGAAACACATAAATAGGATGTAGGCTGGGGTTTTTTAATCATTCTCTACCAGTAGCTGGGTGTAGCTGTGCTGAGAGAGGTTGTGCCCTTGGAGGGAGATGAGCAGCTCCAAGAGCTGGTGGCCTGCTCCCCACACTGGAAACAGGTGTCCCTTTCCAGCCCCCATGCCTTGGACGTGCACTAGGTTGGTAAAAGTTCTCTTAACACTGTTTTTGTTGGAAGGCGAATTCCCAGCAAAGGGAAATTTACCATGGAAAGTGTCTGACACTGCCCAGGGAAAGTGCTGAGGCTCCTGCTGAAAACAGAGTGCCTCTGGAATCAAAAATTCCTGGTGCCTTGCCAAACCACACAGCCACGAACTCCCGTGATAAGCACTCCTGCTCAGTGGGAGGGAGAGGAAAGCAGCGAGGAGTCCAAGCAGAAAGTCCTCACACAACCCCAGAGCCACAGCTGAGGTGTGCCCGAGCTCCCGGGAGTGCCAGGAGAGCTGGGGATTTATTCAGGCAAGAAGCTGTGAGGCTGAGCAGAGTCTTTGAGACTGGAAAAATCACCTGAGAGAGCAGCACGGGGAGCTCTCCCCATGCCTGCAGGTTTGCAGGTGAATTCTGTGGCTGTAGGTGGCTGTGGGGAAATGTTGCACACAGCACAAGCTCCCTTTGATAGCTTCATTTGCCCAGTCATCCAGATCCAGTGTTCTTCCCTAGGGTCATTTCTTCTCACTTCTTCCTTAGAGACCACAGTGGGGCCTCCAGCTCCATTTAGAGGGCAGCAGGGCACATAGGGAGCACCCAAAAGACAAGAATCCCTTAAAAATTATCTGCTATAGCATGGCAGTCTGGAGTATGTGAGGGCGGAGTGACTCTGATTTCAGATGAGCTCTCCTCTCTCCTCTCTCCAGCCCACCACCTTTTGCTCCCATGACAACACCACCTGCCTTAAGGTGACTTTACCTAAGCCAGAGACACACACCTTTGGATACCAGCAGCCCAGTGGTTCTCCACCTTCCCAAGCTCTTCTGGGCACTGGCTGCAGGAACTTAGCATTTATATTGCAGCATAATAATATCTCTGCTTTATATCCAAAGCCAACGTCTCCATCACAAGAGTTATTTCCCTCGATCAGCCACTGAATAGCAGTGCTGTTAAAGAGGTAATGAGAAGATAAATTGTGCAAGGCAGCTGACAGCAAGAGCGTGAAATGATGTCTCTGAGGCTTGTTGTCCTCAGGGAAAGAGGTCCTGATTGCTGGTGCTGATCCCAGCCTAACTGGGCTGGGGGCAATGCTGGGATTGCCCCCCCTCCGCCCTGGAATCACATTCCCTGCACGTGATCTGGGTAAAGAAACCAGAATAAATGGGTATGGGGCTAAACAAAAGCAGTGTTCGAGGGAGGGGAGCCTGATATGGAACTGGGGCATGGCCACATGGAATGAGACCTAGAGTCTCCGCAGCCTGATTTTGGAGAACCTTCCTCAGGGGACAGGCTTTGCATCTGGACTGAAGACACTCTGTCAGCATCCCCATGTTCATCCCATCCCACCCATCCCATCCCATCCCATCTGATCCATCCCATCCCATCCCATCCCATCCCATCCCATCTGATCCCATCCCATCCCATCCCATTGATCCCATCCCATCCCCTCACCCTGCCTCCCACCTTTGTACAAAAGTGAGATCAGGAACCCGATCTGGCTGAAACTCGATGACAAAACCAGGCAAATGAAAAAGCAGAGAGAATTTCCTGCAAGATCCGATAAAAACAGGCACAAGGGAGGAATGAGAATCATTTCCCTGAGGGCTGAGGAGGGAGCAGAACCTTCTCCCCCAGTGCCATCACACCTGGCACCCGGTGGATCTGACCACAGAGCTGCTTCGCTTGGCCTTGGTGAGTTTGGTGCAGAAATAAAATGAAATAAACCCTGATAAAACCCAATAAATTTGTGTTCCAGCAAGCGGAGCTGAGGATCAAATCTGCCAACGAAACTATTCCCATGGAAGGCAGGGAGTGAGTAAATAAACGGGAATTGCTTTGCCTACAGGAGAGAGCTCACTCTGCTGTAAATCCTGGCCTCTGCCAGATCCTTTCCATGCAGGGCAGTAAATATTCCATGAGTTATCAGGGGGGTTTCAACCCCAACACGTGGTAAAGAAACCAAAATGAGGTTTAAAAAAACCCCTGAGGTTGAACCCAAACCTACAGGTTTAAAATAAATAAATGTTGATGTCTTTTGTTTGCCTTCTGCCTTCAGGGCCTTGGAGCTGCCAAGAGCTGTCTCTGCACAAAAGAGAGGCAGTGATCTCCGTTAATTAAAGATCAATTAAATTCCCACATAATCAAAGGATTCCAGAACCTGGGCCTTGAAAGATTTATGCTGAACTGCTTCACTTTTAAACCTGGGACAACTGGACATCCAAGCAGCTCCCCAGGGGATGCTCATTTCCCATGGAAAGGGATACCAGGATGCCACAAGCACTACTGCTGGTTTTAAAGGTGTTACTTCAGTGGTTTTTACAGAGTTTTCCCAAATAAGACCTGTTTGAGCAAACCTAAATAATGATAAATACTGTAACTTATTGTCCCTAGAGACAGACTCATTATCCAGCGATGTTGGCTGTGCCAAGCAGTTTGGGACACTGGAATCAAGGCAGCTTTCCTGGAAAAGCTGAACTTTAAACTGTATTTTTTCCCTTTAGCAGTAATCCAATATTCCCAATATCTAAGTAGCTCTGAGGCTTACAAACATAAAAAATTAAAATTATTAAAAAAAAAAAAAAAAGTTGTTTGTAATTTCAGCCAGTTTGGAGTTGGCCAAACAGAAAATTTCTAATCACAACATATGGAAAAGGGTTTTATAATTAAATATTTATTTTAAAAATAATATGAGTGTATATATTCTCCAAGGATCTGTGCTTCATACCAGGAACATGCTGGTGGTCAGCATTAGGAAAGCTGGGAAAATTGGGATTGTGCAGCCTGGAGATGAAAAGACTCTGGGATGGCCTCGTTGTGGCCTCCCAGTACCTGAAAAGGGCTTCAAAAAAGATGGGGAGAGACTTTGGACAAGGCCTGGAGGGACAGGACACAGGGAATGGCTTTCCAGTGCCAGAGGGCAGGGCTGGATGGGATATTGGGAAGGAATTGTTCCCTGGGAGGGTGGGCAGGCCCTGGCACAGGGTGCCCAGAGCAGCTGGGGCTGCCCCTGGATCCCTGGCAGTGCCCAAGGCCAGGCTGGACATTGGGGCTGGGAGCAGCCTGGGACAGTGGGAGGTGTCCCTGCCCATGGCAGGGGTGGCACTGGATGGGCTTTGTGATCCCTTCCAACCCAAACCATTCCAGGATTCCATGATCTGTCCTCATCTCCTTCAAAGAGTCTGTGCCACCTTCTCCCTTTTGCTGGAATTGAAGCAGTGCCAGAACAGGAGAGGAAATTCTCAGTAAAAAGCAAGATTTTGACACTGTCACACACAGATCTTTCTATGGAATCGCTATTTTGAAAGCCTCTCTTGAATGTGACTTCAGTTAGACTTAAGCAGATGCTTAAAGTTAACCATCTGCTTAATTGCTGATAGGATTAGGATTTAACTGGAGCTCTCCCGTTCTTCCCTAACGCGGAGCCACTTTCATTGTGCCTTGATAAAGCACTTACAGGCCATGGCTCATTTTAAGGGCTTGATTAGTGCTGGTGACTTCTTTATATGCTTAAAGATAAGATTCTGATCAGTGTTAGATTGCATCTGGATCTTACTCGTCCTGAAAGCACTGGCCCAGAGCCATGGTTAGCAGTTGAGGGGCATGCAAACGAGCCTCCATCCAGGGAAAAGGAAACCTGGGAACCAGCAGAAGGGTGGAATGGGTTTCACACCATCACAACAGACACGTCCTCGTTCCTGGCCCTTCACAGCCACTTGTTGCTGTGTCACATAAAGAGATCTTTGCTTCTCTGCCCCCACACCTCCAGGCTGGCCATGCCTTGGTGACAGATGAGGAGCAAGTGGATTTCTGTGGCTTCAGAATGATTTAAAAGCAGTTAAGGACTTCAGTCTATTTATCTGCATTGTCGTGTTGCTTATAACACCACACATTTATCACTCCTGAGGCTGGGAAAGCCCTGCTGGGCTCTGGGCAAGCTGGGACCCACCCTCCTCTCCAGAGTCTCTGCTTCCTCCTGCAAGGACCTGGTGACAGGACAAGGACCTGGTGAGAGGACAAGGACCTGGTGACAGGACAAGGACTGGTCCAAAGCCATTTGGTCCCATGGGAAAAAAACTAAGATTATTTTTCCTGTGATTGTGCTTGGAGTGTAGCAGGCAAGGGCTTTGGCTCTCTGCTGATTCCTGTTTCTTTTCAGTCTCAAGAGTGAGATGGGACAGCCAGGCCCTGGTGTTTCCTAAGCAAAAGCACTGACCAGAGCTTGGACTTCTGCTCTCCAAGTGGATCTGAGGCCCAGCACCCCTGGACCCACTGGAGAGCCCTTCTGACAGCGATTTCATCCTCAACTTTTTCTCTTTATACTTCATGGAAGAGGGAAAAACAAGAGGAGGACTTTGTGTTCCCTTCCCTTCTCCTTCCTGCCAATACCATGGGGTTAAAAGGGACCGTGTGTTACTTCCAAAGGTATTTGCATAATTATCTTTGCTCTCTGAATGTGCAAGAGCTGGCTGTGTTCCACCAAAGATTGCATTTAACTAATCCTGCTTTAGCAACCCAGACTATTTATACCTTCTCAAATCAACTCCATCTCCAGAAATGCCCTTTAAAGGACACATTTTGTTCTCTCCTGGCCATATGTTTTCCCCGTGAGCTGCACATTCTGGACCTGTTTCCAAAGGTTGCCATCCAGGGCTGCTCCCCCAGCTGCTGTTGTGCAGTGCTGGCTGATGTTAGTCATGCAGCCTGCTCAGCTGTTGGATTCCTGATGAAACCAGTCCATATTTATCCAATTACTTTGTGTTTCCGAGGCAGGGCGAAGTTCTCAGACACACAGGGGATCCCAGGCACTCATGGTCAGCACCAGCCACCTTTGTGCCCTGGGCTTCACAGAGCTTTCTCTCCCAGACTGAAAGTCCTTGTTCTTTCTCTTCATCTGGACTTCTTCTGGCCCTTTCTCCACTTTTTTTCTCCTGCTTTGTTCTGGAACACGTGAGGAAGGGCAGCATTGAAAACAATGAAAATCAGAGCAAATAAAGCAGGAAATGCTATGGAAAATGCTGAACTCCGGCTCCAGGTGAGTTCAGACATTCCCCTCTGGCTGAGGGGCACCGTGGTTGCTGCTCTCTGGAGAAGGGGCATTGCTGGGGGGCATCCCCAGGAAGGAGGTGTCTCTTCTCCAGAGCCTCCCACTGCTGAGCCAGCCAGGCTGTGGGAAGAGCAGGAAAAGCTTAAAGTTAACCTTGTGACAGAATTCACACTCCACTGTCCGTGAGGAGGAAAAACCATTTCTTCTTCAAGCCAGACACTCCAGAAGGCATCAGCTTCCTTGGAGAGAGAGATTTGGAGCTCTCTGTGACCTTTATCTTCACCGTGGTGCTGCTGTTTTTAAAAATATCATTTTAAAGCCGAGATTGGGAAATATTGTTCTCGTGGCTTTGTTTTTCTGCAAGTGCCCTTTCTCGCTGTAGTGGCTTGAAAACAGAAGTTGCATTTTCCTCACGCCAAGCTCTCCCCTGCAGTTTTCTTTGGCAGTGAGGAGCTGCAGGGATGTGCTGGGAGGGAGACATATGCTGGTGTGTAGGGAGCTCGTGAGTGGGCCTGGTTTCCATGTTCCATCGTGGATACGAGGGCTGTGTGGGAGGAGGAGAATCCACTGTGAATGAGTGTGTGATTTGTGCAGCCTTTCAACGCAGGAGACAGATTTTTGTGAGTGAACCCCAAGCCCTGTTGTACGAGAACATCCTCCTCACACTCCCGTTTTTACTCAGATATTTGAGGGAGAAGGATTATTTTCCACCTCGCAGCTCAGTGGGCCTTGCTGATTGTTTAGTTTTTTCTTTATTTTTCTCAGCCACGACCTCCAGAACTTCAGTGCCCACTGCAGCCAAGTGTTCTCCACCTGCAGCTGTACGTGGTGAAGATGTGTCAGGGCAGGGTTGGGTTGGAGATGAGGGAAAAGTTCTTTCCCAGAGGGTGCTGGGCTCCCCAGGGAATGGGCACGGCCCCGAGGCTGCCAGAGCTCCAGGAGCATTGGGACAGCGCTGCCAGGGATGCCCAGGGTGGGGTTGTTGGGGTGTCTGTGCAGGGCCTGGGTTTGATCCCTGTGGGTCCCTTCCAGCTCAGGGTACTCCCTTGATCCTGTGATTCACCTCCTACTTAATTTCTTAGATTTCATTTAAGCCTTCATCTCCCATAGCCTTAAAATAAGGAACAAACACAACCCAAGCTGGAAAAACAAGGGGTCAAAAAGCAGCAGAAGACTGAGCTGAAGTCTCCTGTGCAATGTTCACTCACGCCCTTTAGGCACTCGATGGATATTTTGCAAGTAAAATCCCTGCCTTGAGCACTGCTGGGACAGAGCAGGGAAGGCTCAGGGCTTGTAGCAGAAGCACGAGGCACCAAGGGAAGGATAGGAATTGGGGCAGGGGAAGCACTGGAGCGGTGTCCAGGTGACCCTGACATCCCTCTCGGCACTGCTGGGGAGTTCCTGCAGCCAAATCCAGAGAGCAGATCCTGCTGAAGAGCCTGCAGCAGCTCCAGGTGTGAGAAACACCAACCTCCAGCCTGCCCTTGCCGTGCCAGCACCTCCCAGAGCACCCACCGCGCTGGGAGGGTGCTGGGCACCCCTGGCAGGGACAGGCCTGGAGGAACCTGAGTTGATCAGAGCCTTTCAAAGTCCCTTTGGTTTCTTGCTCCCCAAAGTTCCAGCACCTCCAGCATGGTTTTCCAGAGTGCTGAGCTCCAGGGCTGCCACAGGCACAGAATCATGGAGTCATTCAGGTCAGAAAAGACCTCTGAGACCCCCGAGTCCAACCCAGCCCCTCCACCTCGTTCACCACTGAACCACATCCTCAAGCACCACATCCACATGGTTTTTGAACACTTCCAGGGATGGGGACTCCACCACTTCCTTGGGCAGCCCCTTCCAGTGCTTGAGCACCCTTTCTGTGAAGGAATATTCCCCAATATCCACCCTGAGCCTCCCCTGGCCCAGCCTGAGGCCGTTCCCTCTCCTCCTGTCCCTGTTCCCTGGGAGCAGAGCCCGACCCCCCCGGCTGCCCCCTCCTGTCAGGGACTTGTGCAGAGCCACAAGGTCCCCCCTGAGCCTCCTTTGCTCCAGGCTCAGCCCTCCCAGTTCCTTCAGCTGCCCCTCACCAGGAGCTTGTGCCCTCCCTACCTTGGCTGGGATGGAGAGTGACAAACCTGAGGTTGAATTGGGCTGGGGGGGCCTTTCCAGTCCCCCTCCTCTAATTGTGTGGCCACTGATTCTACCCGCCTTCATTATTTTTCCCCCAGGTAAACCAGGAGCTGTTCCACCTGCCTTTCCTCCCCCACAAACAGGACATGATTAATTAACAGCTGATTTGTGCTTGCAAAATCCTATTAAAAATCCCCTGTGTGATATGAAAATTCTGACCCGAGTTTTCCAGGGCTGTTCCTCAAAAGGAATACAGCCTGGCAGGTGTGAGCACACCTGTTCTGGCCTCAGGTACAGCCCCCAGCCTGCCTGCCATGAGAGTCTGGGAGCTGTTTGTGCGCCTTGGATGGGTGTAGAGGAAAAGCCTGCATGGAAAATAACAGTTCCATAAGCAGTGCAGGATTTGGATGGCGTGGGGTACTAAAGAACAGGGCCATTCACCGCTTAATGAGGATTAAAATAACTCCTGAATAGCTGCCTTATTCCCTGAGCATCCTGTTCAATGAATGAGTCACAGGATTACAGTTGAAAAATAGGTTGGAATGGTAGAACAAAAACCTGACATGATGAATATCAAATGGAGGGTTTGGGGACAACCTTTCGTTTGGCATTTCCAACCCCTCTGATGACTGACGTGCTGACTCTGCCTGCAGCTTAACTCCTGGGTTTGTCTTGCCACAGTCCATTTTTAGGGGTCGGTGTGCTGGGGGAGTGCTGGGCAGGTGTGGAAACACTCTGCAAGCAGGAAATTCACAGCACAGAAGTCCAAAGTAATTAACTATTGGCTCGTGTACACCAAAGGCAGCTGGGGTTTAACGATCTATTAGGCTAAATATTCCTGTGCTCATCACCTCTGAGCCCCGCCTGGGCAGACCTGGCTCGGGAGGGGTTCTGGGCTTCACTTTGCTGCTTTCACTGCCCAAAATAATGGGAAAAGGGTTGGTGCTTGCTCCCCTTCCCTGCTCAGCTCTGCTTGACCATCGCCTGGAGCAGCTGAAGGACGTTTGCTCCAGGCTTCCCCTCTGGAATACAAATAGTGAACGGGAGATGCCGGAGGGGGCCGGTGGGTGATGAACGAGGAGCTTTGTGCTCTAAGTTATTTCCATTCTCCTCAGCAGGTTTCGGGCTGCTTCCCTGCCCTCCCTGCCTTCTGGCTCTGCATTTCCCTCCGTTCCTAAAGCCTCGAGTAAGATCAGCCCTGGGAAGGGATTTTCTCTTCATTAGGGAAGGAGGTTTCTCTTCCTTATCAAGGAGGTTTCTCTTCCTTATCAAGGAGGTTTCTTGTCATCTGCACAACAACTGCTCCTTCCACCGTGCTCTGGAGATCTCAGCTGGGGCTGGGCAAATGCTGAGGCTGTTGGAAAGACCAGAGGGGCAGAAGGCAAAGAATTGTTTTTCATGGAATCATCTCGATTGGAAAAGGCCTCTAAGATCAGAGAGTCGAACCACCAACCCATGGCCCCAAATCTTTTAAATCCCTTCAGAAATGGCGACTCCACCACGGCTCTGGGCGCTGATGGCTCCTCTTTAGGCCATTTCTTTTGTCCTGTTAACTACAGATTTCAGAGCAGCCTCCAGTACTTTAATAAATTCTCTAAAACGAATGCAAAGTACAGCACGACCATCAGAATGATCATCTATCTGTGTTACAGTTACAGATATATCTGTAATACCGTTGACATATATTAAAAATATCCTTGCTTTGCAGTTTTCATAAGGAATTTTATTAGGAAAGACAGGCTGGAAAATATGGCATTTTCTTTTCATATTCTGACACTTGATTTTTTTTTTCCCATTACAGAACACAATAAATCAAAATTTTATTAGTAATATTCCCATATGAAAGTCTTGAGACTGAAAAAAAAAAATAGGCTCTGGAGAAGACTGAGGCCAAGTACCAAAGGAAAGGTTAAATCTGTGAAAAAAGGTTGTGGCTCAGGAGGATTTCCCAGCAGGAAGTGCAATGGGAACTCTTTGGGGGCTATTTAAAGTATTCTTTAACAGTTCCTCAGGGTTTTGCACCTTGGTGCAGACAATTCAGGTGGCGATTGTGGTTTAACCCCAGCTGGGGACTTACCCCCACGACGCCAGCAGGATACAGCGGCTAAAAGTGAGAAAACTTGTGGATGGAGACAGTTTAATAAAAGAAATAAAATAATAAATTGTAAATGAAAAGGAACGTGTCCTCCGCGCACGTGCCTTCCCCTGTTTGCAAAGGCATGGGAGCACCGGTTCCCTTTTTTCCAGTGAAACATCTCATTCTTTCTGCTGGTTATTTTATCTGATCGCTCCTCCAGCTGCGCTCAGAAATTTCCTATTGTGGTCTGGCAATTCAGAGCCCTGTGGGTCCTTTCTTCCCCTAATGGAGTTTCCTGGTAAATGGCTTTGAACTCAGATCCTTGTCTCAGCAATAGATAAGCTTCTGCCTAACTGGCACTTCACAATTAACAGCATTATCTTGTTAAACCTGAAGAGGTGTAGGAAGGCTCAGTCATCATTTTAAAGCGTTTTATTGCTTAGAAAGTGTTTACAAAGGGCTACAGAAGTGGTAAATGAAGCCCAGCGCTGCATTCAGATGCTTGATTAGCTCAGCCACATCAAAATGCCAATAGTTCGGGTTCTGGCGGGGTTGGATGCCATTGCTTCAGCAGGAGCCTCAAAACACCAGAGGATTTTAGAGGGGAGAAAGGAAAGGAAAGGAAAGGAAAGGAAAGGAAAGGAAAGGAAAGGAAAGGAAAGGAAAGGAAAGGAAAGGAAAGGAAAGGAAAGGAAAGGAAAGGAAAGGAAAGGAAAGGAAAGGAAAGGAAAGGAAAGGAAAGGAAAGGAAAGGAAAGGAAAGGAAAGGAAAGGAAAGGAAAGGAAAGGAAAGGAAAGGAAAGGAAATTGGATGTGAAATGAAAAGTTGCTCGGAATCAGAAGACGGTGGTTCCTATTCAGGTGCAACTGTCCTCAGTGAAGACCCAACTTCCCCCAGGAGTGAGGTTGTGGGAGTAAGTGACCCCTGAGTGTTCGCAGGAGAGAGAAACCTCTGCTGGCTCCCTTCTGGAGCAGTTGGTGTGTTCAGGCTGTGTCTGTTCCTGTTCCAAACACCGGCATTTCACACCTCGAGTGTCCCCATCTCTGTGTCCCCTCTCGCCTGGCAGCTCCTGCAGCACCAGCAGGGAACAGCGCACACAGACTTTGGGGTTTGGGTGTTTTCTGCCGCTTGGTCTGTAAATGAGCTTTGCTGGAGCCACGCTGGAAGTCCTTGCTCTCCTTAGCGTGACTGCAGCCCACGTCTGGCTGGAGCCCAGAGGGACGGGCACAGGAGCCACAGGCTCCTCTAAAAGTGTGTGGAAGGATGGAGACCTCCGGGGGAAATTCATCTTTCCCAGGCTTGCAGGACAGAAGTGTCTGTGGAGCAATTTAGTCATGCTCGATGAACTTATCAGCTGCAAATGTCAAGGAGAGGCCATCGAGAAATAAAACAGGCTCGTTACTCACTACCTGCTTTGCAGCCTCAGAAAGAGCTCGGATAACGTATTAATATGGGAATAACCGGGGGGAAAAATAACCGCTGGAACTCGCGCCGGGCACGGGATGAAGACGAGGGAGCGATGCGCCCTTGTGGCAAAGGAGGCCACCAGCATCCCGGGCTGCACCCGCGGCAGCGGGGCCAGCGGGCACGGAGGGCGTCCGGCAGCACCGGGGACCAGCAGCTGGGAAGCCTGTGGGCCACTTATTCAAGGACACTTGAGGTGTTCCTGTGGACCTGGGCTTCTCTCAAGGTTTGCTCATCTCGTGCTGGCAGCCAGGCTAAAACCCTTTCATTTCCCCATCTGTCCGGGGTACACCGCGTGCCTGGATTCTGGATGGAGCAGGAAGCAGGTGAAGTTGCCTAAATAAACTCTGATTTTATTCCTGTTTGTGCCCAGACACTCGCCACAGTGAGGGAGAGCAGCTCCCACCGAGATAAATGAGCAGCCAACACTCAGAAACAAATCTTAAAAACTTAACCTTTTTTTTTTTTTTGCTGTGTTTTATGGCCAGGGAGGAATAATTCGTATTAAGGATCGTGACCTTAGCAAGATTTCCAGCAGTTTCTAGCAAAGCAATGGGAGATTAATTAGAGAAGCAGGTTGTTAATGAACCTGTCTGGGGTAGAGGCCACGAGGGCTGAGTGACCATTCAGGGATCAAATATCAGGGGAAGGATGGGCTGATGTGGTTCTGGATTTGGTCTCTTTGTTCCTGGTGGAAAAGGAATTTGCTTATTAAATTTGCAGGTGATATGAAGCTTGCATGACCGTAAGTCTATTAGAGAACAGGATTAGAATTTAAAATGTTCTTGACAAATTGGATAAATAGCCTGAAAATAAATTGATTAAATGGAGAAAAATGACATGCCTCGGGCTGAAGCAGGAATACTAAAAAGCCTTGACTGTGTTGGAGAACAATTGGAGAGTTCCTTGGAAACGTAATAAGGAATCACAAAGGATCACAAACTTTACACAAACCAGGAAAAGAAAAGTATTTCAAGTTTGTGTGAACAAGAGAAGCTGACTTGGGACAATCCAGGCATTCCACTCTGTCCTGGTTAGAAACACGTCCCAGACTTGAGAAGGATCTGGGTCAGTGGGAGCAGAGGGTGCTGGAATGACAGGGGTCCAAGGGAAAGCCAGTTTTATAGGGAAACAGGAAAGGAATGGTGTTAGCGTGAAGGATGAAGGAGCACATGCTAGCTGTGGTCATGAAGAGCTGTGGCAGAAATAAGGGGGATTCTCTCCACATCCCTGGAAGACAGGAGAGAAGGAACTGGTCTGAAAAGCAGAAAGAAAGGCCCAGCGACACAGATCTTCAGGGGAGAAAGTGAGCTATCCATGAAAGGTTTGGGAATAGTACAGGAGGCACTGGACTAACCCCCTGCACCAGGAGAGCAGGACATGAAAGATTCCTAGAGATCTCCTCTCATCCTACACTGCTACAGCTCCATCCATGATGGAAAGGTCTGGACAAAGAGCTCATTCCTTACTCGAGTAGGTGTGGAAACTAAAGCTGGTGGAGGTTTATCAGGAGTCCCTTATCTGATCCTTTTATTGCAGTGAGAAGGAGACAGAGTTGTTTCCCTCTGCCAAGGGCGGTTCCCAGCCCCAGTTCCAGCAGTGACTCTGCCATGGATTGTTTCCCCTGCACGGGGTGCCTCAGCCTCGCAGGATTCCCCTTCCTGGGCAGGGCCCCACAGCCCCTGGGCAGCTGTTAAACTCCACGAGGTCACACCTTTGGCTGCCCTCTGCACTCACACACGACGTGCTGCTTGTGCTCGTGCTCACAGTGGCCCAGGCTGGGTTTGGGTGGTTGGGGCTCACATCCTGAAAAGCTCCAGAGCTCCAAAGCTCTGTGCTGGATGGAGCTGGAGCTGTGGGATGGGGGCCTCAGGAACAGCCCACCCCTGTGGGCACAGCTGGGTGTGCTCCTGCCTGGACGTGTTTCTCACCTTTGCAGAGAACCCTCATTTGCAGGCTCAGCAGAAGGGGAGCAGATTCCCATTATCGTGTTCTCCTTGCATCTGGAATTTTAAGTGAACTGCATAACAGAATCTTCTGCTTTCTTAAGCATTTCCTTCTCCTTCCTTTAATCACGCTGAGATTTCCTGCGATACTGTGAGCTGTAATTATCATCTGCAGATCAGTGGCGGTGCTAAGCTGGTTCTTAAAGGGATTTTTTTTGTCTTTTTTCTGTGAATTTCAGATGACCAAGAACAAAATTATAATCACCTGATACTAAACAGTGCCACCCAGACACCTACACATGGTAAGAGAAAGCAAAGAGCAAAATTACACACGTTGTAACTTTCCTCTGCCAGCCAGTAACGTTTACTGGCACCAAAGTGTGCTTGATGTTAATGGAAATATTCCTCTGGCGATGCTGCATGGCTGATGGTTCCCATCAACGTTAAACACAGGACCATATTTTCAATGGTGTGCCCAGGGAAATATGGCCCAGTCTTTTCTAGGTGTGCTGATCAGCCTCGTGTCTAATTCCAAGATACTCCTCTGTTTCCCTCTTCGTTTCCTCCACCTCGCCCCAGCCTGGAGAGGTTTCTTGGCTTCCTCCATGGCCAGAACCTGCCTCTCTCTGCTCAGCCCTGTCCTCCAGCCCTTCTGTCCCCTCCTTTGGGTTTCCCTGAGCAGCATTGGAGCCTGGGCTGTGTCTCCCCTCCGTGGGGGCCACCACAGACCAGTCAAACCCCAGCAGCTCCTGGCTCCATCCACCCCCAGGCCAGTCCCTGCCACCCAAACCCCTGTTCCCAGTCTCTGTGCAATCAGACCAATTTCTGATTGATCCCTCAGGTCCCCTCTGCTTTCTTCCCTCTTCTGCTGCTGCCTTGTCTTGGTCCTGTCCATGTCCCTCCCTGCACCCTTTGCCTTTGGAATGGGATCCATTCCTCCAGCATTGGCAGCTGGGACCTTCCTCCTGCTGGAAGCACTCAGTAAATCTCATCTCAAACACTTCTGGCAGTGCTGAATCTCTGTATTTGTTACTCTTTGTCCTGGCGTTTGTTTTGAACTCTGAAACCTCATCCTGACTATTCTGGAGCTGATTTATTGTGAGTTGTGTTCATGTGTAGAGATCTCCCTGCTGCTAAGGAGGGTGGGAGAACAATTGCTCTTGGAAAGATCACCCAAAACCTTCGGGGTTTCTCCTTCCCAGCGGAGGCAGGCAGCTCTTCAGCCTGCAAGTTGCTTCCATGGTAAGACTGTGTTATTAGGGCTTCATTTTCTGTCTTCCAAAAACTCCAGGAGGAGCAGTGTCAGCTCTAAACTCACCAGTGCCACAGCAGTATTTATTGAGCCTGAACTGACAGCCTCCAGTGCTCCTCAGACTCCTTGTTCTGTTTACTTCTTCACCTTCCTGAGGAAAAAAAAAGGAGAAAACAGAGAAATAGGGCTGAAATTGTGTTTTCTTCTCTTTGGTCTTGCTACTCCTTCTTAAAATCCAGCCCCTGCTGGGCTCTGAGCTGCCCCAGGAGAGTGCCCTTAACCTGTGTCTGCCCAGGAGCTTTAATGGAGCCCCAGCAGCAGGGTCCCATTGCATCCAAGAACTCCAGGGAATGTGCTAAGACAATTAAATTTCCCTCTGCTCCTAACAGATGCTTTGCTTTTCCATGTACTTAAGAGACAAAACCACAAAGGCAGATACACTCATGATCTTGGATTCCTTGTGCTTCCTGTGTCTTAATAATGTGGTTGTTCCGAGTGGCTTGGATGAGCTGACTACAAATAACTGTGTGATTCAGAGGTTCATCTTCTCCCTGAGTTCTCCATATGGCCATGGGTGCTTTTGTTCCTTCCACTCGTGTGTGCTGCTGCTGGTGAGCCATTGCTTGGCGAGTCTGAAGTGATATTTGGACTTTTCAAGTAAGACATCAGAAGAGCTTGTGGGATTCAGAATTACTGCTGAAACTGTGACCAAGGTTTAATTTAATTCCCTCCCCGGCTGGGGCACGGGGTGCATTTGCTGTGTGGTTATGCAGATTTGGAGGTGGACAGGAGCACTGCGTTCACCAGCTGCTCCCTCAGCCTGTCCCTGGCACCCCCCGTGCTGTGACAGCCTCTGAAGGAGGCAGAGTGAGGGGCCTGGGCTCAGTTCACCCTTAAGTGCAGTAAAAGAGCAGCTGAAGGTTGCCAGGATGCCAGCCTGAGCCAGCAGGGCAGTGGCTGTGGGTGACATGCAGCCAAAAATCCCTCTCGTGCCTGGAGCAGCTCCCTAGGGTCTCACCCCACAGGGGTGCACTCCATGGGTGTGCAGGGTGAGCTGGAAACCTGGAATTCCTGTCAGGATGAGAGCTCAGCTGCTGTGGGCTGGTGTCTTCACAGCTCTTCTGCCTTCACCTGTAATTCCTGGAGTCTCCAAGCTCCCTCCGTGCTGGGCCTGAGCAGCAGAGGATTCCCACACCCAGCTGTGCAGACCCCGAGCCCAGGGCTCTGCAGGAGAGCTCCTCATGGAGAAGGAAGGAAAGCCAAGTTCCCTTTCCCCTTCCTGCACTGGCTGGGCCTTTGGAAAAGCAGAGCCAAGTGCACCAACCCAGCTCTTTTCCCAAAGGTCTTGGGAATCACAGCAGGATCTCAGCATCCAAGAGTGATCCAGGTGTGCAGCAGGGCAGCCATTCCCTGGTTGGGGAATCATAATGGGATCTCAGTGTGCAGGAGAGATCCAGATGTGCAGTGGGGCAGCTGTTCCACCAAGCAGCGTTCTGGGCAGACCCTGCTGCAGCCCTGGCAGGGCCATGGTTCAGCTGAGCAAGGCAGAGGGTGGCCAACATCTGTTTCCATGGCAGATGCTCTGCAGCTCCTCATGTCCTGCTGCCTCCAGCTGCCACAAAGGAGCAAATCCCAGGGGATCAGAGCAATCCATGCTCACAAGGAAGGAGGAGAACAAAGAAGAAGAAGGTTTGACCTTAGGTTTTGGAGCTGTTCTGCTGCAGGTCCCCAGGGTTAAACCCCCAGGGGCTCTGGTTTAACCTGGCAGGGGGTGGCATTTTCAGGGCACAACTTCTCAGTGCCAAGGGGCTGCCCACCACAGAGCTGGGATTACCCTGAGCTCTTCCTGTGCAGGAAGGAATCACCACTAATTAACAGAGGGGTCACAGTTAATCTGCTCTGTCAGGCTGCTCTCACCTTGTTAGCGCAGAGCTGTGAGGGGGAATCTCCCTTCCCTCCCTGCCTGGCTGGCACAGAGGGATGGAAAGTCTGATATCTTGGGGAAGACAATTCCCAACGGGATCAGGAGAAGTGACCACAGGCAGGTGAGTCACAGGAAGGGTCCAGGGCCAAGCTGGATGGGGCTTGGAGCCCCTGGAAGGTGTCCTTGCCCATGGCAGGGGTGGCACTGGATGAGCTTTAAGGTCCCTTTCAGCCCAACCCCTCCTGGGACTCCACAGTTCCATGACTCTCCCAAGCCAGGGTCTGCAATCCCAGGATTTCAATTCTGCTGCTGTTGAGGGCTCTGAATTTACCACTCTGCCTCGGAGCATCCCACATCTGCCAGGAATCCCTTGGTTTTTTCCTGCTGCCAGACTATTCCTGCCCCAAATTCCCTCCCAGGACACCCAGTGTCCCATTCCAGAGCTACCTGCAGCCCTTTAGAAACCTCAGCCTGAATCTGCTTTCAGTGACAGACTTTAGACCTCAATTCCACTGAAATCAGAATTTTCCTGTGGATTTCCTTAACTCTAGACTTTATTTCTACCTCAGCTGCAGATTTGAGCTGCAAATGAAGAACTCTACAGCAGTTTTAGGAAGTGTAGTGATTTGTATGTAAAATGTGAGTGGGAGGGAGCAAGTATTAGGCTCTAAGCACAACCAAGTTTTACATATGAAATGCAGCTAAATCTTTTGATACATTAATTTATCTCGCTTAGATATTCAGCCTTCACACAAAATAAGCACATAAAATGATTTTCCCATAAAAACATTAAAATATGAAGGAAAAAAAAACGAGCTGGGGGCACAAAAGAGAACTGAGCATCAGCTCTAACAGAAATACACATTGACTGCCTGGGCTCAGTTTCTGCTCAGCTTATTGCTTTATTTTTCACTGCTGCTGAAGTTTCATCTCATTATATTTAGTGCATATATAATTATCCTAACCTTAAGAGCACCTAATAAACAATTTTTTTTACATCTTTATAAATACCAAGCGCATTTCCAAATAATACAGCGAGAAGGAAGTTCATAGCACGATTTTTATGTCAGTTAATTGCATTTGACAATCATCTCAAAAAATACTTGGTAAACCACCATGAGCAGCCAATTACTTCAAGGTTTTAATGTGGCCAATTTGTTTTTCCATGGATGATGCCTGGGATTACTCTGATGGAGGCAAATTTCATTTTATAGCTGTACTTGTGTGAGCTTTTACCAGATTCCTCTCTGTACTCATGTAGGTGTTTGTTTTTTTAATATTTCTCCTTTCTTTTTCTTTCTTTTCTTTCTTTTCTTTCTTTTCTTTCTTTCGTTCCTCTCTCCCTTCTCCTCTCTCTTCTCTCTTCTCTCTCTTCTCTCTTCTCTCTCTTCTCTCTCTTCTCTCTTCTCTCTTCTCTCTTCTCTCTTCTCTCTTCTCTCTTCTCTCTTCTCTCTTCTCTCTTCTCTCTTCTCTCTTCTCTCTTCTCTCTTCTCTCTTCTCTCTTCTCTCTTCTCTCTTCTCTCTTCTCTTCTCTTCTCTTCTCTTCTCTTCTCTTCTCTTCTCTTCTCTTCTCTTCTCTTCTCTTCTCTTCTCTTCTCTTCTCTTCTCTTCTCTTCTCTTTTCTCTTCTCTTCTCCTCTCCTCTCCATTTTCTTCATTTCAAAAATCCAGGCTGTCTTCCTTCCCACATACTAATAGGGCTTTGGGGGATATATTGCTGAAAAAATCCTTGCATCAATTTTCTAACATCAGACCAGAAGCTTCAATTTGGGGCAATCCCAGAAGATATGAAAATGATTCCCAATTCTGTCACATCTCCTCCAGCAATTTGTTGAGAGTTTTGTGTCTATTGTGTTTAAGACACTGTTTACAAAATCCTAACAATTAAGGACTGTTTAAATTAGCTTTATCCCCGGTAGAAATATATGGGAGAAAATGAGAAGTTAATCAGATGTGCAGCACAGAACCCACAGAACAGACAGACACTTGATGTCCTGACCTTCTGCAGGGCTGGGATGGCAGTGGGAGGGAGAGATCCAGGGCTGGAGCACCCAGCCCCAGCTCCTGGTGCATCCACGGTGCCCTCTGGGGTGCCAGGGCCTGACTCCTGCTCTGCTCAGCAGAGTGCACAGACTGCTGTGGTGCAATACAGGCTCAGTTCTGGAAATGGAGCTCCTTGGAGAATCAGGGCCACATCCACCTGCCGTGCCCTGAGAGCTGCTGGCCGTGCCCACAGTGCAGGGCCCCGCTCTGTGCTGGGCTGTGCTGGGTTGCTGGGGATGTGGTTGGACCGAGGGAGGTTGGACTCGCCCCGGATGAGGTTTGTGCTGCCCTCCCTTCAGTCACAGAAACCTGGAATGGTGTGGGCTGGAAGGGGCCTTACAGTCATCCATTTCCAACCAGAGCAGCTGGGGCTGCCCCTGCATCCCTGGCAGTGCCCAAGGCCAGGCTGGACATTGGGGCTTGGAGCAGCCTGGGACAGTGGAAAGTGTCCCTGCCCATGGCAGGGGTGGCACTGAGTGCTCTTTATGATCCAAACCAAACCAAACCAAACCAAACCAAACCAAACCAAACCATTCCATGGCTGTGTGGTTTCCCTTCAGAACCAGCTCCCTCTCCCTGCCCTGAGGAGCTCTGGGCATGAGGCGCTTGCAGAGGTGGGGGCAGGCACCAGTTTGCAATGGTCTCAAACCCAGTAAGAACAAGCCCCAGCTGCACACAGCCCCAGTGCTGGCGGCTCTGGTGCCAGAGCCAGGTGTGGTGTTCTGCAGCCCATGCAAAGGCGGCAAACTCCAGGAGAAGGGGCAGATCCTTTGCTCTGATTGCTCGGTGCAATTCTCATTTCTGCAGCTCTCCCTTTCAGTGGAACTGGCAGCGTTGCTCCTCTCAGCCCAGTTGTGGGGTGTGACTGCAATGCTCTGTGTGCCCAGGAGCCTTTCCAGGCTCATCCCCCTGTGTGGCAGCGCTCAGGGATGTCATCATTGCCATGCAGTGCGTGGTGCACCCCTTCCCTCTGCACGTTCCTCCTGCAGGCTGCTGCTCAGTTCTCAGCCAGGAGCCCTGCAGGACCCGATCCTAGAACCATCCTGACAGGCACAGGGTTTTCAGCACTGGCTGAATTCAAAATCCTCCATCTCCAGCTCATATAAATGAGGGCAGCTACTCACAGGAGAGCTCTGATTTACACCACAGAGGACCTGACCTGGAAATGTAGAAACCTCCTGGAGATTAGTCATGAGAAATGCAAAGCACTATTAATAACAGTGTTTGTAACACGGAGAAACAGAAGTGTGAAAACACAAACACTGAAGATATCTGTTATAAATTTTAATTTGAGTCTGCGAACATCCATTTATTTGCCTGCTCTGACAGCGTGTCACTTCAGGATGGCCTGGGAACTCTGAGTCCTGGCACAGAAGGCTCCAGAACGTCATCAGTGCTACCAGATTTTCCTGAGGAATGGGGCCCTTTGTAAGGACTTGCGTCAGAATCCGAGGCTTTGAGTCTGAGCCTTCAAAGGGCTGAGCAGAAGGCAGTGCTGGGGGAGCAGGGGGTGCTCTGACAGAGGGCTGGAGCTGTGCTGAGCTGAAGCTGAGCAGCAGAAGGCTGGGTTGTAGCAGCTTCTCCTAGGTGACATTGTTTGCTTTCTCTGGGTGAATGTTTTAAAAGGCATCTGTTGAAATGTCTTGCAGAATTCGCACAACATATGTGCAGACTCAAATGCAAATCTGCAGCACATCCCTTTTGCCACTTGAGCTTTGTTTAGAACTTTGCCATCAATTCACTTTTTCTTTTTTTTCCTTTTTTTTTTTGTTTTGGGTATCATCTGCTCCCGTCCTGCACATGAAAGGTTTTGTGCCTCGTGTAAACACACTTTGAAACTGTCTTCCAACAACAGGGGCAGAGCGAGATGTGACAAGAAGACTTCAGGTCTAATCTCCACAGCTCTGGAAATCCTGAAACTTCTCTGAGCCCTGAACTTGCAGAGAGTTTGCAAAGCACTGGCAGAGAGAGGAGGCTCTGCCTCAGCTCGGAGGGGCTTTGTTTCCCTGTTAGATGAAAAAGCAGCCGAGTGCATGGGTCCAGCAGAGCAGTGAATTCGTGTGTCCACCTTCACTGCAATGGCCCAGGCACAGCTGGAGTGCAGGACGCACAGGCACGTGGTGCCACGCCAGTCCCAGGACATTTTCCTGTTTAGATCAGGGTGCAGTAGGAGCACGGGCAGTGCTCCCAGCCCTCCTCCAGGGCAGCCCCTTCCCCAGCCTCTGCACAGCACTGTGGGCAGGGCAGGAGCCTCTCAGAGCCCAGCCCAGGGATGCTCTGGTTCCCACAGAAACACAGCAGGATTCAGACTGGCCTGGCAATTCTGGCTCGTGGAGCAGAAGAAATGCACCCACCTTGCTCGGTAGGGCTCTAGGAGGAGAGATTAGAGCTCCACAGAATTCCCTGCTCCCTTCCTGAGCTCCTCGTGCCAGCGTTGTGACTTCTGGGCTGGGCTGTGCCTGGTACCAGCCCTGCCAGGGCTGGAGCATCCCTGCTCAGAGCACTGTGCAACCTCTGCTGCCTGGAGGATGAGGAAATGCTGCAGAGCTGAGCCCTCTCCTGCTGAATTAATCAGAGACATCGGCAGAATTTTAAAGCGTTGCATTGACTGTGCCAAGGTGGGGCTGTAGCAAGGAGAATTTAGAACCCAAGAGAAATGGCATTGCTGGGGGAGGTTCCCGTGGCTGCTGTGTGTTCTCTGGGCTGGGTGAGCTCCATCTCCTGCCTGTTCCTCTGAAAATCCCTGTGCCACACTGGATGGTGTGTCAGAAAATGGGCACAGAGCTGCAGGATAGTGCTGAGGAAAATGGGGACTAAACCTGGCTTGCAGAGGTAATCCCAGTAACCGTGGGCCAGAGCTCGTGTTCCAGTGGTCATCTCCAGCTGCCCAGAGTGTAGAGCTGGACTGGGATGAGAGGGAATGCAGGGGAACACAGCAGGGAACAGCCTCAGCTGCCTTGCAGGCAGTGGGAGACCTTTTTATTGATTATTGATTTAATAACTATTGGTTATGACCTGCAGCTCCCATAGGAGCCCACAAACACCACAAACAAAGAGGAGAGAGACCAGAGACAAGTGTGACTCAAATATATGGCAGGAGTGAAAAACTGCTGAGAAACTTGTGCTGAACTGACCTCGGAATATAAATTGCACGAGATATTTCTCCTTACTAGAGCGCCTCAGTTCCCTGATCTCCCCCTCAAACCACATTATGCAAAGACATCTGAAATTAGCTTTGGTCATTTCAGTTTATCCTTTATTTTGCTGAGTGATGGGCAGTGGATTTCAAGGTGACTTCTCATTTGCCAGAATCATTCCGCTCTGCTCCTGAGTGACTGGATGGAAAACGCAGCAAGGAGAGGAACTGATCCTGCACCAGCCCATCAGATAAACGTGTGGCACTTAATTTCACACACCTCATGCAAGCAGTCAATTAATGCTCCTGCTTTGGCACCGAGCACAAGCTCCAAGCATATGACTGGGCTCATTGCAGCATGTCCAAACACCCATGAAAATGGAGATTAGCTCCAGGTTCTGGCTGAGGAATTTGCAACGAGATGTTACCCCAGGGTCCTTGCCACACAAGCACGAGTAGGAGTGGGGACATGGTTTCAATGCTGATACAGTCTCTGTTTACTGGATAATATCTAATCAATTGTTTCCAGCCCCCTGATGAATGCAATGCACTCCCTGATCCTGCAGCCAGTCTATTAGACATGGATTGAAGTCATCAGCAAGGAAATGATGCTCTCTGAGAGGTGACGCTCCAGCTCGCTTGGGGCTGTGCTCTTTCTGCCAGAGCAGAGCCCTGTTCTGGGAGAGCAGAGAGGAACAGAAGCCATGGGAAGGGAGAGTCTATGAACCGAGGTGGTTATGGCATTGTTGGGAGGAGTTTTTCACAGTGCTGAATTCTGTAAGGAAGTCAGGACTGCCTCAGCCTGTCTTTGACACCGTGCAGAGCTGAGGGTGGGTGTCAGGAACGTTAAAATATCCAGGGGAAGAACAACTGAGGAAGCAGCTCTGGATCCCTGTGCACAGACACACAGGGGAGGTGCTGGGTTCATTTCCAGGCAGCAGGAGCACCGAGGACGTGGTGAAATGAAAAATGCAGAGAGCAGGAAAATGTTCTGCTGTCCAACAAACAGGGCTCCAGAGGGCAGAAAGGCAGCAGGGGAGGGGACGGCCTCACTCTTCCAGATGTTTTTTGGAGGGAGCAGATTCACTTATGAGTCAGGTCTAGAAAAATGTCTGTGAAATATCTGCCCTCTTCTTGGGTGCATTTTGGGTTGATTTTTTTTCTGGGAAATGGGAGAAGTTAGCAAATGTCTGGACACTGCACAAAGCAACACATGTTCCACATGAAGATTCCCCTGCTGCTCTGGCACTTTGGGGCAGAATTTGTGCTTTTATCTCAACCAGCCCATGGTGCAGAGGCAGCAGGAGGGTTTGGGGCAGGTGAGTGCACACTGACCATGCCCTGCTCTTCATGGGGACGCTTTAGGGGTGTACAGCAGGAATGTGTGAACCCAAGACTTGAAAGTTCTGCTCCTCTTGCAGAGAATTTACCCCTCTGATTTCATTTTCATACCATACTGGAAGTGGCCACCTCCTTGGTCCTTTGCCTCAGCTACTGAACCCCATCACTGCTCTCTGACAGAGCCCACTGGTGTCTGTTCTAGGTTTGCTTCCAATAATTGAAGTTCCTGCTTTGTTAAATATTTTCATATCTGCCCATTTTAATATCTGAACACCTGGGAGTTACAACTGCAGTTCAACAGGTCCCTGTGCCTGGGCTGGGCTGATGAAAGGCAATTTTTCAGCCTGAAGCAAAGGAACAAGGTTTCAAAACTCTGCAGATAGTCTGGACTTCAATTTTAGCACCTGGGCTCAGTGTTAATCTTTACTGAGAGTGCCCTCAGCATTGATATTGTGAGAGAGGGCACTTAGACCCTGCCTGGGGACTGCCTCAGTGACCAACAAAATGAACATCAGTGGAGGGGTATCCTCCACCCCTCAGGGAGAGGGATTTCCTGCCTCAGGAACCTCTCCAGCACCTTGCCTTGTCCTCTGAGTGCCCCCCCAGCCTCACTTCACACACTCCAGCATGCAGAGGAAGCATGAAGGGTTCCAGAGCCCCACAGCCCCAGTGCCAAGGACAAGCATTGCCCCGGAGCCCCCAGGTTCAGAGCGCTAATGAGGAATCTGGCACAAGCAGAGGGCAGTGGGATCATCAGCCCCAGTTAACAGAACCCCCCAGACTGGTTTTGTGTCCCTGAGGATGGGGAGAGCACCGTGTGGGGGGTGAAGGTGAGTGATGCTGCCTGAGCACCCGGCACAGCCCTGCTCGGCCGGGGGGTGAGTGCCAGCCCGGCCCCCATCGCAGTGGGACAGCTCCGGGTGACGGTGAGGCAGCGCTCTGCTTCTCTCCCTAACCACTGTGGACAAGGAAACAACGCCACGGGATCCGGTTCTCGCTGATGTGCTGGTGCCAGCTGGAACCGTGTCCGAGAGCCGGTCCCCGAGGCTGGCTCGGACCCAGCCCTGCTCCCGGCTGGAGCCCCTGGGAACGGGCTGCCTCTCTCCATCGCCTCGGCGCACCCCTCACACCTGCCTCTCTCTGTTTCCTTGCAGACAAGCCACGAATGAACAACATCCTCACTTCAGCCACCGAGCCCTACGACCTGTCCTTCTCCCGCTCCTTCCAGAACCTCTCCCACCTCCCGCCGTCCTACGAGTCTGCTGTCAAGACGAACCCGAGTAAATATTCATCTCTGAAGAGACTCAGTAGGTGTCAGCTCGTTTCCCTCCCTCTGTACCTCGTGTGTCCTCGGGCACGGCGTTGAGGCAGCAACCCCCTTCCCTCTGCCGGGGCACTCCCGGGTTGGCATCCCCGGGATGGCATCCCCGGGATGGCTCCTTTGGCTGTCGCCTCCCACCAGGGATGAGTGTAGAGAGTCATTTCATTACTGGCAGAGCACATGTGGTCCTTTGCTTGCTGCCCTCCCTGCTGTGCTGCCTCCCACTGTCCCACTCGGATCTGCTCCTGAGGGAGTCATCTGAGAATCCTTTTCTCCGCTCTGCTGGAGTTGAGCCGAGCCCAGCTGGGTGCTCAGAGCTGCCCTTGGCACAGCCAGGGAAGGGATCCCACCAGCCCCAGGGGCAGCTGGAACCAAATGACAGCAGAAAGCTGCTAAGGTGGTTGGGAGCATCCTTTCCAGGAGGAGCCCTGCCTGCCTTGGGCAGTGCTGCAATCCACACGTTCCATGCTGTGTGTCCAGAGCTGCTCCCAACCTGTGCCATGCTCAGATCCATTTTCTGTTCCATGCTGTGTGTCCAGAGCTGTTCCATGCTCAGCAGATCCATGCTCTGCTCCATGCTGTGTGTCCAGAGCTCCTCCTGGCCTGTTCCATGCTCAGATCCACAGGGTGTTTTGGGTATTCCAGCAGCTTTGCCCTATTCACACTCGTTAGCATCTCTCCTTTGCTGCTGTTTTATGGATTGCATTGTTCTGCCAATGGTTCTGTAATGCTCCCGTTCATCCCCTTTGCCGATTACAAACTCTTCAGCTTCAGTGGGATTCTGAAATGAGTGATTTTTGTGCAGGAAATGCTCTCTGCAGACTCACCCTTGCTCTGTGGTTTCCATGAGCAGTTTCTGGATGCAGCCATGGAATCAGAGTGCTGAACTTAGAGAAATAACTTAGGTGTTCCAATGGATCACTGAGGGGAGGGCAGGGGAGGATGAGAAGCAGATCTGACTTAGTCCGTACAAAATCTGCATTCCCAGTTTAGCCAGCTAAGGGAGACACCAAATTAAGTGGCAGGGAAGCCCTTGGACTGTCCATAAGAACTATCTGTGGAAGATTTTTCAAAAGAGACAATGAAATGAAAATGTAGCACAAAAAAAAGAATCTCAGTCCACTCCTCGGCACCTCAACTTGGGACTTATGTACCTGTTTAATATTAAGGCAAATTCATCTGATCTGCTTAAAAGTAAGAATGTGCTGAGCTGTGTTGGATCCCAGAGCTGAGGTATTTGGGGACTGGAGCCTGCCTTCCTCCCTGTTCCATGTTCCCTGTGCACAGCTCTGCTTCTGCCGTGAGCTTTGTTCCCTGGAAACACTTGGATCTCACATTCCCAACCAAAAGAGTTCTCCCCCCTCAGCCTCCCAGTGATGAACAGTCTGTGTTCATGGGTAGCTTGGATGATACTGCCTGAGACTGGAAACCCCTTGAAACCACAGCATTGTAATATTTCTGCTTTAAATTGTCCCCAGTATGAGGTGATCAAAATGAGAATTTCTGGAGGCCCTGGCACAGGGTGCCCAGAGCAGCTGGGGCTGCCCCTGGATCCCTGGCAGTGCCCAAGGCCAGGCTGGACATTGGGGCTGGGAGCAGCCTGGGACAGTGGGAGGTGTTCCTGCCATGGCAGGGGTGGCACTGGATGGGCTTTGGGGTCCCTCCCAGCCCAAACCAGTCTGGGATTCTACAGTGTGATCCTATGATTTCCTAGATATTTGTCTAAAATGACAAAACCAGGTTTGTGTTAAGGTGCCAAGATTAAATGTCCTGAGTGTAGTCAGTGCTCCTGAGCCTCCCTGCCCCTCTGGGCAGTCCCTGTCCCAGTCAGTGGACACCTGGCAGTCACCAGGAACCCAAGGACACTGAGCTCGTCCTTGGCTCTTGGCTGGAGAGGGGTTCAGTCAAACCCTTAAATAGCCACCCCACCAACCCCAGCAGGGCATCTCCACCTATTTACCCACCCAGGGCTTCAGTGGTCTCTGCAGGGCACCACCCCAGCCTTCTGCACAGCACCTGGCAAATGCCAAACCAGCTGCTCGACTCTGTGTTTTTGAGTGGCCAAATAATCTCGGCTCTGAAAATGCCAAGCCCTCCCTGCTCCTGCTGGGACTGAATACACTCAGCACCTCCAGAATCACTGAATCACTTTCTTGCAGCTGCTCTACTCCAGAGCCAAAGGAAAAGAGGCACCCAGTGCCCAAACCTCCCCTTGCAAAATGCCAGCAGGATAATTTTCTTATTCCATATGAAGGAGCTGAAGGCAACACAAAAAAGGTGCAATATCTAAATGCAGGAGTTTGAAAATTACTCATTGTGCATTCATTTTTCTTATTTAAAATTATTCCTTTCCAATAGATTCCCTGTCATGGTTAGAAAAAAATAAAACAAAAAATTATGAAGAGGTCATTAACAAACATTTCTATTCAGGTAGGATAAAAAGCATTAGATATTTTTAAAATCCATATTTCAGGTGCTTGTTTGGGTTTCTTTGGGCTTGCCAGGCAGGGAAAAGTTACTTACTTTCCTCCAGTTAGCAGAGACAGATTGTGAAAGACCAGGGCTCTTGATCTCCCTGGCTTTTCCTTCAGGGCACAGACATCAGGAACCCACCTGGGGTGTCGTGGGAGGGTTTCTGAGGGGCTGGGCACCCCCTGGCAGCCCTGGCAGGTGGGAAAAGCAGTGATGGGAGGCCGTGAGAGCGTGGCTGAGCAAGAGCAGCCGGATTAATTCCGTCCTGCGCTGTGCTCCAGGGAATTGCTCTTCCCAGCTAAGTGAGAAAGGTCAGCCAGGAAGGAAGCTCGTGTTTTCAGGCATATTAAACCACTTGGTGCTGGCTGGAGAATCATCACAAATGCCTGGGCAGCTCGGAAATGTTAAAGCCAATTAAAACAAGGAGAGACAAGCCCAGAGAGGAAACGTGCTGGAGCTGCAGAGGAAGAAAGCCGGGAAAATCACCTTTAGGAAAAGCAGAGGAATTACTGGGAGGGCCTCACGTGCACACACACGTGCACCTCTCCTCACCATGATAACAAACAACGGGGACAAAAAGCACCCGTGGCTTTTCCAACTTCTCCTCCCAGAGCACCACAGATGTGCCTCCTTTCTGTACCTCCAGCGCCAGAGGAGCTCTGCTCCGCCTTTCTGCAGTGGCACCTTAGGTTGAGGTGGAATGTGTGGTTAAGAGCACTCATTTGGGGATCTCCCTCCAAATGGGAATAAAAAAAACCCCAAAACCACAGAAAAGAGCTGTCTAAGGGCAAATCAGCTGAGTCTGAAGCCAAGGCAGTTGAAGCACTCAGACATCCCTGAGGTTTGGTGAGACCAGCCCAGGTCAGTGTTCTAGAAACTGCCAAAGAAAGGGCAGAAAAATCCCAAGCAAAACCAATGAGAAAAAGCCCAAAAAGTGTGCAAAAAGCATAATTCCCAGTAATTCCAGTTCCAAATGTTTGAAAAACATGAGGAAAGACCCAGAAGTATGAGATTGATTTAAAAATAGAAAAATTCCTGTCAAGCAATTGCACCCGTGATTCCTTTTTGTCTGCTCCCGATTTCTGGTTTTTTTGGAATCCTCTTAAGACACATTTTTGAATTTTTAAGCACAACCCTGATGGAGAAACACACTGGATTGGAGTTTTATTTTGGTTGAAATTGTGAATGTCTGCTCTCATGTGAGCATCAATGACAAGATAAGGGGCAGGGTTACCAGATCCCAACTGTCCCAGGGACTGTGCTGGTGTGATGAGGGTGACATGACTCAGCCTGGAAGGTGTCCCTGGCCATGGCAGGGGGTTGGAAATTTAAGATCTCTTTGAGATCTCCTCCAACCCAAACCATTCTATGATTCCAAGCTTTCAGTCCCTGCAGAAACTTTGGTTTTGGCCAACTGTGCCACCAGGCCTCCACATTTCCCAGCCGGTGGGCGAAGCTCCTGGAGCCCCACTCTCCCCAGCCTGGAGCTGGATTTGTTTCACTGCTGCCCCTGGGTGCAGGAATTCTGCGGTTCCAGCGCTGTGCTGAGCTCTCCCTTGGCACCAGGCACGTGTGTGATGCAGCACATTCCTGCCAGGCTTCATTCCCCATCCCTGGCTCCGGCTGACACCCCCTCAGAGCCAAGAGCCTGGGAAATGTCTGTCTGGTGCTGCCTCGAGCAGCTTGTTGGGTGTGACACACGGCTGTTCCGGCTCTTCTGGTTCCTTTGAGATGGAGATGAGAAGTTTTTCCACACCTGGAAATGTTCCTCCCCCTCAGCATCATGGGGGACATGGCTTGAGTGAGCTTAGAAGCACTTCTGGAATTAAATCAGCTCCCTGAAAGGTTTGGCCATGTCCAGGAAAACGCTGTACAACGGTCACAGGGTGGGAGAGGGAAGGAAAAGGTATTTTTAATGCTCCTAATGGACAAAACGTTTTAAAGCGTAGAGCATGCTGCATGTTTGTTTGAAATTAGCAAGGAACAACTTCAGACCACTTTCACTCAGCTGATTGTGCCACCTCTCTAGCAGCCTCGGAGCTGTAAACCTCACATAAGCTGGTTTAGCTCCTGCTGGCAATTACCAGAGCCAGGTGTGAGCATCCAAGCACATCTCCATTTGGGATGTTCTGTGCTTTAATTACATCTATTTAGAGTCACTTGGGCAAATCCAGCGGAACTCCTCTCATCCAGAGCAGAGGCCAAGTGCCAGAGTGCTAATTGCTTCATTCCCATTCTGCAGGCAGCCTCCAGCGTGGTTACCGAGCCTGTGCACACCCAGTGTGGCATTTCCATCTATGGCCACAATATAGAATGAAAATGCCTCCAGTTCCTGGGGCCATATGGAATTTCCCCCGCCCTCAGGCTTCCTAGAAGGTGATTTTAAAGACACGAGAGCTCGAGCCCAGGAGAGCTGCTGCCTGACATTTGCAGTGAGACATCCTTCCAAGAAGCGTTGGATTGCGAAAAATCAAGACTCATTCCTGCACTGTGTGCTCTGGAGAGCAAATCCCACGGGCAGGAAGCGAGCACAGGGGAGCCGTGGGTGCCCTCACACCTTGGGGGTGTGTGGGCTGTGAGGAAGGGGTTGGCAGCAGCAGTGGTGCCAACAGGCCACGGCACAGATGTTCTCAGCTCCTGCTTCTGGATGTGAGACAGGAAACCAACCCCACCTCCTCATGGATCTTCCAGGGTGTGCACAGGGGCCAGGGAGAAGTGAAGGGAAGGTGTGGGAGAGGGGGCGAGGAGATAAGTGAGGGACATGGCCCAGCACAGGGTGGTGACGGCTCTGCAGGGTTTGCTGAACCGGTGTCTTGTGAGCAAAGCTCTGGGATGTTGTCAGCACCCACCACATGAGCTCTGGCTCATGGGACAAGCAGCCAGTTGTCTCAACTCTCAGCCAATGTGGCACATAAAACCTACAGGTTGATGGCTCTGTCAGAAGAAAGAGGGAATTTCCACCCATATTTAACTACCAGGCCTGCTGAAGGCCTGTGGGAAGAGGCAGCACCTACCTCGCCTGCCTCACGATCCCCCAGACTGTCCTGCAACAGAGCTTTGCTCTTTTTGTCACTCTAACCTCCTCAGAACCTCCATGCATGGGAAATTTTCATCTTCTGCCATCTCATCCTTTCCCATCTTCCTTCTCCTGCCACGGACTGAAATACTGGAGCTGAGAAAATAAACAAGGCTCCTCTTTATTATCATCACCATGTATCTATCATCATATCATGTCTTATCTACAAATGACTTTCCCAAGGAATTTTCTGTCAGGTCCCAGGATCTGGCTAAGGATGTGTAGGAGAGGATGTCTTTGCCCATCAGCACTTGGCTCAAGCCTGGTAGGGCAAGTCCCTGCTGGGTCCTGTGTGTGTTCCCAGCTCTGGGGGCTCCGTGCCAAGCTCTTCCTACGAGGTTACTTTGCAACAAGCCTCGTTTCTTCTGTAAGGTGGAGAAATTTCCTTTACCTTCGCATGAGGAATCCCTTCCTGCACACCAGTGCTGTCTTCTCCAAGGAAAGGGGGGCTCCTGCCGGGTGTCTGGGATGGGTCTCACTCTGAGGTGCTCTAAGATGAGCCAGAAAGGAAGGGGGATGCTTTTGGACACATCAGGAAAACACACAGAGCAATGAGGGAGAAGGCTCACAAGGATGATCAGTGTGGAGCATTAAATGTGACTCCATCCCCTGACTCACGGAGACCAGAGTTGTGCTCTCCCACTTGTGACAGTGGGATTTTGGGGAAGGACGGCTGTTCTGGGCAGCCTCCTTCCAGGTAAGTGATCCCAGTACCCCAGTTCCCAGCATGTGAACATCCAATGGATTAACCAGAAAGGTTTTGTGTTTCTGTTGTTGCTTTTTAAAAAATCTGGAACAATTGTGGAGTTGCTTCTTTGAGTCACAAGCTGGTTGAATCAGGTCATTGCAGCTGCTGCAGGATCCCAGAGATCTATCACGATACAGCTGCAGTAGCCAACATCCTCTCTGAGACTGCAGCATTTCTCTCAAAGCCAAAAAAATAAAAGGAGGGTGAGTGTGTGTGTGGGGCGTGTGCTGCATTTCAGAGCAACAGAGAGATCGTTTAAGATGCAGGAGCAGCAAACTGAGCAAGAAATGTTCCATGGGATAAATTCTATTATATCAACCAAGGCTGACTGAAAAAGTGGGAAATGAAACCTTGGGCAGGTGATTCAGTGTCTCAGAGACCATCCCACAACCACCAAACCTGTTTTGTGGTCACATTTCTGAATATTTAAATGTGGTAATTAAAATGTGATGAGGTCACTCACGGCTCCGGGGAATTCCCATGTCTGAGGGCAGAGGTGAGATGTGCATGTCCCCAAACGGGGACCTCGCCTGCTCGTGTCACCTGCCCTGTTCTTTCCCGTGAAGGTGACATTTGGGAATTTCTCCATAACTCATCTTTCATGTAAATCACCACGGTCTGGCCTCCCCAGCACATGGAGTCTGTTGTCCCACAGTGCAGGAGGATGGGATGCATTGCCCAGGGGATTACACTGTCCCCGTGCATTGCACACTCCTCTGTCTGCCACAAGCCCTTGGTGACACCACCCACAGCGGGCTGTCTCTCTGGCAGGGTGTCCGTGCCTGTGGCAGATGGGTGTCACCAGGAGGCAGCTCCAGGGCTGTGTGCTGTGCACAGCCCCTTTTCACCCCTGGGACAGCACTCTGACGTTTCTAACCTCTCCCTTTCCCTTCCCACAGCTGACAAAGAGGCTGACGAGTACTACATGAGGAGGAGACACCTGCCCGACCTGGCAGCCCGGGGAACGCTGCCCATCAACGTCATCAAAATGTCTCAGCAGAGCAACCACCGGGACAGGCCCCGCCGTCCCATTCGCGCCATGTCCCAGGACAGAGTGCTGTCCCCTGAGAGGATCATGCCCGAGGAGTTCAGCATGTCCTATGAACGGATCCTCTCAGACGAGCAGCTCCTGTCGGCAGAGCGCCTGCACTCCCAGGACCCGCTGCTGTCGCCGGAGCGGTCGGGGTACCCCGAGCAGTCCATGTCCAGGGCATTGTCACACACAGATGTCTTTGTGTCAACACCGGTCTTGGATCGCTACAGGATGTCAAAAATGCACTCCCATCCCAGTGCCTCAAATAACTTGTACAATACCTTGAGTATGAACCCGACCTCGGCCAAGCGCCAAGCGTTCGCCTCGCGCCGGCACAACACGGTGGAACAGCTGCATTACATCCCCGGCCACCACCACCACTACCGCACCGCCAGCAAAACAGAGGTGACTGTTTGACATGACCCAGTGCATTGTAGATACTCCTTAAGGACTGGGGTGGCCACAGCACCCCGTTCTGCAGTGGCCTTATAGGCCAAGATAACCTCTACTAACTCAGTGTCTGCAAAGACTTCTCTGACAGTCCCATCCACGTTGTTTTTAAAGCCACCCCTTCATCAGTGACACAGGAAGAGCTGAAGCAGCAGTCAGACACTAGTGAGGGATAACAGAGGAAATTTCCTGATGTGCATCAGTTTCTGTCAAAGAAAGCCATAGTAATCGATGGCTCCTTCCAAGGGCTCACCTGCATTATCCCACAGTTTCCATTAATTCAGGACTTTTCAGTTGCTCCAAGGAGAAGCAGCCTGAGATGGGGAGGAGGAAATGCAGGAAGGGGCCTCATTCTTGGTCCTCATGTTTGGCCTTTCTGTAGCAAGCAGGGAAGTTCTGGCTGCTGGGGTCACCCCCAGGCTGCTCGACACCCGTCAGCACCCACACATCTGTTCTTTGTCACCCTTGGAGCAAGTTCAAGGGCAGACTTTCCTACGGGACTGGCAGATCTAGGGATAAGAATAGCCTGGCTGAGAAATAAAGTTTTAGTTTATATTAAATATACTCATAAGATAAAAAACATACTAGTGCCTACAAATCGCCTGCTCTCTCAGTGTAGGAAGTAGTGGGGTTGATGTGTTCAATAAGCACAAATACGCTGAAATGCTTGTTAGACCCTTTTCTCCACTCATTCTAGTATCTTGGTGTCTCCAACATGTAAATAGGAAGGAAGAAGAGGGTTACTCTTCCTCCAGCTTCTTGCCACTGCTGAACCTGAAGCACCAGAACCCGTTCAGCTCCACACTGCTGACCTGTGCTGGGGGAGCTCCTGACCCCACCGAGACCCCCCCGAGCCAAGGCTGCCACCACGCCTGTCACCGAGCCAGGATTTCTCCCCAGAAGTTTCTTTTCCTGATAGCCTTTTCCATGGCCCAGTTCCCCTGTTTCTGAACGTTTTCTCCTCCCATTTACAGCCTAGAACTCCATATGTAGCAAATCTTTTTCCAGCCCTTAGCAGAGGCACAGAGCTGAGGGTGTCTGTTTACCGAAAAGCAGGTCGGTAACTTTCCGTGGTTTTCTCTCCCTGCAATGGCTTCCCAAGAAAACCTTCCAAATTCCAATTCCACTGAGTCCCAATCCTAACCATGAAGACAGTTACATTTCATGCATATAAATTATATATCCAGCATAATTATAATTAATGGGCATGTTGTATATCTGATATAATACTAATTAGATACTGTATATTTGTAAAATCTTTAAAACATAGACTCGTGGGTCCAGAATTTGTGAGGGTTTTACCTTTGGCTTTCCAGGCAGATTGGGCTTTGCTTTGGTTTTTTTTTTTGTTGGATTTGGGTTTGGTTTTTCCTTTTTTTTTTCCCTTTGACTTGTGCTCCTACCAAATTCTGTAGAACCGACTCCCACTGGAACACACTTCTGCGGCCAGGAAAGGGTCTCAGAGGGTTTGAAGGCCAGCCAGACCTGGTGCTGGAGCTGTGGGTGCTGGACACCATCCCTGGTGTGCCCTTGAGGCCCCACCACACACACACCCCCCCAGTGGATCCGGGCAGGCTCCCTCCTCCGGGTGAGATGACGACTGACTTCAGGCTGTGAGCACATCCCTGTGCATTTCTCTTCCTGTCCCACCTCCCCACACTGACTCTTTTCCTACATGGCTCTTCATTAGGCTTCACTGAACTTTGCTCTGCCCTTCTCCCTCCCCTCAAATACCTCCCACCTCCTGGCCTTAATGACATTCCCAGTCCAACGTGTCAAGTCCTGTAGCAAACAATGATCCTGGGGCCTGAGCGTGAGTCTCCTGTGGAGGCTTTGGTGCAGCACTGGGTTTTTCTGGTGCAGGGTAGGCGGGAGGAGCATGTGTCCTTACCCCAGTGGGACTTACAGGTGGGCCTCAGCGGGGTGTCCAGGTGGCCTTTCTCCTTCCCAGACTGTCCTGGAGCTGGTCCTATTTCCAGAGCTTTATCCTGCCCCATCTGATGGAGGCTGTGTTGAGAAGGGCTCCGTCAGTGAGAGGTTACTGGGGCTTTGTTTGACGGAAACTGAGCTGGGAAGGAATAATCTAATAACAGTCTCCAGGGTCAGATCCTGCAGCCTTGGGCAAAATCACTCTGGGCAACAACCAGGGCTGTCAGTGGATCAGGGTGGCAGTTCATGGCATGGGAGGGATGACAGAGAACAGGCTCACACCTCATCTCCTGCTCCCCTCCCTTGATGGACACTACTCTCCCCTGACTACCTCCAAGCTCCTCAGCTCAGCCCCTGGATATTTCCTCCCAGAAGACAATCCCTGTGAAAACATTGCCCTTGCTGACTTTCCCACAGGCCGAGGTGAAGAGAAGAGAAACTCTTGTGGCTGTAGCTGCTGCTGAGGTTCTGGGGCTCTTCCGCTCTCTCTTGGCCCAAGCAAAGCCAGGGAGATCTGAACACTGTGGGAGAGCAGAGTCCACTGCAGAGCCTCCAGGAGCTGTGGTGGCAGAGCCGGAGAGGAGGTGACGGTGGGAGGCTGTGGGTAGGTGAACACTCCTCTTTCCATGTCCATAGCTGTGTGTCTCAAGCTCTAGTCCTCATCTAAATGTTCCATTTGTGACCTAAGAAGTTACTGGACCAGATGCAAATTTGGAAACTTTGTGTTCAAGTAGCCCGTGCAGGTGCTGAGCTGTGCCTGGGCCATTTGACCTCTGTGTCTTCTCCTGTTCTAGCTAACAAATACCACTGGCCCTTTGCTGCCCCTACCTGGGCAAGAATCCTCCAGAGAAGTCTTAGCCTCATTTCCTTGTCTTTTTTCTACCCACTCGACTGTTTCAAGCAGATGTGTCCCACAAGGAGCCTTTTTAGGCCAAATCTCTTCAGGGACTCTGCCACCACCACAGAAAATTTTCAGCAGATTTCCTTGGGAAGGAACCGTGCCCTGGATACCACCTGGGCACCATGTGTTCCCACAGCTCGCTCTGTGTGCTGGAATGGGTTGGTAGATGGGGCAGTGGCATTTCAGCACACACAGCTGTCCTTAGGTCGTTTTTTTTTCCTTATTCCTCCTTCTGAGAGTTTGTCACTGAAGGATCACTTGCCCTGGGAGCGAGTGTTGTGACCCACAGCCTGCTCCCCAGCACTTCAGTTCCCCATGGCCCACACATGATGATAATGGGAATTCCCAGTTCTGTGGAGGGATCAGACCATAACAGCTGTGAAGTGCTTTGAGACCCTCTCACAACAGAAACTGTAGAGCAGCAAAGTGTTTTTGTGAATCTTGTTTGTCATTGTCCTGACACATCGTGTGGGGTGTGTCACAATCCACTGTCTGCCCAGAACGAGAGTGCCGGCCTGGGGTTGCCCAGTCTCCCACTGCTCTCCTCCTGGCCAGGCTCCTGGCAGGCAGCAGCTCTAAGGGATGCTGTTCCCTGCACTGTGACCTTCCTGCTTCCTCCTCCCCATGTCTGAGCCACCACAACACCCTGCACTCAGGAGAAAAGAGGGAAGCAGCCACATTCCTCTGTACAGTACAATATAACCTGCCTTGATTAATGTCACATACTCTGCAGAATTGATCTTTTTCTCCACCCACAGGTGCAAGCCCGCACCTGGGCAGTGTCCAGTTCCCAGAGCGCATGTGCAGGGACTGGGGCAGGGGGATGTAGAAAAGTTTATATTATTTCCTACAAGCTGATAATGATTTGCATTCCCTGAGCAGCGACACATCCTGGGTGGCTGCACTGGGTTTTATACAACTCTGTGTGTGTGTATAGATACAAATTTATATACACATACATACTGTAAAACGCAATCAACACGTTCTGACTGACCCTGTCGCAATCGAAGCTTCCAAACTGTGTTGAATCATTCTTTGAAACGTGGAAAACTGTTTTTAATGAACCACACACAGCACCACATGCAACAGAGACTTTGTCATAAAAAGCCTTCGAATGCCAGTGAACCGTGTTTTAAGGAAAAAAAAAAAAAAAAGAAATATTTTTCAATGTTTTAATGTTCCTTTTATAAACGATGAGCTGTTACTTGGGGATGGGGGTGGGTGGGAAGAAACGGAGACAGCTGTCCAGGAGTAAGCCCTCCTTCCCTGGCCTGGATTTAATTTCTGTCTGCTGAGCCTGGCTGGCTGCAAAGCTGCTCCCAGGAACCTGAGCTTCCCACATGCACATTTCTGTTCTATCAGAAGCATTCCCACCAGGAATCTGCAGGAGCTTGGCATCAGGTTTTTGTAAGAGATGGTTAGCTCCTGGTAGCTGGGAAGACATCTTCATCTTCTTCCACCACCACAAACAAAATCGCCATGAACCAGGGTAACTGTAGTTGTGTTTGAAATACGTGTTCTCTTTGTGATCAATTTGCCATCCTCAGCTCATGGAGAAACTGCTTGTCTTAGTTTGGTTTCAGATTTAGTGCTTAATCTGGAAGGAGGGGCTCTGCTGAAGTACCTTTAGCATGAACAGATTTTGTGTTCAGGGGTATTTCAGCTGAGTGAAAGAAGGGAAATGTGTGAGAAAGGGGCTGAAATATTTTCCTAGCGAGTGCTGTTAGCAATAAGCCCATGTTGGGGCTGCTCCTTGGGGAGCAGCCACTTCTGTGCTGTGTCCACAGGCAGGTGGGAGAAGGGGTCATTCCCAGCTCTCTCTGTTGTGAGAGGTGCCCTCCCCGAGCCAAAATCCTGGCTGGGAAAAGCCAACAGTGCTTTGCCCAGGGCGAGGGGAGAGTTGGATGGGGCCATGTGAGTGTGTTGGTGTCAGTCTGAAGGAGATCTCTGCTCCCAGCACCTCGGGTCTCCACTGTGGCCACACAATGTCCAGGAGGTCTCCATGCCAGGAGGTCTCTTTCCATGCCAGGGGGACTCCATGTCAGGAGATCTCATCCCGGGAGGTCTCTCTCCATCCCGGGAGGTCTCTCTCCATGCCAGGAGGTCTCTCTCCATCCCGGGAGGTCTCTCTCCATGCCAGGAGGTCTCTCTCTCTCCCAGGAGGTCCCTCTGTCCCAGGAGGTCTCTCTCAATCCCAGGAGGTCTCTCTCGATGCCAGGAGGTCTCCTTCCCGTCCCAGGAGGTCTCTCTCCATCCCGGGAGGTCTCTCTCCATCCCAGGAGGTCTCTCTCCATCCCAGGAGGTCTCTGTCCATCCCGGGAGGTCTCTGTCCATCCCGGGAGGTCTCTGTCCGTCCCAAGAGGCCTCTCTCGATCCCAGGAGGTCTTTCTCCATCCCAAGAGGTCTCTCTCTGTCCCAGGAGGTCTCTGTCCATCCCAAGAGGCCTCTCTCTGTCCCAGGAGGTCTCTGTCCATCCCAAGAGGTCTCTCTCTGTCCCAGGAGGTCTCTCCCCATCCCGGGAGGTCTCTGTCCATCCCGGGAGGTCTCTGTCCATCCCAAGAGGTCTCTCTCTGTCCCAGGAGGTCTCTGTCCATCCCAAGAGGTCTCTCTCTGTCCCAGGAGGTCTCTCCCCATCCCGGGAGGTCTCTCTCCATGCCGGGAGGTCTCTGTCCATCCCAAGAGGCCTCTCTCTGTCCCAGGAGGTCTCTGTCCATCCCAAGAGGCCTCTCTCTGTCCCAGGAGGTCTCTCTCCATGCCGGGAGGTCTCCATCCCGCCCCGCTGCCAGGAGGAGCCGCTCCCCCTGCCCCTCTGCTCCGCCGCCGCCCCCGCCCGCCTGCAAACCCCTGAGACATTTTTGTAGCAAGAATTTCTTGGCTCTGAGAAAGACACTTCTTACTGTAATATTTTTAGTTTGGGGGACAATATTTCCTAAGAGGGGTTAAGTGGATATTTTTTGTGCTTTAGCCCAGTTTATGGATTCCATGTTTATTATACAGTAGTACTGAAGAGGAAGTACATTTGTATCTGTAACTTTGCACAGACTCTTGGTTAACCATTAAACAAGCTTCAAGATGAGCAGTATTTGACTGTTTTTCTCTGTATTATTCTTGTTGTTATACCTACCTGTAAAAGCACATTCTGTATGTACTGTAAACAAAAATATTATCAGTTTAGTAAAATTTAGAGTCTTAAGGATTTTTCCACTTTTGTCAGTAACAACTATTTATGGATTAAAAAATAAAGGCAATTTCAACATATAAATTGTTTCTTTTTGATATCTATTGGGGGCAAATAAAAGCCATTTTCTTGGCAGCCTTCCCAATCTTTGTAACCAGCGTTTGAAAGGTAGATATCTGTGGTTCTATGTGTAGTTAAATAGCATCTATTAAAATGAATGCTGCAAGGTCTGGAAGACTCATTATTTTTATGTATTTATTTACTGCATTTCATCATCGTGCCAGGAAAAATCAGGAGGAGCAGAGACACATTACCATTTGCTGTAAAATTTTGTCTCACAAGCCTAGAGGATTTTATTTTAAAGTTGCCCTTCTTTAAGTTTGCCTCCATAATCCATGAAATTGTCTCCATCTAGAAAGCCTTGGATTGCAAAGCTGGACCTTGTGGAATGTCCCAC
This sequence comes from Aphelocoma coerulescens, assembly GCF_041296385.1. Taxonomy (NCBI): domain Eukaryota; kingdom Metazoa; phylum Chordata; class Aves; order Passeriformes; family Corvidae; genus Aphelocoma; species Aphelocoma coerulescens. Next base: position 11,090,326 of record NC_091031.1, on the reverse strand, counting down.
AGTGGTGAGGCTTCCACAGGGGCCTTGCTTTTGCTCTCAGCAGTGGAGCACACACAGGAGATTCCCCATCACCCTTCCAGGATGTGGAAGTGCCAGGGAGCTCAGGGTGGGTGTGACTGAGCAGCCCCCACTGCCACCCTGGAGGGGCAAACTGCATTTTCATTTCTGCCATCTCTGAGCCTGGGCTTCCTTGCCCCTCTGTCCAGCTGGGAAACGTGGCAGGGGTTCTTTCCTTGCCTTTTGTGAAGGAAATGTAAAATTTCATATTTCGCATTGCTGGTGCCCCAGGGATCCTTCCCACCGCTGCCTTGTGCGGGGCAGAGGTTGTCACCTCTCCACCACTCACTCACCACGCCCCAGCTCTGTTTTCAGTCTTTGATCTGGCACATTGGGATTGCCCAGCCTGGGAAAAAAAAAGGGTTTCAGGATGACCTGACTGGGGCCTTTCAATGTCTGAATGGAGCCAACAAGAAAGATGAAGAGAGACTATTTACAAGGGATGGAGTGACAGGACAAGGGGGAATGGCTTCACGCAGAGACAGTAGGTTTACATCAGATATTAGGAAGGAATTGTTCCCTGGGAGGGTGGGGAGGCCCTGGCACAGGGTGCCCAGAGCAGCTGGGGCTGCCCCTGGATCCCTGGCAGTGCCCAAGGCCAGGCTGGACATTGGGGCTGGGAGCAGCCTGGGACAGTGGGAGGTGTCCCTGCCCATGGCAGGGGTGGCACTGGGTGATCTTTCATGTCCCTTCTAACCCACTCCAGTCTGTAATTCAATGATTCTGTATCTTTCTGTTTCTTTGCTGCTCAACTTTAGTAGACCAAACTTCAGTAGATCAAACAAGCTTTGAGGAGCAACACCCCACAATCATCTTCCAGGGTAGGACCAGAGGGAAGGCAAAGCCCTTTTGCAGCCCTTTGGCCAAGCTTGTGGTCTCCTGTGTGAGCACAGCTCAGTCAGTAAGGCACAGTCAGCTCTTCCTAAGGAGCACATGAACCCAGCAGAGTTAATTAAAATGCATTTTTAAAGGAGAAGTTTCGTTTTGCCTGGCAGTTCTATTCATAATTACCCAATTCCATGTAGCATTAATAAGTGGGGATGGAGCAATGGGGAATTAGCTAATTTCTGCACTTCCCATAAAAGGTATCGAGGAGAACATCAGGATTTGTGGTGTTGAGAGCAAGTGGTGACAGAGATGAAGCTGGGACGAATTCCTACCTCAAAAGACAGCAAATCCCACTGTTCCCAGTCCCTGTGCTAATTGATGCCAGCACTTAGGTGCAGAGCTCACTGTTTGTTGAGCAGCCTTCCCTCAAGCCACCTTCACTGGCCTCACTGAGTGACCTCTTCAGCTGCCCTGGTGGTGGCCAGAAGTGGCTCAGGTGGCCTGGGCAGCCTGGCATCACCCCTGATGAGGGTCGGACGTCCCAAGTGTGACTGGAGGGACACTTTGGTGGCTGCCCCAGGACAGGAAGAGCCCCTGGCCAGCACCAGGGCAGCTCTGTCACCACCAGTGCCCTGGGAGGTGCAGTGGGATCACAGCTCATCCCCACTGTGTGGGGCAGGTCCCACGTTCCCTCCCTGGGGAATGGGGCACAGGGCAGAGCTGACCAGAGGGACGGGCTGAGCAGGGCCCTGCGACCCAGCGGGGACCTCACTGCGGGCCTGGAGGCAGCAGAGAACAGGACCAGCTGATGGACATTTATCTGGAAGGACTGGAGGGTGGGAGTGATGGGATGGCTGTGGAGTCCCCTGAGGAGCAACAAAGCTGGGTTTTTGTCCATTTTCCTCGGCCACAGGCCACTCGTACAGCAGGGGCCTGGTGTCACCTTGTCACATCAGTGCTGGCACAGAGCCATTCCATTGGCAAAGCAGCAATTCCTCCGTGTGGGAAGGCTTGGGATCCTCCTGCATGAAAAAAGAGAGGGTTGGGCCCACCCCTTGAAAGGCAGAATCCACTAAAACTGCTGGGAGGCCCCAAAGGTGCTGTTGAAGCGAGAGTGGCCACTCCATCCATCCCATCTTCCCAGCAGCTCTCCCACTCTTCCTGGGCCTCAGCAAAACACACGGGGATGTTTCCCAAGCCGAAGGACTTGCACTGCTCCCTGTTGCCTCAGAAAGATGCTGGAAAATGATGAGGAAATTAAGGACTACGGGATAATTAACACCTGTCAGCCATGGGTTTAAAAAAAGCAGATCTTGTCAAACAAACTCAAAATCAGTTCTCTATAAAGTTCTTACAGCTGGGGCTGGCAGGATGATGGGGAGGTGCAATGATTCCTCCTTTCCCACAGCACTGGAGCCTGTGCTGCTGGATAAACTGAGGGAGAATTTTATCACTGCACATCCTTGAGGGAGCTGGTGTCAAAGGGCTGCAGCACAGAGGGACTGGAGGAGCTCAGAGAGGGGTTTCACCCGCTGAAGTGCCACCTCAAGTGGTGTTTGGCAGAACTCAGGGCAAGGCCACACACGCTTTACAACGCTGAGCTCAGCACTCCAGAAATAGGGATGAAATTCACACTGCTGAAAGTTTCAGGAGGCGCAAAGAGCTTGGGATGCAAAGAGCAACAAAAGAGGGAAATTCTGAGTCAGGGGTGGGCAGGGTCCCTTTGAAGATGAGGTGTCCTAATGCCACCAATTCTCTCAGACCTGCAGGAACCAGAGCAGGGCTGCTGGGGTGGACGTGGATGCCCGAGTGGAAAAGCATTCCAGCTCAAAACTGAGTTGGGGAAATGCTTTTCAGCGAGGTTTTTACAAAGCTCAGCGTTTTAATTCAGCGTGAGAGGCTGAGGTGACAGGGTCAGTGTGTATAAGCACTTTTAGGGGGTGAAAAGCGTAGGGTGTTAAACGACTCTTTAATCCAGGCTCAGAAGGGCCAGACCCACTGCCATGGAACAGTCAGGGAGACACGGAATGGGGAAGGTGTCCCACTGCAGTAAACGCTGCATGGCTGCCAACACAGGAGCTCTCTGAGCAGGAATCCACCTTTCTCTCAGCTGTTTTCACCATCAGAACCTGCAGCTCCGGCAGTCCCTCTGTGAGACTTGAAGCTCCCTTCAAACCCGGGAGTGTTTCTGCCCACGGAGCAGAGCTCTGTGCCCACAAGGTGTTTCTCCCCCGGCAGTCACACACTTAAAGGCATTTAATAATGAATGGGGCTTGGAAGAGCTTTCAGGAGCATTTCCATTCCCTGCAGAGCAGAGAGGACATTGGAAGGAGAGACCTTCGGAAGTGACTCACCCCAGGCACGGAGTGAGTCAGGAGCACACTGGGAATACGATGCAGTTCCCCATCCTGTTTCCTTGTCGGAATGCCAGGTAGCAGCTCTTCTGTTCTGCCTCCAGCTTTGGGAAGCACTTTTTTTATTTATTTTAACTTGAACTTCAGCGCTGCCGACAAAGCTCGGCCGCTGCCAAAAAAGCTTCGGCTCCGCAGTGACCGCGGGGCTGCTGTGGGACAGGGGACTGAGGGGAGGGCAGGGGACAAACCACACAGGTGACCTGCAGTGCGTGTCCCTGTCACCCAAACACGGCCAGGAGGGTTTCTCTGCTCATCTTGCTGCCTCTCCTTGCTTGACACAAGACTGCATCAGGTCAGAAATCAACCCAGGGCTGACTTCAGGTGATTTAGTGCCACACTGCTGCCTCAGAGCTCCTCTGGAGCTGGGTCTGCTCGGGGACTGTGCAGGGTTATATGGCAGTGCCTGTAGTGCTCAAAACAAAGATCAGGAGCTGACCACTCATTCCATGACGAATTTCTTCCTAAGATCCAATCTAAACCTAATGCAGCCTGAGGCCGTTCCCTCTCCTCCTGTCCCTGTTCCCTGGGAGCAGAGCCCGACCCCCCCGGCTGCCCCCTCCTGTCAGGGACTTGTGCAGAGCCACAAGGTCCCCCCTGAGCCTCCTTTGCTCCAGCCTGAGCCCCTTTCCCAGCTCCCTCAGCCGCTCCTGGGGCTCCAGCCCCTTCCCAGCTCCGTTCCCTGCCCTGGACGCGCTCCAGCCCCTCCATGTCCTTCTTGTCCTGAGTGTCCCAGAGCTGTACCCGGCACTGGAGGTGCCCCAGCAGTGCCAGCACAGGGGACGGGCACTGCCCTGGCCCTGCTGCCACCCAGGGCTGGCACAGCTCGGGTGCCACTGGCCTCTTGCCCACCTGGGCACACCTGGGCTCACGTCCAGCCTCTGTCACCAGCACCTCTACTGGCCACAATCCCTTGTGACCCTGGTGCCTGAGCTGTTCCTCTCCCCCCTCTGAGTGCCCTGCTGTGTCCATTGGGGCAGAGGCACATTTCGGAACCCCGTAATGCTGCTGAGGACCCCCTTTATCTCAAATGGTGGGGCTTGTGCCTTCTGGATCGAGGTCCCTGGGCTAATGCTTCTTTTCTCTGCAGTCCTGGGAAGGACAAGAACCCTGGTTCCTCCTCCCTCCAGCTCAGTTCCATGGCCAGGTCCTGAGCCACTGTCTGTCACTGCCTGTCAGGGACTGGGGGCTCTCTGGGGGAGCAAACCCCATCCATTGTTGTCCTCCCTCCATGACCAGCCTGGCATTCACAGCAGATGAGAGACAAATTCCCAGCCCTGGTCCCGAGGGAGGCTGCCTTTTCAGCTGTCCACATTTCAGGGATGAGTCACTTCCAGAGGCCTTTTCTGTGCCATTCATCACGGGCAGGGACGAGGCTGTGCAAAGCTGAGTTTATCTCCAGACACCCAGATGAAGGGCTCGTGTTATCCTCATTGCACAAAGAACTGAGGCTTGGGAAGGCAAGAGCAAATGTGTCGGTGCTTTCTGAGGGCTGGGTTCATGAAAGGAACAGATTTTGAGAAGATTGACCATCACACAGCACCTTTGGGCTTACAGGAAAAGCCTCGGCTGCAGCTCTGAATCTGGAGCATTGCTGGAAATTACCTTCAGCAGAGAATGGGGCTGAATCAACACCATCTTTAGTGTGTGAACATCCCCTGAGTGCGTGGAGACAGAGCTGAGCTCCCAGGCAGCATCCTGACCACGACCCCACCCAACATCAGCCAGCAGCTCTTCCCTTCTCCATGCCCAAAACTGCTCCTGAATTTGGGGTGGGGCTCTACAGGTGGAAGGATCCCTTCAGCAGCCAGCCCAGGGCTGCCCCGGAGCAGGTCTGGCTCTGCAGTGAATGAGGTGGGGCCACAACAAATGTGAGCTGCAGTCATGGATGGATCCTTGGGCTGCACCATTCAGGTTTTCCCTAAATGTTTTGGAGCTATGTTGAAATCAGTTTAATTCTTTTCAATAAACGCTCCTCAAGTGCAATCCCAGCTTCATCTTCCAACCCTGCCCTATTTTTCTCGTGTCAGCTCCCAGTTTTTCAGTTTGATGCAGAATTGGCGCTGAGAACTGTCACTGAGTGGAGTTTGGGATACATCTGGAAGAGAATCTCTCCACTCAGGGATGCCAGGATCCCACCTCTGCCCCACCCCATCTCTGCCTTGACACCACCAGAGCACAGAGCAGCCAGAGCAGCACAGAAAGAAATGGAGGGAGCTTTAAATCCTGAGCTATCACTGCTATAAGCCAGCACCTAATTAGTAACAAAACCCCCACACTGCTCGTCCAGTCCCTGCCCAGGAGCCATCGCTCTGTTCCAATTGCTGTGTGCTCAATTTTGGGATCTTCTGCGAGGAACCCTCTTGTTAAAGCAGCCACCTTTGATATGGGGCTGCTCTGCTCCACCTCCTTTGAAGCCCATTATAAATATTAAGATTAATTTAGGATTCTTTGGATCCCTGGCTGCAATTCTCTGACAGGAAAAATCTCGGGCAGGAGGGCTGGCGTTAACCTCTTGTGCTGAGCTCAGCTCAGGGCTGGAGGCAACTTCATTCCTATTTTCATTCCTCTGTATGGTACAACCAAGAGCTTCAGGAAATGAAGTTCTACAAAGTTTTAGATGTGTCCTTTTGGGAGTGTAGAGGGAGGCAGAAAAACCAGTCCAAGCAGCGGGCTGACTAGAACAGGGATTATCAGCGGAGCCCCTTGCCTGGTCTGTGGAAAAGGATGTGTGAAGATTTATTTATATCCCATTTTTGTGAGGTGGGGCAGGACAGCAGGTTGGGAGAGAAGTCCCAACTGCTTTCTTATTTACAAGCAATACATTTATTATATACAATTTATTATTTATTGGTTTTGGACCAACCAATACTATTTTTACTTGAGTGGAACTGACCTTTAGTGAAGATTCCAACAGAAAAACCTCTGAAATGCAACTCGAGTTGGATTCTGAGCACTTTCCTGATTGTTTGCATGGCTGAAAGTCCTGCTCAGCTCACCCCACACTCACCCTATGGCCGTGCCTGTGGGGTTAATGCCCTGGATTTACAGAATGCCCCTCAAACACTCATTAGCAACTCCCCAGGAACCTGCAGGCAGCATTCCCGCAGGGATTTGTCCCAAAGCCGGTGATTTTGGACAGGTGAAACCACAGAGACTGTGAAGCTGTTCAAGCTCACAGGGATCTGCTCTCAGCTCTGCCCGTGAGACCTGGAGCAGGCACAGCTCCCACCTGCAGCCAGGGCAGTGCCGTGCCTCGGGGCCAGGGCCTTGGGACACCACAGAGCTGCTTCCTCGGCAGTGCCACAGGGCATGGACTGGAGGGGAAGAAACGCACGTGGCCATGGGCAGCAGGACCTTGCTTTCCATCTCCAGGTCCTACCTCACCCTCGGGCACGAGGAGAATTCACAGGAAGAGTTTTGCCTTTTGTGCAGGAAGGGCTCTCAATATTCCATGCTGAAGATGAGCCCCCAGCTCGTGTTTGCTCCTCTGCAGACCCGGGCATCCACAGAATTTCTTTGCATAGGCTGAGAAACACATGAAGGAGGAGGAGGAAAATCTTAGGGGAGGAATCCTTAACTGAGGAAGACAGAGTGCCTGTCCCTCAGCCTGCAGGGCCACTGATGTCTCCTGCCACACCCCAAAAGCCAGTCTCCATCTGTGCAAGCCACCACACAGGGACCAGTGGCCAGCGCAGGCTCCCAGCTGGTCTCTCCTCTGTCTGGCAGCCCGAGCCCACCCACAGCTACACCTGGAGCAGCCAAACCCTGTCACTGGTGCTCCAAGAAGGTGGAACCGGCTCACCCGAGGAGAGGCAATGTCCCTGGGCCTGGTTCTGGGTCACACTGAGCCGCTGACTCTTCCTGCAGGGTGACCTGGTCACGGCGTCCATCAGGAGCTGCCACTGGGGCAGTGCCTGGCACAGGCCCTTAGCTGGATATCCGAGCTCTGTGTGCGAGCAGTGAGTCCAGAGTAACTGCTCTGAGTGATAGCAGAGAGCCTGTTAGTGCTCATTAGAGACAAATTGCGCTGCCTGCTGTGAGCAAAATAAAGAGGCATTTACCCAGGCTTTCCTCGAGGCTGTGTTTGCACAGAAACATCCCCTCCATGGGGCTGAAGAGCTGCTTTTAGCAGAGTCTCCAAGGATGCAGTGGGTAAATGAGGGCTGCCTGGGAAGGAGGGATGGGGATGGGGAGGTCTCCCTGTTCTGCCCGTGTTTGGGGGAGGTTGGCCTGGGGACATGCAGAGCTGGCTTTAAATGTAGGGCCAGACAACCGTGGTGGGAAAGCTTTGCCACCAGGGGAATCTGGCTTGGATTTTGGTTAAATCTCCTGCACTAACACAGCCCCCTCAGGCTGTTTATGTGCTGGAGTCAGCGCACTGCAGCGAGGTCATCATCCATCAGCTCTCCCCGTCCCTCCAGGCTGGGCTGGTTTCCAGAGCACAACCAACTCGGTGACACCTTTGTGCCCAAGCCTGGTGGCAGGAAAACAGCAGAGCCTTGCTGTGGGTGAAGAGGGAGAGCCTTCAGCAGCGATCTCCCCCAGCCAGGCCAGGCTGTGCCTGACCTGCTGCCCCCCTTCCTGGCCCAGCTCTGAGCACTGGGGGTGCTAATTCATGGTTCTCACGCATCCCTGTTATGTTGGAAGGTATTTTTCCATGGCAGCCTGGTAGCAGCTAATTGAAGAGATCAAAGGCTTCAAGAAACGGATTTAGCCAAATGTTGGATTATCTGATTAACTGCCTTCCACTGCACGTATTTTTCCCAAAGTAAATTCAAGTTAGCACCTGTTGAAGAGCCTGTTAGTCACTGCCTGGGCTCTGCTGCACTGGAATTCAAAAGCTTCCCGTGCTGGAATCCAAAGGCTCTCCATGTGAAACAGGACAGTTCCTCGCTGTCTCAGCTGGCAGCCACCTCCTTGCTTTGTAATTAAAAAAAACTCCACATGGCCCAAACATGCAGCCACCACATCCAGATGTGTCCCCAAGCCTGAACAGCCTGCCCTGCTCTCCAGGACACGCTGGCTGCCTCTTCCCATCAGCCACAGGTTGCTGGGTCTCAGAGTAGGGTTCCCCTCACAGAAGGGCTGCTTGGAACAGAGTAGCCCTAAACCAAATGATGAGGGATTTTGGCAGGAGATACTCAGGCAATGGTGGTGCTGTGGGAATGGTCATATCACCCCTGGAAGCTCAGGCTGGTGCTGACACGGACAGGACAGATTCCCAAGCCCAGGCACACCTGGGCACAGCTGAAGTTCTCCCCAGATGAAGTGGATGAAGCCAGGTTTTTCTCCGGGGTATTTTGTCCCAAGCTGTGAATCAAATTGCCAGGAATGCTGCAAAGCCCAAGTGCTGTGAGGCTCTTTTTAAAAGGAAGTTCATCATCCCATGTAAAATGTTCCTCATCCCAGGGAACAGGAGGATGAAATGGGCCCAAACTGCACTAGAGGAAGTTCGGGTTGGACATCAGGAGGAATTTCTTCACTGAAAAGGTGGTCAAGCCTTGGAAAGAGCTGCCCAGGGAGGTTTGGAGTCTCCATCCCTGGAGGTGTCCAAGGAATTCCTGGATGTCACTCAGTGCTCTGGGCTGGAGACAAGGTGGGGATGGGGCACAGGTTGGTTTTGGAGGTGTTATTCAACCTGAATGATTCTGTGATTCCACGTGGACAGCCCTGGAGGGACATCACTGGAGGCTGCAGGACATGACCTCCTCTGTGCTGGGTGTGGGGACGTGGGACCAGAGTGCCCCAGGAGTTGTGGTGCCACCTCAAGGGCACACGGAGCAGGGGCCATGTCCTGCCAGGCTGTTCTGCAGCACCACAGCTGAGCACACTGGCAGCTCACAGGACAGGGCACAGGGAGCTGGGCTCTGCTCCCAGAGGAATGCAAAGGTCTCCAGGTCTGTGATGCCTCTGGGTGCCTTTAGAGGTGTTGGAGGGCGGTGACTGCCCAGCACGTACCCACACCTGGCAGTACAGAGAGCCGAGAGCTCTGCACACAATTCCTGCACTAACTGTGCCTTCAGAGCATTTGGTCTTCCCTGATTCCTGCCAAGAAAACCTCCCAGGAGCCCTGAGGATCAGTTTTGGGCAGAGGCAGTGGCACGTCCCTGCATGTGGGAGGTCACAGAGCCTGCGGGGAGCAGCAGGGCAGGTGTCCTGCAGGGTCAGCTGTGAGGGGGGAAGGGCACGGTGACACCCAAGGTAGGACAAAACCAAGGTCACTGGGCATCGTGGGGGTTTGTAGGGGGCAGTGGCAGGGTCATCTGGGGGTTTTGTCCTCCTGCAGAAGCCAGGATACTCTGGAGGATGCTCTGGGGGTGGGGACTGCTCTGCCCCACGCTCAGCCCCACTGAGAACGGCAGTGACAACTTTGGGGGGCTGTGGGACACTGGAGCAAACCCAGAGCAGCTGTTCTTAAAGGTGGTGAGCACCTTTAAGTGCAAGAAGATCCCATTGACACCTCACACGGGTTTGTTCAGTCCCAGTTGTGCTCCCTGGTGCTCTGGCAGAGAGGTCTGGCAGGGCTCTGCAGCTGACGCAGCCCTGACCAAAGCTGATCCCAAAAGTAGCAGCACTGACCTGGATTTAGGGGTCAGAGCAGCACTGTACCTCAGCGTGACTCAGCAGCGAGGAAGCCAACCCTGCTCTGAGATGTTCCAGCAGAGGAGAGGCCCAGGGCAGGGAGGTGACTCCAGCCCCTGGGGATGACGGGCTGAGGCCATCCACACACATTAGAGGGATGATAAAGAGGGAGCCAGTGCAAAAAAGAGCCATAAAAATGATTTGAGGGTGGAAGAGAACACTTTGAAGTGAAGGATTTAAAACCTCAACCTGTTTAGCTAATTGAGGAGACACTTGAAAGACAATGTGCTCACAACACGGAGCGGCTTGATGTGGAAAAACACCAAGTTCTGAAAGGCTCTTCAATAAACTCGGAAAAGCAACAGGAGCAGGGGCTGGGAGCTGAAGCCAGGCACATTCAGAGTTGGAAAAATCATGCAGATCTTTCCCAGGAAGGATGAGACAGGAACAAGCACTTATAAAAATAATAAACTCACTCTTAATTATTTAAAGATATGTCTTTTGTATGACTTGTGTCCTTGGTCCAGCGTGGTTCCACCCAGCACTCTGCTCCCTGGAGCAGCCCCAGAGCACTGCCAGAGCCTCCTCAGCTCCCCAACAGCTCTTGCAGAGAGATGTTCATGCTCCAGCTGACCCCCACGTGCTCCAGGAGTCCCTTCACATGCTGCTCTGGCCTCTCTTTCCAAAGGGAGGTTGATTTTCTGTGGAATCTAAAATATTGGGGAACCAAGTGTTCACGCAGCAATGACCTGGGGAAGCACCAAAATCCTCTCTAGGGCTTTGCACATGGTCTGCACCCATCTCCTGCCAGCTCTGCACCTCCCAGTGAGCCGGGCCTTCCTCTGGACCTGCCAGCCAGCACACATCCTGCTCCTTCCCAGTACAAACGGGCCTGGGGAAGATCTCTCTGTGGGCTGCCCTTTTCCTCATGTCTTGCTGATCCATCTCCCCGAAATCCAGGTTTAACCAACAGAACAATTTTCCAGCAAGACTGGGAGCATTTGCTTGCTGCCTTGTTTGAAGATGGATATGGGCAGGGGACTGCCTCAGGCTGTTCTCTTTTCCAGGGAAGAACTGGATGCATCTTGATTTCCCAGAGCAACTCTTTTGGCTGCCATGATGTCTTTGAGATCATACATTATTAAAATAATTATAAATATTGCTTATGCATGTATCGTGTGCAGCACAACAGAGGGCTGGAAGGGTGCAGCAATGGTCTGAGACGGGGCCACCAGGGATGTTTGGAGGAACCCTGGCAGCTGTTGTGCTGTGATCAGCTCATCACAAGGCCATGGATGAACCAGCAAAGGCGATGGCCAGGGTGGGGGGAAGCTCTCACTCACAGCAATCTCAGCCTATTCTTTAGACACAGCTTAACTAAACCAGACAATGCGCTGTGCGCACGTGGAGGGGGAAGACGTGGCTCCTGATAAAGCCCTTCTCATCCTTTGTCAGTGTTAATAGAGGTGTTTTATTGTTATCTGCATCAATTGCTCCCTCCTCCTGCCTCCTGGCTCTGCTCCCAGATGCAGAGGTCATCTCAAGTCGAGCAGATCCCAGCTGGCAGTCCAATGTCTCATCAATTTGCAGAGATGCCGCTCGTTGCTGTCCCCACACCGAGCAGCGAGGCTGACCCTTGGCTCTGGACGCTCTGTCACGTGCCACAGGTCCCTGTCCATCCTGTCCCACCAGCCCAGCCTGGCTCAGCAGCAGGGGCTGGCACTGACACAGCCCAGATGTTCCTACACCAAACAAGCTGGGGACAAATGACTCCCAGGAGGCGACAGATGAGGACGGTGGCCTGGATGATGCAAACAGGGACCTGTGGGCAGGCAAAGCTGGCAGCTGGGCTTGCTGAACACCAGGCCATGCCAGCTCTTCTGTGATCTCCGAGTGGAGCCACGATTGGTTCCCTAATTAGCCCCAAAAGCATCTTCCCCGAGGAGTTGATTCACCCTTGGGCTGCAGCGGAGGGGGCAGAGCACTGAGGGAAGCACTCACAGCCCCATGGGCTCTATCTCTGGATGAGGTTTGCCTCTGGAAATCGCCCTGTGATGATGACTTATCTCAAAGATAAGGAGCAGAAGCGAAGACGATCTCTCAGCTCTCCCTGTGCCTGCGGGGATGGGGAGCTCTCAGCTGAGCCATGAACTAAAGGCAGCAGCCCTGGAGCAGGGCTCGGCTCTCAGGAATCCCATCAAAATCAGAGCTGTTCCCAACTCACTGCTGAGCTCTGCACATCTGTTTCCAGCCCTGCCAGGCAGATGTGCTGACAGCACAGCCAGATCCCTTCCACTGGGAGGGTGCACCAGGCACAATCCCTGACTGAGTCCTTCCTCCCAGTACCAGGCAGCCATCCCCACCCACTCCCTCTGCATTTCCCAAAGGAAAGTTTTATTTCCTTCACAGTTTTATCGATTTTATTTATAATTAGCATATTATGCATTATTAAATGAAATGCCTCCCCTGGACTAAGCCCACTGTGCAGTTACCTTTGTCAGCCCAGCCTGGAACTGCTTCATTCGTTTGTTTGACAAGACCCAAGTGCTGCAAAGCCTCAAACCCCACCAGCAATTGCCTTGCTGGCCTTTGATCCAGCATTGGAGGGATTCCACGTGGCCTTTCATTCAGGTTCTCCTGTAAGCACCTCATCCAGTTTGGTCATCCCATGTGGCCTTTACATCTGGGGGCTCTGGAAATTCCCAGGGATTCCAGGGCAGCTCTCTGGGAGCCCTGGGCACACCAGCAATGAGCCCAGGAGGCACCAACACCTTTGCCTGGCTACAGAGGGAAGGATTCCTTCTGCTTCTTTAGGGAACAGAGGTAAACATCTCCCAGCACACAAAGTCTACCTCAGAACCACCAGACTCTGGAGTCCATCTGTCCAAAGCAGGGATTAGAGCTGAGCACGTGCCATGGCAGGACCTGACCCACTGGGAAGGAATCCCAGGACTGCAATTTTGCCTGTTACAGGCTCTCTCCCACTGTTTCCAGCTCTCCTTAGCAATTTCCCACATCTTCCAGCTCTGCTTTGTGAAGAATCCTTTTTTCCCTTTGCAGTTGTTCTCCATTCAGCTTCATTTGCAGTTGCCAACACCATCCACCCTCCAGGCTTTTCCTCAGAACTGCCTCTCTGCTTGTGACTTTTTTACCTCCCAATACCTTTCTTTAGAGAATGTTTCACTTTTTGTTCATTTTCGTTTCCTCCTCTACAATTTTCTCTTCCTAGTTGTCATTAACTTGGAGAACTTGGTCCTTTTGAAAAGGAGATAATTAATTTCCAGGGCTGACATCTTTCTCCACTGTAATCAGATCCACATCCTCATTCCCTCGTGCCCTGTGTGCTGCCTTTTGTGCTGGCAAGTGAGGGCTGATCTCATGAGGCTCTCGGCTCTCAGCTTGTGGCCCCCAGCACATCTCCTGGCAGTGGTGCTGTGCCAGCTCCTCTCCTCTCCTCTCCTCTCCTCTCCTCTCCTCTCCTCTCCTCTCCTCTCCTCTCCTCTCCTCTCCTCTCCTCTCCTCTCCTCTCCTCTCCTCTCCTCTCCTCTCCTCTCCTCTCCTCTCCTCTCCTCTCCTCTCCTCTCCTCTCCTCTCCTCTCCTCTCCTCTCCTCTCCTCTCCTCTCCTCTCCTCTCCTCTCCTCTCCTCTCCTCTCCTCTCCTCTCCTCTCCTCTCCTCTCCTCTCCTCTCCTCTCCTCTCCTCTCCTCTCCTCTCCTCTCCTCTCCTCTCCTCTCCTCTCCTCTCCTCTCCTCTCCTCTCCTCTCCTCTCCTCTCCTCTCCTCTCCTCTCCTCTCCTCTCCTCTCCTCTCCTCTCCTCTCCTCTCCTCTCCTCTCCTCTCATTCTGTGTCATTATCGTGCAAATGCCCTGAATGTGCCAGGGTCTCTGGGACTGCTGATGTGGGCAAAACTTCCCTCATGAACACGAGCCACTTCTCCCCGTGTGGCTTTCATCGAACCTCCCACAGTCCTACAGATATTCTGTTTTTTTCCAAGGCAGCATTTCCCACAGCCAGGCTGGAGCACAGTTCCCTTCCCAGGAACCAGAGGGGCTCAGGCTCCGGGGCTCTCACAGCTGGCAGCTCCCTCATCCCAGCTCCCAGTGCATTCTCAGAAACATTGAACCAAAACACCGAATTCAGGCTCAGGGTTTCGCCTTGCGGCTTCTGGCCCTAATCAAAATGAATGTTTTAGGGGTTTCCTAGAAGAGACCCCTAAAGTCTGCACACATAAGTGGGTTTCAAGGCCTTTGGACAAGGTGTTTCCAGCCTCAAACCTCCCTCTGCACTAACAGGAGCACCAGCACTCCAATTAGAGGGGCTGCTTACAACTCCATGAACGTCTTGTACAGCCTAAAATCTTTTTAAATGAGGCTCACAGCCACGAACAAGGTAAATACATTTGTAGATTTGTTTGGGCAATTACAGTCATTTAAAAAACAATGCATAATAACAGACATGAATCTAATAAGCCATTGCTAATTAAATGTATTAATGCCACGTTATAAAATGAATGCATCTTGCTGATGTGTTACAGCCACTTTTGTGCTGTAAATACTTGAGCAGTGACACGGGCAGAATTTGCATCCCTGGGCATTGCCAGTGCCCAGGAATAGCTGCAATTAATTTGCCCCAGTGGAGCCAATCTCCTGCCCACCCGCCAGGCTCTCCTTTTATGTGCCTACTCCACATTTCCCTTTGCTCTGTGAGCAACAGTTGCAGTAAAATGGAGCTGGTTAACCCCAAAATTTGGGACACCATTACAAAGCAGTTGTGAAGACTCTACTTTGAGCTGTGCTCTTCTGCCAATTATAATTTGCAGCAGGTACAACATTCCCAGGCTGTGGAAAAGCCATTTCTGTGTCCTGGGAGAGTTCAGTTTCACCTGACACTGAGTGCTCAGTAGCACAATTTTCCTTCTCTCGCTTTCATCTCCTTGGAAAATGTCACCAATCTGGAGTTAACCAATTGACCACAGACCGTTTGAGGAGTCAGGCCCAAAGCAGCCCCACGGATGCAGAGGAAGGCTGAGAGCCAGGCTGGGGTCCCCTGGGCATCCAGAAACACCAACCTGCTTGTTTAAAACTTTCTTTGCTCAGCTTGACCAGTGCTGGGCTTGGTGAAGGAAGGGCTGGGGTTCAGCAGGCCTGGGGAGCTTGGTGGTGAAGGTGGGGTGAAGGAGTGGGGTTGGGATGGAGGGGGCTGTAGGGCAGAGAGCAGCCTCAGAGCTGGGCCTGGACAATGACCTCGTGAGATTTGTTCCAGTGATGGAGAAGTCACTTCCCAGCGTCTCCAGCTTTATGTAAAAGTGAGCAACCACATGTTCCCTGTTGTCAAACTGCCTGAAAATCACAGAATCCCAGAGTGGTTTGGGTTGGAAGGGACATTAAAGCCCATCCAGTGCCACCCCTGCCATGGCAGGGACACCTCCCACTGTCCCAGGCTGCTCCCAGCCCCAATGTCCAGGCTGGCCTTGGGCACTGCCAGGGATCCAGGGGCAGCCCCAGCTGCTCTGGGCACCCTGTGCCAGGGCCTGGCAACCTCACAGGGAACAATTCCTGCCCAATATCCCACCCATCCCTGCCCTCTGGCAGTGTGAGGCCATTCCCTGTGTCCTGTCCCTCCAGCCCTTGGAAATCCTCTCTCTCCATCTTTCCTGCAGCTCCTTCAGGCCCTGCAAGGCCACACTGAGCTCACCCCAGAGCTTCTCCTCTCCAGGCTGAGCACCCCCAGCTCTCGCAGCCTTTCCTCCCAGCAGAGCTGCTCCATCCCTCTGCTCATCCTGGAGCCTCCTCTGGGCTCTCTCCAGCAGCTCCAGCTCCTCCCTGTGCTGGGACCCTCCACGCCAGCCCAGGGGAGCAGAGGAAGGTGCACATGGCAGTGCCACGTGGGCAGCTGTCTCCAAGAGCTTGTGGACAGAAAACGTTGACCTTTGACTAATGAATCACTGCTAATGAAAAGCCTGTCCAGCTGGATTTAATTGCCTGGTTTGGGCAGATACCGCTGGAAAATCTGACGCCTGTCAGATTTTTTTCCACCCCCTAAAGCATCAAATTTTTCACCATCCTCTTGTAGCATTTTGCAGCCAACTCTTTCCTGTGATGATTTTCAAAGGATGAAGAATGAGCACCCTGGTGACATTTCTAGTATCTATAAATATCTCCCCACTACCCTGCCTGCCCAACTGGTGAATTATGCAGGGAGATATATATATAATAAAACAATCGGATCCATTTTGTTGTCAACAGACCATTCTTCTTCAGCTGACAAGAGAACAGCCCAGGCTGGGGCTCTGGAAAGAGCAGGCAGTGCCTGGGGAATTGCTGAGCTTCTCTTTCCTGCGTGTACAGGGGCATCTTGGAGGGCAACACTGAGCAGAGAGAGACCCTGGTGTGCTGGAAAAAGGAGGAAAGGTGTTGAAAGAGAAGAAGAATGAAGTTTAGAACAGTAAAAGTCTCCAGAATTGCAGGAAATCCCACATCCAGAGCACCGAGAATCACATGGAATCACACAGAGGATCACTGAGGTTGGAAAAGATCTCAAAGATCATCAAGTCCAACCTGTTCCAAATCCCCACCTTGTCCCCAGCCCAGAGCACTCAGTGCCACCTCCAGCCCTTCCTTGGACACCTCCAGGGATGGGGGTTCCAAACCTCCCTGGGCAGCCCCTGCCAAGGCCTGAGCTCCCTTTCCATGGGGAAATTCCTGCTGCTGTCCACCCTGAGCCTCCCCTGGCCCAGCCTGAGGCCGTTCCCTCTCCTCCTGTCCCTGTTCCCTGGGAGCAGAGCCCGACCCCCCCTTTGCCCCCTCCTGTCAGGGACTTGTGCAGAGCCACAAGGTCCCCTCCTGGCAAAAGAAGCTTTGAAGACATCCCAGTGAAGGACTAATGCAGCATGATGGATTATCTGGAGCACGCACTTCTGATCCTTCTCTCTTGTGTTTAACTCAGCATCTGTTTATGCATCTAAACCTCCTGCATGGTGAAATACACGGGGAATTTAATGTGCCCAACTTTGCAAAGCTGTGGGAAGTGACCAGTTTATACTTTCTATCTAATTGGCAGGTTTTAATTTAAATTGGGAGGGATTTAATTTAATAGCAAATCTTTCCCCAGCTAACAGACCTCTTCTAGCAGGTACTCATTATGTGGGATACTCTACAGACTCTGTTACTTCATTTATGCGTTAGAGGCAATTTAAAAAAGCCAGATTAAGACAGCTCTCTGCCTTTCATTAGATATTTGCAGATGTCTTTTGCTAAGCCATAACTAGCTCCTTCATCATTAATTTTTTGGGGCTGTGCCTTGGAGACACTGCCTGGCAATTAAACAAAGTTCTTACCAGAGAGCTTTCCCTCCTTACCTTCATCCAGAAGTTTGTTGTTCTCCAGGACTGCAAGGACAAGGATTTTGGATGTTCTCATCCCTGCAGGAAGAGAGCTGCTGTGCTGCTCAGGGCAGGAGAGTTCCTGTGGATCTCCTGCAAAGCCTGAGGGCTTCACCCTCCTGGATGAGTGAGTGGGAGCAAAGCTGATCCCCTGGAGCAGCAGAGAGTTGACCACGTCTCCTGCCATGTGCCGAGGCCAGCCCTAAAACCACTCAGTCTGAGGCGAGGCTCCGAGAAACCAAACGCTGCCCACAGAAGTGCTGTCCAGGTTTAACCCCAGCAGCAGCCAAGTCCCCACACCCCTGGCACTGGGTCAGGGTGGGAAGGTTTGGGGGTGCTCATCGATGCTGATACCACTGAACCAAACCCTCTGCAGCCCTGGCACCTCCCCGTCCCTCCTGCCAGGCTCCCTGGGACCTGCCACCAGCTCAGAGGTGAAACCCCAGGGCTGCTCGTGTGGTGAGGGCTGGGAGGATGAGGAGAGGAGCATTGAATGTTGGACAGAGGCAGGGCCTGTGTGTGCCTCCAAGCACGGGAGCTTTCCCCAGGAAAAGCCCCATTTGCCCAGGAACCGACCCAGCTCCTGCCATTCCGGCTCGGAGCGCTCGGCGATGCTCGCCCCGTGTGACCATCACTGAGACAACGCCCACCCTGCCACCCTCTGTGCTCTCTGCACCAGGAACACTTCACTCCTCACTCCTCTCCCCCTCCAGTCAGAATTAAACTCCCAGTGACCCACACAGGTGTGTTCCTCCCACCTGACCCCCGTGCTCTCCTCACCGCGAGTCAACGTGCAGCTTCCAGAGACTATTCCAGGAACAATTACTTTTATTAGTAAATATCTATCATCATGACATATTTCTCTTAAATAATCCCTGTGCTGTACTTTCACTGTTGATTCCATTAAGCACGCGGGATATTAACACCATTTTCAATGTTTCTAAGATTTACAGGAGTGTTAGCAAAGACACAGCTCATAACCACAACATCTGCTCATCTCCCAGCTTCCAACATTACACACACAACAAAGAAACACTCACTGAGAGAAAAGAATAAATTCTGGAGAATTTCACAAGTCATTAGACTATTTAAGTGTTTTGGAGAAGGCTGCTGATTTTAAAACTACTTTGGATCATGAGGAGAAATAAAAATTAGATTTAAGTTTAGCACTCTCTGGGTGTGGTGTGTCAGGCTCTGGGCTGGGATCTTCTAGTGCAGCAATGTGAGAATTACAGGATATTGATTTACAGCCACCAGGCCCCTGGGCCATGTGTCACTCTGCTCCTCCATCACCTCCTCACAGCCCTCTTTGGGTCACATCCCCAGGACACAGAGACAGTCCTGGGGACATAACTTTGGGACTCCACCAGAGAGATGGAACTTGGGCTGATCTCAGCAGTTACTTGGTTACATTCTGTGAGGGATTTGCAGACCGGGGGCTGTGCTGGTGCCTTAGATCTGCAGCAGCAAGGCCACACCAGCAAGCACCCACTTGGACGGGTTTTCCTTCGTTTTGAGGTTAAAAGTCCACACGTAGGTTGGCCCTCTCTGGCGTGTTTTGTACAGAGGACACGGGTACATGCCCCGGGTGTCCTGTTTGTCAGCAGGAACGGCCTTGATGAACACGACAGGCATGGCCGGGGTCAGCTCCTTGAGCCTGGCGTCCGTGATGATCCCGGTCTGTGAGGAAAGGAGGCAAAGCACTGGTCAGATTTCCAAGGTGTCCATCAGCTGCTCTGTGATGTACCTGAGCCCCCATGATCTTTATCCAAGCTGCTCCTACTGGGGAGATGCAAGCAGGGGCTGGAGGAGTGTGTTTGAGGAAGGAGGGTCTGGATGCAGCACCTCCCTGTCTCACCACAATGCAGACCATGCCCAGGGTCCAGCTGCCTGCACTCTCACCTGATGCTCAAACCTTCACATCCAAGCCAGACTTTGTGTGGGTACAGTGTCCCTGGTCCTGTCCAGCCACTTTATGAACAAAGTTTCACTTCTCGTGTCCTGGCTTCAACTGTGATGCAGCTTGAGGCCACTTCCTCTTGTCCTATTGCCAGGAAACCAGTGACAGGACAAGAGGAACGGCCTCAAGCTGTGCCAAGGGAGGCTCAGGCTGGACACCAGGAGGAAATTCTTCACTGAAAGGGTGATTAAACATTGGCAGGGGCTGTCCAGGGAGGTTTGGAGTGCCCATCCCTGGAGGTGTCCAAGGAAGGGCTGGAGGTGGCACTGAGTGCTCTGGGCTGGGGACAAGGTGGGGATTGGTCAAAGGTTGGACTCGATGGCCTGGGAGGGCTTTTCCAACCTCAGTGATCCTGGGATTATTCTCGTGCAGCTCTTTCTCAGAGTTTTGCCAGACCGGAATCACCTCGTGGGAGGTGTTGCTTGTGGTGGGAGAGAGGGTGGACACCTGAACCGCTGGGATGGAGAACAACCCTCACTTGAGAAGAGCCTGAAAGTCACCGAGTAAGGTCCCACCACAGCACCCCAATGTGAGCATGACCTGGGACACCCCTGTCTGGGCACTGAATGCACATGGGGCTTGTGTGGCCCCAAAAGGCACCACAGGCTTGTTCCCACTCTCATGGATGCAACCAAGAGAATTCAAAAGGACTTTCCTGTGGCAATATCACCATTAAATACCAAGTCCCTGCCATCCTCCTCCAAACAATGCCCTGCCCAGCAGGCTGCCCAACCCAGGAGAGGGAGAGAACCCTGCCAGGACAAGAAATCAAGTTTGTTTCTCTAATTGGGGTCTCTCTGGCATTTTTTTCTCTCTCTTCCTGACAATAAAATACCCTGCACATCAATCCATATCCAGGGAGAATTGCCTAATGGAGGCTAGAGAGACCAAATGAAAACAAATAGGGAAATGGAAAGGAAACTTTTCAGTGCTAAAGAAACTGCCTCTCACTGCAGCTGAGCTTCACATATCATCATTATTCCAAATGCTCTCGGATCAGAGTTGTGGGGTGAGATTCAGCCTCTCCAGTAGTTTATTTAGTTCTGCAAACGAGCGAAGAAAAATCCCTCTTGCCACACACCTTGGTTTAATTGTGCTAATGCCATCTGTTCTACTCAGCTATGATAAATCCAACTCTGGTTTAGGGTTTTATATTTCCAACGTGCTGAAAAAACATTAAATAATTTGTGTAATACCTTGCACAGTAGCTATTTATGAAACATTATTATGCAATCTTCTTAAATCCACACCTTTCATTTCTGAGACTGGGTTTTAATCAGGCCTTTTTTTTTTTTTTTTACTGCTGAGATTGCTTCAAATGTGATTTCCAAGAGATATTCTACCTGTTTCTGGGTTAACAAGAGCTGAAATCTTCCTGAGGTACCTCTGTGTAAGAGATCATTTTGTTATGTCTGGGCTGATTTTCATTTGCATTTTTTATCGCTCCCATCATCAGAAATTAATTCTGCTCTGAAAGCAATTTCTCCTGACTAGCAGCACGGCACTCCTGCTGAAAAGCCACCGTTCTGTGCCTGCAGAGCTCAGGCCTCAGATCCTAAAGGATCCCTCAGTTCTGCTTGCCCCAGATTCCCAGCAGGCAACTGAGAATGGGCTGAGGGCACAAAGAGCTGTCACAACCCAGGGGTGGTGACAGATGGGCCCAGAGCCAGCCCCTGTGACCCAAAGCCCTGCACTGTCTGCATGTGCAGGTGGTCCCAGCACAGGTTCCTCACACCACAGCCCCGTTGGGGTCAGCTGGCCCAGGGACCCCCAGCATGGCTTGGCTGCCTTTGGCATGGAGTCACCTGTTGGCAGGGAAGGGGGACACAGAGCCAGCAGGGATCCCTCCAAGGTGGTCCCAGAGTGGTGGTGGACAAGGGAAATGAGAAAAACTTCTTCCTTGGGAGGGTGGGCAGGCCCTGGCACAGGGTGCCCAGAGCAGCTGGGGCTGCCCCTGGATCCCTGGCAGTGCCCAAGGCCAGGCTGGACACTGGGGCTGGGAGCAGCCTGGGACAGTGGGAGGTGTCCCTGCCATGGTGGGGTGGAATGAGTTGATCTCTAAGGTCCCTTCCAGCCCACCCCAGTCTGGGATTCTGTGGTGCCATGCCAGGGGCTGTGCTGTCCACAGCTGGCAAAGCTCCCTGGAGCACACGAGGGTGTAAAACCCACCCCTGCCCTTCTCCCACCACGCTCCAACCCCGTTGGGGAGGGGCAGGGCACACTTTAGACATCAAACTCTCAATTGCTGAGAGCAAGAAAGCCAAGAATCTGTCAGCAGCATGAGATAAAATGTCTTAAAGTGTCCCCAGCCACAGCATCCCTCTGACTGCCACTGAGTCCCAGTGACTTGAACAGGGCTGCAGCAAGAGATCATTTGCACCCAAAATAATCTGCTTAGCTTCATTTCATCTAATAGCTGCCTGCTGTTTTGTAATGAATGTTTTATAAATTTAAGACACCCAAGGGCAAACATAAATGTTTAAATAAATAGAAAATTGTGAGTAGCAGAACACAGAAGGACTCTTTCCTTTTTTGGAGGCTCAACCTAAATGTGAAATATTCTTTTAAAAGTGGAGGTGTTCCCCAGAGGAATTCTCCTAAACGTGGTCTGCCATTTTTATCAGAGGATTAATTTGGAAGGAGCACACAACCCAAAAGAGCTGTGCACCTGTTTTAAAAGTCCTGCATCCATTAATGCACACTGGTACTCACTGGATTATAGGTAAAATGAATAGTTCCACTAGGTGGAAATGATATTTCAGTGTGAGCAGCAACCCATGAAAATATCCTTTTCCTCTCTGAAATAAATTGAAGCATGATACCCAGAGATTATGAATGGCTCCATAAACATAATTGCTCAGTATCTTTCAATCACAAGGAAAATGTAATCAGAAAACCACATTTACTGGAGTTGGGATGGTCTCTGAAGGCAAATCCCATTGCTGGATGCAATCACCCACATCAGTTATTGGAGGGAGGCAGAGGGGAGAAGCCAAGTATTTCCCAAAGATTTCTGGCTTTGCACCACCAAAACCTCTCACTCTTCACTCCCAGCACTGACTGGAGCTGGGTGAAACCCGGGCAGAACTCATTTTCTCATCATGGTGGCAAAGAAAACATAACAGCAGGCACTGGAATGTTCTTAAATGGAGTATTTGATATGCAGGACCAGGACTTTTTTAAAACACTCTCTGTTCTGGCGTGTCCTGCTGATTTCTGTCAGGTTTTTAGGGCAGCAGAAATCCAGTGCTCCCTGTGGTAGGGGCTGTGATCTCCCAGGGGTTGTGTATGGCAGCTACACCAGAGGCTTGGAGCAGGGAGCAGCCAGGGAAGTGTGGGGCCAGAGCTGGCAGATGGACAGGGCTGGGCCCTGTTCTGCTGCTGTGGCTTGTGCTGTGAGCAGAGAGATCTGGCCTGGCCCATGTGAGATCCTCACTGCAATCCTCCAGCAGAGCCTTTGCCAATGTTCCCGGCTGCCTGTGGCTTCCCAGACCCAATTCAGGCCATTTCCAGAGTGAAAAACAGCCTGGAGCTTTCAACTCCCTGAGGATATGTGATGAAATGGCATCCATCAGGCAGGTCCCAGCTTCCCCTAGTTTCCTATCCTTCATGGAAAACCGTTGCAGAGAGGGAGATGATAAATAAGTGGAATGTTAGACCAGAATTGCGAGGTCAGGCTGGGATTTGGAGTGTGACAGGCACGGCCTCGCTGCTCAGCACCCAGCACCACATCCCACAGCACTTAAACCAGCATCTCCAAGGCTGGCTTGGAGCCTGAAGAGCTGGGGCTGGCTCCAGAGCTGGTTTTGGCATGAGAACCTCTTCTCATGAGGGGGTAAGCTCGACACAGATATGAAAGTTCTGGGTGACCCACTTTGAGAAGCGTTGGCTCTCTCATGGATCAGCAGCAGCAGAGCATGAGCTGCTCACAGGAAGAGCTGCACAAAGCCCTGTCCTTGAATTCCCATGCACTGCACAAACTGGGGGTCCCAGCACAAACTGGGAGCCAGGGCACCACGGGCCAGGTGACTCAGAGGTCCGAGCCCACGGGGAACTGTCAGCCCAATGGCTCTCATTGTGCACACTGTGCTCCTGACAGCTGGGAACTGTCCCAAGGACTGACAGGGAGACCTTCACCCAGCTGTATTTAAGGGGTAGCTAGAGGATGAGATTCACTGCTGGTCACAGACCCTACCCAGGCAGATGGCATCCTGCAGCACCTGGCAGTGGAGGGACAGTGCTCTGGGTTTGGCACATGCAGCTCTGAGGATGTCCCCTCCTTTCTCCCCACTGCTGCCAAACAGGCAAGTGAGTGACCCCACAGAAGTCTGCCAGGTCACTTCTGGAGGCAGCAGTGGAACCACATCCGTGTGAAGGTGTGGGGACAATGCAGCCCTGAGAGGACCCCGTGGTTTGTGTCTGTAGCAGCACCTCAAGTACTGACTGAACCCTGAGGCTGAGATTCCCCTTGTACCAACGGGATGGTCGATGGTCAGTCCAAGCTGACCGCCCCACACATCCATGGAACACCCAGCTCCAAGGGGGGTTCCTCTGGCACCACCACCCTGAACATTCTGCACAGCCTTGGAACAGCTCCAAGGGGGGTTCCCCTGACACCTTGGACACCCACTCAGGCTGCACAGGACAGGCCCACATCTCCCATCTCTCATTCCCAAAGAGCTCAGGTGACTATTTGAGATGAGCTCCTGTTCCCTGGAATACCCAGGGAAGAACACAACCCCTGTGGGTCCTCTCTCAACCCACGAGCCTTGCAGAGCTCACCTGAGTGTCCCAGCGTGCTCCCTCCATGAACAGCCCATGGACATAGGCCCCTTCACGAGGAGCACTGGCAAAATCCTCTCTGCTCTTCTTTGTCACATCGCACTGCAACGTCATCTTGTCCAGAGGCCACTTGTTCTTCCGGGCTGTGGTCTGCATGATGGCTGTCAGGATGGACTGCGGGTTGAAGAACCCTCCAAGCCACAATGTGGAGGGTAAGGAGAAGTCCCTGGTCCAGGCCTCGAGCTCGTTGATGCGAGCCAGGAGGTTGGCAAACCACGAGCCCAGGCTGGCTGTGGAAGGGTAGGATCTCTTCACCCACGACTCGGGCACCGTGTCCAAGAAGAGGGAGTTCTGCAAGTTCTCCATGTCGCTGGTCATGGTCAGCTCCCCCTGGTGAGAAAGGGCACAGTCAGCTCTGACAACTGCCCAGCAGAGCCTGCTTGGAAGCAGAGCTGGGCCAGGACGTGGGGAAGAGCACAGCACCCCACACAGTCACTGCTGCCCACGTACCGGGAGTGACTTCATGAGTTTGGGGTTTTCTTGCACACTTCCTATTGCATATTCCTGCATCCCCATCCTCCCTGCTGTAAAACTGCTACTGAGAGGAAAAGCTGTGTAACAGTGACAGCAGCAGGGCTGTCCCTCAGTTGTCCCAGTGTTTTTTCTGTTTTCTCTCATGGACTGGCAGATTTTCAGGGGTGTAAAGCTGTTCTCACTCACTGCCAGGGCAGGATACTGGAGTCTCTGATGATCTACTCTAAAACTGTCCAAATATTTGTTATGTCAAGTCCTATCCCCCTCCTCTCCTCCACTCCCCCCCCTCATTTACTGCTTCGCAGTGCAAGATTGTCTTTCTGACTTCACGTGTTGTCTGCAAATGTAATCACAGCTCCTTCCACAGCAGGGAAACACACAACAAACTAAGATATGATTCAGCCAAGTGAGATGAAGAGAGAGGTTTGACTTTTCCTTTGTGCAGCAATTAATTAGTTTTAAAGCTTTTAGAAGCCTGTATCAGTTCTGCCAGAAGCGCTGAATTCCAGGACATTCCACTGAAGTACAACGTGAGGGTGGCTGAACACTGGGACAGGGTATCCACAGAGGCAGCAAAGTCTCCATTCTTGGAAAGGTTCAAAACCCAGCAGGGCACGGTCCTGAACAAGCTGCTCTGCCCGTCCCTGCTCTGGGATGGGGTTGGACCAGACAATGTCCTGAACAACCCCTCTGATTCTGGCTCACTCGTGCAGGATGCCAAGAGAAAGCCGGCAAAGCAGGCTCAGCTTCCCTGGTATGGAATGATCTCAACGACTGAAATCTCTGCACACTCTGTGCTCAGCTGGAGGGGCACAACACCCCCAGCACTTTGGAGACCCGCAGATAATGTCCATCACTGCTCTCCATTATAAACACTTCCTTTTGTTCCCTTATCACTTTGCCAAAATTTATCTGAGTTACAATTTCACTTTGCCTCGGGCAAAGTGTTTTTGGAAAGATTAGCTGAAATCAGTTGAGCCATTGCTGAGAACTAGGGTGAGGGAATTGGGTCAGTCTATTCACATTAGAAGATTCCAACTGTTCTTTCACAGGACTTCAGTGCCTCCAGCCGTGAGGTCAGCAGAGGTGCCCTTTGCTGGGGCCACAAAAATCTATGGAGCTTTAGCAAAAGTTGAAATCGTCTTAAAGCAGCCCCCACAGTTGTTTGGCAATGCTTGTCAGAGCTCAGCAGTCAAAGATCCCTGCAGTTTGTTCCTGTGCTGACCATGCCCTGTGGGTCACACTGACAGCTGAAAAAGACCTTTAATATCACCAAGTCCAGTCACATAATTGTGACTTGGACAGTGTGTGGCAATTAGATTTAATGTGGGGAAGGATGTGCTGTTTAATGTTGGTCGGGGAACGAGGGGATGAATAGTGTGCAAATAAACCACAAACAAAATAAACCACAGGAATCACAGGGTGCAGACCTGTCCCCAAAGCCTGCCACCAATCACGGCAGGGGAGGAGATGGGATCTGCAGAAAAGGCTCCTCTAAGGGCTGCAGCAGCCTCAGCCCCTGGGCTGGCATTCAGGGACGCCCGGGGCTGGGACTGCAGGAGAAGCACAGAGCAGAGGAGCAGCAGCGTTTGGCATTTCTCCCTCTGGTGTTTGCTGCAGAGACACATCTGAAGGCCCTGAGAGGCCATCAGTGGGCACTGCAAAGAGTCATGGAGTCCTTAAGGCTGGAAAAGACCTTTAAGATCACCAAGTCCAACCATCACCCCAGCAGCACCACCGTGCTCACCACGGAACCACGGCCTCAGGTGCCACATCCGTGGTTTTCTGAACACCTCCAGGAATGGTCCCTCCCTCTGAGCCTGCCCTTGGCAGCCTGTGCTGATGCTTGACAGCCCTTTATGTGAAGAAATTTTTCCTAATATCCAACTAAACAGCCCTTGGTGCCACTTGAGGTCATTTCCTCTTGTCCTGTCACTTGTCACCTGGGAGAAGGGACACCTGGAGAAGATGCACCCACCTGGCCACATCCTCCTTAGGGCAAACCAGGCTTGCTCTGGGGTTAGCAAACCTTTCTCCAAGGAAGTGCCCTGCAAAGAAACCAGA
Source organism: Aphelocoma coerulescens (assembly GCF_041296385.1). Classification (NCBI taxonomy): domain Eukaryota; kingdom Metazoa; phylum Chordata; class Aves; order Passeriformes; family Corvidae; genus Aphelocoma; species Aphelocoma coerulescens. The sequence continues at coordinate 11,063,724 of NC_091031.1, read as the reverse complement.
GCCTCCCTTGGCAGACAACTGTCTCCAGGCCAGGAATCCTCTGAGGGAACCAAGGATCCTCTGAGGTGACCACACTGTGGCAAACACAGCCCTGGGAGCTGCTGGATGGCAGCTCCAGCAAGGGCTTGGACACACACCTGCTCCATCCACTGTGTCCAGCCAGAGAGAGGAAGGGTGTCAGCTGAATTCGGGCCCTGGAAATGTCCACTTGAGCACTTCTGGTTTTCAGAACCTGACTTACAACCCTTATCCTTTTTTTCTTCCCTTGTCCTATTTCGTTCCTTTTTTGGTTCCTGTGAAAATTTCTAAGCATTCACACTAAAATTCCTTGTCTGGCACTAGGCAAGGGCAGGAATTCAAGGGAAGTCCCCAGCACCCCCCAGTTCCAATGGGAGCTGAGAACTTTTTGTGTGCCTGGAAACCACTGCAGCCCTGGATCTCCATTCAGAATCTCCCTCCTTCCCAAGGTCTGTGGATTCCCATCCCAAAATCCCCTCCCTGGGAAATGTTAATCTCTCAACAGGATGGACTGGTGCAAGGCAAGATTAAACCTCTGCTCCAGACATGATTTGTTAAATGCAGTGAGGTTTTAAAGGCAGACACTGTCTGAACCTGCTGGGTTTCCCCATGGAGAGCAGATTTCTGGTGGATAGAGCAAATCCTGAGTACAAAGGGTTTAAGATGGGGTTCGAAGCTAAAACAGCAAATAAGGTTAAATGAAAAAGGAGCACTTGCAGTTAGTACAAAAATATGAGGAACGACCTTCCAAAATCTCCATCATGATCTCCATCCTCAGGAGAAACTGGGCACAAAGAGGAGCTACCAAGGGGCTGGGCTAAAGCCATGGCAAGGCCATGCAGGAAGAAAAGAAAGTCCTGCACTGGCCACAGCAGGACACTGAAACAGGAGGATTTTGTGCTCCTGGAAGTGCTTTGACGTGGGTAAGAACGTGGCAGAACGTGTGCAAGCAGCCAAATTGATTTGAAGACAACCCCCCTCGATCATATATCATGTCTAGTTTTACTTGCAGGAAACAAATGAATTAGCAAATGTAATTCTCAGCAAGGCTTGAGAAAAGCAATTTTTAAAGCCTGCGCACTCAAGCATGCTTTGAGTCTCCTGTGAGCGTTCAAAGCATCTACAGCAGCAATCTCATAGAGTTGTCCAAACACAATTATGCATAAATTTGCATTTCAGATGCTGAATACTAAAGTGCATCAGAAATTATTCACATTACTTTTAAATTTTTTTTTTTTCCCCAACGCTGGGAGTAATTTTCATTTAAAGACACCCTTGAAGGAAATCCTAATCAGCCTGCAGCCATTCCCTCAAGATGAGCACACTATTGGCACAAATTGTTTTCTCAGTTCAGGTTATTTTCACTTGATACCCAGCTTGCCGATCAAAATTTGGTCTTTGCTATTTTACAGTACATATTATCCTCATTCTGGAGGCTCATCCTTCACCCAAATTGCAAACCAGAGGATCTGCTTGCAAAAACGAGGCTGGTACAACATTAACATGCAAGTGCTTCAGCCCAGCCTCTGGTCCCACCCAAGCCAGCCAGAACAAAGGGCTTTGAAATGCACCATGCCAGTTATTTCTGATGGCTACCAGTCTGTTGCAATTTCTCTTCCTCCTAATGGGATGTCTCCTATTTTTGGACCAAACAATCACTTTCCGCTAGGACGACACGATGAATTATTCAAAAATTCAAATTAGCCGTGACATTTCCGAATCGCTGCCTTCTGGCAGATCCTTCAGTCAGTTAAAAACAATAAGCCTTGTTTTCTCTGGGCGTTATTTATTCTCTGCTGAGCTCTGTGGGGCCTGGTTTGTAAACTCTCCTCCTCTGTCAGTGCAGGCCCCCAGCCCCAGAGATGAACGGGCTCTCACTGAAAGGAACAATTAAAGAAGGATTTCTTCCAAAAGCTCAGTGTAAGGCCCAGAAGTCAACTCAGGGCAGCAGCAGAAAGAGCCATCAGCCTCCTCTGGCTGTTCTGTGGTCCCTGAGGTGTGGGAAGTGATGTGGAGGATGCTGAGCAGGGTTTTGGGCCATGCACAAGGTCAGTTCAGCTCTGCAGGGACCCATGTGTGACATCTTCCTGCAGACACAGAAGAACCAGGCTCAAGTTGTGCCAGGGAAGACCTGGTTTAGATATTAGGGAAGCTTTCTTCAGGCAGGGGCTTGTAAAGCACTGGAACAGGCTGCCCAGAGCAGGGCTGGAGTCACCAACCACAGATGGACAGAATATTCCAAGCTGGAAGGGGCCACAAGATCATCGAGTCCAACTCTTAAGTAAATGGCCTGTGCAGGGATTGAACCCAGAGCCCTGGTGGTGTCAGCACCAACTGAGCCAAAGTACCCTGGAGGTGTTCAGAAAACCACGGATGTGGCACCTGAGGCCGTGGTTCCGTGGTGAGCACGGTGGTGCTGCTGGGGTGATGGTTGGACTTGGTGATCTTAAAGGTCTTTTCCAGCCTTAAGGACTCCATGACTCTTTGCAGTGCCCACTGATGGCCTCTCAGGGCCTTCAGATGTGTCTCTGCAGCAAACACCAGAGGGAGAAATGCCAAACGCTGCTGCTCCTCTGCTCTGTGCTTCTCCTGCAGTCCCAGCCCCGGGCGTCCCTGAATGCCAGCCCAGGGGCTGAGGCTGCTGCAGCCCTTAGAGGAGCCTTTTCTGCAGATCCCATCTCCTCCCCTGCCGTGATTGGTGGCAGGCTTTGGGGACAGGTCTGCACCCTGTGATTCCTGTGGTTTATTTTGTTTGTGGTTTATTTGCACACTATTCATCCCCTCGTTCCCCGACCAACATTAAACAGCACATCCTTCCCCACATTAAATCTAATTGCCACACATTGTCCAAGCCACAATTATATCTTGTTTGGGGCTCTGGGATTGGAACATTAAATCACTTCTGTTTACCTGTCTCAGGAAACGGAATTTTCAATTCCACTGCCTTATGCTAGAAAATAAGAGAAATCTGTTTATGATAATTGACTACATAAATATCATTTTCTTTCAAAAGGGGCTGTACACACTGACCCCCCACAAGTGTCGGTGACGTCTCTCCTTTAATGAGCACCAGCAGCAAATGCAGTGCAGACACATCTGCAGCTGCTGGCTCCAGGGTGCAGCTGGCATTTGGGAGCAGCTTGGTCCCAATCCTGCTGCTGCCTAAATTGCAAGCCAAGCCTGCCCCTCCCTCTGCAGGGCAGGCAGCTGAAGGTTTCTCTTCCAAGCTGCCCCTGGGAGACGTTTGGGATGTCATTCCATCCCGGGGCTGGCCCTCCTTGCTCACCCTCAGCTCTTCCTGTGAATGGGCTGGGTCAAAGCCCAGATCCTTCAGCCACGGTGGTCCCCAGCTGTGCAAACCAGCTGTGGGAGCTGAGCACTGCAGTGAAATGGGATGGCAGCCTGTCGTTGTGGAAATGATGGAGCAGGGAATGCCCACTGACTGGTGACCAGGACATCCCCCAGGGCCCGGCTGTGTGTGCAGGGTGAGGCAGGGCAGGCAGCAGGCCAGGGGTGCAGCTTTGTTCTGCCGGCTCCAGGCTGCATTCCTGCGCTGCACTGCGGCCTTCCCAAGGGATGGACAGCACCTGGCTGTGGGGAAGAGCCCCAAGGCGGAGGGAGAGTGCTGTTCCAGAGCACCAGGACTGCCCAGGCAGCTCCTGGCAGTGCAGCCTGACCGTGCTGGTTCATCCCCTAAGGGATTTTGTCCCACTGAGTGCCAGGGCGGGTGCAGGAGGTGACTTCTCCTCCCAGTGGATGCAGCATCAATCACAGCCCTCCTTTGCACCCTGCTGAACCCAGAAATCTGCATCCTAGCTGGTGTGGCAAAGCCAGCACCCACAGGGACACAGACATGGGGCAGAGTCTCATTTCACACCAGGTGGAGCAGCAGCAGCAGCAGTGGAGCCCCACGGACAGTGACTCCCTAGGGAAGGTCAGCTCCTGCCCTCCTCCAGGGGCTCACACCCAGCAAGGGCAGTTGTAGCTCTTCCAAAACTCTTGTGGTTTTAGCCTTTTTCTCTCACAGTTCTGGACATTTTGTGCCTTCACACAAAACCAATCTTTGATTTCAGCCCAGCCTGTGCCTCTGAGACACTTTGTTCCAAGTTCCCCCCACTGATGGATGTTTTATGAAAAGATGTGATTTTTGGCTCACCTTTAAGTAGGCCATGTCTCAATTTGGGAGTGACCTGCTGTTGCTGTGCCACAATCTGGGGTGGCCAGAAGTGCTTGGCCCCTGTTGCCCAAAGGCAGCACTGCTGTGTGTGCCTGTAACCCCTCCCAGTGCCTGCAGACACCGTGCCATCAGAAATCCACCTGGGAGCCCTGTGGAGCCAGCAGCAAAGCATTCCCTGTGACACCTCTTACTCCCTGAGCAGCACCCTGCAGGATTTTCCAGCTCTCCTACTGATGCCATGAAGATTTTTTGCCTTTTCTTTTATACCCCTGTTATACCTTTTTACAACTTCTGTATTCTCAGTGCTTTTTGCCTACATTCTTGGACTTGTTTGTCAAGCTGAGAGATGAAACATTTTAGAAGCTTCGTAGCCAGGGATCAGTGTGCCCCAGAGCCCAAGGTCCTCTCCAGAACACATTCTGTAAACCAAGATAGAACCATCCAGGGGAAGGTTCCTTGGGGAGGGGGGCTCACTTGAGCCTCTCATTGGGGAATCTTTGATAGATCTGCTAATTAGTAACACCTCTAATGATATACCCGATCTTTTGGGGTGGGCATTTGGCAGGGTGCATCTCGATGCATATGACCTGGACGTGTGCACCTAAGGATCCTTAAAATAAACACCAAGGTAAAATCCCTTTTCCCCTTCTATCCGTGTTTGACTCTTGATTTTAAGACCAGGAAAAGGCATCAGTACCTTCAGCCCCAGCTCCAGCTCCAGCAGCGAGCGCCTGATTTCGGCAGTGAGGACGTTCATGCGCTCACACTCCTGCAGGGCAACCACAGCGTAGGGTGTCCTCTCCTCCACCTTTGCCATCAGCTCTGCCATGTTGAACTCATCCGTGAGCTTCTCCAGCATCTCTTCCAGAAGGGTTTGCACCTGTGCCAAAGGGAGGAGAGAGGGGGATGCTGGTGGGCGATCCCTGGGCTCACAGCTGCCTGAACTGTGAGAACTCCCTCTGCCCATCATTGTCTCCAAAACCATCCCTGTCAGCCGTGGGCACCTTTCAAAGAGCTTGCCCCATCCTATTAAAATCCAAATGCTGACAGAAGTTAATGTCAGACAGGCAGCTTTCAAAATGATGGTTTATAAATGTCCCTGTGACATGTGGCAGCCTCCCTTCTTCTTGGCTCTCTTATTTCTCCCGAGGTCACACTCACAAGGAGATGGATGGGGCTGGAGCCTCAGCTGAGCCTCAGGACAACACCGTTTATGAGCTGGTTTTCTCTGGTGTATTGATGGAGAGATGTGATTATATAAAATTGAATTTTAAGCTGAATTTGGCATTCTGGACAAATGGAGCCGTGGAAGAAAAGCATAACGAAACAAAATTATTTTCTGGTCACCCATTACAGTTTCTTCGGGACTCTAAGTACTGAACAGGGAAAGCTCCAATGCAACAGGATCTTTGTAGTATCTAAAAAATTAAATAAAAGAGACAAACCCCTTTCTGATAATGAGGCAGGAACACTCCTCTCGTCCATGGGATCAGCTGCATTTCCCAGACTTACATGGGCTGTGGAAGTGTCTCACTCAAAGCTTTGCTTTACTTCTGAGCTGGAACCTGAGCAACACTTCTGCTTCCTGGGCACTTCTTGGGCGCACATAAAACAGTTAAAATTCTATGATCCAAAGTGCCAAACCTGGCATGCAGGGCCAGTGCCAGCTGCCAGCCAGGGCAGGGTCATTTTACAGCCAGGGCCACCAATATTCATATTTTGGACCCTGTACTCCAATCCCCTCCCACTGCTGCCCTTCCCAACCCTCTGCTCCTGCCAGCAGTGACGATGTGTGGGCTGTTATTGCAGCCACACAGGTGGCCAAAGCTGCTCAGCTGCACCTCGGGGGCAGTACAGAAATATCTGCTAATTTGAAAGTCCCCTGCAAGTCCCTTTGGCTCGGATTCCTTCACAGCAATTACAGCTCGTTTGCTGTAATGTGACCTCAGAAATCTGTGGGAGTAACTGGACTTGTCAGAGCCTCGGGAAAATGACAGGCTCACATTTTCCCTGAAGCTCCCTAAAATCACCTCAGCCAAACCAGGGGCTGGATATCCTTCAGTGGAGGAGTTGAGACAAGGCTTTGCTCACTCCCATCCAAGGACCAAGTGGAAGGGACAGCTTGGACAATGACAGAGATCACCCCAGGAAGAAAATGAGCTGTGGGAGCGCGTCCCCAGGCATGACACCGGGCACTGAGGTCCCTCTCTGCTTGCTCTCAGGCAGATTTTATTCCCAGGCAGAGCCATGAGGACTTCTGTGCTCCTGTGAGAGTCTTCTTGACTGTCACCAGGGTGGCCATGACCTGTGACACCACTGCTGGCGCACTCACTGGTCATTTTGCTTCTCTGGCTGAGGAGTTTATTTGTGTTTCAATAACAAAAGGAGTGGGAGGGGAGAAGAGGCACTCACATTTGCTATCTCTGAGCATCTTGTTTGGCTTTGCTACCTCTGGATTATTCCCCTCGCCTCAAATTCCAGTATGAACTGAAAACTGCCCATGCTGGGCACTTCTAGGAGCCCCTTGAGGGGAAGGCAGTCAGTTCCCCAGCTTCACACCAAGCCAAAGGCAGCTCGTGTGAAACCACGGCTTCGTATGAGCTGCTATTAGCCAGTCATTAATTTGCAAAGCTTCAAACACAGAGCTGGCACCTTAAGACCGCAGGAGTGAAAACCTGAGCATGTGTTGGCTGATTCCAGATCCTGTCAGGGATGTTTGGGCCACGTTTTAATGAGCTGTGAGTTTCCACAGGGAGGGCTGAGATCAGCCCAGGACACAGGCACAGCAGAGGAGTTCAGCTGGAAATAAGGAATTACAAGGCCCTTGGGAGCTTGGGAGCTGGTGGGACGTGGTGGCAGCAGCGAGAGGAGGGCTGAGCTCTGGGTGGCACGTTGCAGGTGGCAGGCAGTGTGCTCAGGGGCCCATTGCTATGCCAGTCACAGGGGCTGCTGCTCAGGGAAGGTTTATTTGCAACACCTTCAGAGGATGATAACGAAGGCTCTGCAGTGCAAGGGGTAATTAAGAGGCACTGCCCTGTTACTGCCAATACTCAGGTACACCCCGCCAGCGCGATGCTCTGCATGAAACCAAGCTTGAGGCAGGCAAAGGCAGAACACAGAAGAGCAGACAAGCCTGAGCCAGACAGGACTGATGGATGAGACAGGCACCAAACCCCAGCAGCTCTCCCTGTGCACCCTCACCGTCTCCTCCCTGGTCCCCACTCCGCCTTCTCCGGCGCTGCCGTCCCGGGGCTGCAGCTCCAGCACCGCGCGCAGGAGCTGCTCCGAGCGCTGCGTGAGGAAGCCGATCTCGGCGTTGGGGTGCAGGCCGTACAGGTGGGGAGACTCTGGAGGCAGGGCATCATCTATGTACTGCAAAAAGAGAGTCAGGAGTAGGTTATAGGAACAGTCCGGGGCGCTTTGCCTGCAGAGCTCCAGTGCCGGACTCATCCCCCAAACAGGTCAGCCCGGGCTGCCCCAGCCCTGCCTGTGGCTGAAACACCGGGGAAGTGATGGAGGAAGGAGAGTAGAAATGTTTACAGAGCTGCTTCTACTCCTGCTGGGAAAGTTCTGTAATTGCTGGAGTTTGGCTTGGCTCCGTGTCTCAGGCTGGACCTTCTCTAGCAATTATCTTCTGTGCATTTCAGCATCAGCATCCTGGAATCTCTTGTGGGAATTGAACCTCCAGTAGTTAAGTTTTATGAACAAAACCAGCCTAATGTGCCTCTCTCTGCTACTGCATTTGTGTACAAAGACCAGATGAGATCAGTAAGTAGATCAACAAGACCCTTCAGTGATTCTCATCAAAACTGATGATAAAAGGAGTTTGAAAGGGCCATTTTAGCAAACGGTATGTGGATGTAATTTTCCAGGAGCCCTGCTTAAGTCTCAAGCACCAATACAGTTGTTCTACTCATGCACGAACAGAATGAGCCCATGATGAAGTAGCAAATTACCATTAGACTTGGTTCATGCAGGGGAATGCTGAAACATCCACAGGAACAGAACATAATGGGAGATAAGAGGAAGAGTGCAGGAACGCTGCAGCCCTGCTCCTGCCTCCTAAGGCAGATTATGGGGCAGTTATGGAAGACATCCCATTTACATGCACAAATAATGGCAGCAAACCAAGGGCTTACCTGGTGATAGCCATTATAATCCATGTTCCCTGGGACGGAAAATCCAGGAGCAAGGCAGAGTTCTCCCTCCAGCATTTCTGGCTTAATAAACTCTTCCAGGTAGGTTTTGCAGAGCCGCCTGTCCCAGTCATCCGTGATGTGACCTCCGTACATGATCTCCCCCACGAGGTAGCGCAGGTCATCGTACGGGACCTGGGTGTGGAGCAGGGAGGGCTGAGCCCAAGCACTGCCCCGAACCCTCAGGGCTCCCACCTCACTGCTTCCATTTTCTCAGCAAACAAGCATCAGGTAGGAGTTAAATCCTGCCCCAGGAAAGCTGGATCACACCACAGTGCTCCCACTGAGAGAGTGGCACTGAGGCCTCCCATCTCCTCCCAAAGGTTCCCCGAACCATGAAGTTCTAAACCCAAAGGCACCAAGGAAACGGCATTTCAGGACACTTCCCCAGAGCTTCAGCACAAACCAGGCCACCCCTGGCAGTTCAAAGCCACCAGAGAGCCCCCCCGTGGTGCCCCCACCTTCGAGCTGGCCTCCAGGTAGTTGTAGAGCACGTTGACAGAGATGGTGAGGTCCCCGGTGCTGAAGGGGTACGAGCGGTTCCAGCCCTGGGGGCCGAACTTGCGCCTTTCGGCCACCACTGCGTGGAAATAGCAGAGGGCGAAGAGGATGCTCCTGAACTCCTTCTCCTGGCTGCACATCTCCAGGGTGTCCTGCAACACAGGACACCTGCCCTCAGCCCCAGAGGCTCCCAGGGAACACAAACACACCGGACTTTGGACAGGGGTGAATCACAGAATCACAGAGGCCAAGGCTGGGAAACACCCCCAAATCATCAAGTCCAACCTTTGACCAAATAGCCCCATGCCCAATTAATTGTGAACCGTATTTTCTGACCCGTTCCAGGGATGGGGCTCCACCACTTTCCTGGGCAGCCTGTTCCAGTGCTTAAGCACCCTTCCAGTTAAGAAATTTCTCCTAACATCCAACCTGAACCTCCCCTGCCAACACTTGTTGTTCTTGCCCCTCATTACCTGGGACAGGAGGCCAATCAAATTGTCCTCCAGTCCATTTTTGCATCTCACACACACGTGCTAATTTTCAAAGTCAGTGGCTTTGCATTGCAAATTTATTGGCAAATTCCAACAAATATTTTCTGACTTAATATTGACAGTTCCCAGCTCCGAGTGGCTTTGCACAGGAACACACACAGGGAAGGAAGGACACGTGCACCCACTCAAGGCCCCATCACCTGCACGTGCTCAGCATCCCTCACCAGAAACATGGGGAGGGAGCCACAGGATCACAGAACTCTCTGTTGGAAGGGACCTTAAAGTCCGTGTTTTTCCAACCCCTGCCATGGGCAGGGACACCATCCACTATCCCAGGGTGCTCCAAGCCCTGTCCAACCTTTATCTGAAAAAAATGCCATGTGAGACCTCTAATCCTCTGAGAGCATGACAGAGCTCAGGGTCTGTGCAGAAAAGGGGGAATCCATTACTCTAAAGGGTGCAAGACATTGACCAAGTGCATGTGATAATCAAGAATATCCCAAAATCTGTTTTCCCCTTGATGAGGCAGCACTCGAAGCTCCCTTTATTACCAGCATTGTGATGAAGAACTGCTTCAAATGCGTGCAGAACACCTTTCTCATTTTAGGAAACATCCCCAGAACAACCCAGTTCACTCTCATTTGGCCTCTCTTCAGTTGTGAATTTCTCTTCAGCTACAAAGCAGAACAATATCCCCTGCACAGAATAAAGGGCCTTCTTTGTAGCCTTCAGCTGGAAGCTAAATTTGAACATCTCTTCTGTATAAAGCAAGGAAATGAGGTGTGAAAGGGACCCCACCCACTCGCTCCAGGATTTCTGATAAGAGATGCTTTATAATCCTCCAGCAATTTAGAAAATGCTAATTACTATTGATTGAAATGAGCAGAGGCAGGAGGAAAACGTTACTTGGGGTGAAGTTTCTCCCCTCCCGTGTTCTCCAGGACATTTTGTCGAGTTCAAGATGATGAATGACAGTAGATAAAAATGGAATAATCTCCCCTGACCGCTGGCATTAATCCTGGCATGGTGCCTCCCCCCACACCTGCTCATCAACGTTCCCTCCTGCTCTTGGGATTCTCTCCCCACCAACATCTAAGTGCAAAACCAGCTGTGAGCTGCCCCATTCCCCCATCCCATGACACAGGGCCTGGGGTCCACAATTGTATGGGGCTGCTCTTGCCTCATCCCAGATAACAAGAGATTAAGAGGTTTTATGGAGGCAATTGCAGAATGGTTTGGGTTGGAAGGGACCTTAAACACCATCCACTCCAACCCCTGCCATGGCAGGGACACCTCCCACTGTCCCAGGCTGCTCCAAGCCCCATCCAGCCTGGCCTTGGGCACTGCCAGGGATCCAGGGGCAGCCACAGCTTCTCTGTGCACCCTGTGCCAGGGCCTGCCCACCCTCAGAGCCAAGAATTTCTTCACAATATCCAATGTAGGTCTACTCTCCTTCAATTTAAAACCATTCCCCTTGTCCTGTCCTTCCAGGCCCTTGTCCAAAGTCACTCTCCAGCTCTCTGGGTACTGTTAGGTACTGGAAGGTCTCCCTGGAGTCTTCTCTCCTCCAGGCTGAACATCCCCAGCTCTCTCTACCTCTCTTCTCAGCACAGGTGCCCCAGCCCTCTGATCAACTCAGTGGCCTCCTCTGGACTCGTTCCAGCTGTGTTTGGGGCCCCAGAATGGGACTCAGCACTGCAGGTGGGGCTTCCCAAAAGCAAAGCAGAGATTCCCCACGAGAGAAAACAACCCTGCAAGATCTGCGGGTGCGTTCCCAGCACAGCCATGGGCTGAATGGAGAGGCTGGAGTAATGTCAGCACCAGTGATCCTAAAGGGCAGTTCGAGGGCTGAGAGCATCTCAGACCCTTCTGATGGGGTCCTGCTGGGAGAGCTGGGTGTGCCAAGGTGTGTGGGTGAGGGTGGTAGGACATGGCACTCCCCAGGACATCCCAGGACAGGGATCATCAGCACCACGAGTGCTCAGCCCTTGTGTCATGAGGGGCAAACAGGGTCATGGCTGAGACCCCTGGCTCCATCCTGTCCTGGGGCCCATGGGCTGCTCCCAGGGAGTCCTGCAGGGATGGGATCCTGCCCTACTCCTGTCCCTCAGTGTGAGCAGGGCCACAGAGCAGAGCTCCTTCACCCACAGCCTTGCAGCGCCGCTGGCACTGACCCACACCCTCTGCGGCACCGGGAATGTTTCCATCACTTCCACACACGGGGCTGTTCCCCTGCCCAGGAGGGACAGGGGTCAGTGCCTGCTGTGACAGGAGGGTTTGTGAGCAACAAACACAACGAGCAGACTGCCACAGGCTGCTCTTGTGGCCCAGCCACTCTCACAGGGCCTAATTTAGATCCTAGCAAAGCAACTCCTGCTTTCAGGCAGCTTCCAGCTCTGATTTGCAGCACTCCTGATGTCAGCAAGGTCTTGAGCTGAATGGCCTTTGGGCACACAGCACCACCCTCCCTGCGCTGCTCTGGAGGGGGATGTGGGATGGGAGCGGACCAGCAGCTCTGAACCTCTAACCCTGGTTAGACAGCAGGCAGAAAAGCGAGGTTTAACCTGCTCACCTCCCACAGCTTTGGGTGGTAGATGGCATGGGTCACTCACCAGCCCAGAAAGGAGGGATCCAGAAAGAGAAATCAACTGAAACATGACCAAGTCTCCCAATGCTGCAGTTGGAAGTCTGATTCTGTACTGAAAGAGCCTTTCTGAGGTGGTGGAGTCACTGTCCTTGCACATGTTTAAAAAAAGCCGGGATGTGGCACTCAGTGCCGTGGTTTGGTTGATGAGGAGGTGTTGGGTCACAGGTTGGACTCAATGATCTCAAAGGTCTTTTCCAACCTGGTTCATTCTGTGATTCTGTGTGATTCTGTGATCACACACTGGGGAGAAAATGATTAAACTGGACAGAAGCCTGGTGTCCTGTGCCCTGCTGCAGGAAAGAGGCTTCTCAGGACCACCTGAACCTTCTCTTGGGAAAACCAGTGCTTGGAAAGAGATCTGTGCCTGGCTTGTGGGGAAGAGCAGAGGGGGGTGCTGGACCCAGAGGCTACGAGATGCAAGGGACTGGGGAGGCAACGTCCAGCATGCTCCTCAGGGGCTCCAGCAGAGCTGTCAGGGGCCCCACTGTGCTCCTACCTGGCTGAAGTTGTCCAGGGCCTTGTGCAGGTTGGCGTGCATGCCGGTGGGGGCCTCGCTGGTGATTTTGATGGAGTTTTCCAGGATGCCCTGGGGAATGACGTGGCTCTCCGGGCACGGCGCCGGCTCCGCGCTAACGAAGACGCGGAAATCCCGGTGGCTGCCCTCGCTGTGCTGCTCCAGCTTCTTCTCCAGAGAGCTCAGCCACTTGGCCACCAGGTGGATGTTCTGGCAGGGACAAAGGGGACAAGGCTTGGTCAGTCCCCCCTGTTGCACCCCCATGGGCTGAGCAGGCACCAAACCCATCCCACCCATGGATGCGCTCTGGAATTTGGGACTTGTCCCAGGAGTGCCTGTGTGCAGCTCCCAGCCCCAAAGATCCACGTGCATCAAGAACATTTTAAAATTCAGAATAATCAATATAAATCAGCAGCAGAGCAGCAAGTGGCAGCTGGGCTGGTTGGGCTCTCAGTGCTGGAATTGTCCTCATTTCAGCAATACCAGCTGATGTTACTCCTGGGGAGCGAAGTTGTTATTCCTGGGGAGAAAAGTTGTTATTCCTGGGAAGCAGAGTTGTTATTCTTGGGGGAGAAAAGCTCTTTTTCCTGGGAGCAAAGTTGTTATTCCTCCCCCCAGCACCACCATGCTCAAATGAAAACATTTGTTCATTTTCATCAGAATTACAGTGAGGATCCTCAACAGCAAAGACGTCAAACAGGTGATTTCACAAAGTCCTTCAACACAAAAGGATTTATTTATTCATGCAACTAATTGGGCACATCTCTCAGAAGATTAAGCAGAATCGTGGGGAGATGGTGAAGTGGATGAAGTCAAGCCTCAGTTTTCCCCTGGAGTCCTATACAGCGTTATGGTTTCCAGGCAAGAAAACAGCTTTTTGTTATATTAGGAATGGGATTTGTGGGCTAAAGTACCCGTGTTTTAAAGGCAGGTGTGCAATCTGAACTGGCTGCGTTCACAGGCACTTGGGATGGTGATTTATCCCACCCAAAGAAAGGACAAGGAACTTGCTAAACCGAAATTAAAAGCAGCTGCCAGAAAGACAAACTGCTTGGAGGTGGCAAAGAAATTACATCAAGGAACCATATTAGAGGCTGAGAATAAATATATATCACCTAAAAATGGGGCCAGAAAGGAGCTCTCGTGGTTAAATAGCGGAGTAATGGAGATTATTAGGAGTAAAATTACATTCCTCACGAAGTGGAAATTTTGTCCAAATGAGAAAAACAGAAAAGAGCACAAAATCCAGTCATGGTAAGGTCAAAAAGTACTATAAGAAACAATATTTTGAAAACCATAAAAGCTAATAAAAAAGCCTTTTCCAGAAACCAGGAACCTACCAGAGAGTCTACAAAACTACAACACGATCGAGGTCTGCAGGGAGCGCCCATGAAAGGCCAGGCCAGCCCAGAGCAGCCCACATTTGCAGGAATATTCCCTGCAGAGCTTGGGGAGGCTCTCACAGTTACAGCCTGGTGGAGTACCTGAAGCCCTGAGGCTGGAAATGTCCCTGAAGATCATCCATCCCCCCCTCCTGCTCCGAGCAGGGCCAGCTAGAGCAGGTTGTTAACCGTGTCCAGTTGGGGTTTTTGGATATCTCCAAGGCTGAATCTCCACAACCTGTCTGGGCAATGTGTGCCAGTGTTCAACCACACTCACAAAAAAAACCAAATTAAATTTAAAAATAGCATAATATAGGGAAATGAAATGAAATGAATGTTTAAGGGAAATCTGTACCTCAATTTTAGTCCTTTCCTTCTTCCTCTTTCACTCAGTACCATTATGAAGAGCCTGACTCCATCTTCTGCACTTCCCCTGCCACGAGGGATTTAAACACACCAACAAACCCCTCTGAGCCAAACCCCAGCTTCTGGAGGTTAAACAAGCCCAGCCTCTCCTCAAATAACAGATGCTTCTAGCTCTCAATTGTTGGAAAGACTCTTAAGCTGAAGCAGCAGACGAAGAGCTGTTTAGAGAAGTCGATGAGGTAATAAATAGCAAGAGGTCTCTAGGAGCAGATGGTCTCACCCCAGAAGGACCCCAGAAGTGGAAGGTCTGCAGCACAGCTCAGGAGGCAGCAGCCAGCCTGGCAGGGGCTCCAGCAGGACAGGAGTCACTCCCCAACAGCACGAGTTAGGAAAAACCAGGAATCTCCAAGTTCCAACCCATTTTAGAGAGCTAAACTGAGGCTATCACAGTCTGAGTTGTGGGTGTCTGGTTGGGGCTGGGGTGGAGCTGCTGTCCCCAGGAGCTGCCCCAGGCTGGGGCTGATCTGTCCTGGGGCAGTGCTGGTCACTGGGAGGGGTCAGTCCCTGCTCAGCAGGGTGGACACGGCCAAGGGACCAGGCTGGGGGGACAAGGAGCTGTCCCAGCTGTCCCAGCTGACCCCAGGGATGTCCCAGCCATATGGAATCCTGCTCAGCAGAGAGCAGGGGAAGGAGGAATGTCGGGAGGGATGGTGTTTCCCTTCCCCAGTCACCACGGGGTGTGACAGAGCCCGGCTGGCTGGGGATGGCTGAGCCCCTGCCCGCCCAGGGGAATGGGGAATGAATTCCTTGCTTTGCTTCCTTGCCTGGGTGGCTTTGGCTTTCCCCATTAAATTGTCTGGACCTCAGCTCATGAGTTTTCTCACTGTTAACCCCACATTCTCCCCATCCCACCCCTGGGCAGCGAGGGAGCAGCACGTGGGGCTCAGTTTCCATCTGGGTTAAACACAGCAGCTCATCCCCATGAACTCCTTTCTTGGGGGCTGGAGAGGGGATTTCTCCAGGCACCCCCCACACCAGCATGGAGCAGGAATTGTCTCGGTGGGGTCACTGTATCCCCAGGAATGGATTTTCATCAGAACCAGCTGTTTATCTTCCCAAAACCAGTATTGCTGCAGGCAAAAGGAAAGGTCTCACAGGCTGCCAACCAGTTAAAACACAGGTACCAGGGGTAGGAAACTACTGGTGGAGTTTTGACTTCTCATCAGATCAAAAACCATCTGAAAGAGCAAATGATTGGTGAGCTGACAAAATTACTCATAAGACAAAGTCATTTCAAGCCCTGAAAATAAAGCGTGGTAGTGAGGAACTGCAGGAGGATGCCATCACTCTAAGTGACTGGCAATGATACTGCAGAAGGAATTCAGCGCTGATAGATGCAGAGTAATGCACTCAGGAAAACAACCCCAGCTACAGATACACACACTGACGGGTCCAAAATTAACTATTATCACTCAGGGAAGAGATCTCAGAGTCCTCACAGTTGTCTCCTGCAAATAACACTTCAATGCTTAACAATGCAACAGCAATCAAATGCCAGCAAAGGAGCACAGAATAAAGCTGCAGACATTGTTCTGCCACTCCATAAATCCATGGTGGGCCTTCATCTTGTAAACAGCACCCAGCTCCCATTCCTCTTGGCTCCAAGAGGATCGAACTCCCCCAAAAGGAGACACTCCATCAAAAAGGGCTCGCCCATGTGGAGGGAGCAGAGGCTGGGGCAGAGGGACAGAGTGAAGGGTGAGCAGAGCAGGCTGCAAGCTTTGGCAGAAAAGTGGAAGAGCATTTTCATACGACACAGAACTAAACTGCCAATTTACTGCTTCAGGGTGCTCTGGGAGTTGAGAGAATCACAGAGTGGAGCTGAGCTGGAAGTCACAGAGAGAAACACAGAATCCTTAAAGCTGGAAAAACCCCTAAAATCACCAAACCCAACCCCCACCCCAGCACCACCACCATTAACCCGTGTCCCCAAGTTCCACATCCACATGGGTTTTGAACACTTCCAGGGATGGTGATTCCATTACTGCCCTGTTCCAACATCTCTGCACACCTGCACCATTTCCACCCCCCTCCCTGAGGCTGGGGATGTGCCTGGGGCAGGCAGGAGCCGGGCTGGCAGCGCCTCGGGCCACACAGGGACTGGTGCCACACAGGGACACCCCGGGAGCTCCCTCATGGGAACACAGAAAGCTCTTCTGGCTTTCCTGGTAGAGGGTGCAGGTGCCTCCTGTGAGGTGTCTGGTGAGCTACGTATGCAGAGATCCCAGCTGGGACTGGAGAAGAGGATGAACATTGTGGGAAGGAAAAGCTGAGCTCCTGTAGGCTGGGACAGAGTGGTGGCTGCTGTCACTGTTATCAGGATTTGGACCTGCTGCAGGGATGGGTCAGCACTCAGAGATGGACCAAGGGGTGTGAGCCAAGGAAATTGTTGTTTGGGGAAGCCACGGACACTTTGCTGCCTCCAGTTCTGTTGCCCCAAGTCTGACTGACGTGGCTGGGAACAATATTTGTTATTAAGAACTGCAGAAATTCAGTCCCCTTCCCTGAAATGAGTTAGGGCTGTGCTCGTATCACGTGGGTGAAAAGGAGTTTGGGGTGTGGGGGGAGATGAGAGGAGATGCCTGG
The DNA here is from genome assembly GCF_041296385.1 of Aphelocoma coerulescens. Taxonomy (NCBI): domain Eukaryota; kingdom Metazoa; phylum Chordata; class Aves; order Passeriformes; family Corvidae; genus Aphelocoma; species Aphelocoma coerulescens. The sequence goes on along the minus strand of NC_091031.1, from coordinate 11,046,786 downwards.
GCAAAAGGATTGTGTTCTGGGGTTGTTTTCTCACAAACAAGGACTGTGTGAGGAGCAGCAGACTGAATGCAATTACACCTGAGTGCTGCTGCACCAGCGCTGGCCTGATGCACTCAGGCTTTCAGGAGATGAGATCATCCCCAGGGGCCAGACAACCAACTCACTCTACAAACACAAGTCAAACAGTCAGGACTGAAACCTGCAACCAAAGTGGTTCCAACACCACAGAGATTTAATAAAACAGGGGAAGAGCTCAAGAAAATATCAAGAGAAAACTCATGCATTAAGTATCAGTTTAATCATAGTCTGCATATCTGACCTTAAGTGTTTTCATCTCTAATTGGTAGTTTCTTCCCACATCTGCTTTTGTGGTGTTAGATAGCTCAAAAATAATTGCTTTTGCTTGTGTTGACATGACACCCAGTGATCATTATTTGTGGGTATCACTGCCTGCTAACAGCCAACTTAGGGAATATTTCCAGCCCAGTGATAATTGAGCGCATTTATATCCTGTCCTTTTGTGATAGAAGGGATGAAAGAGAGGAATAGATGCAGCAAAACATGGGCTGGTACTAAGAATTCATAATTCCAATGAATATATCTGCCCAGGCCGGGCAGAGAGGCTGTGGGAGGGATTCACAGGGTGGAAGGAAACTTTGCAAATTAATTCCCAGCAGTCAGAAAACAAAAGAGAGCACAGCTGAGGAGAGCACGGCTGAGGAGAGCACGGCCAGCCACGGCGTGGAGAGATGTGCCAGCCACCAATAACCACCAGCCAGCGCAGGCAGCCTGAAACACTGACTGTCCACGCTGGCTGTCCACTGACCATCCACACTGACCATCCACAATGACCATCCACTGACCATCCACTGACCATCCACACTGACCATCCACACTGACCATCCCCACTGACCGTCCACACTGACCATCCACACTGACCATCCACACTGACCATCCCCACTGACCATCCACTGACCATCCACACTGACCATCCACTGACCATCCACTGACCATCCCCACTGACCATCCACTGACCATCCACTGACCATCCCCACTGACCATCCACTGACCATCCACACTGACCATCCCCACTGACCATCCACTGACCATCCACACTGACCATCCCCACTGACCATCCACTGACCATCCACACTGACCATCCACTGACCATCCACTGACCATCCCCACTGACCATCCACTGACCATCCACACTGACCATCCCCACTGACCATCCACTGACCATCCACACTGACCATCCACTGACCATCCACTGACCATCCCCGCTGACCATCCCCACTGACCATCCCCTGCACTCAGAGCAGGTGCTGCAGGCTGAGGCGCTGTGGGCAGGGCTGGGCTGGGGTGCACGTGCAGGAACATGGGAGCACCAGAGGCCTTTCTTTGGGGGGTCCCCCCCAAGCCCCTCTGTGTGTCTGCCCTTCACAAGGCGGAACATAAAGCACAGGCGTTGCCACGGTAACCATCAGAAATAGCACCACGTACACAAAGCAGCACATGCTCCCCTCCCTGTGCTGGCAGCGACTGGGGACCCTGCCCCTCTCTGAAAGTGCCCCTCTCCTTCAGGCCTTGTCACAAATCCCCTCCTGCGACAAGGAGAGCTGGTTGTTTTCACAGAGTCTCGTTCTCCTGTGAGATCTCTTGGAAAATGTTCCCTGTTGTTCCACCCCTGTGCCAGCCGGGCTGCACAGCCAGGCCACCCACACTGCCCGTGCTCACTGGTGCTGCTGGGGGACCCCGAGGGACAGGGAAGGGCTCTGCTGTTCCCAGGTTTGGGGTGGGGATGAGATGTAACCGGCCTGGCCTGGGATGTGGTGTCAAAACCACAGAGTCATGGAATGGTTTGGGTTGGAAGGGACCTCAAAGATCATCCAATTCCAACCCCTTGTCATGGGCAGGACCCGGGGTCCTGGGGGACACCGAGCTGTCCCTGAGCCAGCAGAGTGTCCTGGGGCCAGGGGCCAGTGGGGTCTGGGGCAGCAGGAAGAGCACTGTCAGCAGGTCAGGGAGTGATCCTGCCCATCTGCCCTGCTCCTGGAGCTGTGCCCAGCCCTGGGCTGCCCAGCTCAGCCGGGACAGGGAACCACTGCAGAGGGTCCCGTGAGGACCACGAGGATGATGAGGGGACTGAGGAAGGGCTGAGGGAGCTGGGGCTGCTCCCCTGGAGAAGAGACAGCCCAGAGGGGACCTCGTCCCTGTGTCCAAACGCCTCAGGGCCGGGGGCCGAGCGGCCGGGGCCGGCCGGATCCCAGCAGTGCCCAGGGACAGGACAAGGACACCGGGCACAGAGTGACACCCAGGAGGCTCTGTCTGAGCAGGAGGAGAAACTTCTCCTCTGTGGGGGTGCCAGAGCCCCGGGACAGCTGCCCAGAGAGGCTGGGGGGGCTCCTTCCCTGGGGATGATCAAACCCACCTGGATGTGACCCTGTGCTCCAGGTGACCCTGCTGGAGCAGAGGGGTGGGAGCAGAGGATCTCCAGGGGTCCTTCCAACCCCAGCCATCCTGGGATTCTGTGATTTATGATACAGTGATGAATCTCACACAGGTTTGCTCCAGGAGCTCACTGTTACTCAATTTAATACATGAACCTGACTCAGTGAAGCAGCAACCTAGGAAAATGGAAAGATGCTCAAGAATTAAATTAACTTGATCACAAAGAGAGGGAAGTGACATTTTGGCTAATGGATGAAGACTACAATTAAACTGGGAATATCTAACGCCTGAACTCTTCCCTCCATCGGTGCATTCAAACGTGCATCTGAACAAACACAAGCAAATTCCACTGTGTCTTTGCTGGTAAGCTGATAAAGCTCATTTGGTGACTGTGGTGGCCACTGGATCAGCAAAAGGCTTCTGAGGGGGAAACCAAGCAGACACAGCTTGTGCTAACCCGTAGCTTAGTGCAAAGTTCCTTCCTGCCTGCACAGAGGAGACTGCAGGCATCAGAGAAACCAGATCCAGGGATAACTCAGCATGGGAAGGCAGAGATCACAGAGTCACTGAGGCTGCAGGCACCTCTGGCATCCCCCAGTCCCAGCCCTCTGCTCAAAGCAGTGGCAGGCAGTGCACGTGGCCCAGGAACATGCTCAGGTGCCCTGTGGATGAAAACACCACAAACTCTACAGGCAACATCCAGTGTTTGGGAAATCACATGGGGAAAAAAGATTGTATTTATGTTTAAATGGAATTTCCTGGATTTCAAGTTGTCCCCATCGCCCCTGGTCCTGCCACCAGACACCACTGGAGAGAGCCTGCTCTTCACTCCTCACCATCCAGGGGGATGGAATCCCCAGGTCATCTCTTCTCAAGGCTGAACAATCCCCAGCACTGCACAGAGCCTCACCAGAGCATCTCCAGCTGTGGGGCCCAGCTGTTCCTGCCCCCCAGAGCCGTGAGGAGCTGACAATGAGCTCTGGCTGCACTTCCAAATGGTACCCACCCCTTGCTTCAAAGCCTTATAAACCTAAGAACTGTTGCTAAGGTGACCCAGAGGCTGAGCCCGCTATCAAATGGGGCTTTGTGGAGCTCAAAGATCAGGCTCAGCTCCTCAGTGCCAGGAACAGAGCAGCTGCTGGGCTTGAGCTGGGCTGTTCCTGCAGCCCTCAGGTAACAAAGTCTCCTTTAAAGAGCTGCACTTTTGCCTCAGGGGCTCCTATTTTGCAGCTGGACCATCTGTACTTGTAGAGAATAATTTTAGCTCTGGGCTTCACTCTCTCCTCATCTGACAGCACCCTGTACCAGGGCTCAGCAAAGCTGAAGCCACCAGACAAGAACAACACTGGTGCTAAAGGAGCAGGGAGCTGCTGGCCAGGCTCTGCCAGGGTGAGGGGGATTGTCTTCCCATGGAAATGAAGGGTTGGGTGGATTTCTGCTGTTCTCTCCCATAAAATGAGTCATTTATGAAAACCCATGAATTTTCAGAGTGAGCTGAGAAACTTTGCAGTTCCCATGACAGACATGGATGCTTTTGTCTTCATTTCACCTCCTGCCGTGTCAGAAGGCACCAGGACTGAGAGGAGCTGGCCCTAGGACAGCAGCCCTCCCCAGCACAGCAGTGATCCTGCTCCTGTAATCCAATAAGAACCTCCCAGCTGCCTCAATACCCTTTAACTCCCACAAACCTAATTCCCCGACTCCTTAGCGCTCAAAGTACTTGACTCTCATTATGTCAGGTCCCAATCAAGGACCAGTAATGAGCCACGTGTGTAAAAGCCACCCAGATGATCCCCTCAAGCATTTGTCCTGGACAATGTGAGTGTGAGAAGCTCTGCTCCACATGAGCTGAGCTGTCGGTCAGGGGATAGCAAAATACAGAAGCAAAGCTAACAGTTGCTTTTTGTCTGCTCAGAAGCAAATGAGAAGCCTGGGTATAACCGTGCTGTGGGTGGGATACAGCCTGGAAATAATGAGTTTAATTAATCTGGGTAAAATTACCCCGAGTGCCTCTTGAGATGTGCTCTGTCCTCTCTTTTATTAGTAATGCAATGATCCACAAATCCTGTGACGCTTCTGTAAATTGAGTCGTCTGTGGCATTCCAGATCTTGTACAAACACTCCTGGAACTGCTTGTGAGGTATTTGTCACCAAAACCTTGCTGGAAAGATCCTGCCAGATAAACCATAAGGCAAATATTGCTCTGATCCCCCTCTGACTACGATGCCAGGAGAATCCTTTGTGGGACCCCTCCTCACTGACTCCCACTGGGATGAGTTTGAGCACTGGTTTTGCCAAAGGTCAGATTTTCAGCCTTCAGAAGGTGCTTTGCCCAACCTTCTAAAGCCCAGTTTGGCCAGAGGGTGCTTTCCTGCCGTGGAAGTTGCTGACCCTACAGGAGTTCTGTCAGACCAGGGGTTCCTGCCTGCCAGTGTAGGGGACACACCTTGAGCCTCTCAGGCTGCTCTCCCTCCTTCTCCTGATCCATGAAGCTCCAGCCCCTGGGAGGAGCTGGGAATGCAAAGTGAGATGCAGAGAGAGGCTCTGGAGTGGAGCAGCCTGGCCTGGCTGGGTGACAATGAAGTGCCTTTGCTTTGCTGTCACTCCTCCAAATGCTGGAACTGGAGCTGCCTGCCCCAAACCCTGCTGGACGTGCCCAGCTCTGTCCCGAGGGGGAACTGCCACCAAGGCAGACTCCAGCTCCTCGTGGGGTCCTCAGTGCTGGATTGCTCAGGAATCTGGGATTAGGAACAAAAGCAGAAAGAGCTCTGAGCTCTGTGTTGAGCCACTCTTGCCCACGCCCCGTTACTCCAGGCCAAGCACAGCACAGAACTGGAATATTTGCCTGTACGAAGTGTCACCAGCTCTGTGACTACACCAGGGGCAATCCCAGATGTCTGACTGACCCTGACCCAGCACTGGCACCTGGAATCCTGTCCCCAGGGCCACTGGGGGACTGCTGAGCCTGCCCCATGCAGCAGAGCACCCTGACCCTAACCCAGCTGGATCGAGCTCCTCTCTGAGCTCAGGGGGAACCTGAGACAGTCACACCTGGAAAACCAGCCAGCCCAACCACCAACATTGTTCTTTTACAGAAATCTGATTTCTTCTCATTTAACCACAGAATCATAAAATCATGGACTGGTTTGGGTGGAAAAGGACCTTAAAGCCCATCCAGTGCCACCCCTGCCATGGCAGGGACACCTCCCACTGTCCCAGGCTGCTCCCAGCCCCAATGTCCAGCCTGGCCTTGGGCACTGCCAGGGATCCAGGGGCAGCCCCAGCTGCTCTGGGCACCCTGTGCCAGGGCCTGCCCACCCTCACAGGGAAGGATTTATTCTCCTTTACCTTTCAGTGTCTGCTGAGATCTCTTACTGCTTGCTCTGACCACCAGAGAAGATGAGAATGGATGTAATAAAAATGCTTCAGGCCCCCAGTGCTTGTCTGTTAGCACTGAAGCAGCACATGGAGACTGGCACTGCTGACAGATCCTTTACAGCAGCACACAGGCGTTGTAGAAAATAACTCTTCACTCTGCATTACTGAATAGCTCAAAAAGCTGCATCTTTCCTTCTGCACCACCTCAAAGGCAGATGCCAGGATTGCAGCCCTCTCTATATTAAAAGCTCCAGAGAAGCTCAGCATTGTTTACCTCAAAGGGAGCTTGCAAGAAAAAAAAAAAAAAGCAAAAATTAAGATCAAAATATCAAGGGTATTTAATTTCAATTCGTAACCAGGCCTGAGGGCTCAGATCAGGACTCAGAGCTTTGTCTTAATCTAATTTTATGCAAACAATTCAGTGATAATAAAAGTTTATATAATCCACATCAAGGAAATCAGAGGGGCTCCCAAAACCTGTAATGAGAGCTGACATCACTGAGTGCACATCAGCAAACCCAAGCACTCACTAAATGAGCAGCTCCTGAGAGCACTTGACAGAGACAGAGCTCCCTCCGCACCCCAGCAGGCTCTGAAGCATTTTGTGAGGTTGTGATGAGAGCTGGCAGCATTTCCCTGGTTTGGGGTGTACAGAGGAGCCAGCCCCACTGCAGAGTTTCCTCCCTGAGTGGCCCCTCCATGCTCATTGAGGTGCAGGGGGACTTTTGGGCAGCAGGCAGAGAATGAGTCCAGGGGCTCCCAGAACAGAGCTCTTCATTCATTCCTGGAGCAAATAAAGGTGCAGGGAAGTGCAGCACAACCTCCCCTCGAGGCTCCTGCTCGTGCACACCCCACAGACAGCTCCAGAAACCCAAACTGGCAGGGCCTGATCAAAGCAAGGGATGGCAGCAACACAGGGAGAGGCAGCTGCTTGGGACACACAGTGTCCCATGGCCCCAGACAGGCATGGCAGGCTGTCCTCATGTCAGTGGGACAAGCTGGGAGAAGGGCAGCACTGGCCAGTGACCCCCTACCTGAAGGATGACCCAGTGACCCTCCTTTGCAGCCAGGTCCAGAGCTTGTTCAGCCACCACCTCTTGGCCTTGCCCAAGGGAAACGTTGTGCAGGTTCCTGTGGTTGAAGGTGTAGCCCAGTTTCTTCCCTAGGAGGGAACAAGGAGTGAGTTCAGCACCCTGGTGGGGAGGCAGGGCTGGGCCCCAGCACAGCCAGGCAGAGTTCCCTCGTACCAAACCTCACACATGAGCTATCCCTCTCCTGATATCAGCTCTCCTGTCTCATTCTCTTGGCTCTCACCCACTCCTTGCCCAAGTGCTCAAACAGCAGCAGCTTCTCCCAAACTCTTTTAATTACAGAGCAGCATCCACACAAAGGTACGTTGTTACACAGTGCTTCTTGTTTAAAGAACATTATTCCCCTGCAACCTCGTGTAAAAACACATTTTACTGTGATAAGAAATTAAAATCTTTTCCTGCTGATTAACCAGGCTTTGAACACCCACAGCTGGGTGGGGAAAAGCCCCTGCAATGCAGGCTGGGTGCACCAGCTCGGTTTGGGGAGAGCAACTGGAATGCAATCCGTGTGAGCTTCCTGTGGCCTCAAGCAAGGTGTCTGGGACCTGGAGAGCAGTGAATCCCTCCAGATTTCTCATGGAGCATCACTGGAGTTGCCTTCCTGTGGGAAGGCCCCAGTGGAGTCAGCACAGGCCATGGGAAGGGGTGGTTTGGGAGCGACCCAGACACCTCCCAGTGTCCCTCCACCTCTGCACTGCAGGCTGGGAACGCCAAGCCCCTGTCACTCACTGCCCTGCTCTGGGGGAAGGATGGCAGCTCTTCAGTGTCCCTTCATGTGGTCTGTGATGATCCTTCAGCCTCCCCTGGTCTCTCTGGAGCATCCCAGATCGTTTCTGTGTTCATGGCTGCAGATCTCCTGGCCAGGTTTGGAATCTGTCATCCACAGACAGAGCAGCCCCGCTGCTGTCCCTCTCACAGCTCTCCCAGAAAAACCCCAGTTTGTGCTGCCAGAGGGAACAGCCCCACGAACATCCCCCAGGATGGGCTGGGCTCAGCCAGGGAGTCAGGACTCATCCCCACATGCTGATCCCTGGGGATTGCCCACACTTATCTCTGCATGCAGGTTTGCCTTCCTGCAGATGGTGCATCCTGAATTCACGATTCCTGCTAAAAGCAGGCAAGCTTTAGAGTGAAACAAAGAAAAGATTTGTCTTGCAAGGCTTAGGAACCATCTCGTGGGACAAGATTGGAAAGAGCTGGCCAAGAGGAGAACAAACCTCCAAACTCCAGCTCTCTGCTGAGCCTCACCACAGCTTCCCCTGGGATACAGCTTCCCACATTTTAAAGTTTCCAGTTCTCCTTCCCACCATCTCTGGCTGCTGCCAACTTTGAAAGCTGCTGATCTTCTGCTTTGCCTTCAAGATCCACTGTCTCGAGAGGGGATGGGGCAAATCACAGAACCAGGGCACTACCCCAAACCAGATGACCAATAATAAATGAATATTGGTTGTTATTTTCACTGCAGAGGGATATCAGTGAGCCTGCCCTGGCAATGCCAGCCCTGCCCCTCCTCGCTGGCTGCAGAAGGGAGGGGATGGGCACTCAGGAAGGGCACAAAGCTCCTCCAGCCCACGGTGTTTGCTGCAGGGCCCTCCCCATGACGCCAAGGAAAGGTGCCATGAGTGGGCAGCATCTGCAAGAAGCTGACTGCCATTCACAGGAATCATCCTGCACTTTAATAAAACCTAATGAAGGACAGAGAAAATATCAATAAGGAGCCAAACGCAGCCCCAGAGAGGCAGCTCGAAGGCCGGTGCAGCTGCTCTGGAGCAATGATTTTATTTCATTGCTTCTCTTCTCGCTTTTTCTTGCTGTAGCTTTTCTGGCTGACTGACCCCAGGTGCTCAGCTATGCTCATCTTTACAATTCCAATTAAACCGCTCATGGGTTGATTTTAGTGCTTCATTGCCCATACAAGGAACTAACAGTGAGAGACAGGATCACCAACGTGGCTCCGAAAGGAAGCCAGGGACGTGACAGGAGCTTCCTTTGGGGGGGGGGGTCCCTTCAATTCCCAGTAATGACACCTGGTTTGGGGGCAGAAGGAGCCTCAAATGCAAAGCTAAGCCCAGGAACTCCCCACAGTGAGCTGCTCCTGGGAATGTGGGTAAAGGATCACTCAAACTTTATTTTGGGATGGCCCAGAAGGCGGAGAGGAAAAGGAACCCACAGGTCATTGTTCTCCTGCCCTGGTCAGTGCCAGCCTGGATGATGTTGAGTCCTGGGACTGTCCAGCCCCAAAGGCATCAGATTCCTCTGCTCCAGAGGGATGTTCAGGACGAAAATGGGAATTCTTTCACAGTGGAGCCAAGACCCAGAGCAAGTTCTACACAAGGGCGGCTTTGGAGCACAGCAGTGGCTGCAGCACAAGGGCATCAGTGCCTTCTCTAGGGAGGCATCTCCCAGAAGCCCCTTTGGCTTTGGAGCCAGCTGACAGCTCCACAGCTGACCATCCACATGGAAATCAGCTCAGGAAGGATGGGAAGAAAGCCTGGAAACTTTGCCATAAAGCAGCAATCTGTTACAGGGAGCTGTTGCTTATTTTTAGTTATCATAAAATCATAGAATAGCAGGCTGGAAGGGACCTCAAGGGTCCTCTGGTTCAACCTTTCCTGGCAACAAGCATCTGACAGCATGTGAGATAGCTCTGACGTAAATTACAGGTTGTGCACAAACCCAACTCAGAGATTGTTGCAGTGTGAACCACACTGGGAATCCAGGCAGTGCAGGAGAGAGACAAGTTTAATTTAAACTTAAGATGAAAATCCAAGAAACGTTAAGAAAAACAATAAAACCATCCCAAAATCCCGTCGCATCCTCGCACAATTATCTGGTTTTAACATATTACTTCATTATCTACAAAGAGATGAGGAAAAAAAAACCCCAATGAAACAGGCGTGTCGTGCTAAGATAATAATGCAGCAGATGAACAGCAGTGCTGTGGTGTGCCTAGAGACAGGATTTATTTATTTACCATGTTTCTCCACATCCTTCAGTGGGTCCACTCCTGGGGACAGGATAAAGAACATCGGGGTTCCAGGCCCTGATTCCTCAAAGGTCGTGGCAAAATCCAGGGATCTCCCCACCACGTATTTGCTGCCCAGCTTTTCTTCTACAAAATCTCTGCCAGAGAGAAACAACTTTAGCCAGTTTGTTCAGAAAATGCAGATTCCCCTGCAAATAATCAGAAAATTATCATGGAATCCCAGATCATGAAGGTTTGAGAAGACTTCCAAGGCTATCAAGTGCGACCAGTATCAAGCACCACCAACCGTGTTCACCATAACCCATGTCCTCAAGTGTCCCACCCACAGGTTTTTTGAGCACTTCCAGGGATGGTGCCAGGGTTTGATAACCCTTCAGCTGGAAAAGTTTCCCCTAATATTCAATCTAAACCTCTTCTGGTGATGCCTTTTCCTGGTCTTAAAATCAAGAGTCAAACACGGTTAGAAGGGGAAAAGGGATTTTACCTTGGTATTTATTTTAAGGATCCTTAGGTGCACACGTCCAGGTCATGTGCATCGAGATGCACCCTGCAGAGTCTCTGTGTCCCCCCCTCTCCCCCAGCATTGAGTATATCATTATAGATGTTACTAATTAGCAGATCTATCAAAGATTCCCCAATGAGAGGCTCAAGTGAGCCCCCCTCCCCAAGGAACCTTCCCCTGGATGGTTCTATCTCAGTTTACAGAATGTGTTCTGGAGAGCACCTTGGGCTCTGGGGCACACTGATCCCCAGCTACGAAGCTTCTAAAATGTTTGGTCTCTTAGCTTAACAAACAAGTCCAAGAATGTAGGCAAAAAGCACTGAGAATACAGAAGTTGTAAAAAGGTATAACAGGGGTATAAAGAAAAGGCAAAAATCTTCATGGCACCACTGGTGCAACTTGAGGCTGCTTCCTCTGGTCCTGTCCCTGTTCCCTGGGAGCAGAGCCCGACCCTGCATCCTCCTGTCAGGGACTTGTGCAGAGCCAGGAGGCCCCTCCTGAGCTCCTTTTCTCCAGACTGAGCCCCTTTCCCAGCTCCCTCAGCCTCTCCTCATAAGACCTGTCCTCCAATTAGTTTCCAATTTTGATGACTCAAGCGATTTAGAAACTGAAATTAGGGAAACAAGCATGAAATATTTGTGGAGAGGATCTGCAAGCTGGGCTTGCAGGGCTGTCCCTCGGGAGCAACGCCGGCCCTGTGTACAGGGGGGGATGCCCCAGGAGACACCAGCTCCCGACAAACAGAGGGAAGTGAGAATGGGGAGCAGTGGGAGCTGCCAGCCCAAGGCTGCACTCAGAAGCACAATGCCTTGATTCTGACTCAGGAATCTCAGGAGAAAAGAAATAAGTTAAGGTACGAGATACAAGAACCAGCCACGTGTTTTGCAGTCCAAGCAGCCTTCCAGAGGAAGCACCAATCCACAGGAAGTCCAGATGATTTACACAATTACTGTGATCTGGAAAGCTGAAAGGGAAGGTGTTCTAAGAATATCTGGAGCATGAGAGTGACAAAGAAAAATACAAGGGAGTGAACAGGGAAAGGTTCAGCTCCAGAGCAGCTGCCGGAGCAGAGCACGGCGCGTGGAGAATGTTCTGGCTGGATTCCCCCAGGGTGAGCTCCTGACATCATTGCTTTACAAAGAGAGAGACACTGAACACTGATTCAAAGGTAGGAATGTTATATCCAAACCCCAGGAATGCTGCTGGAGCGCAGGTGGATTACTCAGGCCTTTTGAAGGCAGCCAAATTCTTTCTAAGAGAGCTGAGAAGCTCCTTCAAGGACTGGTGAGAGGCAGTTGGAACAGAAATGCCTAAGGGATTGCAAAAGAAAAAAAATCTTCCACGTTTTTGGTACCTCTTTCAAGTAGAATTTCTGTTCAGGGTCAAGATTTGCTAAATTGCTGCTGGAAAGCTTCAGGTCACAAAATTTAACAAAGTCCATCAGATCCGAGGTCACAACATTCTTGTTTCACCTCAGGTCTCAGGTCTTTGAAACGGTGTCCTGGGGACTCAGCAGCACAACTGATGTGAGAGGGAGGCTCCCAGGTGGGACCCCGGCGCAGCAGAGGGAAGGCTGGAGGAGTCCCTACGTGTGGTGCCTTTCAAACAAGGTGTCCCCGGGGCTGGGTCACCGTATCAGCAGCAGGAGCTGAGAAATGGTGCCAGAAGAAAAATAAAAATGTACCCTGCAAGCCAAGTGGCTGGCTGAGGGCTGATGTGTGCTGCACACACCCACAGCTGCCTATGAGCCCTTCTCTGGGCAGGGAGTGCAATAACCATGGAGGCCCCAGAGCCCTGAGTCCTGCTGCACTGTCCCCAGGGTCTGTCCCTAAGGCAGTGCTCCTGCAAGGACTTCACCATGATGAAGCCACACCTCACCAGAGGCTGCTGGACTGACCTGACCTCATCAAGGATGTGGAGGAGCGGGAGCACAAGGTGCTACCAGCAGCTTTTGGCTGATGTTCTTCAATAAGATTGAAGGATGAAATGGATATTTACAGGGGAAAATCCTTCAGGGAGCCACAGTTGTTGGTGCACTGCTGGCCCTGAAGCTCTAAGGAGTGAGTCAGGGTAAGAGGGGCTTCTCCTGATGGCTTCTTAGGCCTAGGGAATGAACCAGACTGGGCAAACATTCCCAGGGATCTGCTAGGAAGAGTGGCTGGAACACCCAGCTTCCCAGGCAGTGAAATGCAAGAAGCCTGTACAGGGTTGGATCATCTTAAATCCCAAAGAAATCCTACACCATCATCATGGAGCTGTGATGTGGGATACAAAGGCCTCACACCTTTCTGAGCAGCAGCTGGAAATGAGGTGGGGGTATTCCAGGGCATCTAAAATCCCCCTGGCCACCTGTGGTTGGGTTATCATATTGCTCCTAAAATGCACCCAAGGTCTGGACAGGGCCCTCAGAGAGATGGGAAGGTTTGGACTGGTCACGGTGTCCATGGCTCCCCGGTGAGGTGTTTAATGTTGGCACACTGAGGTATTGATAACTCAGGTGTATTTCAAGAAGCGTCTCCAAAGCCCTGGGGAAGGCTCAGTGAACAGTTACTGTTTGCACATTTGTGTCCTCGAGATAAGAGACAAAACAAAACAATACAAAAACCCATTTAAATACTCCTGTGCAAACAGAGAAGCTTGACATGCCCAGACCCTAAAAATATCCAGCCAAGCTTTTGAACTTGGATTCCCTTTTCATAAAAGAGAGATATGAAAGGGGCTGAAATTTGATGTTCCAGTTATTTCTGAGCTGTGTGAGTAAGAAAGAAATGAATTTTAGTTGCATAAGTTGCACCTAAAATTTCAAGAGCTTATTTTACTCAAGCTAACCAACAACAGGAAAACCAGTATTTTCAGCTGAGGAGAGGAGAATCCAGCCATCAGAGTAAGAAACGAAAAAGAAGATGGATTGGTATTAGTACTATGATAAACTGTAGTATTTATTCTAATAAAAAATAATAGCATTGACCATGGGGAGACTTCACTCAATCTTGTCTGTGTTTTTCTGTGAACTTTAAAGCACAAACAGATGTCATTCATGCACTGAGTAATACACCCTGCTGTGTGCACATCAGGTGGTGCAGGAATATAAACTACTGGAGAAGCAGGGGCATGAGAGACACCACAGAAATGTCAAGACATTGGACAGAGAAGGGAAAACCAAATCCTAATGGAGTGAAAGACCTTTAGGTTGTCCTGGAACAAGAATGTTGCTTTTGCATAACTTCGGGAAGTTTAGCCTCGCCCAGTTACCTTCACTACATAATTTACCACTACAACTTTCAGAACCAGCAGCACATAAATTTTGCATTTTACAGAAAAGGAAAAAAAAATAAAAAGAGAGAGTGAGAAAACCTCTATAAGACTTTCCTTTGCTTCTCCTCTTTATTCCGGTGCCTAAGAAGCAGCCAAAAATTATCTAGTAACTAAAATGGATGTTATTGAACTCTAGAGGTTGTGATGACCACCCAGACTGCAGCAGATGTGTAACACCTGGATGGTGATTCTCATCTCTGACTTGGCAGGTCTGCTCTCACCCAGTGCTGGTTACACTGCTCCATCCCTGCTGCTGACAGTGAGCTTTCATCCCACTAACCAAGAAATTCCACTTAAATCCAATGTGTTGATTGGCTTGCAGAGTTCAGAGATCACTGAATCCCAGAATGGTTTGGGTTGGAAGGGACCTGAAAGATCAATTAATTTCAAATCCCTGCCATGGGCAGGGACACCTCCCACTGTCCCAGGCTGCTCCCAGCCCCAATGTCCAGCCTGGCCTTGGGCACTGCCAGGGATCCAGGGGCAGCCACAGCTGCTCTGGGCACCCTGTGCCAGGGCCTGGCACCCTCACGGTTCCTTCAAGACCCCTTAATAGGAAACCATATCACAGAACTCACATCCTAAAAATGTACTGACATTCACAAATCCAAAGAGAGCCCTGAATTGCTCCTGCTCCCCACAAAGCCCAGCCCCAGAGCTGCCCCTGGGCCCCACCTGAGGGCGCAGGGGACGCGGTCGGGCCGCAGGGCTCTCATGATGCACAGGCGCTGCAGAGCTGACTTGTTCTTCCAGTCCTGGGGGAACCTCTCCTTTTCAGGACACTCCGACTCCACAAATTTCTTCCACCGTTTTGCAGACCCTTCAATATCCCGATCCAGGTTTCTGAATTCCTCCATGGATGAGAGAGCCTGCAAAAATTCAAGGAAGGTCAGGAAGAACAATCCTATGTGCCTCTGAACCATTCTTCTAACGCTACTGACTCCTCATGGTTTGCTCCACCAGGGAGCTGGAGTCTGGCAACCACAGCCAGAAACCCATCAGGAGCAGATTTTGTCCATTCTCCTTGGAAGGGACAGTCCAGGGAAGGATGAAAGATTTTGGCATCAACCAGCATGCCCTGTTCATTACCCAAAAAGGGAAGAACTCTCCTTTCCTGTTTGGGAAAAGCCTCTGGTGACAAGGACTTGCTGCTGTCAGTTATCCCAGAAATGCCTGTTCTGGATGAGAGCTGGAAATCTGGAGCCCATGTCTGATAGGAGAGTACATTGCTGGCATTCCCATGAGCTGCATGGTCTCCTCACAGATTCCACAGGAACGAGGAGAATTGTGCAGCAAAACCCACAGCAGCTGCTGAAAAAACGTGCTGAACAAGCACTCAGCCATGCCACACCCACCAAAATTCTTTTTTAAAGGGATTTCACAGCTGGAGTTTTAATTGTCTTCACAGAAGCACAGAATGGTTTGGGTTGGAAGGGACCTTGAAGATTATCTCGTTCCAACCCCCTACCATGGGTTGGGTCATTTCATACACACACAGTTACTTTTCTCTCCCTGTCCCCCCACTCACATCCCCCTGTGAACCCACAACACTGAGCCTTCCCACTCATCTCATGGTGACCACGGAGCCAGGAACCCCCACAAACACAGGGCAGATGTAAAGAGGTGGGTGCTTTCTCTGCTCAAGCACTCAGCCCATCCAGGATCGTGATAAAAATCAAATCATTTGGTTTCTACTTGCCAAATGCACACGAAGATGAACTTCTAGGTGCTACAAGTCTGTAGCAGAAACAGGCAGCTGAAGAAGGCCCCAAAAACCAGTCCAGCATGGCATTAAACAAATTCAAATTACAATGAAAATGCAGTTGAATTTTGTAGTTAGAAAGTGGCAACTATAAATGTTATGCAGACAAGTGAAGAATCCAAATTCTCTTTCAGACAAGTGGTGGCAGAACACATTGCAGAGCTCGTAAGGTTCTTCTGGATTCGAGTAAAATTCTCACTGAAACAAACATCTTCATTTTGCATAATCTGGAGCTGTGAGCAGCTGAACATGAAACAGAAATGACAAGTGAAGGATTAAAGACAAGGGAAGGATATCAGACAGTGAATGAGCTGCTTTCTACAGAAAGAAAAGGGCATCAGAGGGAAGCAGAAGCTTCTTGATGGGCAGAGGTGTTCCCCACAGCAGTGCTCCTGCTCCCACCCCATAAGGCCTCACTGTGGGAAGCACCTGAAGAAGCCCTCTAGGAAATGCTGTTTTCACACCTTGTTCAGATGAACTGGGAAGATCCACCCTTGCACAGGGCTTGGAAAGTCCCAGAAGGGCCCTGGCAGAGGTGTGAGGGATTGTCTGCTGCAAACAAGGCAGAAGACATTGAGGACCACACTGTTTTAAAAACCCCACTTTCCCTCTGGAAGGCTTCCCAGTGAGAAGACAAGAGCAGTGTAAAACATTGGTCTTCATAACAGACTGAATTTACAGACTGAGAGTGAAGAGAGTAGAGGAAGATGTCAGAAAAGGGGGCTTTTGATAACAAATGCAGTCAGGTTTTTAGCAGTGGGAATTACAGGATCCCAGAATGGTTTGGGTTGGAAGGGACCTGAAAGATCAATTCATTTCAAATCCCTGCCATGGGCAGGGACACCTTCCACTGTCCCAGGCTGCTCCAAGCTCCAATGTCCAGCCTGGCCTTGGGCACTGCCAGGGATCCAGGGGCAGCCCCAGCTGCTCTGGGCAGCCTGTTCCCAGGTCGAATGCCTGTGGATGACAGAGGGAAAGAGGTTGTGGAGCTGTTCCCAGAGGGTGCCACAACCCAGGACCTTTGCTGTATATCCACTCACAGCTTCACAGCAGCAATGCTTGGGAGAACCCTCTGGAGGGGCCCAGGCCAAGCTCCTGCTCAGGCTGGGTCTGCCCATGGCCGTGCCCCCCAAAATGCTGCCGTCCAAGGTGAAGCTCTCAGCCCCTCTGGGTGCCCTGCTGTAGGGCTGTGCTGTCCTTACACTAAAGGAGATGATTTTTTAAAAAACACGTTCAAGCAGAGCCTCCCGAGCTGCAGTTTGTCACAGCTGATCCTTATTACACTCGGCCAAGATGGAGAACGTGGCTCTGTCCTCTCCTAGCTGGACAAATCCCCCACCTTCCCTCACAGGCTGTATGCTTGAGGGCCAGAACCAGAGCTCTGGGCAGAGGAGAACTTGTGGATACCACCAAAAACCCTTCTGCAACACCCCCAGCCTTGCCCAAAGGCAGCATTCCATCAACACCTCCACCCAAGGCACAGGGAAGAGCAGAGGGTTTGCAGAGCCACAGCACGGACAGGCTCAGCTCTCCCCTGACCAGCCCCATGCCAAATTCCCAGGGATCCAGGGAATTTCATGGAGACTGTGAGCAAAGCAGTGATTCAACAGCTGTTGTTTCCATGTGTGGATTTGCACTAAAAAGGAGAATGTCAGTGAGAGAAGGACTTGCTCCAAACCCAGCACCATATCCTGATTTCTGTGAAAAACCAGCAAGCAGAGCACCGACCACGAGAAACTGGAATTCCCAGGAATGATGCCACAAATTCTGACCTGCCAAGCCCTGGTCCTTGCAGCAATAAATGTATTCAGGGCACCTCTCATGGCTGAGTGTAATACAATGGCGAATGTTGAATTCGGGGAATTCTCAGTGCAAGTGCTTATATAAAACATCTTCTCACTTTTGATGAGATTTACTCAAAATATCACTTCAGAACTTTGGCTGCTGCTGCTGCTTCGAGAAGTCTCTTGGCTGATGTTAACAAGGGAGACTCTGGAAAATTGCTTTTTTCTAACTAAATGACAGACATGTAATCAGGAATGATAGTCTCCCTCTCTCCCTGAACAACATATTGCAGAATCACGAAAGCTCTAATTGCAAATAAAAACTCTGTATTACATAAATTAACACTAAAATTTTCATTAGTCAACAATTCTAATAGCATTTATTAGGAGTGATGGTATTAATGGGAGATGCTTCCATTTAAAAGCCAGTGGAGTGAAAGCTCTCTCAACCAGTAACCTTTCTGTGAATATTAATTGCTTTTCAATACCTCTGGTGTGAATTTTTCCAGGAAACTTAGTCCAGCACGAACAGATCCCTGTTCCCAGGCAGGAGCAGTACCTTGGGGCAGCAGATGGGAGCTGCACATCAACCTGTGCAGGGTATCTATTTTTGTCCACATAATGAAAAGTACATTTGTCACTTAGAGCTGTCATGGAAATTGAGAGAGACAAAAATGATTGGTTGAAATAGAAAATGATCCAAAGGGCTGGACGACCCGAGCTCTTGTCTTTGCAACCCACACTGTGATCATCTCTGATGGCTGGGAACAGGAGAGCCTTGAGCTTACATCTCAAAATGAGAATTTTTCAGCAAAACAGGGCTCTTCACACCATGTCAAGGAGAGGATCCACCATCTTCCCAGAGAAAATGGTTTTTCATTCACTGAGTCACAGACAAGTTGCTTTATCACCTCAGGTTCCTCTGACAGTTCCTTGTCTGAGCCAGAAGCAGCGTTACTGTGGGGCTGGTGTGTCAGCAGCCCCGTGGGGTTCACACATTCCCAGATGCAGAGCTCTCCCATTCCCCCACAGCTGTGGGAAACACAACACGGATCAGCCCCTGGCTGCAGGACACCAATCCTGGCTGCCATCGCAGAGCCTGGGAGCGTCCTCCACACACGGCCAAGGATCCGAGGGAAGGGGGGATCTTTGTGGGGACAACGTCTGGGGGGCAGGGAGGGCACCCACGGAGGAGAGGAAACCCTCAGAATCCAGAGGAGTCTTTAGAGAAGAGAACAACTCCAAAGGGCTGCTGCTGCCCATGAGTTATCTCCTAGTTCCAGACACAGCACAACAAGTTCTGGATGTTCATTAGAGGGAACACTTGCTCTGATCACTGAAGGCAACTGTTCTAAGGGAACCATCTGCTCAAGCCAGCCTCAAGTCTAGGTGTTGCTTCATAAGACGTTATGAAACCTTAAAAAACCCCAAACATGTATATTAGCACCATGTTTCCTTTCCCTTCAGTTCCAAAAGGAATTATACTTTAAAAAATATGAGATTGTTTTGCATTTTAAGATATTTCCATAATTTAAAATACCACCTGACTCTAGAACAGCTCTGGGGCAAGGCAGGACAACATCACCTCATTGCTGTGCCCTGTACTGACACAAACAGGGTGAAAATAAAACAGAGCCAGTAAAGGCAGAGCTGCCAGAACACTCCCAACACCCAGTTACCCACCTCCCCAGCAGCCATGAGACTGCATTTTAAAAGACAGAAGGAAATCAAAATAAAGGAATTTGAGGGGTTTTGTAAAAGCTATCATTATCTTTTGAGGCTTCAGGTTATATCTGGCTTTACTTACAGTTTTCACTTATATATCTTGCTTTGCTTTAAAAAAAAACTTGAGCCTCTGCTTTAAAAAAATATGTTCTGTAGGGAACACTCTGAACGTCAAACCTCTCTCTACAAAAGTCACACAACCTGTCAACACTGGAAAGAAATGATATTTAATATTCTCACAGTCGTAATAATCTGTGAGATGATTAAATCCTGATGATTAGTCACAATTTCACTTGCAGAATTAAAGAGCTGTGGCTTTATGAATTGCATTACACAGTTTTTAAGCAGAAATCCACGCATGAGAAGTTCACAGCGCTCAGCAGTTGTGCCACTCAAGGATCTTGAAGGTCTTTTCCAACCTTAACGACCCCACAATTCTGTGATCCCCCAAGCACTTTGTAAAGGTCTTACACTGTCCGTGGGCACTGCTTATACAGGTTTCAGGGAATATTCATTTCTTTCATTTTCTGCAGCTGGCTCAAAAGTCTCTAGGGAAAAGCAGCATCCCCACAGCTGGAAAATGACAGCTCCTGGAAGAATGGCAAAGTCAGACCTGCACCTGGCTTCAACTGATAGATTGGATCATTCAGGAAAAAGATGTAGGGGCAGATGAATTGCTCCATTTAAATACTACTGTTAACTAGAGCAATTAATGTAGCAGATGATGCATTATTTACAACCTCTCCCATCCTAGGTTTGGGGTTGTGTTATTCATACACTGAAGGTGTTATTTTCTGTTTAGCCGCACTACCTGAATAATTTAACTCATAAGAAAAATCTCCACCAAAGGTGAAAATAAAGATTTGATGGGGTTTGCCAAGCTTCAATCACCTTTCAACACAAAAAATGTTATTTTAACCCTCCTTATTTCTCTCATAAAAGCTGACTGACAAGCTCATGGCACTGTATGGGCCTGTCTCCCTTCAAACTCCTCCTTGCTGCATCTACATTTCAGTGGGGACAGAAGGTGTGCAGAGCCACAGCACATCCCTGTACAAACCCACCCTGTTTATCTGCAGGGTCCCAGGGCGTCACAACGTGCAGGGTGGACACCACAAGCAGTCTGATGAGTGATGGGTCGGATCTCACCACCTTTCCTCGGAAAATTTCCAGTGAAATATCATAAATTAGGGAACAATGGCTTCAGCACTCATCTCCTTCCTACCAGTGCGTTCTTAAAGCCAGCTCCTCTTGACAGGAAAGGTCAGTAACAGAACTGAGACTTAGTCACAATCTTTGTATTCTCCTTGCTTACAACCACCCACCATACTTCCCCCATTTTGCCTGAGATGTTTCCCAGATGGGTTCATGTTGACATTTTCTCTCCACTTTCTAAAAAGTTTGTTCAAGTGGGTTTGAGAATGGGCCTTGCAAAGTCAGGCTGTTCTCCCAAGCCGTGCTTCCCATCTTTCCTCTTCACTCTTGGATGCCTCTCAGCACATCAGCGACACACAGCCAGAAGCTGGGCAAGGGGCCCGAGGGCAGCTGAAAGGTGGTACTTGTGTATTTCTGAAAACTTTTCTGGATTTGGTTGTTATAAATCCCAGATGGGCCATTGCCATGGGCCAATGCACAGCAAAGCTGAAAGAGAAAATATGTCCCATTGTCTGCAAGAATTCAGCTGAAGCAGCTGTTCCAGATGTCCCCTGCTGGAAAGCTCTCAAGGTCCGTGGTTCAGTCCTGATAAATGGACACAGATGTATAGACACAGATGTATGGACTGGCCCCCTGATGAGGCTTCTCCCAGCTCTGCACCGTGATGGTCTCACCCGTGGTTTCACGGTGACACGGGAGCAGGACTGGCCTCAAGAACAGGCAGCAGAGGGAATGAGCTGCAGAGCTTCTCCTCCCAGAGCAGGGACACACAGCCCTGAGATCCTCCCCACCTGTGGTCACAGCCCTGCTCAAAGAACCTTGGGGATGGAAGCTGCAGCACTCTGTGCCAGCCCTGCCCTGTGTGCAGAGTCACAAGGTCCCCCCTGAGCCTCCTTTGCTCCAGCCTGAGCCCCTTTCCCAGCTCCCTCAGCCGCTCCTGGGGCTCCAGACCCTTCCCAGCTCCATTCCCTTCTCTGGACACGCTCCAGCCCCTCCATGTCCTTCTTGTCCTGAGTGTCCCAGAGCTGTCCCCGGCACTGGAGGTGCCCCAGCAGTGCCAGCACAGGGGACGGGCACTGCCCTGGCCCTGCTGCCACCCAGGGCTGGCACAGCCCAGGTGACATTGGCCTCTTGCCCACCTGGGCACACCCGGGCTCACGTCCAGCCTCTGTCACCAGCACCCCCAGGGCCTTCCCGAACTTTCCAGCCCCTCTGCCCCAGCCTGGGGTTGGTGTGACCCAAGGGCAGGATGAAGCCATTACTTCCCTTTCCTTCCATTTAGAGGGTGAAGAGGCTTTTACATTCCAAATGCTCAGCAGACAGCAGGCTTTGTGTCAGGGAAAGACAGAGGCTGTAGAGCATCCAGGAAAACTCGATTTCCACTCTGCAATCAAACTGGCAAAGTGCGTCCTTAAATATTTGATGTGATCACAATCTCTGCTGTATCTCAGATAAGCATCAGATCGTTAGCCAGCAGGTTAAAAAGGAAAAGGGGGAAAAAAAAGGTAAAACCTTCTCAAGTAGCATTTCTGTGAGACACTGGGAATATTTCTCTGAGACTTGATACAGAGGACAGAAGAATGTCCTTAGGAAACTTCTAGATGAGAGCAGATAAATGTCCATTTGAAGTGTCACAATCAATGTTTTCTATCAAAGATGCTCTAAAAGGCTGCACATCTGAAGAACTGAGTTAATGGAAGATATTTAATTAAGACTATGGTTTTCTGGCATAATAATAATTCTGAAGGTAGAAAGGAAGCTGTGAGCTGCGAGCCTTTCCTGTCTGACCAGCCTGATCAAAGGATATTGCACATGCACAGAGAGCACAATGTGTGCAGCAGATTGTGTCACAATGAATCCTGGAGAAGAATGAAAAATTTCCTCATCTAAAAAGTGCAAGAAGTGAAAGTTGGAAGAGAGATTTCTGTTCTTTTGTCCAAAAAATTCCAGTTTTCTTAAATGCAAAACATATGATTCGGTATTTTATCTCATAAGCCACACACGCAATCTTATCATCTGCATTCTGCAAAATTATAAATATGGAGTTAATATACGACTTTGTCTAGGGCTGTTCTCCTCCTCGAAAGCTGAATTCAGTATTTAGAGCTCATTATTCAACATCACATTTATTAAACAATGCCCTTTCAGTGGCGTTTTCATATCTACATAATGAAAATTCTTCCTCTTCAGAAAAAGATGAGGGAAGTGATTGGGATAAGAAGTAATCCAAGTTGGCCAGGTGTACTCCTGCTGTGTGTTAACTCGCTGCACTTATCCCGTGGGACACATCTGCATTCAGCACTGAAGAGGCACTGCAGGAAATATCACAAAGGAAATCAGGCTCGGGAAATGCGCATCCCAGCCGAGGCTCCTGGAACAGCCGGACACGGGGACAGCCACGTGCACCACGCAGAGCCAGGGACCACGGGGCAGCAGGGAGGAGCTGGAGCTTGGGAGAATTGGCAGCTGGGATGACTGGGGTCCCAGGGAACCCCTCCAGAACCACCCTCACCTTCACTGCCAGGGTTGCCTTGGCCAAAACCAAAGCCAGTCTCCTGGCTTTGGTTTTGGCCAAGGCAACCCTGGCAGTGAAGACCATGAGGGCACAGCCCACGGCTCCATCAGTAGTGGAGTAGCTTGGGAAGAGCCCAGCTGGCCCCAGGGGATGCTCAGGTGATCTTTGCACACACCCAGTGCTCTGCTGCACCCCTGGGAGCACCAGCCTGGCCTGAACAGAAAGGGTGACCGTGCCTTGTGTGAGGCTGTGCCTGAGCCACTGACGGGCACAGAGTCTAAACTCAGGCCTAAACCCACTCCTACAGGGCTGATCCAGAGCAAGGCTGTGCGTACTAGTTTGAAAACAAACCAGTGGGAGGCACCAAGTCAGAATAACAATTTAATGGAAATTAAAAGGAAAAAAAAGTAAAAGAAAACACTGGTTCAAACTGACAGAGTCAAGATATTAGGCAGGGTGGTGGTAGCAGTCTGGTAGAATGGTGGCTGCAGTCCTCTGAAGCGGTGATCCTGTAGTAAAGGAGTCTGCTCCTCCTCAGAAAGTCCAGTGGTGGCTGTGTAGCTCCTGTCCTCTGGAAATCCAGTGGGAAGGTTCTTTCTGGTGTTCAGAGTCCCAGATTATATCCACGATGGGATGCTTGGTTCCTCCCTCTGGGTGGAGCATCTCACAATGGGGTAATGAGTCATGAGGCCAAGTGTTGATTAGGCTCATTAACAGAAGATAGTCCGGAGGGAGTTATCTGGGAGTCATTAACAGCAGATAGTCCGGAGGGAGTGATCTCTGAGTCATGTGGCAGGACAATGATGGGCCATTAACAGCAAGATAGTCTGGGGGGAGGAGGCAAGGAAACACTGCCCCACCTGATTTCCACAGCTCAGGAGGATGGTAATAGAATACACCTCAACCCAGGACACTGTGTCAGACCATGGGCAGGAGGAATTTGTCCCTGCGGGTCTCAGAGCCCAGCACGGCGAGGGGAAGGCGCTGCTCCCTCCCTGCTGATCTGCTCCTCTGTCTGTGCCTGCAGAAGGTGCCCAGGCACAGGCTCAGAGTGAGCCACACAATTTTCCAGTGTCTTGCTGGCTCACCTTTGGCTTTGGTGAGCTCTCCTGCTCTCAGGAAATGCTGGGCACGACCCAGGGCAGGACTCTGCAGGGCTGCCCACGGGAAACAGTGGGTGAGGTGGCTCTGGTTTGGGAGGTCAGGGGAGTTTAGCTGTGTGCAGTCTGGTGCTGCCAGGGCCAGCAAACAACTGCTGGCTCATTTTACTGGTTAGCCTGGATACAGTCTGAAAGATCAAACAACCCTAAAACCAAATGACATCATTTCAATATCATGCTCAGAGGAGAACCATGACAGGAGCTGTCTGTCCTTGCCCTGGGGATAACCAAGAACAGCTCAACACAGCAGCCTGGGCTTCACACAGGGTTCAAGGGACCACAGAGCATCACTTCAGAGATGAATTCAGAGGATACTCACCTTCCAGAGGACAATCTCTACATGGATTCTGTGTTAATTCAATCCCACAACGAGAATTCCCAAATGGCATTTGCACATGGTTGTGGCCACTGTGGTCTAAGGTGTGGCCACATATTTACTGGTGAGGAAACCACCAGCCAAGCCAGGAGAAATGGCCAGCCTTGCATGGACACAGAAAACGTTTTCAGAAGTACCAACAGAAATAAAAACTTTCAGGGCAGGCACTGGGAACACAGAGGGGGAGAACAGTACAACAGGCTGTAATAAAAGAAATTGAAAAGAGACAGAAAACCTCATTAGGAGCCAAAGAACACTTTTTCCTTCTCGAGGGATCACTGCTAAGCCCCTGCAAATGAGAGGACTGAAATGACCAACTCCACCGAGCACCAAAGCCAGGGACTCAGCAAAGGCACTGCTTTAATTAAATGACAAAATTCTATCCCCTTCCTGCTCTCAACTAACCCTCAACAACCCAGAGGCAGGATTTGCACCGAGGCAATGACTGTGCCCTTTGCTAACACCTCCCCTGCTCCAGAGCCAAGGAAAGCTCCTCCACAGGGGCTCCCCACAGGTACCATTCCCTCCCACACATCTCACTGATGAACAGAACCAAGCCAAGCTCAGAGCAGCTTTTCTCGGCCTTTATTCAGCTTGAATGAAATTCCTGTTTCAGGTTTAAAGAAGCACCAAAGAGCCTGAAATGTGCCTATTTTCCCAGGTCTATCAGCAGATATAATAAAAGCTATTACCTTTCCCTACAAACCACATCTTTCTGGCCAGAGATGTGGGTTTCCTCATCCAGGGGTGAATACTGACCTTCCCTGGCACACCCCTTACAGCAAAAGGCTCTGTGAAACTTTGTGCTGAACTGGAAAGAAGCTGGAAAACTAAATCATAAATGAATGCTTCCTAAATGAGATGCTCCAGCACCACGAGCTGCAAACAGGCACACAAGTGCAAAGGATTATTGGCCTATATATATTATTAACCAACCCCCAGCAGTAAATAATCAGCCAAGTCACACAAGGCCAGTTGCATGCCCAGAGCCCTCAACATTTAATGAGGTTTCCTCAGAAGTTAATGTGCTCAAAATGGGAGGCTCAGAATGGGCCACAAATATCAATATTGATTTCTTTTGGCACTATCTTGGCCAGAACCCCCTGGCCAAAGGAGCCCCTTGGGCTGGAGCATTTTCAAAGTTTCTGTGAAAAATCAGCAGAATGCTAAATTTCACTTTGAATTTGAAATATAAATCTGAAGTGTACTTTGCTCAAGCTTTGTTGAAGAAACAATTTATTATAGCATTTAATCTTCCTGATACAAGAAAAGGAGATTTTAGCCTGCTAATAAGCTGTGTAGAAGCCATGACTAATTAACCTAATTATAGCAGTCTGCGACAAAATATCATTTTACTAAACCCATGCCTCAAGTAACTAGAATTGCCAAAAACTCAAAGGCTAATAAACCAACAGACATCAACATAAACACTGATAAAGTTGACACCAACTATATTATTTACAGTAAAATCAATGCTACAATTGTCACAAAAGACAACCTGAAGGGTATTCAGTATCGGATAATGTAGAGTTCACTATCACAAAGTCCTGAAATTCCTAGAATTTGTGCAGATTCTGGGCAGTGACTCTTGGAGATGTGCAGTTCCTGGAGCCATCAGGCGCAGGCTGAGGACACCTGAGGTGTGCAGCACACCTGGAAACCTTCCCATGCATTTGTGGGCATCAGAGTTTCCACCTCAACCACAAACCCACAAACCCCCAAACCCTCTTCAGTGGGGAAGAGGAAGTGGAGTGGGAAGAGCTCATCTTGAAGGGAATCACACAGGGAACAGGAAAGGCCATTTCAGCCCCATGGAGTGGGACTGGCAGCACAGGAGGGATGACCTGACAAAGAAAACTGCCTGCAGACCCAGCAGGTGTTTGTTTGGAGAATGTACCTCCTGCAGGCAGGTGGCAAAGGCATCCTTGGGCACTGCTGGAGTAATAGAGAATCACAGAATCATAAAGGTTGGAAAAGACATCTAAGATGATCAAGCCCAACCATCAACCCAGCATCACCATTAACCCATGTCCTCAAGTGCCAGGAAACATATGTGTTTCCTCAGATGCATAAAAGTATCTCCAAAATGAGGATTAGAGTCTGAAACCTCTAAATCCCATGGCAGAAGGAAGGTCATGTTCCAGAGGAAGCTTAAAGGAGTGAAGTCAGAAGCTTTACAAGGCAGGATGCTCCCAGGCTGTGCAGAATGAGAACCCAGAGGGACTCCAGAGAACTGAAATGCACATTTCAGCCCACATTTCCCCAGGCTGAACACGGGCAGGGATAGAGCAGAGCTGAGAAAAGCTGTGATGTCAAGCAGTGATGGGTATGTACATCTACAATCCATACAGACTGCACAGCCCAAAGACAAAATCTGCTCTCACAAAGCAGGTGTTTCGTGGGCTTGATGGCTGAGCCCTCCTGATTGTGTGTGTTGACCCTCAGGGTCCATTTAATTTGTCCTCAATTAAGGGACAAAATTAAAGCTGCTGCTGCTATCTGAACAGCCAAGTGCCACCACTGAACAAAAGATGATTAAGGAAAAGGTGCAGGGTTTTTTTTAATTCCTTCATTATTGTGGGAATAGACCTTTTAGGGGCTGAACAGAGCTGGTTCAGTGAGAGGTTCCATTGCTTGACATCACAGGCTGATGAAGTGGGAATTTCTTCACAGATGTCTTCGGCCTGGATGAAGATTTTCTGTCTGGTCCCTCTTCAGGAACCAGATACATTCTCCATTCAGCAGGAGGAAGGGAAAGAAAGGGAAAGCCCAAAGCCCCAGGTGAAAATTTGAGAACTATCCCAATGAAACTGGGAAGCCCTCACTCCTACTTCACAGCACCAGGAAAAGGTCCCACAGAGGCAACAAGCTGTAAACAAAACTGATTCTTACATCACCACAGGTGCCAGAGACTGACCAGCACCACAGTCAGACAAGGGACACAATTCCAGCTCCAGCAAGGTGTGAATGAACAGGCCAAGGTGGAGAGTATTTGCACCCTTTTCAGAAACCAATTCCCACCCTGCTGGATCAGGTCCAGACCCAGCACAATTCACATTTGTTGACAAAGAGGAGCAAATATGGGATAACTGTCATTTTTCTGGGATGCTCTTTGTCCCCTCTCACTCCAAACACGTGGCAGGTGCCAGACCTGCCCATCCCCATGACAATATTTCCCTGCAGGCCTGGCAGCTGTCACAGTTCCAACCCCAGCACATCCCTGCAGAAATTCCCACTTCTTCCGAAATAATGGGGCATGTCCATGTCCTTTACAAACCATAACCACAAACCCCTGAGGGTATTCTCTAGTCTAACAGGGAGAAGCCTAAATCTCAGAGGGAAGAACCATCTTCTGGGGGACACCCAGGAAGTGCCCTCAAAATCAGTGTTGGACCTGCAGAACTCTCCATGTCTGTGGCCTTTTTGTGCTGTCCCTCATGTACGGGCAGAATTTTGTTCACCAAATGCCACAAGGATCCACCTGAAGGGCTTTTAGAGGACATAAGGGGAGCTGATTTCCCATGGATCAGGTACCTTGATTCCTCCCCAGGAGTGGTCAGACAGGAAATCCACAGGACTCGTGACTCCGGGCTGTGCTGGGTATCTGAGCAGGAAATCCAGTTCTGCTGGGTTGATTTCTTTATTCATCAGAAGTATCTGCAATTCCAAACAAACAAGATATCCTAGAGCAGCCAGGATCCAGAGCAGCAACAAACTCCAGCAGATCCATTATTCAATTAACGTGCTCGGAAAATGTGTGACTAAAACATACAGGGTGCCCCATGTTGGAGGGGTGTGATGGACACACCATGTAGGTGCTCTGGGTGTCCCAAAAGAGGAGCAGGAATGAGTGTGGAGATTGGCAACAGAACAGGAAGAAAGCTGGGAAAACCATGTGGTAAAGGCTGAGATCCAGGGGGGTGGAGAGCAGCCTGAGGGGAAGGCCCTGGCCGCAGAGCCAGATTGGACACTAAAAATTACACAAACACAGTGGACATGGTACAGCAGCTCTGCAGTGAGCACTTCTTTATGTTAAATGCAGTTTGCTTTGCCATTTTTCCCAGGTCCTGCAAGCAGGAATTACTCTCTCACATAACCTTTGTCAGTGTAATTCAAATCCAACACGGCATCTGTGCCTGTTATTGGCAGGAATAAATCCTGCAAGGAGCAGCTGAGGGAGCTGGGAAAGGGGCTCAGCCTGGAGCAAAGGAGGCTCAGGGGGGACCTTGTGGCTCTGCACAAGTCCCTGACAGGAGGGGGCAGCCGGGGGGGTCGGGCTCTGCTCCCAGGGAACAGGGACAGGAGGAGAGGGAACGGCCTCAGGCTGGGCCAGGGGAGGCTCAGGGTGGGCAGCAGCAGGAATTTCCCCATGGAAAGGGTGCTCAGGCCTTGGCAGGGGCTGCCCAGGGAGGTTTGGAGTGCCCATCCCTGGAGGTGTCCAAGGAATTCCTGGAGGTGGCACTGAGTGCTCTGGGCTGGGGACAAGGTGGGGATCAGGTTGGACTCGATGGTCTGGGAGGGCTTTTCCAGCCCAAACGATCCTGTGATTCCAAGAGAGGCAGAGAAGACAATCAAGCCCCCAGCCCCTGTATGGGCTGCTGTGGCACTGAACCCTGGCACACAGCTGGTGTGTGGTGCTGGTACCTGGAAGGTGAGCTGGGCACTGAAGGTCAGTTTGTCCCTCTCGAAGAGCCCCCGTGCCGTGTACTGGAACACGGAGAAGGTGATGCTGTCAGTGAGGCTCAGCACCCGCCCCGCCAGGCTCTCAGCAGGAGCTGCCCTCTCGAGGGCCTTCTGGAACACCACGTGGAACGCCTGGGAGGGCAGAGGAGAACAGGACTTTGGAGATGCCCTTTGCACACCCCTGGGTGCCCCTGAGGTGTCACAGTGGTGCCAGCTCAGGTGCTGCATCCCAGGGAGCACACAGAGACCAGCCCTGGCTCTGCCTGGGGCTGCTCCTCAGGGACACAGAGCCTGGCAGTGGTGACATCCCCTGGGACACTGCGCTCCCCAGGGCTGAGGGGGCAGCACAGAGGGGCACAGGGAACTCACACACAAGGATACAGGAAATATTTCTGTGCTCAGTGTGCTGCCACTGAGACACAGGCCTCAGATGCTGAAATTCTCTGCAAATGCTGAGCCAGCAGAGAGAGGAGTTCCCAGAGGACACACACACTCCAGAATGGTTTCCATGGGAAAAAAAACTCCAACACAAGCTCATCAGTCCTACCCCCTGCCAGGGACACCTTCCACTATCCCAGGCTGCTCCAAGCCCCGTCCAACCTGGCCTTGGACACTGCCAGGGATCCAAGGGCAGCCACACCAATAATAAAAATAATAATAGCAATAATAATAATAATAACAACAACAACAACAACAACAACAACAACAATAATAATAATAATAATAATAATAATAATAATAGTAGTAGTAGTAGTAGTAGTAGTAGTAATTTATTTTTTGAAGTCCCATGAGTGTCTTACTGTCTGGATCCAGCAAAGGACTGGCTGAGGAGGGCAGGGAGCAGTGGTAGTGAGCTGAAGCAGCCAGTGAAGTCCCCTCAAGGGTGAGTGTCTGCATTGAGAGCAACCCTCTTATGTAAGAGATTAAGGATTATTGCAACAACGTTTCTGATCCAAATGAGAAAAGACAAAACAACTTTCAGAGTTGTCCAAATTAAAAGCACAAGCAAATTATCAAATGCAACTGGAAAAAGAAAATTAACAAGAAAATAAAAGCCAAGTCCTGTTTCGCAGTGCAAAGGCTCCCTGTGCTGGGCCCAGCTGAAGGGAATAACCAGGCCAATACACAGTGATGGCACCAACTGGACAAGGCATGACCATGTTGGCAGCCTTATTTTTAGGGTTCTACAAAGGAAAAATGATGCCTCAACAAATTAAAGTAACACTGATACCTAATGCATTATTAAATAATTGCAGAATGCATTTTCCTGCTTAATGTTTCTTTAAATTGTGTTAAAACGTGCGGCAGAGCAGCACATAAATCTTTGTGTTCTAATTTGTAATGGGCTCCCAGCTGTGTGGCAAGTATTCTAAAATCATCCCTGTGCATCTTTACACAATGCTTTATGATCTGTCATCAAAATTTATTAGATAAAAACATTTCACCCAATAATTTTCTATGTATTTATACACGCTGCTCATGTTCACTGGAAAACATAAAACAAACGAACTATGGGAGACACAGATTAAAGGTGAAACCTCAGGAACTCCTGTATCTATTATATATGTGTAAGGGATGAATCTTTCAAAAGGCACAAAAGAAATTCTGTACATTTTTCTGATAAAATTACTCCAACAAACGAATCGTGGATATCAAAAGGAAAAGCTTCTTTGTGGATGAGCCTCAACATTTTGTAGTCTCTCCTCAACTCCTTTTTCCAGGGCACTTGTCAAGGTAAGAAATCGTTTGGAAGAAGTTGTAGAGCAGGATGCTCATTTAACCCTCCATGCCCCAAAATACCTTTCTTATATGACAAAAAAAAGTTTCCCATTGAATAAAATATTAAAGCTGTAGCTTTTCCAGGACAGGGCTTGGAGCAACCTGGGAGAGTGGAAGGTGTCCCTGCCCATGGCAGGGGTGGAACGGGATGGGCTTTAAGGCCCCTTCCAACTCAAACCTTGTGTAATTCTGTGACCCTGTGGCTCTGTAATTCTGATTTTATGAACCCCACAAAGAGGGAGGAGCCCCCCAGAGCCCCCCTGGAGGGGAGGTACCTTCAGGGAGAACTGGTACATGGGGTGGATGGCGTGGAGCTCGTTCATGGTGAAGTAGAGCAGGGAGGCGCGGCAGGCCGCGGGCCTGTAGTGCTCTCTGGCCTCGTTAATCCTGGCTTCTGTCGCCTTAAACTCCTGCACCTGGAGAGAAACACGGAACAGAACTCCTGTCAGAACACCCCTGTGCAGCGGGTGCAGCCCAGAGAGGGGGGACATCGGCCACAAAGGCATCAGGGCAACCCACAAGTGCCCGCCACGGGACCAGCCTCTGCCAGGCTGGAGCTGCCCTCCCCAGCATCCTCCCCCTCTGGAACCTTCCATTTAACTGCATTTTCCACCCAGTTGCCCAATCCCTCGTTTTCCTGAGTCCCCTCCAGACTTCTCCCTAGCATCCCTGCTCTTTGCTAACTGGAATTGGTTTTCTCATCAATGAGTTTCTCGTGCTAATTGCCCCCCTCCTGTGCAGGTCATTAACAACCCTGGGTCGAGCAGCCCCAGCGCTGCTCTCAGGCAGCTTCCCCAGGGCTGAGAGCTGCTAATTTATAACAGCGCTTTGCTGCCTTTCCTCAGCAGCCCCAAACCCTCCCACCTCGCTGCTCAGGGCTCTGCAGCTGCTGTGGGGGATATGTGAAGATCTTCTTGGCAGATACAGCACCCCATCATCACCTCGGTCCTGTTCGTTCTTTCATTCCACCTCAGCAGCATGAAGTGACATCCCTGAGCCTCCTGGGGTTTATTTTAGTCCCTGGCTGAGGACAGACACGTCTTACAGCGTGGCCAGGAGCTGCTGAGACAGTGCTGACCCAGCCAGCTCAGCCAACCATGCAATGGGGTCATAAAATCCCAGAATGATTTGGGTTGGAAGGGACCCTAAAGTTCTTCTCATTCCACTCAGCGACACCTTCCACTACCCCAGGTTGCTCCAAGTCCCATCCATCCTGGTCTTGGACACTGCCAGCGATCCAGGGGCAGCCACAGCTTCTCTGGGCACCCTGTGCCAGGGCCTCATCACCCTCACAGCCAAGAATTTCTTCCTAACATCTAAATCTGCCCATTTTCATCTTGAAGCCATCCCCCTTGTCCTATCACTGCAAGAGGTCCCTCTCCAGCCCTTCCTAAGCTTTCTGTGGCAGAACCAGCCAGCACAGCATCACACAGCCCCTGCTGAAACTCAGAGCCAGAGGTGGGGCAGACAGATGCTCTTCATCTGTAGAGCAGGGAGGACTTCCATAGGAAGGAAAATGTTGGCTGAACACCTTTTTTTGGGTAGACAGACCAAAACCAGTGAGGCTTGACTTGAACCTCTAACAGGGCTCTTCCACAGCCTTCCAGGTGGGAACAAACTCATAAAATCCAGGTGCAAACTCTAAAATTCATCCCTGTTGGCACTGCTGGTTTAGAAGGTCAAGCACTTCAAAACCACCTACTTCAAGGGGGAGGTGCCAAGCTTTCCACGTCAAAAACTCCCTTCAACACCCCCTCTGGGGGTTCAAGCAACCCCTCCCCAGGCAGCTGAATGCACCTGATGTACCACGAATGGAAAACAATTCTGATTTTTAACATGGAGGGAGGAGCACTCAGTTTCTTGGTCATTGGCTGGGAAGAGAGAGGCAGTTCCAGCCCCAGCCAGGCAGAACATGGGCCAGTGGCTGGGGGAGGGCAAGTGCAGGCTCTGGAGATGGGGGCACTGCAGAGGGGAGCAGCTGAATGGTCACACCGGGGTCCTGGGGCAATCCTGGCATGGGAACCACCCCTCCCAAGTGCCCTCAGTGGCAAGGAAAAACCTCTGTGCATTCACCTAAGCCCATGTAAGGACAGCTGGGCAGGTGGCAGTGCTCACACAGCTCCTACAAATGCTGATTTATACTCTGAGGAATGGAAGGGTATGAAATACCTGCGTTATTGCAGATTTACTCAAGATCACACACTCACCGGCTTCCAGTCCCTGGTCAGTACTAAAATCCAGCCTAACTGAGGCAGTGTGATGTACCCAGGATCATGCTGGAACAGTTTAAAGCTGCCTTGATACAGTGTGTAAATTTTATTGTCTTTACATCAGGCACCAATGTTTTCTCTTGGTCTTAAATAGGTCATTTAACACAAAAAAAGCTCCAAAGAACTAAATGGCCTGGAGCTCTCCAGAATGGAGAGCATTTACAATTTGTACCAATTCCTATTCTCTGCTCAGCAGACGGAGCAGAGATGGGCAGAGCAGAGGTTATATTCCACCCAGAAATCCTTAAAGGATCACAGACATGCTTTTCTCCAGGCTGTCACCGTCTTTGTACCTTCTCCACAATCTCTGCAGCTGTCCTTTTAGTGGTCTCCAGGTTCTCCACCAGTGCTGTGTCTCCCAGGAAATTACCAGATGCTGATGACAGCCGAGAGAGCAAGTCGTCCTCTAACGTTTTCAAGGTGATCTTGAACCCATTCTGTTGCTTTGTGAGATCTGACTGCAAGTAATAAATTCAGAAAGTTTTAGCCACAAAGGATGTGGTAAAATAAGGATTAATCACCTTCACATAGGAACAGGCTTCCCACTCACAACTTCCATAGTCCTGTAGTGCTTATTCCTGCTCTCTGCAACTCCTGGGAAAGGACAGAGTTCTGGAATCCGGGATCACTCCTTATCCAACAAGCTATCAGCTCAGAGAAACCTGGAGCAGCACAGAAAGCACCAGGAGAACGGAGTCCTTTTGCTAGGAATGCAGGAAAATGCTGGAAATGAAGCAGGAAGAAAAGTCCTTTATCCCCATCTCAGACACACATCCTGTATCTTTGTACCTCGTTTCTTGGGGCCACGTCAGCCTGGAGAGTCCCTGCTGCTCCTCACCCCTCCTGCTGAACCCTCTGCTCTGCTCGTGCCACTCCACACCACACCAGTCACACCAGCAACGGGGGCCACGGGGTTAAAACCTGACAGCAAAAACCAGCAGCAAAGTCCCTCAGGTCCCAAGGTGAGCACGAGGAGATCTCAGGCTCAGAACTGCAGGCAAAGCCATGGCTTCTCCTGCCCTGCTCCCATTTGTATCCTGGCCTCGAGGTCCCACTGGGACCAGTGGCTTACTGGGCTAAAG
Organism: Aphelocoma coerulescens; assembly: GCF_041296385.1. Taxonomy (NCBI): domain Eukaryota; kingdom Metazoa; phylum Chordata; class Aves; order Passeriformes; family Corvidae; genus Aphelocoma; species Aphelocoma coerulescens. The sequence continues at coordinate 11,012,772 of NC_091031.1, read as the reverse complement.
CTGGACCTGCACAAAGCCCCCCTGCCAAAGGCTCTGCAAACTCAGCACACAGATGGGCACGGAGGTTCAGGCTGGTACAACCATCCTGTGCCACGGGCAGATTTCTAAATTACAGAGCAAATCTGTCTCTGAAGTGCCCTCTCCATTCTCTGCAGGCACTGGTCCCACCTCCCTCTCCCCTGCAGAAGCACCAGTCATTAACTCTGTTCATGGTGCAAACAAAGGCTCTCATCTGGCTCCTTTCTGAACTGCTCCTCCACGACAGGCTTCCTCCCCTGAAATGTGATTGCCCTATTCTGTGTGTTTGCTCAGAGAAAACTCCTGGCTCTCTCTGGGTTTATTGTGGCATTCCACAATATGTCCCTATTGTGAACACCTATTTTTAGCGTTCTCACAGAAAATACCCTGTGGGAAAGCTCTGATTGGGATGCTGGTCTAAGCCAGGTGAAGTCAGTGCTGTGGGAAACACTGCTGGGTGACAGTTTAAACCCTCAGACTGTGCTGAAGTGACACAAGCCAAGAAATTCAAGGATCTTGCAGAAGAGTGTTTTATAGCAGTGCAAAACCCAGCAGCTCTGTGAAACACCTGACATGGGGCACGTGGAACTGAGACAAGTCCTGGGCAACTGGCACATGACAGACTCGGTGCCGTGAGCCACGGGATCTAATGCTCCAAAGAGAGTTTTGGGAAAACCATGTCCCTCTGTAGGGTCTGGAGAAGCCCCAGGAAGGAGAAATGTGATCTCCCAATCCCACCATGCAGAAGTGAGCCCATAGGATTTGCCCTGTTCTCAGAGATTTCCCAGCAGGTTAAGGGATTCTTCCATTAATAACTCATCTTCCAGTATATGGGCTGGAATTCCGTGCACACCCTCATTGCATGTTAACAGCAGCTCTGCTGAGCAGGCACTGGAGTGTGTCTGCTTTGGTATTTCAGCTGGAAAGGGCTGTTTCAAAGGCCTCTTCTCCAGGCTTTACACACAGGAATTTGCTCCTGGTGGTGCTGAATATTTCACAAGTCCTGAACCAGAAAACTAACGTGGCTAATTGTGTGCATTCCTGCCATTCGAGCATAGAATGCCTTGAAAAATGACATTTTGCAGCTCTTTTTGCAGCCCATGGACTGTGAGCCCTGGAGTTATTAATGAGGAGGGGGTGGATTTTTGTTCCAATTGCCTTTAAGCCCCACACAGGGTCTGGGAGCACCCTCAGAAGCCCAGACGGGGTGCCCCCAGCCCCTGTGGGTGCTGCAGCCTCATCCTGCCGTGGTTTGCAGCACAGCGAGGTCATCATTCCTTATTTCTGCAGTGCAGCTCATTAGCTGGCATTTCACAGCTGATGTATGAAAGTGCTGCTCCTGGCAAACAGGTTACTCCCAGAGCCTTCCAAACTTCATCCCATGGGAAAAAAAGTTCACCAGGACTCCAAGCCCCCTCTGCAGGATTCACTTCCAGAGCCTTCCAAGCTCAGCCACAACAGCCACTTTTCCTTTTCCCTTCTGCTGGTTTTGTTGTGTTATTTATTTGATTAGGTTATTAGCAATAAATTCTGGGCTCCACACACAAGGTGTGCTTTGAGCTCAGCAACCTTTGTGCAGTGCTTTAGGAATCATCTCCATCGCCCTCAAACCAGAGCTCTAAACCTTCCCTGGCCACCAAACACCTGTCCCTTCAGTCCCAGGGTGGAGAGGAAGGACTAACACGGACCTGGAGAGGGGACTTCTCCTCTGGGGAATCCAGGATTCCAATCCAGGCCTCCAAGGAGCTCCCCAGCGAGCAGACCCAGCCCTGGGGGCTGAAGGTGCTGAGCCCCTGGCCAGCCCTTGGTCACACATGGCACTGCCATCCCTCACTGTGCCCAAGGAGACACAGCTCTGCTTTTAGGGCAGCAGGGAACAGGTTTTAGGACTGTTCCCCATCCAGCAGAACATCTGGAATACCAGGCTGCTTTTCTCCTCCCCGGGGCAGCAGGGCTGGAGCAGGATGGAATTGGGTGAGAAGGAGAGGAAGCTGGCTCTGGTGTTACCTTGCTGTGGTGCTAGAGAGAAAGAATTCAATATTCTTCAAGGTAAGGAAAATGCCATCCCCCAGGAGTTGTGCTGGGGGGACTGAGCAGGGCTTTGTGTCCCTCGTGGCCCCAGCACAGCACCCCTGGCTCACACATTAAATCAGCTCATTGTGCATTTTTGATGGCATCTTTTGCCTCATTAGCACATGAGCCTCGATGCATCATTAAGGCTGCCCAGCTAAGGTACTTCAGAACCTCATTAAATGGAAAGGTTATTAAAGAACTGGCCTGGCCTGACTGAACATGTGCAGTAAATTTATTCCCACTCTCAGAAAATTTTTAGTAGTATATGTATTTGTTGCATTGTTAAAGGTGTCATCAGAAGGGAGGGTTTTCTTTATGAAATTATCTTGAAATTGAAGCCATACTTACTAAGAGAGAGAGAAAATATTTTGGCCTGTTACAAAGAAGTGGGAGGAAGAACCAGAAGAGAGAAGAGAAAATTATCATTACCAGCCTCACAATATTTATGGAGAGAATCCTTTACCATAAATGCCAAAAATTAAGTGAGATTCATGCTGCCTTCAAAATTAAATCTGTGGAGTCCAGAAAAAAAATGGTGTAATGAGAACCTCAGCTTTCAGTCACAACAGGAAAATAAAGAGAATTTTTGGGAGAAAAACCTTGAAAATTCAGTACCAGGTTTCTCAAAACACTGAGAAAAGAGAAGGCTGAAGGAAAAAAAAACCCTCAATGTTTGTCATACAGGGAAAATCTGATTTTGTGATGGGCTCGGCAATCTCTGCAAGCTGGCATGAGAAATGCTGTTTGTCCTAAAAGATAAAAATAAAAACAAAAATAAAAAAAAATTAATTAAATAAAAATAAAAATAACAATAAATAAAAATAAAAATAAAAATAAATAAAAATAAAAATAAAAATAAAAATATAAAAAATAAAAAAGTAAAAATAAAAATAGCAATAAATAAAAATAAAAAATAAAAATAAAAATAAAAACAAATAAAAGATAAAAATAAAAATAAAAATTAAAATAAATAAAAAATAAAAATAAAAATAAATAAAAAATAAAAATAAAAATAAAAATAAAAATAAAAATAAAAATAAAAATAAAAATAAAAATAAAAATAAAATAAAAATAACAATAAAAATAAAAAAATAAAAATAAAAAATAAATAAAAATTAAAAAATATAAAAATAGAAAATAATGATGTTTTATGCTAATGATGATTGGAACACTTGCTCCCAGTGTAAACTCCCAGGTGCTGATCTTCAGCTCCTGCAGGTCAGGCCTCTTGGTGTAGGCCAACAACAATAACAAAAATAATAATAACAATAACAATAATAATAATAACAACAATAATAATAATGATCATAATGCTGATTTCTACTTGCTCCCAGTGACAATGCCCAGGTGCTGACCTTCAGCTCCTCCAGGTCAGGCCTCTCCACGCGCACCACGGCCGCCAGCAGCTGCTCCTCGAGGCCGTTGCGGGTGACGGAGAAGTTGATGAGGGTGCACTGTGCCTGCAGCTCGGGCTGGAAGTGGGGGTTTGCCAGCTTGGTGTGCAGGATGAGGCGGAAGGAAGGGTGCAAGGCACACTCCTTGTGCCCAAGCTTAATGTACCTGGAATTTTGGCAAAAGGAGCATCAGCCAGGAGCGTGTGCCAGGAGCTGTCACCGCAGGACAGGGTGGGTCTCAGTCAGGTACTCAGCACTCCTCACAGAAATTATTATTTAAGCCAAGTGTTTCATCCTGGACACACTGGAATCATTTCTGATTTAGGGTAAAAAACCCAGAGAGTCTCCCCTGAATTTTGGATCCTGTTTAAGGAGGCTCAGATTTTCCAGCAGCAGCACAACCAGTCCAACCATGAACTCTCCTGGCTTTGGACAGAGGCTGAATTCTGCCTAGAATGGAGTTACAGGGAGGAAAAGCCTCTCAGCATAGACCTTTTCTTTAGTCACTGTTGTGGGAATGGTGAGGTTCTCAAGGGAATTTGAATACCCTTCCCAGTCCAACATCACTCACTGGGTGCCCTCCTGGCCCCCTCGATTGTTTTCAGACCTGTAAACCCCCCAGTGCAGGCAGCTCACAGCAGCACCAGAGACCCTGCCAGACCCCACAGCAAAATCATTCCCACTCTGGGACTGGCAGCATCTGCCTGGAGTCTGGGCTTAGGGCCTGGAGACACAAAACTCAGGGACTTCCTTTGTGATTTATGACTTATTTTCCCTTTGTTAGGAAAGACGTGATCTCACAGGGAGTTTTGAGATGCACAGCCCCAAAAGGCTGAGTGTTCCACTGGAGGGGGGCTCAGGATTGCTCCCTCTCTGCTGCATCCCCTTCCCAACCCTCTCCAAACACTTCAGTCCTGCACTGGGACCAATCCTGCCCTTCCATCCTGCAGCCAAACCCCTGCTCAGCCACCCTTCCTGGGATGTTCTCCCCTGAGCCCTTTGCAGACAGCTTGCCTTGCCCACCAGTTTACAGCACCCTGGGATGTTTCAGGCGAGCAAGGAAATAATCCTTAAAGAACTTAAGGAAAAAGAGCTCCCTGGCTGCCTCTCTTGCTGACCTCCTCTCAGCTGGAGGTGACCAGCAGCTGCCATGAGAGCTTGACCTCATTAAGAAACACTTGATATCCTTGATGCTGAAACTGGTAGCTGCATTTCTAAATGCTGTGCAGTGTTTGCTAAAATTCAAGGCTACTTTTACTTCACAACAGCAGCAGCTATTTTGGTAATAATTCAGTGTCAGAACAGCCAATTACAGACCCCGAGGTCAGTGTACAATGGGAGAATTACAGGTCTCTCTTTTATATGAGGTTTGAATGATGCTGTGAAATGGAATGAGAAATCCAGGTTGATTTCCAGGCCATCCTGTGGCTGAATTACCTGTGATTGCCTGATTTGAAACGCCCTCACTGCTGAAGGCAGGATGTTGATGCTGCTGGGTGGGAGCACCCACGGTCTGAGGGTAGGAACAGAGAGCACAACAGCCCCCAGCCCCCACCCACACGTGTCCCCAAGCCCCCCCAAGCTCACCTGCCTTTCTTGATTGTTTCTCGCCCCAGTAACGGCCCCAGCACTGGATCCACAGATTCCTCCAGGTTCTCAATCAAAACCAGCTCTCCAGCAGCCAGGGCTTGTTCCAGTGTGTCCAGATACCTGTGGGAAACAGCACAGAGCAGCAGAGCAGGCTGTGACACTGTCAGTGAGGAGGGGACAGAGGGGACCCTCACTGCGGTGGCAGCTACAGGCAGGTGCCAGCATTTGGAGACAGAAAGAGGGGTAAGGAGGTGTCAGTGCCAGGTGCAGAAAGTGTCACTGGCAGAGTCCTGGCTGTCCAACAGAGGGAATGAGGCTGCAGACCCTCCAAGGGCAAGCAGTGACCACCGAGTCTGTCCCAGAAGAGTCTGGGCAGCCGTGAGCAAAAGCTGTCACAGCCTGGAGTTATTTTCAGCACATACTTTGCTTCCCACAGAACCCACTGGTGCAGTTCATCGTGCATTAAAGCAAGGAGGAAGAGCAGCTTTCAGCTCCATTGTGCCCAGGGTTTAGGGTCATGCTTAGGACAACTTCTTTCCCCATGAGGAAACAGAACCCTTTGCCCAGTGCCTAGCTGTGAAATGGGGATTTCTGCTTTGGGATGCAAGGGCAGGGCCCGGTGCCTGGGCAGTGTCCTTCAGGACTGCTCTGCTCTTTACACAATCCCTCTGCCAAGAGGGGAGCAGGACCCTGGGCAGGAGGGGAGAGTGCTCCAGGCACTTCTCCACCATCACTCTTACACTGAGTCACCTCAGCTAAATCCACTGGTCAAAATTCATACTCCTCGTCTAAGCCAGAGAGCTTGGGAGCTCAGGAGGTGACAGAAGGAGCTGAACCAAAAGTTTAGAGTGACCTTTAGGCCTGATTTTTAGATTTTTCACCCAGTGAAACCCCCACCCCTGATGATCAGCCCCGAATTTTCTGAGTCCAGGGGTATTTTACACAAAGAAAGTCAGAGGGAATGACAGAGCAACCCCCAGAGCTGCTCACACAGCAGCACCTGCCTGAAGGTGGGCCTGCACGTGGGTCTAGACCTCTTCCAGCAGTTGAAAGCAAAAAGCTCCATCTCCCAGAGGATGAAACATCCCCTGAATTACTGTAATGGGGCACTGATGATGCTTTTAGTCCTCAGCTCTGAGACATCACAGCAAAACACTAAATTCCCCTCTTTAAAGCCCCTGCCAGCCCAGAGTGTGGCCGGGGAGGGGAAAAAGGCATGTCAGGGATGCTACAGGGTCTGTTCCTCTGGTTCCATCCTGCAGGTTCAGATTTAGGTGCCTCTTCTGGTATCCCTGCTGTTCCACAGACAGCTTTGAGTAACTGCAAGGCATGGTGGCCAAGGTGGCCAGGAAGCAGAAATTTGCTGTTGTGAAAAACGAGCCTTGTTTTGATCCCACACGAGGTCAGATCGAGTAACTCGCTGTTATTTTCTCTGAGGAAAGCAGAGGAGGCACCAGCAAAACCACCTGGGTAACCTCAGAGGAGGAAACATGGGCAACCCCCAATCTCCAAATCTACAGGAATTTGGAAGCACCAGGCCTGGGTCACTCCTGCCTGTCACCAGAGCTTTGCTCTGCATTTGGGAAACAACCCCCAGTGCTGGCACATCTCCATAAGGATTCCACTCGGGCTGCTCCACCCCTGCTGGGGCTCCTCACGAGTGGGCAGAGATGGGTGCAAGGTGACATAGCAGAAGACCAGTCTGTCTGACTGGAGAAGAGAGCCAGGGGTGGAAAGGCCTTCCCATGAAAGATTTATCCAGATCCATGCAGGGGTGCTGCACTGAGAGTGTCCAGCTGGTGGGAGCAGCCTCAGCCCAGCTGGTCTGCAGGGCATGGTGCCCTCTCCAAACCCGAGCCCTCTCTTTCTCCAAGAGGTAGGAAGCCCTGGTCATCCTCCTGGATGAGACTAAACCAGGACATGACAGCTACAATGAGCCCATGGAGGATGCCACAGTCCTACACAGGCCCATTGCCCAGAGCAGCTATGGTTGCCCCATCCTTGGAAATGTCCAGCTTCAGGCTGGACAAGGCTTGGAGCAACCTGGGATAGTGGAAAATGTCCCTGCCCATGGCAGGGGTGGAATGGGATGATCTTTAAGGTCCCTTCCAACCCAAGCCAGTCTGGGATTCTGTGATACCCGAACTCAGCTCACTCCGTCACCAGCTTCAGAGGAGTTTCTATGGTAACTGAGCCAAGCACTAAACAGACCCTTGATTTAATGAGAAATCTGTCATTTTGGTAATGAACGAGCAGATAACGTGAGCAAAAGCAGCAGCAGGTTTGCCTCGGTGCGGCTGCCTCCGATGGCTGCAGCTGAGTGTCCCCTGCCCACCAAGCACCCCGGGCAGGCGGGCACATCCCCTGGTCACTAGGAGAGAAGGACGGCTTTACCCCTTCTGCCCCACTCGGATCACCCGGAGCCCTTCTCCATGGGTGCTTCTGATCCATTTGCTGCCCTGCAGCTGGGGATCCACCACGAGGGGCCAGCGCTCGCAGCTGCTCAGGATGGCGGCGTTCTCGGTGGACGTGCGCTCGGCCGGCAGGCCCTGGTTCTGCCACGCCGCCACGGCCGCGCCGTCCGCCAGCATGGACAGCGGGTCCAGGCACGGGGTCACAGGGATTGGCACCTGGGAGGCAAGCAGAAAGGCTGCCTAGTGATCGCAAGGAAAGTTAGCTTCGTTAAGAGGTGATAAATTACATTGATCCGAGTCACCAGCAGCATGACCAGGAGGTTGAGGGAGGCGATTCTGCCCCTCTGCTCCACTCGGGTGTGACTCCACCAGCAGAGCTGCCCCCAGCACTGGTGCCCAGCAGCAGCAGGGTGTGGAGCTGCTGGAGCAGGTCCAGAGGAGGCTGTGGAGATGCTCCATGAGGCGAGGGCTGGAGCCCCTCTGCTCTGGAGCCAGGCTGGGAGAGCTGGGGGTGCTCACCTGGAGAAGAGAAGGCTCCAGGGAGAGCTCAGAGCCCCTTGCAGGGCCTAAAGGGGCTCCAGGAGAGCTGCAGAGGGACTGGGGACAAGGCATGGAGGGACAGGACACAGGGAATGGTTTCCCACTGCCAGAGGGCAGGGATGGATGGGATACTGGGAAGGAATTCCTGGCTGTGAGGATGGTGACAGATCATTTTTGGAACAATATTGCACCTCTTAACTAAGTTTCTGGCTTAGTATTAAGAAATGCAGAATGAAGTTTCCCTCTCTCAGCCCAAGGAACTGTCTGCTTCGGTCAGCCCTTTGATCTGGGCATCTCTGCCCCACTGGGACCTTATTTAAAATCTTCTTGGCATCGTTTGTAGGAGAGGACCCTGTTAAAATTAGTGAAATATTAAACAAGTTTCAAGCACAATGATCTCCATCTGGTCCTAACAGCATGACATGGATAAAACCAGCTGAGAGGCATGGCCAGCATGACCAGAGCTTGTGTTCAGAATGAAAAAACACCTGGAGTTTTTCCAAGCCTACTGGAGAGCTGGCAGCGAGCTCTGCCTGCTCCAAGTAATTCCTCCTCCATATTCCCCCCTCCTTCATGGCCGTGGACAAAACTGCAGGGCTGGGCTCTGTGTTTGGGATTTGCCTGTGTACATAGAGGAACTTCATGGAGCAAGGCCACCACATTTTCCCCAGGGAGGAGTAAATGGCCATGTCCTGATCCTCACTCCAGCTCGGTGAAGACACAGTGATGTCCCCCACTTGAGAGATCCCCTGTGGGCACCAGGATTTATGGCCACATTAATCCCAGTAGCAACAGCTTCTCAGAGGAATCAGGACCTACTTTCAGCTGGTGCAAATAGGGCCTCCAGACACCATCCAGGAGGTCCTGGCGGTATTTCTTGGTGAAGTAGCCCAGGTAGGAGACAAAGGCCGTGGTCAGCAGGACGTCTCCACACAAGGTGCTCTGCTGCTGTTTGAAGTCCTTCACGGCCTCAGCCCATCTCACATTTTCAGAGGCAAGTCCCCCAACCTGCAAATTCCGAAGTCAGATTGATCATTCATACAGTCATGGAATGGTTTGGGTTGGGAGGGACCTTAAATCCTGTCCAGTGCCACCCCTGCCATGGGCAGGGACACCTCCCACTGTCCCAGGCTGCTCCCAGCCCCAGTGTCCAGCCTGGCCTTGGGCACTGCCAGGGATCCAGGGGCAGCCCCAGCTGCTCTGGGCACCCTGTGCCAGGGCCTGCCCACCCTCCCAGGGAAGGATTACAGAAGCATTTAAGACCATCAGTTGTTAATTGCCTAAATGCCACAGATTCCCACCTCATTACACTCTCTCCCACACAGAACACTCCTCTCCACAGCTTTCAGTATGTCACACAATTTATCATCACACCAGGTACGTGGGATTTTGATCACAATTCCCTTCAGATTCTGTCAAAAAAATGTTTTCTTGCACCTATTTTTCATCAGCATCCAATGTCCAGGCAGTGCAGCTGGGGCTTTGATGAGGTTCAGCATCTCCTTGTAAAATAATTTACCTCTTCATGCAAAGATCACTTATTTGGCCATCGGTACTTTTTGGGGTACCACTGGAAATAGGAATGGAATGCAGCCTTCAGCTCACAAGCCAGAAAACCCCAACCCAGTTTCGAGTTGACCTCATGGGTTTGAGATGGAGAACGCCAGATCTTATGGTGAAATTCACAGTCAGCCTCCTGCTGCCAGGGAGAAACCTTTCTCGATGTACAGCTCTGGGCACATCCACAGCAGGCACAGCTCCCCTCTGCTCCCAGGCCTCTGCCACCGGGGCCAACCAGCACCTTCTATTTTTCTTCCTCAGTCCACATGAACTTATGGTTATTATTTCTTCATATTTCTCATTTCCACTAAAACCTCCTCTATATCCTTCTCCTCTGCAAAGCTCCCCATGTAAGGAATACTGGTGTGACACTGTCCATTTTTCCAGGCCCCTGTTCAGTGTTAAACAGGCCCAGCTCTGACACTAATCCCTGTGACAAGCCTTGGCAACACCTCCAACAGTTCATTCCCCTAAACTGGGCTGTTTTGCCACCTTAACCTGCTGTGCAGATACAGATCCCCAGGATGGGAAGGCAACACCTGCAGACCCTCACTGAATTTCACTGTCACACCTTCCAACCTGACCAAGTCCTGTTTCCAGCAGAATCTTGCCGAGAGTCAGCACCGCCTTCACATTCCCAACACAAACTCGCTCCCGTGGTTGGCTCTCCTTCACTCCAGATCAAACAGCTCTCCTTCCACCCTTGTACCTCCATATTCCCTGATAAACAGCCAGGATCTTTTAAGCCAAGAAGTTTCTGAGTTCCCCTCTGAAACCCTCAGCACAGGCACAGCTCTGCAGGGCAGACCCATGGGCAGCCTCCTGCAGCTGACAGCAGCCCCTGGCCTGGGAACACTGTACACACAAGCACAGCTCTGCACACAACTTCCAGCTTCCCACAGCCGCAGACTTCAGGACCTTCTGACCCAGAGCTTGCATCCTTGTGCTTAACAGCCACTGATGATTTTTGACTTCATGACCGAGCCTAAGCTGCTGTGGATATCAACCCAACTTTTGGCATCTACAGCATCCCGTGGGCAGGAGATCCACAGTTCAGCTGTTCTTTGTATAAAAGTACATTCTTTGATGTGCTGCCTGAACTTCTCAATTGCTAAAACGTTTGTCCAGTGCAAAACCAGGGAACAATCCTGCTGGCACCAGCTTCTCTGCACCACTCAGGATTCCAAGCCCTCGGTACCCCTCTGCTGTCTTCTTTTCAGGTTGAAGAGCTTTAGCCTCTTCAATAATTCCTCACACAAGAAGCAGCCTTTTGATTTTCCTTGCAATCTTTATCTGCACTGACTGATGCAATCTTTATTATCTGGTTTCTTTTATTGTTGCTGTCTCTGCACCATTTCCCATTCTCCTCCAGCCTTTGAGGTGCAGCAGAGGGGGCGGCGGTCATGCTGCACATTCGAGATTTATTTAGAAGGTATTCACAGAGCAAGATGGGGATTTTTCTGTTTTGTTCTCCCTTCTTTTCCTAATAAACCCTAATATCCGGTTTCAGATGGGCTTTGAGTTTGGTGAGGGCTTTTTGCTCCCAGGAGCACAGAGCTCACAGCACTCTTAACTCCATCCTTTCACTCCTGAGTGATAACAATCAGCTCAGCATCACTTACAGGGCATGTGAAATACAACCTAATTTTTCCAATGTACTTTACATTACATTTATCTACCTGGTGTTTCACCCCTCCATCACTTGGGACTATTTTTACAATTCTTTATAGACAGTTGACATCGCCACTGCGGAGCCATGCGACCCCCTGCACACCAGCTCGTTTATGACTCATGGAATCACAGAACCACAGGCTGGTTTGGGTGGGAAGAGACCTTAAAGCTCATCCAGTGTCACCCCTGCCATGGGCAGGGACACCTCCCACTGTCCCAGGCTGCTCCAAGCCCTGTCCAGTCTGGCCTTGGGCACTGCCAGGGATGCAGGGGCAGCCACGGCTTCTCCAGACAATCAGTTTCTTCTGATGAACACAAGAACTAACAGACACCTGCAAAAATACCTCTGATGGCCTTTCTGCCTTGCCCAAACCACCCCTTTGGGTCAGGGAAAACTGCCTCTGGGAAGCCTGACCCCTCCCAGGAGCAGAAAGAGCAGCCTCAGGTTTTCTTTGTCCCATCCAACCTCAGAGCTGTCCCTAAATGTGCCCCAGCTGAGCTGCTGTGCACAAACATGAGCCACCACCATCCTCACAGAGCTGCAGAGGTTCCCCAGTGCCTTTTGCTGGTCTCAGACTGGGCTGATGTCCCCTTAGCCTTGCTAGGAAGATACTCCTGATAGGATTAGGACCTCAGCTGCCTTTCCTAGGACTGCACAATGTGTAGGGCAAAGCCTCATCCAACACATCCAAGCCTCCCTGGCTGCTGCACTGAGCTCCTGGTTTAGAGGGGAACAATCTGTTCCCAATCCATAGGCACAGGTCTGCATCTTGCATCACTGAACCTCATCCCATTCCTGTGGTTCCCATATCCACACCATCCAGTTATTTCATCTACAGCAATGCTGCCTCTTTATGTGGGGGGATTCCCAGATTTATGTTGTCAGCCTTGGAAATTTGTTTTATCAGGGAAAGCCATATTCCTTACAGTGGAAGGAAGGCTGGAAAATATCAAGGATCAGGCAGCACAGGCTATACCTGCCCTGCTCCTCCTCTGTTCTAGACATCTGCAGGAGTCCAGCTGGAGCTGGACAGGCCCTGGTCTCAGCCCACATATCTCATCTTATCCTACTTCTTGAAAAAGAAGCAGAGCACTGCTTTTAAGTTATTGGTCACTTTTAAGGATCATTCATAAATTATCCTTAATCTCAACTACAGTTACAGGGCAGAGCCCAGTTCTTGCACCTTTCCTTTGTAGTTTTCACAGATGCAGCATCCATAGGTCTCCCCTCCAGTCTCCTTGAGGTCAACTCCCATCTTTCTCCCACAGCCCTTCTAAGACCAAGAAGCCTTTATTGATCTGATTTTCCTGGTACTCAGAGGCGCTTCCATGCTCCTAATTAATTTTTTCAGGTTAGTTTCTATCTCCCTAGGTCCTAGAGGTTTTTTTCTTCTCCTTTGCTTGGATCACACACTACTGTCAGTTTTAAAATGTTCCAGACATCCCAGGTGTCTCCCACCTCAGATCCTAGAAGTCATTGGAATTCTTTTTATTTAGCAAGCAGCAAATTAAAAGCTACTCCTTTGATTACCTTTGGCTCTTTGGTAATGTCAACATGAACAACCATTCACCATTCCCCATCCACCTTCTGCACACCAGTCATGACTTTAGGGGCTTCTGTCGCATCCATCCCCTCTACACCTTTTCCAAAGGGAACAGCCCTAATCTATTCCCTCTCTTCTCATGTGGAAGTGGTTACACACTTGGTTGTAGCTTTCCTAGGCTGCCCACAGCCCTCTCAGACAGGGTAACCACGTGTGGGATGTAGGCACTGACAGACCCGATACAATGACGCTTAACTTCTGTTTCCTGAGGTTTTTTCTACCAATTAGTAATATTCAATTTGTCTTTTTTCCTCCTGTCAAGTGCCACGCTGCTGTTCCTGAGAACTCTCTGCAACAACTCCAAGAGCTCTTCTGTGAGTGATAATGGTGCAATTAGGCCCTATCCATGTAACTGCATGATTACAGTTTGTTTTCCCTGCACACGTTATTTAGCATTTGTCATCAGTAGATTTCCTCCTCTGCATTAGCACACACCCACTCACAAACACCGCTCAGCAGCCAGCCTCCCTTCCTGGTGCACAGATCCTGTCCCTTGGATCCTGAAGCATCTTCCTTAGAAGTCACCAGGAGCTCGTGAGATGCCAATGTGGCACTGGACTCAATCCCCCAGGTTCATCTGTCAATCCAAAGCATCGCTCTCCATCTTCAGTTACATTCTTTATACAACCTCAGACGTGTTTGTTTCAAAGTCTGGGAACTTATTTCTACCCACAGCCACACGGGTGACACTTCTTGAATGTCAAATGAGCTGCACATCGGTGAGGGCTGTCAGGTCTGTTCCCAGATCAAAGCCAGGATGACACAGGAGATGGTGTGCAGTGCAAGGCAGGAGCCTGGGATGAGAGGAGTTCCTTGCCTACACTGCAGAAATGATGAATTTTGGACAGTGTAGAATCACAGAACTGCTGAGGTTGGAAGCTGTTCCCAGGTCATGGGGTGGGGAAGAGATGTGGCCTGGCCTGGGATGTGGTATCATAGACTCACAGAATCATGGAAGAGTTGGGGTTGGAAGGGCAGGGACACCTCCCACTGTCCCAGGCTGCTCCCAGCCCCAATGTCCAGCCTGGCCTTGGGCACTGCCAGGGATCCAGGGGCAGCCACAGCTGCTCTGGGCACCCTGTGCCAGGGCCTGCCCACCCTCCCAGGGAAGGATTTCTTCCATATATCTAAATTAAATTTCCCTTCTTTCAGTTTTCCTCATTCTCCCTTGTCCTGTCACTACAGTTCCTGATGCAAAACCCTTCTCCAGCTCCTTGCAGGCCCCTCTCTAAATGCCTTTGTACTCTGATTTGGAGGACATGGAGGCTTTTAGCGAGCTTTTCATTCCAATTCTTGTCATTTCAAGACCTGCAGAGCTACAGGCGAGTTCCCACCTTTGTTTTAATGATACAACTTCTGACTCATAGCGCTCTGGCCCATCAGTACCTGCTCACACCTTTAAGGCCCAAGAAGGAGGCGAGAGCTGTGATGGCAGCAGAGCCAGGCACCTTAACGAGCAGAGCTGCCCTGATGCACAGAAACAGCCACTGCAAAAGCTCTTTCCTTACTGAAACCTGCTGAGTGCAGCAAACATTTCCAAAAACACCGGAGGATGGAACGTGCTGGGTGCACGGGGTTCAGCCCAGCCCTGGCCCCTCCCTCCTGTGCCACCAGAGCTGCCCTGCTGGCACTCACCAGGCGGTTGGCCAGGGCGATGGTGCAGGCTGTGGCTTCAGCTTCCTGCTGGCACCTGAGTTTGTCTGACGTGGCCTTCTCAAACTTGGCCGTGAGCTTGCCCAGGTTCTCGTTGAGGCGCTGCACATGAAAAACAGGAGGATGTCAGGAACAGCAGGGTTTTAACAACTCAGGAACGATGGGGAGCTGTTGGAGGAGTCCAAAAAGCCATGAAGACACTCCAGGAGCTGGAGCCCCTCTCCTCTGGAGCCAGGCTGGGAGAGCTGGGAGTGTTCACCTGGATAAAGCTCCAGGGAGACCTTAGAGTCCCTTCCAGTACCTAAAGGGGCTCCAGGAGAGCTGGAGAGGGATTGGGGACAAGGGATGGAGGGACAGGACAGAGGGAATGGCTTCCCACTGCCAGAGGGAAGGGAGAGATAGGATATTGGGAAGGAATTCCTCCCTGTGAGGGTGGGCAGGCCCTGGCACAGGGTGCCCAGAGCAGCTGGGGCTGCCCCTGGATCCCTGGCAGTGCCCAAGGCCAGGCTGGACATTGGGGCTTGGAGCAGCCTGGGACAGTGGAAGGTGTCCCTGCCCATGGCAGGGGTGGCACTGGATGGGCTTTGTGATCCCTTCCAGCCCAAACCATTCTGGGATCCTGTGATCCTGAGACAAACCCTTGTCCAGAGCTGCCCTGCCCTGTGGCAGGGCTGAACAAGCCCCAGCCCAGCTCATCCACCCCGGGCTGGCACTGGGAGCCAGCACAGAGCAGCGCTGGGCTGGGCTGTGCCACTGCTTGGGACTCACAGCCTTGGCACAGAGCAGAGGCAAAGGACACACAAAATGGATTTATTTGGGGGTTCTGGCTGAGCCCTGATGATAAATGCTATGGCAGAGCAACGAGCAGGCAGCTGAGGAACCCAAATTTGGTATTTCCTGATGCTACAGCCCCTTGTCTCTGAGCAGCCCTTGAGGTTCTGCTGATTCCCCAAGTCCTGCTCAAATCCCCAGGGGGCTCCTGGAGTTCTGCCTGAACCATCTCCAAGCGATGCCCTCACGCTGCTTCCAGCAAGGAATATAGAAAGTCATTGAATAAAATGGTTCTGCTCTTCAGGCTGGCTCAAGCATGGGCCAGGAGCCCCCAGTGAGGTAGGGCCATGTCCCCTGCAGGTCACTGGGCTGGGAGGGGCAGGAAGAGACCAAAGCTGCTGCAGAAAAAGCTGGAGAGCCCTTTTCTTGGACAGAGCTGCTCACACTCGGATCTAAACCAAGCCAACAGCTCCCACAAGCACTTGGAGCATTTCACTTCTGATAAGAGAAGTAATAATTGATTTTATCTGCACCCAGTGCAGACTGCTTAAGGCTAAACTGCTTGTAAATCACTTTAACACCGAGCTACACGCTAGAAACAAACCCAAAAATGAAAAAGGATTATATTCGAGATCTCTGCAGCTCTCCTGGATACTGGCAAACACAAAGCAGCCTCTCCTTGACCTGCCTTGGAACAATAACACCAAAAGTTTCTGTCCCTGTGTGCATTTGGATCTGTGAGCCTACAAAGGCTCGTATAGATGATATCCCACTATACAAGCAGGATGTGCTAACTGAGGATCTATAGAATATGTACTTGGATCTGGGCTGCAGGACAGAGCAGGCCTGCAGGGCCCCACCAGGGCCACACAAATACAGCTGTGTGCTGTGAACAGCCTCTACCTCCACCAGCCCCCAGGGGCAGAGCACTGAATTCCCAGGCAGGCAAAGACAGAAAGTCCTTCATGTTTTGGACACTCAGAATGTTCTCATTTATTACTACAAATGAGTATGTGGCAGCTTGGGGCCCAGCTGTGAGCAGGTATGAATCACCCCACAGCAGTGAAGCTCTCCAAGATATCCCAGATAAGTAAGGATATACCTCCACATCCCTCCCACGCTACCCTGCATCATTCCCCATCTGCAGACAGGAGAAGGCCCCTAAACCAGGCAGGTTTGCCAGTGCATGCCAGAGGAGCAGCAGTAATCTCCCCAAATATTGCAATTTTCTTTAACAAAATCCCACTCCTTGAAAAAAAAAAAAAAAAAAAACCAAGCCCAAAAAACTCAGGAATAAAAAGCTTTGGAAAAGAGCAGCATAAAGGGATGAAAAAAGTTCCCCAGCACTGTATGGCACATCTGAGGTGGGAGAATTGGACACCAAAGCCCTCTAAATCCAGCCCTGCTTCAGGTGCCTCCTTTCATCTGCAGCAGGAAGCGGCGACCGGAGAGCTCAGCACCGTTTTTTTTGTATTTTTAGTTAAAAAGTGTAGTAAGCATTTTAACAACGATAAGCCCTTGGAAACATCAAAAGAGCAATGTGTTTTCTAACAGGGTGATGTGCTGGTGGAAGGGGTGAGGGGAGCAGACCTGCTGCCCCTTGGTCACTCACTGGGACCCTGCCCCTGCTGTGGGTCACGGAGGGGACCCCACTCCCAAAGAGAGATCCCAAAGCACCCTAAAACCAGGCAGGTTCTGGAGCAGCTGCTTCCCACAGCCTGTTCTTAGCAGGTATCGTGCAGGGAGGGAGCAGGGAGAAAAGCAGGATAAGTCAGGATGTGTTTTCACATAGAGATAATTTTCTGAAGGAAACGATAAAGGCCTCACTCTACACTCTGTGGAAATGCATTTTCAATCAGGCTGTAATTTCTTCTATTCAGAGATTTTTTTAAACTTTTTTTTTTTTAAAGTAGCAAAAATCCAAATAACATCCACGGTGTGCTGCGAGGGAGCTGTGCCGTGACAAATGAGGCTCCTGCAAAACCAGAGCCTGAGTGTGGAGCCAGCCCAGCTCTGTGCTCCCAGCACTGAATCAGCCTCCAGCCCCTGTCCCCCGCCCTGTGCAGCACACTGGGAACACACTGGTGGGAGATGATGGGATTTCTGAGGACCTAGGAGTAGAGGTAAAATTAAAAAAATTAGGTGGGACTAATAAGGATTCATCTTTAACCTTCCTCTTCAGGTGCAAGCAAGGCTGGAGAAGAAGAGAGGAAATTTAGAAAGCAGCAATATACTGTCACAGAATCACTGAATGGCTTGGGTTGGAAGGGACCTTAAACATCATCTCGTTCCACCCCCTGCCATGGGCAGGGACACCTTCCACTGTCCCAGGCTGCTCCAAGCCCTGTCCAGCCTGGCCTTGGGATCCAGGGGCAGCCCCAGCTGCTCTGGGCACCCTGTGCCAGGGCCTGCCCACCCTCACAGGGAACAATTTCTTCCCTATATCTAACCTGAATTTCCCCTCTTTCAGTTTGAAGCCATTGTCCTTTATCCTGTCCTTCCATCCCTGTCCCCAGTCCCTCTGCAGCTCTCCTGGAGCCCCTTTAGGCCCTGCAAGGGGCTCTGAGCTCTCCCTGGAGCCTTCTCCAGATGAGCACCTCCAGCTCTCCCAGCCTGGCTCCAGAGCAGAGGGGCTCCATCCCTCTGCTCATCCTGGTGCCTTCCTCTGGACTCTCTCCAGCAGCTCCTGGCCCCTCCTGTGCAGGGGCTGGGGCAGCTCTGCAGGTGGGGTCTCACCTGAGCACAGGGGCAGAGGGGCAGAACCCCCCCTTTCCCCTCCCCTGCTGCCCACGCTGGGGGCTCAGCCCAGCACAGGGCTGGATTTTGGGGCTGCCAGTGCACCGGGAGGGAGAGAAAACCCTACAACCCCCCAAACCTTTGGATTCCCACCCCTGCTTAAGGACACAAGCACTGAGCTCTGCCCAAAGGAGAGGATTCCCCCAGGCAGGGACAAGCAGGACGGGTTCCCCCAAGGGCACTCACGGCGATTTTGGCCTTGACAGTGGCCAGCTTGTCCTGGGCTGCTGCCAGCTCGGCGTTGGCCCTGTCCAGCGCCTGCCTCTTGGGCTGCACCTCGCAGAACACGCGGTGGAAGCGCACGATGTTCAGCACCCACGAGCACAGCCCGGCCGCCGCTGACGACTTGGTGGCCACGAACTCGGGGTTGAACTTGGGGTCCTGCAAATAGGGCTGCAGGGCTTTGAGGCAGTTCTCGTGGATGTTCTCCTTGTTGAACTTGATCAAGGAGTCCAGGAAGCTGTCTACCCTGGCCATGGCCACTCTGGCTGCTTTCCAGCTCCTGTCCTTGGGTATCCTCCCTCCCGGGGCCGTCAGCACCATCACGGCTGCGGTGACATTGCTGACAGCAGAGGGAGGTGACCCAAAGGACCTCAGCTCCGTCAGATTGGTCTGAAAAGGGGAAAACAAGGTTGTTAGATAGAAACAAATGGGCTTTCTTTTCACTCTGCCACTAATAGAGTCAGGCTCCCAGGCTATCAATCTGATAAATTGGGCTCCTCTCAGCCCCAGCAGTGCTCCCTTTAGATCACTGCTCTGCCTGTTTGCAGCACAGCTGCTCCATTCCCTGCTCCTGACATCCCACCTGGGGTCAGCACAGCACACTGCTCCTCCCCACACACCTGGGGGAGCAGGAAGTTTTATGCCCTCTCAGAAGATTGGGATAAATAAGAATGAAACCTATAGGAATAACCTGTAGGCCCTCTAAAACAACCTTGAGAGCTTCCCTTCATGCTCCCTCCTACCCCAGCTGAGATGCCAATGCCAAAGCCATCCTCTGATTCCCACATCCTGCAGCCCTCAGGGTTCAGGGAAAGCAGCAGCTGAGAAGGAGCCCAGGCACCCTCACGGGGCAAGAAGCCAAACTGCACTGGAGGAGCCAAAAGGGCATTTTTGTCTCTAACTCCTGATTTCCCAAGTCTTCAAACTCGCTATCACATCTGGCTTTGCAGTTTTTTATTCTGCAGGTGCTCTGCACTGGCTCTGTCACAACCCACATGCCATTCATCACGATCCATGTAATAATGACCTCAGTTAGCTTCCATATATTTGTAATTATCTCATATATGTACAGACTTATCTCTCCATAACACTTTAAATAGCTTCTCAGTTGGCCTCAGTCACTCTCACTGCCACCAGCCCCTGCAAAAGGCATTACAGCAGGTGACAGAGGGGCTGCAGTAGGTCCCACCCACACAGCCAAAGCCAGGCTGAGCCAGCCCACAGTCTCTTCTTGGCTCACACAGAAAAAAAGGAAAAGGAAAAGGAAAAGGAAAAGGAAAAGGAAAAGGAAAAGGAAAAGGAAAAGGAAAAGGAAAAGGAAAAGGAAAAGGAAAAGGAAAAGGAAAAGGAAAAGGAAAAGGAAAAGGAAAGTTTAAACTGTCAGGAACACAGAGAGAATTAACCCTGCCAAGGCTGAGCAGGGCCAGCTGTCCTGAGAGTGTGAGTATTTAAAGCATCAGAAGGATAATCCTCCCAGCACAAACACAGAAGCAGAAATCAAGGTGGGTTCAAGGTGCAGCTGATGAGGAGGAAACAGCCTGGACATGTCCCAGTGGCCATGGCTGCTCTTCTTTTGCAGTGTCACAGAGATGTCCATGCACCCGCACCCTCACTGACTGTATGGATTTATTACTGGATTCTTCTCAACAGCTTTTCTCACTGTTTTCCTTATTAATGTTGCAAATAACCCTGCAGCCCAAGGAAGATGACTGAGATAATTGGGCAGAAGCTGTACAAACACATACAAACATAGTTGATCACTCATGTCAGCGAGCAGGTCGGGCTCTCTGACACATTCCCAGTCAGCAGGTAAAGGAGACTGTGGCTTCCACTGCTCTGCTACTGCTGCTTTACAGCTCCCTGGAGGAAATCCCAGCATTTTCCACATCTTTGCCTAATGAGAGATTCCACAGCTCCAGCACAAAACTGGAACTAATGGAGAGACAAACATTTTCCTTTAGCACAATCCTTTCCCTCCCGTGAAGGAAATCCAGAGCACACGTGTCTGCAGCACAGCTACCTCCTTCCCAAGAGCTAATCCAACAGAAACCCTGTTCTGGATGACTCCAAGGTGCTTTCCTGTCCCCCAGCAGGGCTGTGACTGAGCCATGCTTTGAGGTCTTGCTGTGCCTGTGGGTTTTCCAGCTGCTGCTGCCCCGGGACACTGCATGAACGGCAGACCAAAGCAATTTGCAGGTCCATCTCTCAGGCACATCACAGAATCACAGAATGAACCAGGTTGGAAAAGACCTTTGAGATCATCAAGTCCAACCTGTGACCTAAAACCTCCTCATCAACTAAACCATGGCGCTGAGTGCCATATCTCAAAGTCTCGGGCTCCAAATGGGAACCCCTGGAGCATGCTTGAAGGACAAACCTTCCAAGTTACAAAAAGTCTTCCCAAAACCAGTCTCCTGCAATCAGAGCGATGCTTATCTCCTGATTACACATTTTCTCAATGGCATCTTCCTTTGGACCAGCTTTGTCTGCTCCTCTCCATGGCAATGAGTGGTGCAGCCTCGTGGGTGCTCCGAGTTCCACCAGGAACCCCAGAATCACAGAATGAACCAGGTTGGAAAAGACCTTTGAGATCATCAAGTCCAACCTATGACCTGACACCACCATGGCACTGAGTGCCACATGCAATCTTTTTTTAAACACTTCTGCACCAGCAGGGAGGAAGCTGGAGGAGGGACAGTACAATGCCCAGAACTTGTGCCATCAGATGACACAGCCCCTCTACCCCAGTGCAGAGGAAAAACACTGGGTTCCCATGGGAATCCTCACCCTACCTTGTTGAGGGTGTTGAGAGCAGCCTGGGCAGCTGCCAGGGCAGGCTCAGCCTTGGCCAGGTCCTCCTCACAGTCCTTCTGCTTCTGCTCGACCTCCTGGGCGATGAGGGCCACCTTCTGCTCCTCCTCATCGGCCACCGCCTTCTTCCTGCTCACCTTCTCTGTCTCCACGCCCACCACCTGGATCAGCTTGTCAGCATCCTCGTTCTTCTGCTTCAGCTCCACCTCTTGGGCTGCCAACTTGGCCTTCAGCTCATCCACCTGCAGGGCAGAGATGTGTGTGGGAGCTGGGCTGCCCTGCGTGCTCCTCAGTGCCCAGCACGGGCTCACCCTGCAGCAGGACCCGAGGGCAGGGAGGGCCTGGCTGTCAGGCAGAGCCCTGGCAGCACGGGAGCATTTCTAGCCGCTGAGCTGCTCCCTTTGCTCGTGGGACACATGGTCCACACAGCAGAGCAGGCTGGAAGCAGTGAGGAGCCCATCAGAGAGCCCAGCTCCAGCAGGATGCACGGCTCTGGGAGCTGACCCAGCCCTGCTCCCGGACAGAGGGACCAAGGCAACACGGACACTGCTCTGGGCAGGATCCAGTGGGAAGGAGGAGGAAGCATATTTCAGATATCCTTGGGATGATTTCATACAGCCCAGGAGCCCCATCACACACCAGGCACGTGCAGGGAGCTTCTGTCATTGTAAAGCCAAAACCCTCAGCTTTGTGCACGAGCTCTGATGTCACATCCCCCCGGACAGAGGGGTGCAGGTGCTGTGCCTTGGGGAGGTGACAAGGGCTGCAATTCAGCCACACTTGAGCCTCTCAGCCTTGCCACCAGCAAAGCCAGGCACACGGAGGTTTGGAGCAGGACCTGTGCCCCAGGAACTCCCCGAGCCTCCTGCTCACCCTGGCACACCCTGACCCTCCCGCCCCTGCAGCCTGGGCCCCAGGCACAGGGCAGGGGCAGCACCTGCTCTGAAACCATTGGTGCTGCAGGCTTGTGGCAGGAATCACAGAGCCACGGAATGGTTTGGATGGGAAGGAACATTAAATCCTACCCAGTGCCACCCCTCCCACTGTCCCAGGCTGCTCCAAGTCCCAGTGTCCCACCTGGCCTTGGGCACTGCCAGGGATCCAGGGGCAGCCCCAGCTGCTCTGGGCACCCTGTGCCAGGGCCTGCCCACCCTCCCAGGGAACAATTCCTTCCTAACACCATTTTTCTCCCCAGGAAGATTGCAGTTGGGATCTGCCAACAGGTCCAGCCCTTGGCAGAGCTCTGAGGGTCAAGGGGCTTTAAATGTGATGTCAGATGGGCTTGAGAAGGGATGTCCCCTTGAGATGGCAGCCAGGAGGCCACCAGCAGGGCCGTGGTGGCAGCTCCTCACACCCTGCTCACAGCAGGAGCCCTCACCAGCGTTGGCCCGGGGGGAAGCTCACACAGGCTCTCACCTGCAGACAGAAAACCTCCTGCTAAAATCCCATTTCAGTGAATTTACCCAGACTCTGGGCAGACCACGGAGGCTTTTGCTGCCTGATCTCAGGCTCATGCAGGTCCACTCAGAGCTCCTGGGGCACATCTTTACCCACACAAAAATCCTCACAGGAAGGGAAGCCAGACACGTTTTGGCTATACCAGAAGGGAGAGCACAGGCTGCAATCCACAAACTGAAGCTGTTGACATTTGGCATCGGCCTCACGTGGAGAGCAGTTTTTCAGGGCTCTCCACATGCCCTCCATCCATCATCATCCCCTGCTGCCTGGCACTGTGGGACTGCTCTCACCAGGACAAAGGCACAGCTGTAAATCTGGGCTCACGTGAGCACATAATCCCCTCGTGTGACAAACCCAGCAGCAGCTCCTTGTTCAGCTCCACGTCTCGGGGGCTGCAGGAAATTGAAGTGGGCTCTGCTGATGGCAGATATGGCTGTGACCTTCTGCCCAGAAATCAGCCTTTGTGTGCTGGATACTCACACAAACGGGAGCTCCTGGGGTTTACATGAGCAGGACAAAACAAGCAGGGGATTAGAATCCATGGGCACTCAACAGCACCACAAAGAGCAGGGGAAGCTCAGCCCAGGGGAACAGACAATGCCCTGCCAAGCACATGCAGCAATGGGAAGGGAAATGACTGCAGACATTGTCAGGATTTTAAAAAAGCAAGGATGCAGGAGAGGGACTATTTGCAAGGCCCTGCAGTGACAGGACAAAAGGGAATGGCTTCAAACTGAAGGAAGGCAGGGTTAGATGGGATATCAGGAAGAAATCCTTCCCTGTGAGGGTGGGCAGGCCCTGGCACAGGGTGCCCAGAGCAGCTGTGGCTGCCCCTGGATCCCTGGCAGTGCCCAAGGCCAGGCTGGACAGTGGGGCTGGGAGCAGCCTGGGACAGTGGGAGGTGTCCCTGCCATGGCAGGGGGTGGAATGAGATGAACTTTGAGGTCCCTTCCAACCCAAACCATTCTGGATTCTGTGATTCCATGAGAAACCTGTGAGCAGCTTCCTGAGTGCAGAGCAATCTGATAAGCAATTAGTAATGTGAGGTGGAAAGCAAAAGAGCAAAGCAAATGAGAAATTCAAGGGTAATGTGCTGTGACTTCATCAGGGAAAGGAAGGGAGAAGCCCTTGCCTACGATCAGAACAGCATGAGAAAAATTATTAAAGAGAAGAAAACCTGGAGGGCAGGCTCCCAGAAGACTCATTTTATCTGATTGTCCCTGCCTTGTTTCAAGAACACAAAATACATCAAAAGGTCGGCGATTAATTGATAGCACCAGCCAGGCTCGAATCTGGAATCCAGTGATGCAATATTAACCAAAGCCATGCTCACAATTACTCAGCAATGGGCGCTGACCTCTTGGTGGCACACAGCACTCTGAAAAACAAATGACTCATCCCACACGTCTCCCCAATCCATTATGTCCTAATAGGAAGGAGGCTTCAGCTCCCCTGAGTGCTGAGGATGCTTCTGTCTGCAGGGAGAGATGGTTATGAGCTGATGGGAAACATTGCTGGAGGAGGAAAGTTGGTCAACAGCATCAAGGTGTCCGAATCTCCAAAGGACAAAAAAAGGGTAGAGGGGACCACAGTAAAAGGAGGCAGAGAGGTTATTTTGAAACTGGAACAGCAAAGTCAAAAATACCTGCAGCTCCTGGCCCCACAGCCCCTCGTGCTGAGGCCACTCTGAGCCCACAGAAACACACCAAGCTCATAATTAACTTGTCATGGTACCAAGCAGCAGGACCCTGGAGAACACCAGTGCTGAGCGCCAGTCCTCAGAGCTGAGACACAGCCAGGTGACACCCAGGGATCAAAATCCTCCACTTTTGCTTTGAAAATGCCCCTCCACCCCCAGCACATCACTCCCAAGCACAACCTGCAGATGACACACCTGAGAGAGAGAGAGAGAGAGAGGACTCATCACTTCCTCAGCCCCAAGACCAAGCATTTCCACGGGTGAATGTAAAGTTCAGCCTTTTAAATCCGTATTCAAGATTGAACATGCTGGTGTGATTTCCAGTACTGACAAACATCCACACTCTGCTTTCAAATCAACAGCAGATTTGACTGTTGCGCACATCTGGTAATTTAGGTGTTTAATTTTAGGCCCCCAGTGCTAATTTTAAACTCGAATTTGACATATTTGTCCTCACTGCTCTGCATCTTAATTACCTGCACAAGGAGGCACCTCTCACCCCAGCCTCACCCCAACCAGACACAAACATTGTGCTCCTTCCCCCTTGTTGTGATTTGATTTTCCTATCCTTCCCATTGCCTCCAAGTCCTCCACCACTGCTCTGTGGCTCATCAGAGAGCCCTGCCCACAGGGCAGCCACTGAAGAGAACCACTGAAGAATGCAGAAGGGTTCCCACGTGTCACAACAGACCCGGGGACTTGTTCTCAAAAGATTCGTTTCATATCAGCTGCTCCCAAAAAATAAACTTAATCCATCTTATCCACCACTGGGGACTCCTCAAAAAACAGCAGCACCCCACAGGTCCATCAGAACTATTGCCTGCATGGGTGACGTGAGGTCAGGTGAGGTCAGGTTGTTGGAAAATATACCAAGTTTCAAATTTTTGATTTTATAACTTCAGTCAGGTTTGTTCACCCCCAGGGAAGGGAATTGAAGTTTCTTCCCAGGGCATTGCTCCACCAGGCAAGGCCTCAACACCTCAACACCTCAACAGACTGGGAGTAGCACAGAAGATACACAAAATACAATGACTGTCAACGGCCATTAATGAACATCAACTCCAAACATCACCCCTGGCATGGTCAGAGACACCTGGACTGGGAAAAGAGAGATAAGAGAACCAAGGAATGAGGACCTAATTAGCATCAGAGGTGAAGAGATCTGTAACCAACAGGAAACCAAATACAAAGAACTCTGTAACTTGGGACCAATGAACACTGAACCAATGAATCTCTCTGGGTTTTGACTGTATAAAGTTTGTGAAAAGTCTGGTCAAATCCATGTGTCATGGAAGGATTTTCTCTGCACACCTGGGCTATGTGTGGCTGAAACGATTTCGGTTGCACATCCTGGCCAGAATAAAGGAATGCCTTGATTGTCTAACACTAAAAATATTGTTGGAGGGGTTTCATTTTTCCCGCAGTTTCAGTGGTGAGGTGGGGTGAGGTGAGGTGAGGTGAGGTGAGGTGAGGTGAGGTGAGGTGAGGTGAGGTGAGGTGAGGTGGGCACTGAGGGCACGGCCTGGTCACTCTGGTGGGTACCACCAGTGCTCTCTGCTACCCCTTCCCTACAAAGGAGATGCTAAAACCTGCACAGGACGTGGCACGTGCTCAGCCCTCCTGTGCCCTTCTCTGTGAGCAGAGGCTGTTTGAAGGCAGATGGAGATACCAGCGCTGAGAGGCACCAGCCCAGCCCAGCCCATCCATCAGCCCCAGGCTCCCCTGGAGCGTGACAGACGTGACCGATGTCCCCAGCGCTACCCAGAGCGGGGCTGTGCAAGGGGATGGACCTGCCAGTCCTTCATTCTCACCAACCCCCCTGCACTCCTCCAGAGCAGCTTCAGGACAGCCCCACTTGCCACCGTGGAAGCTTTGCAAGCAAACATCTGTGAGAGTTAATAGGATATGAAATGGAGAGAAAACTGGGAGTGTAGCAACAGACGTAGGTGTCACTGCAGAGAGGTTTGGGGAATACCCAGAACAACTTCCAGTCATTGCCAGAGGAGAGTGCCAGTGTGAGTTTCTAGCAGGGGGGTTTTGGGATGACTAATGTGCATTTCAGACATGTATTAGCTTTCTTTAAAGATGGATAGCATAATGGAAGGAGAAGTGAACATCAGCCTCATTTTAACAGCATGCACTATTTAGTTTGAAAGAGTCATGCTGAAGTTATTGTAGACTTCCTGGATGCAGCTCCAAAAATCACTGACTGTCCTGTATTTCCTAAGCTGTTTCATCACCCCAGCTGAAATTTAACCACTAGAAGAGGATGGCAGAGTCAGCTGGATCCCAGTCTCATTTTATTTACTGAAATCTTCCAGTTACCCCCAAATAGCAGAGACTGGACACACACCTCTGCATTCTCCTTTCCAGCACAGAGCATCACTTCTGCTCCTCCAGAAACCCAGCTCAAGCCCAGACTAGAGCCAGGATCCAGCAGAATTTTTTTTTCCCTGTAAAGTTCTCCCTCGATCCAGACAAGAGAAACAAGGAAAACCAACCCCAAGGGGTTCTTACCTGTGCAGAAGTGCTCTTGAGCTTCTCCAGGCCATTCTCCAGCCGCTCCATTTTTGCCTTTAAATCCTTGTCCTTTTTCAGCAGCAGGTTCTGGTAGAGTTTGATTTGCTCCAGGAAGGACTTGGGGGTGGTGTAGTTGTAGCGGCGCTCGTTGCTCAGGTACAGCCGGGACATCTCGTTGACACTGATGTGGACGTGGGCCATGAATTTGCTTATTGAATCTTTCACTGAATCCTAAAGGGAAGATGGGCAGATGAGGAGAAGTTGTTTTAAATAGAAAACTATATATAACACAGGTCTGTGCTGAATAGAAAGGAATTTGGTAACTTTTCATTCTGCTGCAGCACAATCTGGGATGTAACACCTCAGCTGATCCCTTTTCACTGTTATCTCTAAAATAACTTTGTTGCTCGTGTACTTTATACCTCTTTTGATATCTTTTTATCTCACACATTATCTTATTCCAAGCAATTTCTCTACAAAATAACAGCTCTTATAAGTATAAATTTGGGCTTTTCTTCTGTACAAATGGGAAAAGTGCACACTCCTAAAAAGAAACATCGTAGACTTTATTCTTCCTAAATCCTGCCCAGACAAACTAAATAAACAGAAACGAATCTCTATTCTAGTAGCAGGTTGTCAGCACTGGGAACTTGACCTATTTTTGCCCTTGAGAACTCCAGAGGCTCAGACCCAAGTGGGGAGAGCAGAGCGTGTGTTCCTTGCAGTGCTCAGGAGCAGCAGATTATTTTCTGTGGGTGTTTGGGGCTCCCTCTGTGCTGGCAGAGCCGTCCTTCCCCTGGCAGTGCCATCAGCACCCAGTAACACACCAGCTCCTGGCACACAGGAGCGTGGGGCCCGTGGCTCTGCTGCCAAGCTCCACAACCCTCTCCAAAAAACCTGGAACGTGCCTCAAGGATGGTTTGGTTGAGTTCAATGCACTTCAGTGCTACCAGTGATGGACAGACAGCAGCTGTGTGTCTGTCCTGGATGTGCTGGAGGGCAACCCCACCCTCCTTTCAGCGGTACACAGAGACACAGAGCCACTCCTGGCTGTGGCCAGCCCTGTCCCCAGGGTCCCCCGGCAGGAGCTGTGCTGGCTGCTCACCTGCAGGGTGTCCATGTCCCGCAGGAAGCAGAGGCTGACGGACTCCAGGGCCTCCCGGGGCCACGGCTGGAAGCAGTCGATGGTGGTGCAGCTGACCAGGGCCGGGAACCTGCGGCTGCGGAGGCGCAGCTTGGGGCCCACGGGGGACAGGCACAGCGCGACCTGCGGGGCACACCAGGGCAGGGAAGGAGCAGCAGGGCTGGGGTCTGCCCCTGCAGCCCACCTCGGGCTCCAGCAGCCCCTTCCCAGGCAGGATCCCACCCCACCAGCTACAGCAGCCTCTGTGCTGGATCACTTGTGCTGTCTAAAGGCCCGCAGGTAATGACACAGACGGTGTGTCCCACACTTCAGTGCACCTTCATGCCAGCACCAGGCAGCAAAACATGCCAGGCTGCAGCCCAACCTCCCCACGGGGCAGCCCAGAGCATCTCCACCCCACACACTGCACCAGGGTGGATGGGGAGCACCAACCCTGATGCCTTCAAGAACCTGGAAGTAAAACACCACACTTTGGAGATATTAGTCCAGGAGGCAGCAGAAAGGCTGGTCTTTATTGGAGGCCTCCAGGGGCAGACATGGAAAATGTCCACACAATGCCCACCCCCACCTGGGGTGAATACTGTTCTGTAAGTTTAGCAAATTGGCATATTTGACAAAAATCACCAATTAGAAATGTAACAGGTGAGAGAACTTCCCCCTCTGTAAATCCTCCCCCCCTCAGATGGAAACTAAACTTTGTTCACGAAAATGTGTCTCAAAGAGCTGTTTTTTGGCCTTGGTTCCCAAAAAGAACCAAGATAGGAGAGGCGCCTTGTACCCCCCGGGGCTTGGGGCTCTGGAATGGGTTTTGTGTTCCTGCCTAGGGAAAAAGTTGGGAAAAGTACTGGGACCAGCTACTGATGCAATAATAGGCAATACAAATGTGTGTGTAAAGAACACAGAGAAAATACAAAAGGAAAAAGGCAAAAAATCATTTGGCACCGGCCCCTCCTGCTCCACCTCACCTTCAGCTGCCGCCGAACGCGCTCGATGAAAAACCTCCAGCAATTCTCCCTGGAGTCCACCAGCCCCCGGCCTCTGACTTCATTCCTCACGCTGCTGATGATGTTTTCCACTTCATCATCAGGGAAGAGATCCGGGATTTCCCCTAGGAGAAGGGGACACATTTGGGTTTACAGGTCTGGATGCCATCGGAGTCTTAGAGCAAAGGGAAGCTGCTGCCTCCCTCTCCAGGGGCTCAGGGAAGTCCCTTCCTCAGGTAAAACCACTGCAGCAGGCACCCCTGGGCCCCAGAAGCAGCAAAGGGGCACAGAAGGTGATTCTGCTGAAAAATAAACACCCCTGAGAGCAAACATCCTTATGAAACACAAGGGAAGGGAACAGAATAGAGTCAAAGTACAGAAAATCCCTTTTTTTTTTTTAGCTCTGCAATTTAATTAGATTACAAAAGAAATATTCAAATCCCTAATATACCATAAGTGATACAAAATCATTGTAGCTTTGCAAATGCATTAATTACACGGAAAGTTTTTGCAGCTGTTCAGGGCCATTTCCAGCAGTGGCCAAATAACTCTCAGATCACCAAAACATTTTAAAAGTTAAAAGTCTTGTAAAAACCTTAAAAAGTTAATAGTTAAGCAGCTGACTGCCAAAAATGCACCCAACCAAATTTTTTTTTTATTGTTTCGTTAATTTATCACATATTCACTTCCTTTCTGGCTTCTGATTTGATTAAAATCATCATTACTGAGTCAGATACTTTCAATATGAGCACAAATCACTTAGGGAAATACACTCATCAGAAATCTGCTCATTTATCAAAAAGATTAGAACATA
Organism: Aphelocoma coerulescens; assembly: GCF_041296385.1. Classification (NCBI taxonomy): domain Eukaryota; kingdom Metazoa; phylum Chordata; class Aves; order Passeriformes; family Corvidae; genus Aphelocoma; species Aphelocoma coerulescens. The sequence continues at coordinate 10,983,037 of NC_091031.1, read as the reverse complement.
CTTTGTTCTAGATGATGGTAACAAGAGAAACAAGTAAGAAAGACACCTTCCACTATCCCAGGTTGCTCCAAGCCCTGTCCAGCCTGGCCTTGGACACTTCCAGGGATCCAGGGGCAGCCACAACTTCTCTGGGCACCCTGTGCCAGGGCCTCCCACCCTCACAGGGAAGGATTGTCTCTTATCCTGTCACTTCAGACCCTTGTCCCAAGTCCCTCTCCAACTCTCTTGGAGCCCCTTTAGGCTCCAAGGGGCTCTGGGGTCTCCCCAGAGCTTCTCTTCTCCAGGCTGAAGAACCTCAGCTCTCTCCTGAGCTTCACCTTCAGTTATCAGGTGTCTGTGCATCTGCACCACATGTAGGAGCTGGTGGGAACTCCTCCCCACCCTCCACATCAAACCTTGTCCTTGCTCCTGATCACAAAATCATCACAGCCGATTCAGAAGGGACAGCATCAGAGCTTGTGTGCTGCTGAAGCCATTTGGCCACCAATGTCCAGCCACACCTCTGGAGCTACTCACAAACAGCTGCTGATTCCTCACCTCTCCCCATCCCTGCAGGGACCTGACCCAGCTGGTGCCTTCCCCACCCGACTCACAAGGCAGGAAGTGGCAGGCAGGCAGTGGCAGGGATCTGCCAGGGAAAATGGGGACATGCCCACTCCAGGTGTCCTCCCGTGGTCCTGGTGACACAGCCTGCACCCCCAGGGGCTTGGGAACCGCAGCACACAGGGATGCTCACCCCCACACACCACAAAACAGAGCGCTGGCACGGACACTGAGTGCCCTGCAATGCTTTGGGTGAGCAGCAACTCAAAAACCCCAATGCATCTGGAAAAACAACAGGGAAGGGACTGGCGTGGGATAAGCAGCCAGGTGACACACACTGACACAGCCACCCCGTGGCTTTGCTTCATCCTCCAGCTCACAGATACTCCAGTCAAACCTTGTGTCCAGAAACAGCCTTAATTCATGAAGTGGATGCACGAGATCCCCCGGTGAACCTCCTCACCTGTGATACCTTCCTTTGGCTCTGTCCCCAGCTGCAATACCCCAGCAGACCTGTCCCTTAGCAGCTATGTGCAGAATCCCAAGACATATGGAAGAACGGGTACAAGACATGAGGGAAAGACAAGAAATGTCCCAGCTGATGGAGTGTCCCTCCCCAGGGAGGCCTGGGCACCGCTTTCACTCGAGCGCTCCACCCATGCAACTTCCAGCTCATTTCATCATTTGCCCCTCTGTCTATTCCAGAATTCCAGGTGCTACCAGGAGCAAAACTCCACTGGAGAGGGGGAGAGGAGAAAGCAGAGCACGAGGGCTGTACCTGATGCCAGGAAGTCGTTCACCAGCACCAGGAACTGCTCGTCGGCCACCTGCGCGTCGCTCAGCAGGAACACGGAGCCCACGCTCTTCAGCCCGGCCTTCAGGTACAGGTTTGCCAGGTCTGCCTGCAGGTGGGGAACCAGGAGGGCTTACAGCTACATGCTGCCAAGCCAGACCCAGCAATGGGATAATTCAGAACTTGCCCAGTCACTGAGAACATCAGCACAGCTGAGGGCTGACACTCAGGGCTGGGCTGGGGCGTTCTCAGGCCTGGCCAGCTCGGAGCACTGCCAGGAGACCCCAGCTCTGGCTGCACCCCTGTGCAGACACACTCCAGCACAGGGAGCTCCTCTCCACGGCACCATGTGGTGCCTGGAGTGTTTCAGTACCTCAGGATCACAGAATCATTTAGGTTGGAAGAGCCCTCTAAGGTCATCGTGTCCACCTGTTCCCCCAGAGTGGCCAGGGCCACCACTAACCTGTGTCCCCAAGTGCTACATCCACATGGCTTTTAAATCCCTCCAGGGACTGGCACTTCACCACTTCCCTGTGCCAGGGCTGGACAGCCCTTTCAGTGGAGAAATATTCCCTAATACCCAATCTAAACCTCCCCTGGCCCAGCCTGAGGCCGTTCCCTCTCCTCCTGTCCCTGTTCCCTGGGAGCAGAGCCCGACCCCCCCGGCTGCCCCCTCCTGTCAGGGACTTGTGCAGAGCCACAAGGTCCCCCCTGAGCCTCCTTTGCTCCAGCCTGAGCCCCTTTCCCAGCTCCCTCAGCCACTCCTGGGGCTCCAGCCCCTTCCCAGCTCCGTTCCCTGCCCTGGACACGCTCCAGCCCCTCCATGTCCTTCTTGTCCTGAGTGTCCCAGAGCTGTCCCCGGCACTGGAGGTGCCCCAGCAGTGCCAGCACAGGGGCCGGGCACTGCCCTGGCCCTGCTGCCACCCAGGACTGGCACAGCTCGGGTGCCACTGGCCTCTTGCCCTCCTGGGCACACCCGGGCTCACGGTCATCCTCCTCCATTCTGTCTCTCAATATGCAACAAGTTCCCAGGGCGAGTTCTGCTCTTTACTTCCTTCCCCTCCACCTCAGCCCTTCAAGCCCCCCACCTTGAGGTCAGGGACGCCGTATCCTTTCCTCAGGGTGATCTGGAAGACCTCCAGGGAGCTGAGGAAGGCTGCCAGGCGGGTCAGGCTCTGCTTCCCGGTGCCGCCCACGCCGACCAGGAGCGCGTTCCCCCGGGGCGCCTCCAGGATGCGGTTGATGCGGCAGCTAAATTGAAGCATACAAAATCTCTCATTAATACGAGTGTTTTCCTATTTCTCTGCCCACTGCTTTTCCATACATATTTTATTCACTAAGAAATTGTATTCTGAGCGGGATGAAGAATGTCCGTCTCGGGTTCGTGGTAGCAGTCGATGCGCATCTCTGCTGAGACCTGTCCAGAGGATGGTGCTGATGACAAAAAGCCCCAGTTTGGTGGCAATTCAAAATGTGCCCAGTTTTTTTCCACCTGCCAAGTCCTGCTGGACAGAACAATGTTCAAGTGAAGGCCTGGGTATCTTTGCAGGGAGGGCAAGGGGAAAAGGACATTGATATGCAAAAACTGAGAGCAAAATTCAAGGCTCTGATCCCCCTCCCCAGGAAAGGCCTCTCTTCTCAAGGCATCTGGGATTTGTGCACTGCCCTGCTCTGCACCACAGCACATTCACACATGGCTGGAATGGCACAAGCCTACCCAGAAAACAATCTGTATTCCTTAGTTATCCACACCACCACTACCTAAGAGTGAGATTTTCTCCCTCTCACAATGAACTTGCTGTTGTTTCCCAGGCCTGCTCACCTGTCCTGTCTGAGATCCTACAGTGAACTCTGTCTGCCTCCCTTTTATCCTCTTTAAGCAAATGCTGCCACCCCCATGTGTTGCCCCCCAGGTGAGGGGGGTTCAGAGGATCCCACCTGTGGAACCCTCACTGTCCTGGGTCAGAAATACAAGCCCTATTCCCCTCTCCACAGCTTTTATTCAGCTCCCTTCACTATTTTCCTAGATTAATCTCATTATTTTTCAAGTAATATTGTGAGAAACACTGCACTGCTTTATTACAACTCCAGTATTTTATAATCTATGCACAGACTCTGACTGATCTTTTTATAATTTTATAACTTAATCATTTACTAATTTCTGTGAAATTATTTCTGTAAAAACAATCCAGTCTGTGAGGAGAACTTCAGCATTCCTGCTCCAAGTTCCCCAGGCCAGCTCTGCCCGTGGTCCCTGCCTTGATGTGCTCCCCAGGGCTCTGTGCTGTGACACAGCCCTGGATGAGGTGACTGACAGGCATCCCCCATGGCCCTACATATATTAAGTCATCAAATGTCTTCTTTTCTTCTATTTTTGCTCCCAACTGAAAACCTTCAGCAAATTCAAGCTGACAGTCAGAAGCTGGTTGAGATGGAGGGAGTTGTGTATTTCAGCCAAATGCAATTTCCAAATGCAGTGAACGGGATTCACTCAGCTCCAGTGAAATTGGGAAGTTGTGCTGGATACCCAAACCTTACTTTCCTCGTTATTCTCAGTGTGAACTGCAGGGGCAGGGCCGTGCTTTGTAAATTCCAATTGCAAATCCCGATTTACAAGAGCAAGAGGAGCACAGGGTCAGTATTCCTGTGACCATTCTGCAGGCAATGCAAGCAGAAACACGCATGGACAGCAGGTTTCATGGGACCTATGGATAGAGGAGGGAACACCCAGACTGTCAGGGAAAATTTGCCCAGCCCAGTGGCCAATGACACAGGTTGGGAGCACTTGGAACAGACCAATTTTGTATATATATATATATATATATATATATATGTATGTGTGTATATATATATATATATATGTATGTATATATATATATGTATGTATATATATATGTGTGTGTATATATATATATGTATATATATGTATATATATATATACGTGTGTGTGTGTAAATGCTACTCCTGTATATGTATGTGTATATATATATAAAATTATATATTAAAAAAAAAACCTTTATATATATATGTATTTTTGAAAATAAATATATATATATGAATGAGAATTGAAACCACCCACCCTGGTGTGCACCAGCTCAGGGACTTCCTTCCAGCTTAAAGCCCCAAATCTGCACCTCCTGGGACAAGCTTTCCATACAGAATCAGCTCAAGCTCTGATTGCCAGGGTAGCTCCATGTCCTGAAGCCACCCAAGGCCAGCTCTGCATTTCAGCACCCAGAAGTGACTCTGTCTCTGCTGGGATTTCCCCAGGCTGTGTGTGAGAGCTGGAGGTCCCCCCCAAGGCCTGTAAACAGCTTCATAATGATCAGTGGGAGGCTTATTTTCATATAGTCCCACATGTCCAATTTCCAGCTGGAATCCATCTGCACCTCCAGGCATCTCCATGCAAGCAGGTTTTCCAGAGGATCAAAGCAGTTTAAATGCCTGCACCCTTTAAAAGGAGTAGCCTAAATGCACATAATACTTCATACAGAGGAAAATCCCACTAAGGGCCTGTGTAAATGTGGCTCTAAACCAACTGTCAGCACTTAGGGAAACCCCAGTACACCCAGTTCTGTCCTGGCTGGCAAGGGAAGACAATAAAGCACCTGAATGTCACATCTGATAAATATTTGTGCCACATGCAGAGCTCCAAGGGTCAAAGGTTTCATGACAGCAACCAGACCAAAAAACCACCAGCATGCAGAGCCTCTGGCTGGAAGCCCCAGAGTTTGGGACATTCCTTCCAAACACCAGTTTGGAGCAGTGCAGTGTTTGTGCTGGACACAACACCTGGGCAGGTGAAATGTTGGCTCCCCACCAGCTCCACAGCTGTATTTCTCCCAGAATCATGGAATCCTCAGGGCTGGGAAAGATCATGGTGTCCAACTGTCCATCATGGTCACCACTAAACCACATCCTCAGGTGTCCTGGCCATGTGTTTTTTGAACATTTCCAGGGGTGGGGACTCCACCACTTCCCTGGGCAGCTGTGCCAGGGCTGGACAGCCCTTTCAGTGGAGAAGTATTCCCTAATACCCAACCTAAACCTCCCCTGGCCCAGCCTGAGGCCGTTCCCTCTCCTCCTGTCCCTGTTCCCTGGGAGCAGAGCCCGACCCCCCCGGCTGCCCCCTCCTGTCAGGGACTTGTGCAGAGCCACAAGGTCCCCCCTGAGCCTCCTTTGCTCCAGCCTGAGCCCCTTTCCCAGCTCCCTCAGCCACTCCTGGGGCTCCAGACCCTTCCCAGCTCCATTCCCTACCCTGGACACGCTCCAGCCCCTCCATGTCCTTCTTGTCCTGAGTGTCCCAGAGCTGTCCCCGGCACTGGAGGTGCCCCAGCAGTGCCAGCACAGGGGACGGGCACTGCCCTGGCCCTGCTGCCACCCAGTGCTGTCACCAGCACCCCCACAGCCTTTTCCAGCTTTCCGGCCACTCTGCCTCAGCCTGGAGTGTTCCATGGGGTTGTTGTGCCCCAGGAGCAGAACCTGGCACTTGGCCCTGTTGAACTTCAAATGATTGGCCTCAGCCCATCTTCCTCCATCCCCCCGGAAACTCCACCAAACAATCTGCACAGACAAATGGTGGGAGCATGAAGGCAGAAGAGCCCCTTACACGTGGCACATGGCATCCTCAAACAGCACCAGGTTCATGGCAGCGTTGACTTCGTTGTAGTTGTCCAAGGCTTCCACGAGGATCTGGTTCAGCTCCTGCCAGGTTGGAACTGGCCTATAGCCAGGTTCCCCGAGGCCTTTGGCAAAATGGCAGTAAATATTCATGTGTTTGGCCTGCTCTAAAGTGTCCTCAATGTCCTGTAAAAGAGAAGAAAATAGTACAGAACAAACATAGGAAAACCCACAGCAGCTCTGAGCCACCTCCCCAGGGAACAGCATTTTTACGTCCACACAGTTGCACCTGCATGTGGAAAAGGGGAAAGAGGTACAGGAGAGAAAGAGTGGGAAAGGAAAATCCCCAGTACTGACTTCCCTTCCAATAAACCCATTCTGTTCTGTTTTCATCAGCTTTAGAGCTCAGCAGCCCTCAACACTTACGTCGTAGCACTTCTTCACCATCTCCCGCTGGATTTTATCAAAAGTGTCGTAATCCATTTCCTCAACCATCCTATCCCGGTACACCCGCTCTGACTCGTGCAGGTAGAGCTTCACCAGGTCCTGGGGTTGCTTCAGACATTCAGGGGTAGAGAACAGAAGGCCCTGTGGAGAGCAAGGACAGTCAGGAAACCCAGGCTTGACCCTGAGGGACTCAAGCCCAGCACCCAGTGTGCTGAGTCCCCCTTACAGCAACCTGCACCCAGGTTCTGGGCAAACCCACACCAAACACCCAAGGGAATGTGTCCTGTTGACCCAAAACTCCCAAAGCTGCTTCTCAACCCAGAATGATTTGGATTGGAAGGGACCTTAAAGACCATTCCATCCTCCCCCTGCCATGGGCAGGGACACCTTCCACCACAGCAGGTGTCCAACCTTGCCTTGGACACTTCCAGGGATGAGGCAGCCACAGTTTCTCTGGAAAACCTGTGCCAGGGTCTCACCACCATCACAGCCAAGAATTCCCTCCCAATATCCCATCTAAACCTACTCTCTGGCAGTGGGAAACCATTCCCTGTGTCCTGTCACTCCATCCCTTGTCCAAAGTCCCTCTCCAGCTCTCTTGGAGCCCCTTCAAGCACTGGAAGGCCACAGTAAGGTCACTTCAGAGCAATCCTCAGGCTGAACAAAGCCAATTCTCACAGCCTTTCCTCCCAGCAGAGCTGCTCCATCCCTCTGCTCATCCTGGTGCCTCCTCTGGACTCCCTCCAGCAGCTCCAGGCCCTCCCTGTGCTGGGACCCCCGAGCTGGACAAGTGCTTCAGGTGGGGTCTCATGAAGGAGCCCAGAGGGCTGGAATCACCTCCCTCAACCTGCTGCCCACACCCCTGGTGGGAATGCCTGTTTCCCACATTCCTTTGAAGGTTTACACTCATTACACCCATTTTATCCCCCCACCCAGCCTCCCCTGGCCAGGCTGGGGTCCTGCTCTCAGCAGGTGGGACCCTTCAGAGCCAGGCACCAGCCCAGATGTCCAGTTTGTCCATCCAACCCCATGCCGTGGGTGCTTTGTCAAGAAGGAAAAATAGTTTGTAAATGTTACTGGTGTCTTTTTTTTTTTTTTTAATCAATTAATTCTAATTAGGTGCATTCTGCCTGCAGGAAATATCAGTTGCTGTCTGCTTAGCACAGTGTGTTTACCATGAACTCTATTAAAATGCATAAAAGAATTATATTTCAAAGAGGTGTCGCCTATACTAAGCCTATTAACAGCACACAGGGTTTTCAATGGTATGAATTAAACAGACAGCTTTTATTCCTAACATCTAATTATTTATACATTAAATATTTAATGCATTGACAGCAATGTAAAGCAGGCCCTCTCAGCTCGCTGGTCCATGGCTCAGATTGTTTGGGTTTCACATCTGTCATTACAGCTGTCAAATTATTTTATTTATTCCAGGAAAAAATATATGGTGAGAAAAGCTGACAACTCAAAGAAAGGAAGGAGAAATGCATCAGATCCCAAACTGGTTAAAACAGAATTCAAAATCACTCAATGCCTCTAAAGTCCCTTTAGCCTAAAGACCCCCACACCCCAAAAGCACGAGGGACACGTGGCTGTGGATCACTGCATCTGGGATGGAGCTGGGGCCAACACTGAAGAGATACAAACAAAAAAAGAGCATGGAGAATCTCTTGAATGGAGGAGGAGGAGCATTCCTGTCACTGCCCTCTGGCCCAGCACTGGGATCTGGCAGGATGGTTTCTATTACCCCCCAACCCAATTAAAGCTTCCCATTGAAATGCTTCTGTTCTCTCAAAGCCCAGCTTAACTGGGAGGCAGGATTTAACATGACCCACATCTCACGTCGGGGCTGAGCACAAGTGACAGGCCTGACTCCTCCTGACACTGTGGGGTTATTCACTTGTTCAAGGTCCTGTTCCTGGGTTTCCCTGTCCTGTCATTCCTCCAGCTCCTGTCTGATGGGCAGGCACAAGGCACTGAACTTCCAGGCACCTACTTTGTGAAACAGATGTTAACAAGGACAGTGACAAATCACCAGCTGGGGGTTTAGAACAGGCTATGGTGCTGACCCTTGGTTTGGCTGCTGAGGAATTTATCAAATTTTATTAATCAGCCTGAAACTCTGAAAGGCTCTTTGAGCAGGAACACCAGCTGCTCCAGAGCATGAGACTGCTGGGGAAAACAGAAAAACAAAATCTCGTTGAGGATGGGAAAAACCACTTCTGAAGCTGAACAAGTTCCCTTTGGTGCAGCGGCTGGTAACTCAGTTTCAGTGGTAAAATCAAAGCTGGTTTGGATTGATTTACCAGCTCTTTAAATGCCATCCTGCACTCACAACGCTGAGCACCTGAGAGGACATACTGGTACAGCCACCAGGCTGTCCTGGCTGTGGCACAGCAGCTGAACCAGTTACTGCTCTCCTCTCCCCTGCTCAGGGCCAGCAGCCCACAGAGAATCCACCACCTGCCCCACGCAATCAGAGCTTCCCTGGCTGGTGGGGTGGTGCCATCGACCCCCACACTCACACGAGTGGGGTGGGGCTCACTGGGACAAGCCCAGCTCCACAACAGCCACTGCATGAAGGGCTGAGGTCAGGAGCCCAAAGCTCCCTCCAGTTGGTCCCTTTTCCAGCCAGGGGACACTTCAAACCCCTCAAAATCTGCACCTCCTTCTGGAACTGTGCACCCCTCCCCACTGGCCAGAGGAGGCTGGAAAGTAAATAAGCTTTTGACTGATCTTCCCCAAAGTCACGGGTGATGGCTCTGGAATGCATTCAAAACCAACCAGGAGCTGGGGAAGGGCCCACGGTCACCCCCTTTGCTCAGGGGACACCCCTGCTGTGTCATTACTGGGTGGGACACTGTGTTTGGCTCACCAAGGGCCAGAGGGACACAGCTGCCTGTGACATCAGGACAAACTCCAAGCACCACAGGACCCGAGCTGCACTTACTTGGAAGATATTGGAGAAGTCTCTGAGGTTGAAAACGTAGTGGAACTTGACAGCTGTGGGCAGGAAAGTGGCAGCCACCTTCCGATGCAGCCCCAGGGCCAGGGCAACGAGCTGCTGGGCTGATTTTTGCACAGGCTCTGTGAAATTCCCACTGGCCAGGTGCTGCACTAAGATGGTGCTGTAGATCCTGGACAAGGCCTCCTGATCAGGGTTGGAGAGGGCGAAGACACAGAAGTGACGCTGAGGAAGAGAAAGCGAGACACGGAAAGGTCAGAGAGATGGGCAACCACCCCACAGGTCAGTGCCCTTTGGGGGACCTGCTGTGGCTGGACACAGCACTAAATAATCTTCCACTTCCCAGGAAAGGTTGTCCCAGATGATCCTTCGAGGTCCCTTCCAACCTGGGATGCTCTACAATCCCATGACTTGCAGTGCACCAGAACCATCTCCCCCTTCCAATTCCCCACAGAGGACAGCTGGCAGGTGACACCTTCTGCTGGCTGAACAAGGGGTTTTCGATGGCATTTCACTAGGGAAGCTCAGTCCACGGAAGAGCTGGAAGGTCTGGAGGTCCCACTGAGCCCTGGTGAAGCTCAGTCCTGTCTGTGGAAGGAGCAGGTGCCACCTCCCAGAAGACCTTTTGTTGATTTGGAACTTGCAAAGAAAGGGAACATAGAATGGGTAAGGTTAGAAAAGACCTCCAAGATCATCAAGTCCAACCTTTGAACAAATCCCAAACCATACTGTGAGGTGCCACATCTACTCATTTTTGAACACTTCCAGGGTTGGTGACTCCACCACTTCCCTGGGCAGCAAGTTCCAATGCCTGACCACCAAAAGACTTTCACAAACCATGGTCCAGCAGGAAACACCAGCAAGAGGAAGGTAAAATCTGCCTGTCTGAACCAGTTTTCCTGAGAGTCGTGTCCAGCTGGCTGGGAACTTGTGACTTCTTCCTCCCACTGAGCAGCAAAAGGAGAGGAAACACAAAGAAGGGAGGAAGGCAGCAAATCTGCTGCCTCTCCATCAGGAATTCCAGTCACTGCACAGATCCGTGCTGTTCCCACTGCCACAGGCTCTCCTGGAGCCTTGAGCCTCAACAATCCACCCAAAATCAGGGCAGGGCCGTGCCTGCCGTGGGGCAGGGCTTTACCTGGAGCCGAGGGTTGATGGTGAAGCTCCCCGCAGTGGGGTTCATGCAGGACACGTACTGCACATTGCTGATCTCCTTCAGGGACAGCCTGCTCCTGTCGTACCTGGGGCACAGCAAAAGCCACAGATGGTGACTCCAGCCAGGGCAGCCACCACTGCTGTCCCTTGAGAGTGTCTGTGGGCTGCCAGGACCTTTGTGGCTTCAGGGGGTCATATTCTGCCCCTCTCCAGGGGCAGAGACTGCTGCATGTCTGCACATGGCCCAGCACACAGGGCCCTGCTCCTGGGGGACATCCCGTAGCTGACATTTCCACCAGCTGGCAACAAGTGCTGAGCAGAGCTCTCGGGTCAGACCCAGCACAGAAATTGTGGGAAATCACAGGAATGCCTCTGGTTTGGGCCAGCCTGGGGTGGGGGCAGGCTGCCTGCAGGGAAGGATGGGCGGCTGCTGGCAGAGTTGGGGTGCAGCAGAGCCCCGAGATCACTGCTGGGGCCAGGGCAGCCTGAGGGGACAGGAGCTGTGCCCCTGTCCCTCCTCAGCAGCCTGGGCTGAGCTGCACCCGCCGTGCTGAGGGGTGCAACAGCACAGAGGTGCTGCTGAGAGCGGGGCAGGGAGCCTGGACCTGCCCGGGAGGGGACAGGTGGCACAAGGTGTCCCCCACCACATGGCACTGCTCACACACACACCCAGAGCCCTCTTTTTGCCCAACCTCCCCAACACCCCCAGCCCTGAATTTCTGCTTCCACCCCACCGTCCCCACAGCTGGGAAGCTTTGGCTCAAGTCCAGGCACACACACGGCTGAGGAGACCGGGAATGGCTCCGTGGCTCTGCCTTGCTTTTCCCGGGGGAGAGCTGTGAGTATCCCTGTCCCAGCAGTGCTGTAAGACACTCCAATCTCCTTCCAAAACACTGCCCCTGCTTTTCCTACAAATTACCTCTGCCTGCAAAACGACTGTTTGTTGCTGCCTGACTGAAAACAGCATCAGGAGCTCACACAGCAGGGGCACTCCATGGCCTCCCTCCATGCTCAGCCAGGCAGGGAGCGTTTGCTGGGCACATGGGACACCCCAGGGTGCACAGCGTTCACCCAGAGCCTCCCAGCCAGCTCCAACACGGGATGGGAGGAGGGCTCTGTGCTGTGACTTCACCTCAAACCCCATTCCCAAAAGGGTCTCAGCCCAGCCCCAGCAGGCTCCTACCAGTGGCCATAGTCCAGGTGCTGCCTGAGCAGCGTGTGGGGCTGCACGGTCCCGTAGGCGTCCACCTCAGGCATGTTCAGGTCGTCGATGAAGTACACGAGCCTCTTGGTGCCCGGGGGGCCGTAGTTCCTGCCAGCCTTCTTGTCCAGAGGCTTCTCCAGCACACCTGTAGGGGCAGGAGTGACAGGAGAGGATTGCTCAGCCCAGCCCTCTCAGCTCCACCTGGGAGGTTCAGGGCTTTTTAGGAAGGCAGAGCTGCTCTTGGCACAGGACACTGCTCCCCAGCAGGACAGGGGCTGTTCCCATGCCAGGGGCCCTGTCTGGGGCTGGCAGGATGGTGGCTGTCCCCAGACCCTGCCTGGGAGCCCTGCAGAGCCCCCTTGGGCAGATTTTCGGTCCGACTCAACCCAAATCACCAAGTTTTCAGTGCTTCCTTGCAAACAGAACACAGTAAACTGCTACAAGCCAGGTCTGCCTCAGAGCAAACACAAGCTTGTCATGCACGAGAAAGCCTTTTGCACCCCTCCTGCGTGTTTGTTTAAACTCAATCCTCCTGGCTGAGATTATCCTGATCCCTAGCACAGCCCAGTGAGTCCCCCGGGCTGCCTGTGTCCCCAAGCAGGGACAGCAGTGGCTCGGCACTGGGATGGAGCCAAGGAAATGCTGGAGCACAAAGCCCACGAGCAAAGAAATTTTGTGAAAGAAAATGCATTTCTTACATCTTTTAGACAAAGGAAAAGAGGGGGTTGAGGGCCTGGACAACTTCAGAACAATCAAAATAATATTATCTGTTCAAATGCACCAAAGAGAATTGTAGAATCTCAGAATGGTTTGGGTTGAAAAGGACATTAAAGCCCATCCAGTGCCACCCCTGCCATGGCAGGGACACCTCCCACTGTCCCAGGCTGCTCCCAGCCCCAATGTCCAGCCTGGCCTTGGGTACTGCCAGGGATCCAGGGGCAGCCCCAGCTGCTCTGGGCACCCTGTGCCAGGGCCTGCCCACCCTCCCAGGGAACAATTCCTGCCCAAGATTCCATCCAGCCCTGCCCTCTGACAGTGTGAGGCCATTCCCTCTTATCCTGTCAGGGCAGGCTCAGGTTGGACACCAGGAGGAATTTCTGCATGGAAAGGGTGCTCAGACCTTGGAAGGGGCTGTCCAGGGAGGTTTGGAGTCCCCATCCCTGGAGGTGTCCAAGGAATTCCTGGACGTGGCATTCCGGGCTGGGGACAGGGTGGGTGAGCTTGGACTCGATGGTCTGGGAGGGCTTTTCCAACCTCATGGACTCTGTGAGTCTCTTGACCAGACTGAACAGCCCCAAACACCTCCAAGTCCCCTGATCCTCTCCCCAGCACCACCCAAACCTCCAGATAACCCAACAAGGCTCAATTCCAACACGAGCTGTCCCATCCCCACCCAGTTTTAAGCGAGATCCCGCACGAGTAAGGGAGAGCATAGAGAGAAAATCTCTTTGGGAAGCTCTGGAAAACTCCCATTTGTTTTAGCAGACGGCTGAGGTAACGTGTTGCTCGAGACTGTAGCATTTTGGGAATATTTACAATGCTGGAGTGATATTTAATGCAAATCACCCCACACTGCTGCACAAAATGTTTTATAGCTTATTGATTCCTTTCACTGCAGCCTGAGCAACCTTTACTGCCTCAGTAAGGGGCAAAGCAAACAGCAGCAGCTTTTCCCTGCCTGGATTCTGGGATGATTCCTGGGATGATTTGGATGCCAAGGGCTCTCTTGGAGACCATCCTCACTCCCCAGTGCTCCCAGTGCTCCTGGAGGTGGAGGCAGAATTTGTTTTTTTGGCACAGTGTGGGGCTATCACCAGCCCTGGAAGCAGCTGCACAGCAAGGAGCAGTCCTTTGCAAGGAGGGACAACTGGGAATTTTGATAAAAAACTGGTACAAATGCACACTTCAGCCATTCCTTATCAAGGGTGAAAGTTATTAAGGAAAATTTATATTCCCTTTTTTTTTTTCAGACCACAAATCTTGCAAAGCCCCATTTGTTTCCTGCTTGGGTGCCCTGCAGACAGGCTGGTTACCCACGAAGAACTCAGCTGTTTTCTCACCACAGACACTTCTGCACAAAGGCATGAATTGTGCTGAGAAAAATGATGGATTTTCCCTCAGTGGAGTCTCTCTCCCCCTTCAATAAAACCACAATATTTGAAATTTCTGGTAGCAAGTCAAATTAAGTGTTTCAAATAAGCATTTAATTTAAATTTAATTAGGCCTTAATTAACATACAAAATCAGCCCTTTTCGAGGTTAAACAAGGATGCGGGAGATTCATCACAGTGAAATGCAATTACTGGGGATGAAGTGACATGTTTGTGGAAGTTGCATTTTAATTCAAAGCCTATCCCACAATAATCCTGAAGGGTCCCTGCTCTGAGCTCCTGACACAGCCCCTCAAACACTCACTGCACACCAGACTGGCCAAGTGTGGATCCTCTCACCCTGATGGCCAAGGTGGAAACGTTACCCAACCCCAAATAAACCAACATTTATTGTCATTTTCTCAAGGAAGATCTGGAGTGGGAAGGTGTGGAATGAGAGCAGGGCTACAGCTGATGGAGGAGCAGAGGTCCAAGAGGGCATGAAGCAGCACAGCAGAGGTCCAGGCTCCACAGGAAGCGGGATTTGGTCACAATACACCAAAGAAAATCCCCAAACTGTGCCCAGGTTTGGGCACAGAGAGTCTGGCTCCTTTGAACCCCTGTCCACATAAAATTCTGTAAGCCACAGGCCCACAAGGATGGTTTGAACCACATCCCTGTGCTTCCCCTAAAGAGTGCAGCTCTGAACTTTAAAAATCTCTGTCCCCACAGGCACCTCGACTAAGAATTCCTGGCTTTCAGGTCGGCTCCTTCTAAAGTAAATAAAAATTAAAATCCCAAACTGCTTCGGATTCCCATTTTACAAATCTAAAGAGGCACCTGGTGGGGAAGAAAAAAAAGCAGCCAACTGACAAACTCCACAAAATGGGGCAAATTAAGTAAAAAATGAGCAGTAGGGAAGGATGCCAAGCAGCATAAATCACACTGCCCTGCTATGAAGACGTGCTGGGCTCTGCAGAGAAGGAAGGGGCGGGCTCAGCCCGGAGCTCAGAGCAACAGGGACACCCTGTACCTGCCCCACACCTGCTCACACTCACCTGGGCAGCTGAGCACACACAGCTCAGCCCCCTCCCCAGCCAAGGGCACTTCCTACCCCAGGAGGAGGGGGAAAAGGGAGGTTGCAACCATCACGCTGCCCATGGCTGCGAGATTGGCCAGAAGGGGAGGTTTTACCCATTTTTTGCTTGAAGGACAAAGGGCTCAAATGATTTGCTGTGTGCAGAGGCACCAGCAAGTCCAGGAAGCCTCCCAGCCTGCCCCAGAGAGCAGATGTGGCCCCACAGCGTGGCCCCAGAGCATGGGTTGGGGCTGTGCTGTCACTCCTCTGCCAGCAGATCGGCCTCAGAGAGCAATTTTAAACTGCAAAACCTTCCTGAAAATGTTTGCAGTGCTGGGAGCCTGGCAGAGCAGGGATGAAGCCAGGGACACTCATGTTCCCAGCTGGCACCACTCAGCCAGGAACAACCCAAAGAGGGAAGGTTCATCCCTGGTCTGCTTCACAGAATCACGGAATGGTTTGGGTTGGAAGGGACCTCAAAGCTCATCTCATTCCAACCCCCTGCCATGGGCAGGGACACCTCCCACTGTCCCAGGGTGCTCCAAGCCCCAATGTCCAGCCTGGCCTTGGGCACTGCCAGGGATCCAGGGGCAGCCAGAGCTGCTCTGGGGAAGTAGGAGACAAGCTCAGTTGGTCAGAACATGGTGCTCATAATGCCAAGGTTGTGGATTTGGCTCCCAGATGGGCCATATCCTTAAGAGCTGGACTTGATGATCATTGTGGATCCCTTCCAACTCAGAATTTTCTGTGATTTCAGGACATTTAGGTTAAACCCAGCTGCATAAAGGAAGCAATTTGGTTCATAGTGACTCGCAGTTGTAATTCAACTCAAAACAAAACCAGGTTGCTTCATTAGTGGTTAATACATAAATGTCAAAGTATTTTCTCTCTCATTGGACACCATTGCAAAATGAGACACCTTTCAAGAAATTCCTGCTTTTTCTTCATCTCTGAAGAGACTACACAGCAAAACTGACCCTACCTCAGTCTCAAACTTAATTTTTCACTGATGTTTCCAAATCCTCATCAGTGATATTCTCATGGACTTCACTGGGGCTGGGAATTCCTTGGGGGTCTGAGCCCCCCAAGTCAGCAAGCTCTGTACTCCTGGGGAGGGGGTGTGGGACCTGCTCCAGGGGCCACGCTGGGCTGTGGCAGGACAGGACAGCCCCAGGAACCAGCCCTGGCTTCCAGCCTGCACATATCCATTAGCACCATCCTCACTGCTAATTGGGATGCAATTCCCATCATTGCACCCTGAGGACAGTTTGGATCCTCTTCAAGAAACCCATCCTATTCAGCACAGGCTTAAATTCCAGCATGTTAGAGGCACACTTCAAGTCAAATACAAGGCGTTAAAACTGCAGCAGATTGAAGCCTGGGCTTTGGCACAGCCCTGAAACAGAGTGGTGGGGTTTAGAATGCAAATGCTCACATTGGAAGATGGCATCTCCACAAAACCAGGGCTCTGCTGAGCAGAGAGTTTCACTGTGGGGTCGTGGGCATGGGCAGCTCACCCACGGTCTTTCCTTGAGCACATCCCGCTCCAAACCCCAATGGATGCCCCAGGAATGTCACAGAATCCCAGAATTAACCAGGCTGGAAAAGACCTTTGAGGTCATCGAGTCCAACCTGTGACCCATCACCACCTTGTCACCCAGCCCACGGCACTGAGTGCCACATCCAGGCTTCATTAAACACCTCCAGGGACGGTGACCCCGCCACCTCCCTGGGCAGCCCATCCCAGTGCCCAGCCACCCCTTCTGTGAAGAAATTCCTCCTGGTGTCCAACCCCGGTGCAGTTCAAGAGCCAGCCAGCAGCTTACCTTGCAGCATGGCAGAGGTGGTGTAGTAGTTCAGGGGGACCTTCTTCACCAGGTACCTGTCGGTGTCCAGGGAGCAGAGCGTGTCCCCCAGCAGCACCGACTTGCCCGTGCCAGCAGTGCCCACCAGCAGCACGGGGCGCCGGCGCTGCAGCAGCCTGGCCACGAGGAACCTCACCCGAACCGTCTCGGCCGTGGGCACCAGGCAGGCCTGGGGGGCACAGCAACCAGGTGAGCGTCCCCAAGCCCTGCCACCACCCCACAGCCACCTCCTGGGAGAGCCAGGAACGGGTAAGGTGACCCCTAGGGAAGGAATGATCCGCTGCTGCCAGACATTCAAGTCCATCCTTCCCGGTGAACTCCTGGGAGCAGCAACTGGATCTTCCCACACACTCACACCTCACTAAAATGGTGACAATTTTCACAAGTCACCTGCTCCCTGTGGTGCTTCTGAAAGGACAACTGGCAACTACCTGAGGAACTCTTTTTCTGGCCCAAATATAAACCCATCTCTGCTTGCAGCCACGCAGAGTGCCAACGTGCCATGGTATCTCAGAGGCTTTGTCCCTGCTCTGTCTCACTGCTTCTCTCTGCACCCTGGGCACAGCAGCTCCCTGCCCCTGCTTTTTGGAAGATGGATGGACGTTGTGCTGTTACAGTCAAAGCACAGCAAAAAGGATGGGCAATTGAGTTGTATCCCACAGAGAATTCCATCAGTGCCTGACCTTTCACCAGGCTTCACTGACACACTAAAACACAGCACCTCCTCCAGCCCAGCAGCCTGCCAGGGGCACCCACCTGCAGTGGCATCTCTGGATCGAATTCAAACTGGGGAATAAGTTTAGACCAAGGCTCAAACTTCTTTGTTTCCGGATCAATGTAAAAGTCAAAGACTGTGCCCTGAGAAGGAAACTTGATTGTCTTGAATTCTGCCACCCACCACTTGCTGAACTCCACTCTGTAGTCCACGAGCTGCCAAAGAGAGGAGAAAAGAGGCAAATCTGGAGAAATTCATTAGAGATGGAGAATGTTATTTATCTCAGTTCACCAGAGTGGGATTATGCCTTAAAATATATTCCACAGCATAACAACCTTATCCTTTTTCCTATTATTAAGTCTAATTTTTCACTTTCTTCATTTTTCCTCATCACTCCTATTTATTCCCCTAAATAATGCATCCTCTGTGCTGATCACTCCTGGTGTGCCTGAGATCAGACAGATGGATCAATTTGAAAGAGAGAAATACGTGCCTATGACTAAACAGACACTTGATTGATTTTTGGTGCCTACTTCTTCCAACAGACAAGGACACCACATCCATCTCCATCCATGGCCATGGGTAGTCGGAGCATGCATACCAAATCTCTTCCTTACAAACCACACTGCCCTGCACACACTTGGCTGTTGCTTTCTGGCCTCTTTTCAAGCAGGACTGCAGCCCCCAGTGCAGCAAACCATGGGACAGGGACTGTGCTCCTGTGGCTCAGCTGTTTCCATGCTGCCACAGAGCCCAGCAAGCTCCTGCTTTCCTGCTTTCCCCATTCTCTTATTCCATGCGTGGGGATTTTGAAGCACCTGAACTTTGTTTTGGGAGCTGGGGTGACAGTTTTTGCTTTAGATACTAAGTCAGGATTTGCAGAATGTGCTTAGTCCCCTTCCCTGCCTCAGGTTTCCTCTGTGAAACTGGGCCAGTCACTGTCTGAACCTTTCCTATGCAGAGCACAGGGACTGCAGCCCTCAGCCCTGGGGAGAAGCAGGGGGGAAGGAGGGGGAAAGTGCTGCTAAAAAGATGTCTGGGAGAGAGCAGACACATCACTGAGCCAGTTTTAGCAGCAGTTTGCTCCTGGGGCATCTCTACTAGGTCTCTCCTCCCCACAGCCACCCCAGAGGCTTTCCTGGGACCAAGTGGCACCTTGGACTGCTCAGCCTCCAGCAGGAAACCTGGCTCTGAACTGGGTGTCCTCTGCAAAGCTCCCTGAGCCACCACACATCAAAAGACCAGAGGACTTGAAAAACACATTATTAACATCCAGGATTTTGCAGTCTCGTGCTACCCAGAGAGGCAGAATGACTGTAATCCCCTTTCTCCTGTCGTCACAACTCCTCAGCCCGGCAGCAGAGCAGGGATGTGCAGCGCTGCTAAAAGCTTTCCCACAGTGGTGCTGGGAGGGGCTGCCTGCCCCCCTGAGCCCTTCAGTGGAGCAGTTCCAGCCCCAGATCTATTGCCAGAATGGTGTCGAGCTCACACTGCTTCCCTTAACAAAAACCCCATACGGATTTCTGCTAATTTCAGAGCCTGGAAATGGCAAACCTATCATCTGTTGTTATAGAGGGGCCCCGCTCCCCACTAACAAACGCCGAGCAGTGGGAAGCCTTCCAGCCCGTTTCTCCTGACATTTCAGCAGCAAAAGGTCACCAGGAAGGGCACCTTCAGCAGGGAGCAATAAACAGCTTTTATATTGGATCATTTTTCATCAGGCTCCCCCTCGCTCGGACGCTGTGTGCTCACGCTCCCCTCCCTGACATTTACAGAGCACCACGGGCAGCAACGTCCGGCATCCTCCCGGCAGGATGCTGAGCCTGCTCCCAGCTCCTCCTGCCACACCCCCAGCTGTGCCAAGGCCCTGCCATGCCAGGACTAACTGCACTGGCACGGGAACACCGTGTCCCAGTGCCACCGACCGCGCTCCAGCCGACCCGCGAGGGACTGAGGCAGCAGCTCGTCCTGCTGGGCACGGGCCAGCTGTGCCCCCCAGGCTCGGCTGGGCTGGGCTTTGGAGTCACCCTGCACTGACAAAACCAAGGCTGTGGTTTTCCCAGCTGGCACATCGGGAATGGAGGGTTAAATCCTCCGCAGATCCAGGAAAGCTGGTCTCAAACTCCATGGCCTCGGGGTGGTGGCACCAAGGGAACACCACGCTGAGCTTGGCCAGTGCTTATCCCTGAAATACCGACTGCCCTGCCCTGCTGAGCACCCCTGCCTCGTGTCATTCTACCAGGAATTGAGGATGGCCAGCTCTCATCATCCCCCTGTTGTTATTAATCCTGGTGACAGAGCTGGTTTGTGCCACAGAGCCCAGCATTTACCTGCACAGTCAGGTGGCTGGGGAATGCTCCACTGATGGATTCACCTGATAAATCCATCTTAATTTGATCACTTTATGCACATCCACAACCTCCATAAATTAGTATTTCTCCCCAGTGAAATGTTTCTGCAGAAGCAAACACCCTCCACCCTGTGACCCCACAGCCATTCTCCAGTGTCACCCCTTGGATAATGAGGTCTTTCATGAAAGGGATTGTTTAGTTCAGGTCTCCAGGTCAAACAGCATCACTGACACAGCTTTAGGCTGGGGGAAAGTAGAAAAAAGTAGGAAAAAAAAGGCAATAAAAGGCTTCTTGAAAGATGCTGATGTGGCACCTCCCTTCTTACCTGATCCTGAAACATGGATCCACCAAAGGCCCAGACAGCAGCAAAGACAAAGTAAAGTTCATAAAGCTCCTTGGGACAGTCTGGAGGGGTGTTCTCCTCTGTCAGGAGGCATTCCAGGAGGTAGCACAGCATCTGAACCATGCTCTGCTCAGGAATGGGAATAATCTTCTTAAATCTGAGGGATAGAAATTGAAAACATAATTGGGAAATATAATTGGGTGAAGCACCAGGGTTGCTCCCAGCCCAGGAAGGCTTTGCCAGAATATCAGCATTTTCCTTGTCAGCAGTGAGTGTCTCATTCCCTGGAAAAGCACTAAGGAGAACACCCATCCTCTGCCTGGACCCGCTGGCACTGGCACACACGCACGTAATAACAGTAATCAGAAGTTTCAAGCATTTAAAAACTTTGATCCTCTTGAAAAGAAGTAAAATCGAGGAGTTGCTAAAGGCGATGATTTCCTGGGAGCGTGAGGAGTTCAAAAGCGGTCAAATAGAGGAGTAATAAAATAAAACCTTTCATCTTGCCATTTTACATTCGTTTAAGCTACACTTACAGAATTCCAAACTAATGTTGTAGCAGCACTGAAGTCCTCCATAAAGTAATTAGAGCTATTTGAAAGGTTGGTTCTACAATTTCTGAATTAAGCAAGCTCCCAAAATACTCTGCTCGGGGCTGGTGCAGCTAATCCTGAGGATTTCATGGTCTGACAATTGTTCAGCAGAGAGGGCTGGAGATGCTCGATGGGCTTCGCTGCCAACAGCTTTAAAGTTTGGGCACCCAGAGAGCAGCTCCCCAGCAAGATTCCCAATTCCCAGTCCCAAGGAGCAAGACTGGCACTGCAGCAGCTCCTCCTGACACCCCTTGGGGGCTGCTGGTGCCCAGGTTCAGTTTCCACTGACTTTTCTTCTTTCTTTTTTTTTTTTTAAATGAAACTGCAGGTATGGGCAGCAAGCAGAGGACGGAGAATCATAAAATCATGGACTAGTTTGGGTTGGAAGTGACCTTTTAAAGGTCGTCTATTCCACCCCCTGCCATGGCAGGGACACCTCCCACTATCCCAGGTTGCTCCAATCCCCGTCCTTGGACACTTCCAGGGATCCAGGGGCAGCCACAGCTTCTCTGGGCAGCCTGTGCCAGGGCCTCCTCACCCTCACAGCCAAGAATTTCTTCCTAATCTAAATTTTACCTTGTTAAACCATCATCCCTTGTCCTATTTGTCATGTTCAGTAGTCAGTGTCCAGCCATGAAACATGCCCAGGCTGGATGCCCACAGATGGACTCAACTGTGCTCAAATGCTTCAGGAAAGAAATCCAAGAGAGGACTGCCTCTGGAGCAACCCCACCCTCTCACACCAACACCAGCTTCCTGCTCATCCCCAAGGGGCAGGAAAAGATGTGGGGAGAGGATAAAAGAGGATCTGCTCTCTCCATCCTCCACACTTTCTTTCAGCAGTGGTCTGAAATCTGCTCTACTGAAACATAACTTGTGCAGTGAACTCTGCTCTGGCCTGACACCTCAGGAGACTGGGAAGACTTCCTCTTTAGCATCTCCTGCATTTACCTTCCAAGAGATACAGGACTGATACAAGCAGAGGAACCACCAAATCAATATCCAAGGAGAACCAGAGCAGACCAACCAAGCACAGGCAGGAGTGTCAGCCGCCCCCTCACCCCACTGCTTCCTGGAGCTGAAGCCAATGACACTCAGGGCTCCTGGGGACAAGGAGGACACTGGGCAGCCCTGGAGCACAGCCCCAGCACCGCTGGTCTGGAAGGTGGTGAGTGACCTCCTGCCCTCGCCAGTGGAGACAGAACCAGCCCACAGTGGTACCTGGTCCTGAGGGTGTCCAGGCAGACGGGCAGGTACTTGTCAAACAGAATGGTCAGGTTGGCTCTCTCAGACTGCACCTCTCGCCGGTCAATCCAGCTGCTCACAGCGGGACTCCAGCCCAGATCCGAGGCATTGATGTAAAGGATCCCTTGAGGTGCAGGAGAAAAGAGAAGAGTAAGGACACAGCAGATCATCTCCCTTTCTCCTCCAGAAACTTTCAGCTACTCTCACACAGCTGAAACCCTGTCAAACACACCTGGTCCCTCATCACCTGCCCCTTCCTCCTGCCCCACTGCAGAGGGGAAGAGTGAAGAGATACAACTCAGGAAACCAGGACAGCTGTCATGACCCTGCCCCAAAATCAGAATATGCTGTTGCCTGAGCCATGTTATTGCTCTGGGCCCCAGGCACCAGGGAACAGCTTCATTCCCCATTCCCATCAACTTCTCCAAAAGATCAGGAGTTCTTTGGGATAGAGATGGGCTCTCCTCATCAGGGCCATGCAGAGCTGTGCAGGAGTGCTGTCTCAGCAGTGCTGCAGCCATGACCCCACAGCAGCAGTAGGAACACTCCGAGTACACCCCCGAGATGATGCCAGCTCTCCGTGTGGGCTCAGGATTCTCCACGTGTCCGTGTGCTTCAGGAACACACCCTGCACACCATGGGCAGCTGTGCTCCAGGCTGGGAGCTTTCAAAGGGACACCAAAAGACTGATTAAGAGCCCCAGATGCCACCTGCTGCACGGTGCAGCCCAGGCAGGACTCACCTGCCCGGGACACGGTGGCCGGGGTGGCCGTGCGCAGGTGGCTGATCTCGAACAGCAGCCTCATCGTGGGGTTCAGAGGGATCCTCTCGTTGCTGGCCAGGGTCAGCACCTGTATGTGCAGACAGACAGACAGACAGACAGCCTAGAGCTCTCCCAGGAACAGGAATGAAGAGCGTTCAACACTCGGCACTGCTGGGCTTGGCTGCCCAGCCCAGCTCCTCGAGGCACAGCAGCTCTTGGGCAAAGGGCTGCAGCCCCAGCAGTGCCCAGCAGGACAAGGGGGATTCTGCCCCTCTGCTCTGCTCAGGTGAGACCCCACCTGCAGAGCTGCCCCAGCCCCGGGGCCCAGCACAGGGAGAAGCTGGAGCTGCTGGAGAGAGCCCAGAGGAAGCTCCAGGATGAGCAGAGGGATGGAGCAGCTCTGTTAGTTCTCAGACAGGCTGAGAAAACTGGGGTTGTTCAGCCTAAAGGAAGACCTAGGGTGATCTTACTGTGGCCTTCTGGTACCTGAAGGGGCTTCCACAGGAGCAGGAGAGAGACTTTGGACAAGGGATGGAGGGACAGGACACAGGGAATGGCTTCCCACTGCCAAGGGAAGGGTTAGATGGGATATTGGGAAGGAATTCCTCCCTGTGACGGTGGGCAGGCCCTGGCACAGAGTGCTCAGGGAAGCTGTGGCTGCCCCTGGATCCCTGGCAGTGCCCAAGGACAGGGATTGGAGCAGCCTGGGACAGTGGAAGGTGTCCCTGCCATGGCAGGGGTGGGAATGGGATGAGTTTAAGGTCCCATTCTGTGATGCCATAACATGATTTCTGCCAGACATTAGAACGATCCTTCTCTCTTCCACAACCCAGAATCCAAAGCATTCCCTCAGGGTGGGGAAAAGGTACAGAACCATGTCCCTACCCTATTTTCAAAGGGCCTGAAGTTCTGATCAGGACAGTTGTGATTACTCGAGCACAACTCTCCAGAAAAGGGCAATTCCAGAGAAAACAAGCTCTAAGCTATTTCCCTCATGCACCATTGCCTTTATGCAATATTGTTTGCTGTGTCTGAAGAAACCCCAACTGCATTATTCCGAGAGGTGTTATTCCAGCATCTGCATTTCTCCCAGGCTGAATCCCACCCGACCAGCAACGCCTGCTTCTTTCACCTTATATCCACTACCTTATTATCATCCATCACAGTGTTAAGAGATTCAATCCACATCGGATCAATATCTCCATCCAGTACCATCCACTTGGGACCCTCATGTGAGATGTTGGCCAGCTCTCGCATGATTGATGAAAACAGTCCTGGGAGGGAGACACGAATGTGTTGATGAACACTGAAGTTGTCACCTGCTCTAACAGACTTTTTCCAGCAAATCCCTAAAAATTATGCTTTCCCCTTAAACATTCATAACTCTTTGCATCTTGACATGAATAATACTATGTAATGATATCTGCTTTGAAGAAAAAAAAGCATTATCAGAGTTACTATCACTGAGAATGACTGTGGACCTACACGAGCTTCATTCCCACTGAAAATCGTAAGGCATAGGAAAATGCAGAGCAGATACTCAGAGGAAAAAAAAAAAGACACAAACTACACAATGCAGAGAAAATCATCTGAACACGCCTTGAAAATTCTGTTTTTTTTTTTTTTTTGTGGCTTGAAGTATATTGGGGAAATCAAGATTCTTTAAACACTGGGTCATGGCTTTAGTGAGACTGAGGGGAGAACAAGCCCAAACTGACATTGAGTGACAGAACAAAATGTCAGTAAAATCAAGGAGACAGAGAGGATACAGAGTCTCAGGGGGAGTAAATAATGAATGTTAAGAAGAGCGAGAAGCTGGGAACAGAGCAGAAGTACTGCAGGGCAAATGAGAGCTCCACAAAACCATCACTCTCCTCCACATGAGGAAATACCTAGGGAAAGGCTGGTCTGCATGAAGGAACATCAGGCAAACACTAAAAACAGCCTCTCTTGCTGTGAATTGTGACAGGAATGCTCTTTGTTTCTCCAGGACAAGCCATTCCCTTGGGATCCAGGCCAGGAACGGCCGGTGGCATTGCATGAGCGGAACACAGAACAGCTCAGCCGAGATGGGGGCAGGAATAACACCTCCCTGGCTCTGCCTGGACTCCATTCCTCACACTGGACACAGCCTGGCAACCACTCCAGCACCATCAGTGCCAGCAGCAGCTCCTGCCTGAGAGCATCAGTGCCTCCCTCACACCCACCACGGCAGCAGCTGGAGGGAAGTGCTCCTCTCCCAACCTCGGGCATCCACACCACAGACAGGTCTTGGGATTTGAAAGGAGTTTGGTTCTACAAATAGCACTTTTAGGATTCCCTTGTGGGATCTTTTCCCACCTAACATGGACCAACTTTCCAGCTGCTGGCAGTGAAATGAGTGACAGGATGAACTCGGGAAGAGGAAAAGGAGGAGCTCATCCATACGGGGACACATCCTCTCTTGTCAGGCTGTGCTGAAAATGGCCTGGCTGGTCTTTGACATCAAGAAACAACATCTTCAGGAATGGTTAATGCAGAAGATGTCTGCCATCAGAGAGGAGTCCTGTAAGTTCTCTTGAAACCTTAGAGGATTGACAACACTGGACAGCCACCTGCCAATGTCCCCCCTGCTGTCCAGTGCCACCCACAGTCCCTGATCCACAATCCCCAATGTGCAGTCCTCTCTGCAGGGTGCTGGCTGCATCCCGCACTTCCCTCTGTCACTTTGATTCAGGGTCCCCAATGATAATTAAAAAGAATTAACCCTGGCACTGGAGCAAAGCATGGGCCAGGGGAGGTGGTGGCAGCTCCTGGGGACCTCTGGCCGAGGATGATTTATGGAGCCATCCTCCCTCACCTCCCCCACGGCTCCCAGAACAGCTACACACAGAAATCAAAGCTGCCTTTCTGGATTAGTCACAACCCAACGTTCTCACTCCACATCTCTGTAATCTTTCAGCAGGTTTTAAATGCTCATCTTATCCTCCTCAGGAGCAATCAGGATCAACAGCCTGGCAAGCGTCGTGTGCTAGAGATCAGGCAGGGATATTTAGTGGAAAAACACCTCTCAAAGGCTGCTGGGAGTGTCCAGCCATGGAAACCTGGTGATGGCACTTTTTGGGAGGCCCCAGTGCACAGCACAGGGCAGGAGGGAGCTCTTCCATCAGCAGCCCAGCCCCAAAAAACAACTAACCCTAACCCTAACCCTAACCCTAACCCTAACCCTAACCCCCTAACCCTAACCCCCTAACCCTGCCCCAACTAGGAACTGGGAAGTGTTGGTGTTAATGGACATGATAATTATCCTTATGGCAAAAGGATAAATTCCCACTGATGACCGAAAAGCTGTGACACCCTCCACATCCTTCCAACAGCAAACCCTCCCACGGCTGGGAGCAGCAGCCGGGCTGTGAGACCTGCACACAGAGAACCATCATCCTTCTGCCACTCAGGAGGATCATTAAAAACACCCTTTTTATCTGCAAATTCACACATGAAATGATATTTACCATCTTTCCACTCTCTTGTTGCTGGGTTAATGACGCCGAAAAGCTCGTCATTGGTGACGGCCTTGGGGTTGAGGTCTGTCCAGACAGGACGGCGTTTCATCCTCTGGTAGGTCCTGTGCAGGGACCTCAGCACCTGAGACTTGCCCGTGCCTGCAGAGCCCACCACGAACACAGAGTGCCGGACACTCAGCAGCTCCTCCAGCTGCACCACCTGGGGAAACACCCCCAGAGCTCACACAAAGATGCCAAACTGAAGTTCAAATGTGCAAAAGCTGGCCTAGGGGAAAGAGTCTCTGCCCCTGCACGGCCGGGGATTGGAATGAGATGTCCTTTCAGGTCCCTTCCAACCCAAATCATTCTATGGAATTAGCTCTCATTGGGCCTCTTCTGCAGAAATTTGTGACCCAGAGACACAAAGGGATTTAACCCCAAGTTTGGCCTGAGCACTCTAACCATGATGGGTGAAATCCTGAGCAGGCAGGCAAACCTCCAGCACTGTGTGACAGCCACCAGCCAAGGAGGCTCTGCTCTCCAAGGGCTGCATGTGCACAAGCCTACAAGAGTCGGTCTCTTTGTAAATCCAGGGAAGAGGCAGCGCTGGCTTTAGGAGCAGCTGCAACTGCACCAGACCCTGTCTGCAAGGGGAATATTGTGGCTGCTCCTTCCCTGGAAATGTCCAAGGCCAGGTGGACAGGGCTTGGGAGCAACCTGGTCTAATGGAAGGTGTCTCTGCCCATGGCAGGAGTGAGCTGAGCTTTAAGGTGCCTTCCAACCCAAACCATTCCATGATACTGTGATTGTGCAGAACCCTCTTTAAAGAAGCAAAGATGGTTGAGAAAACCCCAATGAGCTGATGATGGCGTAGGTAGAGCAGAATTATCCCTTGGTCTTACTTTGAGCACAAAGTTGTCCTCAGGCTGCAGCCGGAGCTCCAGCACAGCCTCCTTCACCACGGCCTCAAAACCCAGGTCACGCTTCCGAGGCACATCCAGCGCAGGGAACAGGTCCCCAATCAGCCCCATGAACACTGGCACATCGTCTGTCACGATCTTGGGGATGTTAAAGTCACGGAGGGAGCGCATCAGGACCTGCTCCTCAGGCCGCTCGGGGTCTGCACGTTTGAGGGAGCCGGCCACCACCAGCACTGACTTGATGGCCCGCAGACCCCAGTCGTAGTGATCCTACATGGGGGGGAAGAAGGAAATAAAAACAGGGATGGGTTTGTGCCTAGACAGTACCAGCACAGGGGCAAGAACCAGCAGCCCCAGCTGCCAGGCCAGTCAGCAATGGAAATGCAGCCAAATCCATTATCTGTGTCGTGGCCAGAGACCTCCACCAGCCTGAGTCAGCTGGTCTCCATTTCAGAAGGTGAGCTTCCCACCAGGGACAGTACTAAAGAGTCAAATATTTCAGCTGTTGTGCCATCACATGGGCTCAGAGCTGGCACTAATTCAGCAGGAGGATTTGTGCTCTGGAGACCTAAGCAATTTTTTTCCCTAAACCCTAAAGCAGTTTGCTTGGCCTTTGTGCATGTTAAGCAAGGCCAGCCAGAGCCCTGGATCTGCAGGAGCTACTGAGGTGAAAGGCTTGCTAGTCCATTCTGAGGCCTCAGACACCCAAATTTCTCCATCCTGCCCATCCCCAGGTTACCAGGCACATTTGGTCCTGGGCACAGTCAACCAAGAAGGGGCAGGGAAAGGAAAAGGGGCACTGCTGAAAAGGAATCCTAAAGAGGCATGAGAGGAACTCAAGCCAACAAGCAAGTCCTCCTATTTCTGCTCCAGACCCTGCAGAGCACAGCCCAACAGCCTGACTGATTCATGTGGGAGGCCACAGCTCCCACAGGGCCTCCACCTGCACAGCACAAAGCTTCCGTGACAAGGCAGAAACCCACCCAAGCTGATGCTGGCACAGCCAAGATCAGGGTTTCCATCTGGAGCCCCGACTCCACTCACCACTGGCCCCAGCTTTGATCTATGCAGATGATGACGAGTTAAAATCTGATTAACCAGAGTTTTGCACTGGAAGTGACCCCGCATGGTCAACACTTGACATGAAAGAGAAGTATTTAGTTGGACTAAGAGAGGAACAGTCACCATGAACCCCTCGCAGGCAGGAGAATCAATAGGAACTAAGAGACTGGAAAGCAAAGGGTCACTGCACACTGCCCCAACCTTGGTGGCATTTGAAAAGTCTCACTAATGCAGCTGGTTAAGTGCTTTTGTCCCTGCAGATCCTCTGGGAGGAGAGCAGTTTGAAAATGCCATAGCTCTGACGATCACAAACCCTCCCTTCTCCCAGCAGCTGCCACAAAGGCAGTCAGGAACTGAACGCCGTGAAGCTTCAGCCATGGGGATGCATGGCAGAGTGTCACATTCCAGATTTGGGGGATCCAGAGCACAGCACAGGGCTCACCTGCTTGGACAGGAGCTCCTTGCAGAGCTGGTACAGCGTGATGAACTTCCTGGCTAAGGCCCGGGCCTCGAGGAAGCCCTCGGCCACCAACATAATCTCACAGATCAGCTCAAAGTCTGGCACAACCATCGCACAGGGCCTAGGGAGACAGGCAGGAAAGGACTGCAGAGCAAGTGATGGCTACAGAGCTCAAGGGCAGTGGATTTGTCGCTTTCTTTTCCACATCCTCTCCAGTGAGCCACTGGAGACCTTCCCAGTCTGCCCACACTGCCTCTCCCACAGCACAGGACCCCTTGTCCTCCCTGGGCATTCCCTGATCCAGGCCTGGTGCACAAGGCTGAAACTATCTGTGAATCCCCAGTGCAAGCGAATTTCCTAAGAAAATGCAGCCAAACCTGGATGCTCCACAAGACGATTTCTGCCACTCTTATAACACTGGTGACAAAACCTGACCTCGACTCACCTGAAGAGAGCTTTTAAATTCTCAGGCAGCTCGGTTCGTCCTGCATAACCAGGGTTCATGGTGATGAAAATCCCAACTGAGGGGACTAAGTTAATGTCTTCTCCAAGAAAATTGAAGGATTTCTTCTTCTCCCGTATGGCATCCTGCACACTCTTCACCTAGGAACCAAGGCAGAGCTTAGTGCTGGTGCTCAGGTATGAAAAACCCCAGACAGCAGTGCTGCCCTCCCTGCACTTGGCCCACGGTGACTGGGGCTTATCACTGCTCTGGTTTGTGTTTTTATTGACCATATAAAGCCTTACACACTGTTTGGGGTAAATCTGTGTGTTTCCCATCACAATCCAGCTCAGAAAAAGCAGAAAAGAGCTGAAGAGACCGGGCAGTCAAACTGAAAGGAGTTGCAAGAATTTGCTTCATAAGACACTGATGGATGTGGGTGAGGGGAGAAGGAAATGCCTCCAAAGCCACCTGGATCTCACAGCAAAAACCCCATAGGCTAAACCAGCTCTTCAACTTCCCAACCTCGCAGGAGGCCAGAGTTGGAGAGGTGATACAGGGCTGTGGAGGCACCCAGAGCACAACCAACACCCACAGCAGCCCCAAAGAGTCTGCCCTGATTCCCCCCACGCCCCTTCACCCCTCCTCGCACACTGCCCTTCATGACAGCCCAGAGCTCCTGTGCTTGCTCTGCCCCTTGAGGACCTGAATTCCCCATAAAACTTGGCCTCAGCTCTATTGCAAACTGATCCCTTGATATTGCTTTTAAAGATTTTGGGGACATCAGATGCTTAATTTAAACCCAAACCCACAAGGCAGAAGCTGGAAGACCTCCCCTGATACCTTCACTCACTGATATTGGCTGGTCTTTTCTATTTGCCTGGTTGCAGCTTTCTTCTCATCCCCCACTTTCCAATGGGAGTGAGCCCATCACAGCCAGACCACCTCAGTGCCCACCTTCCACTGGATGGAGTGAGCCCATCACAGCCAGGCCACCTCAGTGCCCTCCTTCCACTGGATGGAGTGAGCCCATCACAGCCAGAACACCTCAGTGCCCACCTTCCACTGGATGGAGAGAGCCCATCACAGCCAGGCCACCTCAGTGCCCACCTTCCACTGATGGAGTGAGCCCATCACAGCCAGGCCACCTCAGTGCCCTCCTTCCACTGATGGAGTGAGTCCATCAAAGCCAGACCACCTCAGTGCCCTCCTTCCACTGGATGGAGTGAGTCCATCAAAGCCAGACCCTCCTTCCCAAAGGAGCAGCTCCTTGCAGCCAGCTCACCTCCTTGATAGCATCACTTCATCAAGGAAAGAATCTCTCTCTGCTCGCTGCCCCCAAGTTACACCTGTTTGCCATGCTAAAGCCAAGCAATTAATGGAGTTTCTCTTTGTAAGGACCCACATGGACACGAGCTGCATGACTAAGGCAGCCAATTAACCATCGCCATGGTTACCCTCTAATAGCAGCGGGAGAGGCGATGATGGAGTGACAGCCCTGCCTCTCACTCAGACACGGCTCCAGCCAGGAGCCAGGGAATCATTAGCACTTGAGTCATAGCTGGGCTTCTTTTGTTCAGCTTCCCTTTTAATTTTAACATCCTCAAAGAGGTTTTTCAATGACAACTTTAGACTAGAACCTGGTGGTAGGGAAGCGGAGAGGGAACGACACACAAACTCCTGTACCCAAACTCCTGTACCTGCTGGGACTTCTCTGGGACATCACATGAGGGACAACGATGAGAGAACGAGAGATGAGAGTGAGGAGGTCGTGGAGGGGCTCAGAACAATTCCTTTGACCAAAACGTTTACAGAAGTGCAGAAACTTCTGGGCTCTAGACCTTAATTTCTGCAATGCCAAGCCCCAAAGAGGGTCTAGAAAGAATTCAGCACCTCAGTCAAGCACTGGGATCCCAAAACCTGCACTGGCAGCTGACATTTGGGACCAAAAGAACTTTGACATCTTGGCAACTCAATTTTTGGTACTGAAGTCCCCCAAGACTCAAACCCTTCAGTTCTGCCCCTGTGGGAGCTGGCTGCCTCTGGACAGTGCAGTTGAGCACCCAGCTGCCACTCCAGCTCCCCTGGCAGTTGATTTAACAGGCATTTTCAGGGGATTCCAATGAGATTTAGGATCTGGACAACACCTAGATCCAGAAGGGAGGGAGGGAGGAAGGCAGGAAGGAAGTCAGGCTTGTATTTATCCACAAGCTTTTCACCACTTACCTGTACAGCAACCACAGAAAGGACCTCGACTGAGATCCTGTTAAATTCATCAAAACAGCCCCAGGCTCCTGTCTGGGAAAGGCCTTTGTAAATATTCCCACAAGACTGAAAAGAATAAAAATAAAGTAATATTACAAGAGTGAAATCACAAACGAAATCAACTCCAGCAAAAAATGGATTTGATTTCCCTGCCTGTTTATTTATAGCAATTTACAGTCTATTGTGGGTATTTAGAAAAGTGCAAGGGAGCAGTAGG
The DNA here is from genome assembly GCF_041296385.1 of Aphelocoma coerulescens. Classification (NCBI taxonomy): domain Eukaryota; kingdom Metazoa; phylum Chordata; class Aves; order Passeriformes; family Corvidae; genus Aphelocoma; species Aphelocoma coerulescens. Next base: position 10,951,417 of record NC_091031.1, on the reverse strand, counting down.
CACAACTCAATTATAATATTTATAGCTCTGCACAGTTTGCCACTTGATTTGCTAATTGCACTCTCTCGACATCTCTGCACTCTGGTTCCATTTAAAGGTCACCTGGGCTGAGCTACTGACAGCCCCACTTCCATGAGAGACCTCAGCTGGATAAAATACGATCCAAGGCCATCAAACCCACTGCCCCGTGGAGACCCCAGGGCTCAGCCCCGTGACCCAGCGTTGGCCTCATCCCAGGAGAGGATCCTGAGAAACCAGGAGAGGTCCCTCCCCATGCCTGTGAGTGTGCCAAGAGGGAAGGGATCAGCACAGCCTCGGGTTTGACTGAACAGGCCAGAATTTGTGAAGTATTTCGTATGGAATCTAACAAGGGAGGGGAGGGAAAGGTGGAACAGGGCAGAGAGCACAGCTCAGGTCTCTCCCTCCTGAAGAACCTTGTGCAAGTCTTAGAGAAGAGAAGGGAGGAGGAGAGAAAGCTGTTCAGCAGGAAGGGAGGCAGCAGGGGTGTGAGGAGAGCGGATGGATCGGAGCAAGCCCAGCTGGATGCCTCCCATGCTGCAGGCTCCCTGAGCAGCCCCGTCTGGGGGAGCAGTACCTGGTAGTCCATCTGCTCGGAGCAGTTGAACACGTACACCATGATGCCCAGGGCACGGCCCAAGTCCTTGGTGGTCTCTGTCTTGCCGGTGCCAGCAGGGCCCGCAGGGGCCCCGCTCATGGTCAGGTGCAGAGACTGGGTCAGGGTGATGTAACACCTGCACAGGCCGAGGGAAAAGGGGAAAGAGACTGAGCTGGGTGCCACAGGTCACTCCAGTGCACTCTGCAGAGCCCTGCGCCCTCCTTCGGGACAGCTCTGGGTGAGCATGGCCAAGCTGAAAGTCCTTTGGGGCATTAACAACCACCTCTGCCCTGCTGTGACTTCTCCAGTGCATCACAGAATCTTAAAGGTTGGAAAAAACCTTTAAGATCATCAAATCCAATCATCAGGATAGCACCAGCACCTTGCTCACCACTAAACCATGTCCTTTAGTGCCACATCCACGTGTTTTTTGGACACCTTCGGTGATAGTGATTCTACCACTGCCCTGGGCAGCCTGTGCCAGGGTTTGACAACACTTCCAGTGAAGAAATCTTTCCCCATACCCAATCTGAACCTCCGCTGGTGCAACTTGATGCCGTTTCCTCTCATCCTGTCCCTTGTTCCCTGGGAGCAGACCTGACCCCACCTCGGTTGCCCCCTCCTGTCAGGGAGCTGCAGAGAGTGAGAAGGTCCCCCCTGAGCCTCCTTTCCTCCAGGAGAGTCCCCCCAGCTCCCTCACTGTAAAATCCCAAACCAAGTGGGAGTTGCAGCTCTGCCACCGGGTCGCTGGGACACAGGGGGCAAACAAGAGGGATGGGGGCATCCCAAGCAAACCCCTCTTTGTCTGGCAGCTCTGTCTCAGCCGTGAGGGAGCTCCCCAGGGCCTCACCTGTCGGTCAGGGGGGTGATCACGAGCCGAGGGGTGTTGCCCAGGTACTCGTAGGAGTACAGGAACTGGGCGTCGCAGATGTTGGCCAAGCAGTGCCGCTCCTCGTCCGACCAGCGGTGCCGCAGCTGCGACAGCCACAGGAATGCCTGGGCACTGTCCACCTGCAACGTGCCACCAGCACAGTCACAGCAGGGCAGGGAGTGCCAGGCACACACAGCTCGGGGCCCAAGGGCACTGCGAGGGAGCTGGCACCGGCTGTGGATTGGTCACTGCAGGGGCAGGGGCTGAGGAGTGGCGCTGCCCCAGCTCCCAGAGGGTGAAACCAAATGAGCCAGAAATCTGTGCTCGGCCTGGCTGCCCCCCAGAAACACAGGTGAGGGTAAAGCCACAACCCAGCACACCCAGGGCACCTTCCCACCCACGTGCAGGGTGGGATATGAGACAGTGTCAAGGAGAGAGTGATTAGAGAGGTGGAGCCCCTCTGCTCTGGAGCCAGGCTGGGAGAGCTGGGGGTGTTCAGTCTGGAGAAGGCTCCAGGGAGAGCTCAGAGCCCCTACCAGGGCCTAAAGGGGCTCCAGGAGAGCTGGAGAGGGACTGGGGACAAGGGCATGGGGTGCCAGGATAAGAGGGAATGGCTTCCCACTGCCAGAGGGCAGAGCTGGATGGGATATTGGGAAGGAATTCTTGGCTCTGAGGGTGGGCAGGCCCTGGCACAGGGTGCCCAGAGCAGCTGTGGCTGCCCCTGGATCCCTGGCAGCGCCCAAGGCCAGGCTGGACATTGGGGCTTGGAGCAGCCTGGGACAGTGGAAGGTGTCCTGCCCCTGGCAGGGGGTTGGAATGAGAAGAGCTATAAGGCCCCTTCCAACCCAAACCATCCTGGGAGTCTATGAGGGCAGGGCAGTGGTGTGGGACTGCCAGACAAACCCCAAGGGATTCCCTGTGGCCCCACTCCAGAGCAAGAAAGCTACAGAAAAGAAAGCCCAAACGCTTTTCCTCATGGCCACATGTGCCCTGCTGAGCCAGGCACGATCCCGGTGCCTGCCCTTGCTCTGTCACTCTGTGACCTCCCCTTCAACACCAGCATGGCCCACGCTGGGCTGGGAACACCAACCTTCTGTGCTATCATCTTTGCCACCACGTCCCGCGCGTGCACGTCGATGGTGCAGATGGTCATGATCTTCTGCCTGTCGCCCTTGGAGAGCTGCCCCAGCAGCATCGTCACCAGGGTGTTCAGCTGGGCCACCTGCTTCTTGTGGTACTCCCTCATGGCCTTCTCGTAGCCCTCCTTCATCCTGGAGAAGGCCATGCCCACCTCAGCTGTCCACCAGATCTGGGTGCAGCAGAGAGCCACCTGGGGAAACAGTGGCTCAACAGCAGGGGAACACCAGGGCTGCCTTACATTTGAGTGTCTGATCCATGGGGAGATCAAGGATGAAGCACCCCGGCATGAAATGGAGTATTTTGTCATACAGTATCACAGCAGGCAGGAGAGCAGGATCCACTTTACATCCATTGAAATCCCAGCCCAGACACGTTCAGCAGCTGCTCAGCTGTAAATGAGCCCCTTTCTCATGTCTGACCACACGGGAGGCCGAGCTGGAGACCATGAGGCTGCCAGAGGGGCATCCAAGGGGCTCTTTCCTCTCATCAGGCCTCACCAACTTGTTCTCTCACCTCTCTGGGGGCAGGGGCTTCCTGTGACCCCTGGGGTGCAGCAGCCACTGCCCAGGCCCCCGAGCTGCATCCTGCCCGGAGCTCCGGTCAGAGCACAGAGCTCAGCCTGGGAATCCATCAAGAGATGGCCAGGAGAGAGGAGAACTCGCCCTTCCTCCCTCTTGGACAGCACAGGCAGAAACATTCCCATCCACAGGCAGAGACCCCGCTGGCAGCAGGGAAGGGCAGGATGGCAGGGAAAGCCCAGGTGCCCCCAGGAGCAGGGACAGTACCTGGGCAGGGTGGTCAAAGAGCCACTGGTCCCTCGGCTTGTCCTCGTAGGCCGCCACAGCCGCGGTCATCTCGTCCCTCACCGTGGCCCTCATGGTGCCCAGCAGGCGATTGAGCCACACCTCGACCTGCAGGGATGAAATCTCAAGAAGACTCCTGCTCCTTCTTGGCAGCAAGGGATGGCAGGGAGTGGGACAAGCAGCTCAGCTCTGCAGTCAAACAAGCCTCAGGCCTCCTCCGAACTGGGGCACTCAGCCATTTCTGGGCCTGCAGGATCAGCATCTCTTTCCAAGCAGGTTTTTGTGGAACTCCAGCTATAGGAGGAACCAAACTGAACTCCACTGAGGAGCAATTTAGTTCAGCGTGTTCCAGCTCCAGGCCGTGACAGAGTCACCTGTGGGACCTGAGCACAATCTGCCAGCAGCAAGAGAATGCTGGGAACACAGTTCCTGCTGAATTTAGTATTTCACAGGCAAAGTCCTCACTGAGAGGAGAGTTTAAATGCCAAGTGCCATCACTGGGGAGCTCAGAGCTGGTATTACCTACTTCAGCTTCCTGTAATAGTCCATGGAGGAAAGTGCAGCTACAGGGACAGAAAAGCTGAGCAGTAATTTGATTCTTAAATTTTGTGCTTCCACTCATCCTACAAAATAAGGAAGATTTGGAAAACAGGGGAAAAACCCTTTTCTTTCCAAAGGTACCCGTGCAGAAGTACTATGGAATAATTTGATCTATTTTCAATCTGCATCCCCTCCCAACTGGGAGGTCAAGAGTCACCTTCAAAACATCTTCCAAGAACTGAAATTAAAAAAACCCTAGTAAGGAAAAGGCCACAGCTCTTGCTCACACCATGGGCTGTGCGGGCCCATCCAGAGCAGGACTAGAGCTGTGGTGTAAGCAAGGATTAAGTTCCACACTGCCTCTTCCAGCTTTTCTCATAAAGGCAGGGCAGTGAAGCTCTACAAGATCTTGGCCAGGGATGGCCACTCAAGGGTGTGGGAGGGCAGGTTCCACCAGGCAGCTTGGACAGACAAGGTCTCCCCTCTCACCTGCCCACTGCAGTCACAGGGCTCACTGAACTGGACATATTCCTCCTCTCTGCTGTACATTCCCAGCCCAACCTTGGTTGTCTTCTGCTCAGAGTCCACCCGGAATTTCAGCTTGGCCAAGTTGTCAAAGAGTTTGGGAAGGTGACGCTGCACCTGCAAAAGGGATTGCATAAATAAAGTGAGGGAGATGGGACAGGCAGGGCAGAGAGCAGCAAAGGTGTGACAGGCACAGTCCTGCTCACGAAGCGTGACTTGGACATCCTGGCAGCACCACATCTTCTCACTCATGGCCAGCACAAGCCTCTTGCTGTCCTTCTCGGTTTTTCTCGTAGCTCATTTTAGAACAGGGACAGGCCCTAATAAATCCTGAGATCTCCCAGACAGGGCAAAAGCACAGAAACCATCCAAACACTGCCTGACCGAGTCCCAGTCTCCCTGCAGGCAGTGCTGCTCCACCCTGCTCCCCCCTGTCCTGTTCTCAGCACTGGGGAGTTTTCCTCACTAGGAACCTTTCTGATTTTTCCCTCCTAGAAATCAATTTTGTGCCAAAGAGAAGTCCTGAATTTTCCTCTGTGGAGAAGCCAGATCTTTATTTCTGCCCGAGTCCCAGGATAAACAGCTCAACAACCCAGACAAAACCCTCATCTTGACCAAAAGCACTTCTCCAGAAGGAGCAGAATGATTCAGTCCTGCCCTGTCCACAGCCAGCTGAGCCTGCAGAGCCAGAGGGGAGACACCAGCACAGCTCCTGAGGCTCCCAACACCAGCACCTGCCTGGAGCTCAGAGGTCACCAGAGCTTCTGGAGCGCTACCTCACACCCAGCCACAGCCCTGTGTCACACACTGCTGCCAGCACGGACCCCACGGGACAGGGCAGCCCCCAGAGCTGTCCCAGCCAGGTGCTGCTGACACAGGGAGATGGACAAACCCCATGGGCAGGGTGGGAAAAGAGAACAGCCTGTACCTCCTGGTGCTCTCCTGCTTTCAGGGAAAGCTGGGAGCGCTGGGGAACAGGAGGCTGAAAAGCAGCGCCACGGAAAGGGACCTGGGGGTGCTGGTTGGATCTGAGCCAGCAGTGCCCTGGCAGCCAGGAGGGACATCCCTGTCCTGGGGGCATCAGGCCCAGCGTGGCCAGCCAGGGGAGGGAGGGGATTGTCCCACTCTGCTCTGCACTGGCGTGGCCTCACCTTGAGTGCTGGGGCAGGTTTGGGTGCCACAATTTTAAAAAGACATTAAAGCATTACAGAGTGTCCAGAGGAGGGCCATGAAGATGGTGAAGGGCCTTGAGGGGCCCTATGAGGAGCAGCTGAGGGCACTGGGTCTGTTCAGAGGAGAAAAGGAGACTGAGGGCAGAGCTCACCAGGGGCTGCAGCTCCTCCTGAGGGACAGGAACCCAAGGCTGGAGCTGTGTCAGGGGAATTTAGGTTGGATATTTGGGAAAGGTTCTTCCCCAGAGGGTGCTGGGCACTGCCCAGGCTCCCCAGGGAATGGGCACGGCCCCGAGGCTGCCAGAGCTCCAGGAGCGTTGGGACAGCGCTGCCAGGGATGCCCAGGGTGGGGTTGTTGGGGGGTCTGTGCAGGGACAGGAGCTGCACTGGGTGATCCTGTGGGTCCCTTCCAGCTCAGGATATCCTATGATCCTGTGGCTCATCTGTCCAGTTCTCACTCCCTGTCCCACAGAGGATTCCAACCCCTCCTCACAAGCTGTCCCACAGGTGGCCACAGCCCATCAGTTTCTGGCCAAATCCCAGGAGGTGCCAAGTGGATCAAGAAGCAATGGACACCCAGCTTCCCCACCTGGACAAGCAAACCTCCTTTCAAATCTTACACAAACCACGGAATCCTGTTTTACACCTGTAAGTGGTCAGGCTCAGCAATCCCCACTGGCCACTCGCAGCCCCTGGCCACTCTGCAGGGCCTTGGCTGTGCTCCAGCACTCAATACAATTCTGCCACCAGAGCCCAGAACGCACCTGAATCTGCACCAGGTCGATATCCAGTTCAAGTGGATAATATCATTGTCTATTTAATCCTCCTTTAGGAATTATCAGGCTTTGAAACTACAGTGGAAAGGCTGAGAGCGTATCCATGCATGATCCTGCCTGACATTTACTTTGATTTTACTGCAAATAGTTTTGAATAACTGAAAGCACCAGGAATTTCTCCTTACTCCATGGAGCATTTCAACACAGCAGCTTTGCTCTGCTTCCTGTGTTTTTTCTCTCCCTCTCTCTCCATTTTAAGCATCAATCAGTGGTGTATTTACAACACTCTGTGGGCTGAAAACACCCAGCAGCAGCAAACACATCCAAGCAGAGTTAAAGGTTAGTGGCAACAAGAGCATTTCCAGACCTGCCCCACTCACGGGCTGACATGAACGCTGAAAAGGAGGAAAAGCTCAAGGAGGGTGAGATTGCTCACTACTAAAAGGTGGAATAAGGAGTTGATTCCTTACCCAGCAGCCTCCATTTGCTGCCAATACATCGGTTTGCTTTACACACCAACCTTAGGATTAGTGATGCCTCCCAAACCAGGCTGCTCAGGCAAAGTGGCTGAGGCTTCCTGACAGCAGCTCCACCACTGCCATGCTCCATATGGAAAAGCACCTGTAGGACTGAATCCTCTGAACTCTGCCCATGGGGGATAGAGGGCTCTGATCCCTGGGAATGGAGGGAAGGGGACTGTGATGCCATTTCTTACAACAGGAAGGTCACTGCCAGCTCCTCCCCGGGAGGATCCAGCAATCCTGCTGAGTAAACAGGAGGAATGGTGCATTTGGGGCATTCAAACCCCATCCCAGAAGCCCTGTGCAGGGTCAGGCATCCATGTGGCTCTGAGCCACAGCCACTGGCTGACCACCAGCTGCTCACCTCGTGCAGGTTGTGCTCCTCCCTGCCCTGCCATCAGGACATCCCAAAGGCTTTGCACAGGGGAAGGAGGAAGCACTTACTGGAAATTTCCTCTTCTGCCCTCTACAAGCCACCAGTGTCAACACCTCCCCACTGGAACGACCCATCCGGGGCTCTTTGTTTGGTGGCATCCCAGGTTGGGGTCCAAGGTCAGCAACAAGTTTTGGATGAGATCCTTGAGAAAGTCAGTTTCCTGTAACCTCACTGTATCCCAGCAGGAGCAAGCCCATGGTTTTTATGGCACAAAACCCACGGAGGTGCTCTCTGAACCTGCCACAAGCATCACCGGGGTTAGATCAGACAACCCCCAGGGCAGTGCTGTCAGCAATGACAGATGGAGATCAGCTGTGAAAGAGTGATTAATCCATGCAGGGTGGGAGAAAATCACTCCAGAAAGGACACGGGGGAGAGTCCCAGGACAACACCTTCCACTGACACTACTGACAGCTGGAAAATGCAAAGGTGATGCAGTACAAGCCTTACCAGATGGGGGTTGGTGCCGTTGGAAAGAATATCCAGTAAATCTGCAGAAGAAATGAAGTAAAACCTGGGGAAGGCCAACCTTTTCATGTCCAAATATTCAGCCAAAGCCTTCTCACACAGAGACAACCTGGGGAGACAAAGCAGAGCCCAGGACAGCTGGGTAAATACCCTGCCAAGTTCCATGCTGCCCTTTGGCTCATCAGGCAGGTTCTCCCCACCATGGGGAAATGCCAGGCACCAGCTGAGCCCGCAGGCTGCTCCTTCCCATAGCCCTGAATAGATCCACAAAACTCACAGCTCACTCTCTGCTCTGGGGGTCAAACACCCAAGAGTTGGGACAGCCTCATGAAAAAGCAGAAGCACAAGTGGAAGAAGAGGTTGGGAAGGTTTGCAGTCTGACCCACTGCTTTAGACAAGCTCGTAGCTGCCACAGGTGGTGGCATCCACTGGGATGAACATTTCCAGAACTGCTTTTATTCTAATGAGCCACATTTTAAAGTCTGATTCCAACCAGCTCAGCTTTTTGTGTTTGCAGAGCATGAAAGGAAACTTGTTTGCTCCGATCTAAAATGAATCTTGCAGTGTTCACATGCTAAACTGCTGCTGAGCTTACAAAGTTCCTAAATAACATTCTCTGTGAGGAACATTGGCCTTGTTCGATTGAAAATAAAATCAAATCTTTATTTGAAATGGAGAGCTGCTACTGGCACAACAGCTTAGCATGGACTTTGAAGTGTTTTTCAGGCAGATTCATGTGTTAAGTGAGAAGTGTCTCCATCTCAGGGCACCAGGTCTGTTTCAGGGAGCTGTGGTCAAATTAATATTCAGGATGAGAGTGTGCCAGATTCCACTCAGGGGCTTCAAGGCAATGGGTCACAAAGAGAAAAACTTGAGAAAGATCAGAAAAGCTGTGATTTGTGACTGCAGAGGATGCACAGCCTCGGAAAAAGCCTTGGAGCACAGGTTCAACCAACTTCTTACAGTTGATTCCAGTCTCTGACAAAACCCTGGGACTGATGCTCAACCTACCTACTCTGGATGTCCTCCAGCTGCTGGGACAGACCTGGTTTATTGGTGGCCTCAACAATGTTTGGAGTTTTCTGAACTTCATAGGCCAGTTCTTTAAAATCCACATCAATCCCTTCAAAGCGCCTGGAGTCCTACAAAGGGACACAAAGGTCACAGCAAGGCTTTAATGGTGTGCTGAGAAGTCCCATCCTTTGAAGGCTGTCCTTGGGGTGAGGGGAAAGTTCCTCCCTCACCAGTGAAAGGCACGTTCCTCCTCAGCACGGCTGCGAGTCTGGAGTAACACTGGGAGCTGGACCTGAGGAGCTGGGTAAATACCCTGCCAAGTTCCATGCTGCCCTTTGGCTCATCAGGCAGGTTCTCCCCACCATGGGGAAATGCCAGGCACCAGCTGAGCCCGCAGGCTGCTCCTTCCCACAGCCCTGAATAGATCCACAAAGCACAAGGGAACTCACAGCTCACTCTCTGCTCTGGGGGTCAAACACCCAAGAGTTGGGACAGCCTCGTAAAAAAGCAGAAGCACAAGTGGAAGTGCACCAGCTCTGCTCCACTTCCCAGAGCAGGAGAAGAGCTGCTCTCCCCCAGCACCAGTGTGGAAGGCCAGGAGGGGAAGCTGCCAAAGCTGCCTGGGCCAGCTCTGTTTGATGATTTGCAGTGTCTGAGTAATGATCTCAGTCCTCTCCCCTCCGAGGGAAGAGGGAACACGCCTGCAGCACTGCAGGAAGGCAGCAGCTCCTGCTCAGTCCCCAGGAACTCTGTGTTTGCCATGCAGTGGTGGCAGGGAGACCAGCCCCTCAGCATGGCTCAAGCACAGCCTGGGGTATAAAACCATCCTGGGGCAGCACTGGGGGAACAACCACAGCAGGGAGGGAGCCTCCAGAAGGAGGAGAACAGCCCTGTTTTGGGGAACTTGGCACATATAACCCCATTTAATAATGGGGCCTCCTCTACAGCACTTTCCGAACAGGAAATCCGGGATTTGGGGGCTCATACCTGGGGAAGCTGTGCCCGGATATCTTCTGAGCCTATGAAAATGCTCTCCAGGTGAGACCACGAGCGCTGCACCTCAAACCAGAGCGAGATGATGGAGTCGGCGGTGGAGAGCTTCCTCTGCCAGGCAGACACCTCCTCCAGGAAGAAAGCGATGTATTTGGATGACATTAAATTCTGCAGCTGCACCTGGTTGTCTTCTAAAGTTTCAATGAGCTCCTCATCTGATCTCAGCAAGGGGATGTTGGTGCGGGGGTGAGGCTCATACTGAAACTCCCTGGAGCTCCAAGTCATCCTCAGCTCCTTCAGCACCTTCTCCATGCTCATTTCTCGCACCGCTTTGTCCACAATGCCATGGACCTCCCCCTCAAACTGATGCAGGTTGAGCTTGAGGAGGTCAGCCAGGGTGGTGTCCGAGTCCATCACAAACCTCACGCCCGTCACCTGCATCAGCTGGTTCCAGTGCCTCTCCCTGATGGCAGGATTTTGCAGTTCTGCCACAGCCTTCAGGGCTGCCAGCATATTCTTCACCTTGCTGTCCAGCCCACTGAAAGCATCCCACGCCCTCATCTCCTTATCCAGATTCCGAATTTCTCTTGCAAACTTTTTGCACTCCAGATCCATGTTCTCCACGTTAATATCCACCCATTTGGTGGTCTGCCAGTCATTGAGGCTGGTGTTCACCAGGGAGATCATGTCCCAGAGCTCTTTGAGAAGACACAGCTCCTTCCTGCACTGCTTCAGTTGTTTATACTCTGGCACCGTGACTTCAAACAGACCGGCTGATTCATAAATCGAGGTCATGGCTGACTCCATCTGTTTAATCTCCATGTGCTTTGCATCCAGCAGTTGATAAGGCTTTTCGGTGTCAAACCTAGAAATAAATGTTTATTCTTCATAAGTGATATTGCAATAACTTCTAAAGAACCCATAAAACAACCAGAGCCTCTGAGAGCCACGGGAGAGATGAAAGGTCTCTACTACACCCTGATGGCTGAGCCACGTGGCACTGCTGACACCCCTCAAACCCAGCCTCTTTCCAGGACACAACACGGCAGCCACGCAGGCTGTGAGCAGGGAGGAGGTCTGTGGATCCCCAGCACATGCAGGGATGAGCCTGTTGGAAGCTGCGCGGGACGAGGAGCCCGGATCCCAGCGGGGGGAGAGAGAAACAGCCCAAAACCAATATGGCTGATAAAATGAACTCCGTTTATTAGCAGTCCAAAGGCACTTATATAGTATACCAGCTTGTCAGCTCCCAAGTGGCTTAACTTATCAAGACACATTTCTATTTCTACATAATTGGACTTACATTGGCAAGTCTCCACAGTCGTGTTATGATCAAAAGAATTTTGTGCTCACCTCCCTCGTTTCACTCCCGGACAGCACAGCTGCAAGTTCTTCACTCCCTGTTTTTTCTCAGGCTGATTGTTTTCCTTCCCACAGGGACTTTCCCATGGAAAGTGTCTCTCACACACACAAGCCTAAAAACTTCCAGCCCCATTGCTTGCACAGTTCTTTTATTGATCCCAATAATTCTATTTCCCAACATGAGCCCTTACAGCTCTTTTCTCTCCAGGCTCGTGCGATGCTGGAACATCTGTACCTGAAGGGAGCTTCCCTCCCGAAGCGCTCCCTGAGCCGCAGCTGCTGGGCGTCGAAGGCGGCGCAGCTCTGGCGCAGAGCTGTCACCTCGCTGGCCTGCAGAGGGGCCACCTGCTGCTTCACGGCCTGAGCCAGCTTCTTCACCTGGCTCCACTTCTCCGGCAGCTCCTGCGGGCACAACGGCACTGCTGGGAGGCGGGATGGGCTCTGCGGGGCGAGGTCTGCTCATGGATAACCACAGAACGGGACAAGCAACAGATCCCGTGGCTAAAACTGCTGGGGAGTTTGGTTGGGATGCCCCAAGTTGTGCCTGGGGAGGTTTAGACTGGATATGAGGAAAAAAGTTCACAGGAAGAACTGTAAAGCATTGGAACAGGCTGCCCAGGGCAGTGGTGGAGTCACCAACCCTGGAAGTGTTCAAAAACCCTGTGGGTGTGGCACCTGGGGACAGGGTTTAGCAGTGAACATGGTGATGGTGAGATGTTATGATCTTAAAAGTCTTTTCCAACCTTGACAATTCTACGACTGCCAGGGGCTCTGCTGCCCCCAAGTTCCCTCTTCTCCATGTGCTGTGCAAGCCCACAGGAAAGACTTTGGGTTTCTTTCCATCCCAGTTCACATTCTTGAGGAGATTAATGGAGACCCACCATGGAATGAAGGGAAATAGCTGGAGGCAGCTCTTAGGGAGCAGAGATGGCCAGAGAAGGACCAGCTTCTCCTGAGGGGTCTCTTCCTGGCATTTTTTGTTACAGTCTCAATAGAAACCACTATCCATGACCATGGCAGGTCACAGAGCTGCTTCCTTCTTTTCCTACCAAGAAGCAGCTCCAGCCCATCCATCTCCACAGCACGGAGAGAGAGAGGTGCCTAGAGGGGCTTCAGCTTTTCCCACTCCATGCAGGAGGGAATGAATCATTCACACACAAGTCTTGCAGTCACTTGCCAGGAAGAACAACTCCCTTGCTATCTCCTGCCTCTGGATGGCTGCTCCACATCCTCATTTCTTCTATGAGGGAAATAAATCAGGTGCTTGAAGGTATTTGCACACACCAGCAGCTCCCAGGCAGGGGGATTTAGAGGAGCTGGGTTCCCCACAGGACTGGGCTTTATGGTGGATGAAGACACTGCTGACAGAGCTTGTCTCTGTCCCCTTGGGCACCTCACCATCTCTTACAACCTTCATCTCATGGTCCCCTTTGCAGAAATGAAAGGAATTCCCAAAACTGACTCATGACAGCCGGATGTGGAAAGGTGCCAACATGCCCTCATAACCTGCCCCCAGGGATGTCCTCTGGGTGAAGCAGATCTGGTGTCTGACCCAGAGGAGGACTGAAGTCCTGTGAGAAGGCAACTCCCCTGCCAACATTATCCTTCCCATCTCCATAGATGCCAAGAACCAGCTTATTTCAAAATAATTATAATTCAACCTAATTAACAGATGGATTTGAAAATGCATTAATCTTTTCTCAAGAGTAATCGCTGGGAGCTGGAGCAGGCAATTCTATGTTTTTCACACATAACAAAAGGCTTAATCTCTGCTTTAAAAGAAAAATCTCAATATAACTCCAAAATTTAGAGCTATTAAGGCACATCCTGCAATAGCAAAACGCTGCCCACTGAGGCCCTCTAATGACAGGGAGCAGGGCCTTGGATATCCCTGGGATGCTGCTCCACTCCTGCTCCTGGGCAAACTGCTGTGCCCACCACAAGTCCTCACCCACCTCCAGTTGCTGGTGGACTTCCTCGGGCAGCTGCTGCTCGTAGGCCCTCAGCAGCTCAATGGTTTCCTTCAGGGGCTCAAACATGGCATCAGTGGCACTGTGACGTTCCTTCACAGCCAGCAGGTGCCCCATGACCTCCACCAAGCCACCATAGTCACCTTTCTCCACCTTTCTGCTCAAACCTCTCTCGGCAGTTTGGATGAACTCGTCCAGGTCAGCCAAGCTGTGGAGCACAAAGCAGGGAAGCACAGGATGAGGGCGGTTCCTCTGGAGTGAATATCCAGCCTCAGAGCAATTCCTGCTCCAAGGTATCCCTGGATGTGGTACAGCTTCCTTCAAGGAACAGAAAGACAGCTTGGGACTTCTCAAGTTGGAGAGAGGGCACCTGAACAGAGACAGTGAGCTCAGGAGGGCTCTGGAGGAGGGGTCTTTGAGAGGACAGGTTTTACAAGGAGGGTGGGCAGGCCCTGGCACAGGGTGCCCAGAGCAGCTGGGGCTGCCCCTGGATCCCTGGCAGTGCCCAAGGCCAGGCTGGACACTGGGGCTTGGAGCAGCCTGGGACACTGGGAGGTGTCCCTGCCCGTGGCAGGGGTGGCACTGGGGGATCTCTAAGGGCCCTTCCAACCCAAACCATTCTGGGATTCTGTGACAGTTTTTGCCCCATCTCTTCCACCACAAGAATCCAAGCTCCCCAGGAGAACCTGACACACTGCAAAGCTGTAACACACAGGGATTGTCCTTCATGCACTGCCTCACCTCCCAGGGCAGCTCCCTGCTGCAGGTGGTACAAATTCACAGCAGTTCAGAAAAGCAACTGGACATCAGTGGCACAAAGAAAAAAAAATCCCTCCAGGACTTTAAGATCCCTGTCTCTCAAAGCCCTTGAGCCATAAACCATCACAGACAAGGAGAGTGTCTGGGGCACGTTTCCTCACCTGCTTATCCTGTTCTTAACCTCACCAGCTGCTGGGCACTTTCAGCAGAGCAACAGTGGGCTCCTGGGCCTCCAGTCCTTCCCAGCACATCCATTCTCCACCTCCCAAATCACTTATTTTTAAGTGCCTGCTTAAATTCTCTGGATGCTGCTAGGCCTAAAAGTATCCTTAAACACTTCACCTAATAAAGACTAAACTGCTGAGTCAGGGACTCTCCTAAATGCTCGTTCTCTGCCACACAAAAGCTCTTCGCAAAGAAATTATCTGACAGAATTATGGTGCTGAAAAGCACACAAGAGATCCTATCACCACCCCACGAAGCAGCCTCCTCTTCAGATGGCTGTGAACACTTCCCTGGGAGCATCCAACACCTAAGACGCCCTCCAGTTGTGATCAATAAATCACCTGAGGCATTGTCCTGCACAGAGCCGAGCAGCTCTTCAGAGCAAGAAACACGTGTAATGCAACAGTTGGAGCCCAAACTCCTCCTTTTTGTAGCCTGAAGCCACCTCCCTGTGACTGCTCATGCCAGGCTACCCAAATCATGGGCTTTTAGAAACCTCATTAATGCAGAGTTACTGATGGCCACCACCAAATCCAGTAAAGAAGCCCAGAGCCCTGGCAGAGATGGGATTGTCTGGCTCGGGATGAGCAGGCAAACACGCCCTGTCTGACACCACACATCAAGTCCCAGGGGCGTCGGCTCAGGGATGTCAGTGGTACCAAGTGATGCCACTGTTCCCAGCTCACACACCAGCAGGGACCAGGGCATGGAAGACACAGGGATGTGATGGAGCTGCCGTGCAGCATGGGCCCTTCTCTTGCTCCTGTGCTAGCTCTGGATGTTATCACGGCCTCGAGGCTGCCAGAGCTGCAGGAGCGCTCAGACAGCGCTCCCAGGGGTGCACAGGGTGGGATTGTTGGGGTGCCTGTGCAGGGCCAGGGGCTGGACTGGGTGATCCTCATGGATCCCTTCCAACCCAGGGTATTCCATGATTCTATCACTGACTCTGCCATCAGTGTGAAACCATACAGCCCAGCCAAGAGAAGTCCCAGCCGAGGTCCCGGGAGCAGAGGCAGGAGCAGCTCTCACCTGTGCGTGACGTGGTCCAGGAGGTGCTGCTTGAACACCAAGCTCCACCTTTTGATCTCATTGAGCAAGGCTGCCTTGAAAGGCCGGGCATCGAGCCTCAGCCAGCCCTGGAAGGTGCTGACGGGCTGCATGCGCGTCACCTCCTCGTAGAGCTGCTCGCAGGAGCCGATCTGCTCCCTGAACTGCTGCAGCGTGGGCGGCGCCTCGGGGACCCCGTCCTCGCCCTGGGCCTCGACGTCGGCGGCCGTGAGGACGCGGCCGTAGCGCAGGAACTGGCGGCACAGCTCCCTCCTGTCCTCCCCGTACAGGTGCGAGAAGCGCTCCAGCCCCGCGCGGTGCTCGCGGCACGCGCCCACCGCGGCCTGAGCGCGGCTCAGCAGCTCCTGGCGCATCCCAGACAGGTCAGACACGGCCTCCAGGTCAGCCTGGACAGGGGGCACGGAGGGGACGGGGCACAGAGGGGAGAGAAGAGAGGGAGGAGAGAGAGAAGAAAGGAGGGAAGGGAGAGGAGTGACGTGGGAGCACCTCCTCACTGCCACCCAGCACGGGGAAGCCCCATGGCACAGACCTGGTAGTGGCAGAAGCCGCTGTGCGTGGCCAGCCGGGGCACCAGCGAGGAGATGTGGTAGATGCCGTTGAGGAGACTTTCCACCATGTCACAGAAGCCATCCTTGGCACCAGGGTCCAAGGGAGGGTGAAACACCAAATCCGGGATCACCAAATCCAGCTGCACCTCAAAAAGGGGAGCAAGTTCTGCCTTGGGGTCTGGTAGGGAAGAAGGGAGATGTCAGGATCTTTCTCAAGGGATCTTGAGCCACCACTAACGTCCTACGACAAGATACCACATGGCCTACAGGGACAGCAGGAGGGTGTGGTGGCAGACACACACTCACTGGTGTCTGCACAACCCATGGAGATGTTGGCAAACCAGCTGTGCTGTGGTACCCACCAAAGACACAGGGAACAGATGAGACACAAGTGATTTAAAGACCAGAAAACACCCTGAGGAGGAAAGGCTTGAAGAGACCAGGCTCTTCAGCTAATGCAGAGGGAGTCTGAGAGCTGAACAATGGCAGCAGGGAAGTGCTTGCAGAGGAGAAAAACAACAGGAACCGAGAGGCTCTTTAATTTAGTGGTGAAAGGCATAAAAAAACCCAAACAGCAACCAGAAACTGAAGGCAGATGCAAATGTGACAACATATGCAAGTTATTAACAAGCTGATGAAGAACTGCATGCAATTCTCTGGCTCACTGTGCCTCCACATCCAGAAGGGAAGCGTTCCTGGAGATGTGCTTTAGCTGAACACAAGCTGCTCCAAGTGAACTTCCCTGGTGGCCCTATGCAGGAGGGCTGGGCTGGTGACTCCTGAACCCAGCTCACCTCTGCTCAGCGGCTGAGGGTTTTATTTTGTGCCTTTCAGGAGCAGAACTGGCTCTTGAGACTCCTCACAAAGGAAAGATAGTGCCACCCTGATGCTTTGAGCATGGGAGGGTGGGAGGTGACCTGTCCAAGCACAGACAGGGGAGGATGCCTCCATTGTCTCCATCCATGAACCCTGGCCAACAGCGCACAGCCACCTCCGTCCCTCCCCCTGAGCAATCCAGTGACCAGTGGTGGAGTCATCCTCCCTTCCTGGAGGCTCCAGTGCCAGAGGAAAGCCAGGAAGAAGAGAACAACTCCTGAGAGTGAGGGAGCACAACCAGAGACGTCCCCTTGGACAGGCTGAGCAGCCACTGCAGCCACAGAGGACAGGAGCCAGGCATCACCTGTGTTCTCCAGGAGGTTCTTGAGCGAGCACTCAATGGCAGTGAAGAATCCATCCAGGACTATCTCATCCACATACTCCAAATACGCCTTCCAGGCATCAGATGCTGGGTCGGCAAGGAGGAGGCTCTGGTTTTCCTGGGAGACAAAGAAGATGCCTTCACACACAGCAGGGCTGTGTCCTAAAGAGAGCTGCCCACCCCTGAGGGCTGATGCTGGGCAGCACAGAAGTATCAGCCTCATGGAGGGGTGGGAAAGATGGACCTTCCTACTGGTGGCAAGGCCATGATTTGCTCCTGTCAAGGGCTCCATGGTCTCCAGGAACAATTCAAGGTGAATATGGAGTGCAGAAGAGCCTCAGAAGGTCCTCCACATGTTCTCCTCCCTCTTCTCCGAGACCACAGGACTTGAGGCTGCTTTGCTCCCCTGGGGCAGGGAGAACTGGGGGGTCTCAAAAGCCCATCCTGATGAACCCATCTGGTTCTCTTCAGAGTCCAAGGCCAGCCAGCGTCCCTCAGGAGAGGGCTGGGCCTAAAACCCATCTCCCTCCAGGCCAGGGGCTATGCCTGACATGCATAACACCTGGCTCCAGGCAGGTGAGGAGCAGAGCTTTGGACCTTCTCCTGGCCTGCAGAGGACTCTGAGCTCTGGCAAAGCTACTGGAAAGCACCAAGGTTTGGGCAGCAGCTTTTCTCCTGTCACTCAGCTTCTCCCTGGACGGTCAACACCACCTCCTGCTCCACAGAGGGACATCAAGCCTGGATCCGAAGGGTCAGCCCAGCCTCTGTTCTCAGGTAAACACCTCAGAGGGGATTTTTCCTTGGAGCAGGATCCCAAACCCGATACACCACTCCCCTCTAGTGGCTCTCCAGCAGCCAGAGTCAGAGCCAGACCCTTCCCTGGGCTGCAGCTGCTGCCGGTCCTGCCCCGGGCTGGGAGCCCAGCGGTGCCAACCCCACAGCCCCAGTCCAGCTCACCCCTCAGAGCCAACATCGATCAACACCGAGTCAGGTTTCCAAATGGGACCAGGGAGTTGCTTTAAGGCGAAGCAGCTCTGGACATTTTCAGTGCTGCAGGGACACACGGAGCCTCTGAGGAGCTGCCCACCCCCAAGGTGCCCCCTCACCTTCACCAGGGAGTGGATCCTCTGCCCGGACTCCCTGACGAGGCTGCAGCGCCGTTCCAGGCGCTCCTGGCACTCCTCCAGGCTCAGCACTGCCTCCCTTTTGGAATCCCTCCTCTCGAACACGGGTGACCCCCACGAGTGCACGATGCTCTGGATCTCCTCAACATTGTCCTTGGCTCTCTGCACCCTCTGCTCCAGATCACAGACATCCCCCATCACCCCGGAGATGTGATCCCAGACACCTGGGGAAGATGATTCATTACCTGTTTTCAGAGCTGCTGGGCCCAGCTCCAGTACTCCCCCCTTCACATTTTTTCCTCGTGGTCTCATGTATTCCTCACTCAAGGTGAGAGATTCACCACCTCGAGCAGCAGAGCCACCTCAATCTCCCCCCTATCCCAACAAGCCACACCAGGGACCACCAGAGCCTCTCCTCCCCAGAGCCTGGGCTAAACCTGAGGGGAGTAGGATCCTGCCCACAGCCCCAGTGGATCAAGGGAATGTGGAAAGGAGCTGGAACGCTGGGGGCTGCTCCTCATCTCCCCAGTGCTGGCTCTGACAGAGGGTGCCCTGTCCTACTGGGAACTGCCACTGCCACTGGGAACAGAGACCAGGGGGAATGTGAGGAGACCCAGCACCACCCACCGCCAGCTCACCCTCCATCTTCCAGGTCAGTGTTTCTTCTGCCTCTTTCAGCTTCAAGTCGATGTCCCGCAGCTGCCCCTGCACCAGAGGATATTCCACCTCCAGCACCGTCCTCAGGACCTTGTTGTAGCTGTTCCCCATCAGCTCCAGGCTGGCCACCAGCTGCCGGAAGGATTCCTTGCAGGAATAGACCTCAGCTGCTGCCGGGGGGATGGCTCCTGCCCCGCTGCCCCACAGGTAGCTCACCTCCCTCAGCACCGACACCAGCTGGGGAAGCAAGGCACAGAGCTGAGCACAGCCCCATCCTCCCAGCTCCCAGCATTTCCCCCAGTCCATTCTGAGCATCACAGGGCTTTCCTGCTGGTTTATTCCCAAAGCAGCACGCTGGAAAGGTTGTGGGCAGCTCCTGCTCCGTACCACCTGTTTCCCATTGATCTCTGACTCTGGGTTTCTTCTCAACTCTGTTAAATACCAACCAGCAAACCCTTGGCAGCATCTAAAAGCCACCATCACCTCCAGTCCTCTCAGCCATCCCCATGCACGTGGATCCCCTCTCAGATGATGGCTGACCCACAACACAAGTCTCAGCAATACTGTGCCTGCAAGCGGATCTTGGCCATTATCGAAGTGAAAGATAAGATGGCTCCAGTTCTCTTGGTTTGCTGGGCTGGTTGATGTAAAAAATAATAATAAAAAAATAGTACCGTGGCCCCAAAGCCAGTGACTCAACTCCTTCTGGTGCCACCTTCCATCAAAGATCTCTGGAGTCACAAAACAAACCTTCCCCTGGGTTTTTCACGCCCTTTCAGAAGCTCAGGTTTCAGGCACACACAACATGAATGTGCATCTGTAGATGATGCCCCACCACTCCCCACACCAGTATCAACCCTGGTCTGGACACGCTGACACCAGTTACACATCTGGTTCCTGAGGCAATTCCTGCCACTGGCTTCAACCAGAATTTGCTCTGCTCCAACTGTAACCCTGGTACTCAGGCAGAGCAGATCTATGGTAGATCCTTGTCACCCAGCATGGGAGGGGCTCCACAGAGCACAGAGAACAGACCCAGTGCCAACCCCACCAGATGTCCCTCACAGCCTGGGGACATGCCCCGGGAGGCAGGAGAGCTGAGGGGCAGCGGGTCTCACCTGGGGATCAAAATTGACCTTGATCAGTTTGGTTTGTGGGTCCCGCCGGATGAGTGGCTGAGTGAGGTTGTACTGGGATTCTTCTGAGACTGTCTGGGACCAGTCTAAATAGAGCTTCTCCTGATAGCTGCCGGAAAAGAGAAACACCCACCATGTAGTTACCAGGCCAGCAGAGTGCAGGTGTAACTGGGTGGAAGCCAAGCCCACTCTGAGGACTGAAGAACGTGAAGGAACACTCAAAACCCATCCACGCCACCTCCACAACCAACAGAGCTTCCGACACTGACACCCAAAAAACAGTGGCAGCATCAAGGCAGGAGGGCAAAGCCCTCCCAAGTACCAGTTTTAGCAGAGGGTTCAGATTTGGAGAGAGACTTTCCAAAGCATTTAGGCTAATGTGATATATCAGCAACTGGGGGTTTCCAAAGGCCAAAGCAGGACAGATGCCTAAAGCCACATGCTGGGGGTGGCTGCAGCTGACCTTGCTTGTCTGAGTGAGACCATGACAGCCCTGGGATGGGAGCACAGAGGGCAGAAGAGGGATCCTGGCATCTCACATGTCATGGACAGTCCCAACCTCCCACATGACAAAGTCACTTCTGAACCGCGTTGTCACCTGAGCGCTCTGGGAAATGTCACCCAGGAGACAGCACCTCAAGGTGGCCACCCCAGACCAACTGTGGGGCTGCTCCTCTCTGAAAGGCTATGCTGAATTACCCAGCCTTGTTCTGGTCATGGGAACAGGGTTCCCTCCAGCCACTCTGCAGGATCCAGCAGCCCGGGCTCTCAGCTCCTTTCACTGGAGATGGGGAGCAGGGCCCTGCAGGGATCTCCTCCCTGGGGAAGAGGCTCCTCTCGGGACAGCCCAGGTTTAACACTAAACATTGAGATGCCAAGTCCTGGGCAGTGACTCCCACCCCAGACTGTGGAACATACACATTACAGCCACTGCAAACACAACCAGAGCATGGGCACCAGAGGACAGAGACTTCTCCCAGCCCAGGTTTTCCACCACAGCAGCTCCTCCACCCCGCAGCAGCTCGTTCTGATGTTCCTGCTGGGCTGCAGAGCCCCGGTTCTTCCCCTGCAGGATTCTCATTTGAAGCCATCCCAGCAAAACTGTGGTGCCTGGTGACAGGATCCCTCCTCTTCTCCCAGCAGGAAATTCCCTTGGACTTAGAAAGGGACATTCCCAGGCCCTGGGCTGCCAAATGAGCTGGAAGGTGGCTTAGGGAAGGGGAGTCTTTCCTCAGCCCTGCCTGAGCCCCCCGTACCTGTCGAGCAGCCGGATCATTTCTTCATATTTCTGCACCACCCTTCTTCCACGGGCAGAGTCCAGGCTCCTGGCAGCACAACAGACAGGGGTCACCTTTAGTCCTGGGGGCTGAGGTCTGCATTTACCCCTTCCCAAGGCCCCCCACAGCCTGCAAGCCCAGTCTGCTTGGATTGCACCCCCACCACATCACCCCAAATCCTCTCCCTGCACAAAGGCTGCCCAGCCCCCTGTGCTCTCTCTCAGGTGTTCCCACGTTGACCTGAAAAATGGGGAGCTAGGAGGGGAGAAGGGCCCAGGGCTGCTGGAAAAATCAGCTACCAAACATCACTTTTAAACATTTTACCCTTGGCAGTTTTCTGCCACAGTTATGCTCCACTAGATGCAGGTCACAGCTGTGTGAGTGACTGTTCACATCATGAATAGGAAAAAACATACATAAAATATATGCAATAACATACAATACGTAGATTATATGTATCATACATAATATGTATCCATGTATACACATATCTTCATTTTCCCTTTTCAATCCTTTCTCCCTCTCGAGTTGCACACGGGAAAGAGCCTCACACCACCCTGCTGAAGGACTTGTCATTAACTCTCTAAGCAGAGGGCTAAAATCAATGCTAAACACATCTCCAAGACAGCAACAAGGATTTTGGTGATGAGAACTCCAGCCCTGGTTTGTTTTCTTGCTCTTGGGAGATTGTTCCTTTGTTTCCTGCCGAGAAAGTTGTCTTCTGCCAATAGCCAAGAGCTGGGCTGCTCCCAGGGAGGTGCTGGAGACTGTGCTGAGAGGAACCACAGTGAGAAAGGCTCCAATACCTATTTTAATCGCAACCTCGGGCTGTGTTAAAAGCTGAAGAACCCATCTACTATCCCAGTGTGCCTCTCAGCCACTTCAAAACCAATCCAATTAATGAGCTTCTTTAAAAAACAAAGACGGCAGGGAAGCGAACAGCTCCAGAGCACCCACTTGTCACCTCTTCACTAAGGATGGTTTCAGCTACAGCCATTGGATAGCATTCAACACAGAAAGAACGTCTAAAGATTGACTAGAGACAAGATTTCCAGAGGGTCACAGAGCAGCTGATGTGCAGCAGACACTCACAGCCGTGGGATGTGCCTCAAGCGCTCCAAGGGCCCCCGGATCCGCGCCCGCAGCTCCCGCGCCCAGCCCAGCGCTCCAGCCACGGGAGGGACGTTCTTGTGCAGGGGGGGGAACCCTGGCAGGGCACAGGGAAACAGCATTTCATGAGCACTGCCAGCCCAGAGACACCCACAGCAACTCAGCCCCACAAAACCGCCCTGGCTTCCAGGCTGCTTCCCCGAAATCCAACCTCTGCTAGGTCTGGGAACTACAAGTGGCCTTGTGCCTCTGGATTTGGAACAGGGGATCAGAGGAGGAGCCTGGCATGCCCTGGAAGCAGAGCTGATGAATTTTGAAATCCGAGTGGATTCCCTGCTTCCCACAAGCGCTGAGGAAGGGATTTCTGGCTGGGAGCTGGTTGGGACCATCCCGTGTAAGAGCCACAGAACAACGTTCCCCAAAGTCACAGCAAACGCTGGACTTGTCCTCCACGAATCTCCCCATTCCCTCTGTTAACCTGCACTGCTCCCAGCACTGCTGCCCCTCCTGGGCTTGCCTGGCTCCAGAACAGTCTTCCTGAGACGAGGCAACGGGCTGCTGTCCAAGAAGACGCACTAACCCTCCTAATCTGACAGGAGTCTTCCTATTCCCTTCTGTGCCAGCATTCCCAGGAAACAACAAACCTGGAAAAGGCTGACCAAACCCTTAATTCCCACCTCCCCCTCGCATGCTCTGCATTCACAGCATTGCAGAAAAGCCCAGCACGTGCCTTCAATCCCAGCCACATCTCACACACAAACGTTTAGAACAAGGATGTTGGCATTGCTTTAATGCCAAGAACAGAGCATTCCCAGGCATTTCCCTTCCCACTAGGAACTACAGAAGCTGAAAACCTTTGCAGTTTGGGAAGTTCTGGTTTCCTTAGCAAAACCAAATTCTTTCCCCCCTTCAATTCATCTCAATCCAATTTCCTGTAAAATCAATTTTCCTCCGCACAGGGCACCCACCGAGCTGCAGCCCTGCCTGGGTGTGCCCGGCGTAGATGAGCCTGGCCTGGTCCAGGGCAGAGCTGAACATGCTGAGGAGGACGGGGACCTTGTCAGCAGCAGCTGCAGCGATCACAGGGCGCTCCAGAAGGCTCCGGAACATGGCCAGCAGCTGTGCAGGGGGAGAAGCAGGGGGAGAATTGGGAAAAAAGTTCACACCCCTGCACAAAGTCCCACTGGGGTTTTCCCCACGGGTGCGGGTGCTTCGTTTTCCTCCGCAGCTCAAAGACCTGCACTGCTGGGCACGTTGGCAAAGGGAAGGTTTCCCCAGGCAGTTCCTGCCTTTCATGGAATCATTATGGTTGGAAAAGACTTCCAAGATGACCAAGCCAAACCTTTGACTGGATCCCACCACCAAACCACATCACAAAGCATGTCTTTGTTACAGAGATGCTCAGACCTTCACTCTGGGGGAACCATATTCCAGCTGGCATTCTTCAAGTGCTTCAAAATTTGCTATTTAAAAAAAAAAAAACCCTACAACAACTCAGAAGGATAAATCCTATCACTTATCATTTTCTACATTTTTTTTTAAACAATTATATTGAATGTTTTCGGAAAATACCATTTACTTTCTCTGCAGGATAGATTCACTGGTAAACAAAACCACCTCATTTTGAGCAACCCTCAGTTTCCCAAGTTGAAATGCATCCATGTGTTAACAAATTGATATTAACAATGATCACCTTGCTTTTAACAGCAATTTTCACCAGGAAATCCAAGAATCACAGAATGGCTTGGGGTGGAAGGGACCTTAAAGCCCAGCTCATCCCATTCCCTGCCATGGGCAGGGACACCTTCCACTAGACCAGGGTGCTCCAAGCCCTGTCCAACCTGGCCTTGAAAACCCTACACAGAGCGTTTCCTCCCAGTGAGATCAGTGAAACTCCTGCCATCCAAAAGCCTGATTTGAGACATTTCATTGACTGCTCTTCCCCAAACTGAGCACAAGCCTGTTCTGTTTGTGTCACGAGGTGAAGAGCAGGGACACTCCCAGCCACCCCCAGCTCCGGGGCCGCACGGATCATGAGGGACCCACGGGTCTGAGCATCACTAACCAAGTCCAGCCCCACAGCATCACTGTCCCACTGTCCATCCCATGGGCAAACCCCAGCCCCACGTGCCTGCAGCTCCAGCACCGTCTGGCCTCTCTGTGGGACTCACCGAGAGAGAAGGGAGGGGACAGACAAACCTTGAAGATGTGCTCCAGGTCCGGGGCGTCGCTGAAGGCCTGGGTGAACACAGTGCCCAGCCGACGGTCAATGTCCTCTACCTTACGCTGGAAAGCCAAGGCATCCTGCTCAAACTCCTGTGGGAAGGGGACAGCAAGTCCTGAGCTTGAGAAAGCACCGGGGAGGTGCCTGCCACCTCCCAATCCAGAGATATTTCCTCTTCTCATTCACCAGGAGTTAAGCCACTCCTCTGGCCACCCTCCAGGCAAGCCCCACGGAGCCGAGGACACTTCTGTGCTGTCCCATGGCTGAGCTCACGGCCCTCCAGGATGGACCCACAGTCCAACATGCACTGACTTTGCCTGGAGGCAAGTTGGGCTATTTCTGCACTCTCTGACCCCGAACATGGCCTGAACACCACACCAGCACCCCGAACACCCACAGAGGCACTCGCTGAACCAGCAAGCTAGGCTAGCCTCAAGCTGCGCCAGGGGGAGTTTAGGTTGGACATCAGGAAAAAATTCTTCACTGAAAGAGGGATTGGGCACTGGAATGGGCTGCCCAGGGAGGGGGTGGAGTCCCTGTCCCTGGAGGTGTTTAAAAAAAGCCTGGATGTGGCACTCAGTGCCGTGGTTTGGTTGATGAGGAGGTGTTGGGTCACAGGCTGGACTTGATGATCTCAAAGGTCTTTTCCAACCTGGCTCATTCTGTGATTCTGAGATATGAAACTCCCTAGTGCCTGCAGGAAAGGCCAGCAGCTCCCTGTTCCCAACAGAGACAGATCAGACCATAACAAAGGCAGGAAGGAGCTGGGAAAGAGGGAGCAGGGCTCCATTGCAGAGGGAGCTGCTCCCTGGAAGCAAGGCTGTGCTGCTGGCATTCCCAGGGGCTGGTCCCACCTACCACATTGGCCAGGTCCAGGCAGTCGTAGGTTCGCTCTGAGAACACCTGGTACCCCTCCTGGAACTCCTCATACACGTCCAGCACCTGCTGGCCCAGGGCCTTCCCTTTCATCCCACCAAACTCCATCTTCTCCAGCTGTGCCAGGTCCAGAGCCGTGGTCAGGAGGCCCTGCAGAGCCAGAGGAGGCACACACAGGCTCAGACACAGGCAGATGCCAACAGCTGTGACACCCCAGAGCCGTGCCTGCTGCCAGGCCGAGGGAGCTCGCGGGCACAGCGAAGCTGCTCGGGCTGAGTGAGTTGGATCAAGATGATCTTTAAGGGCCCTTCCAACCCAAACCACTCAGTGATACTATGACTGTGAGTAGTTTTAAAACAGCTGTCAGCCATTGTGGTTTTCAACAAAGCTCACCAAAGAACGAGTGAGTTACTCAGCGTGGGCAAACCAGTAAAACCTTCTATTGCAGTGCAGAGGACGAGAGGAGGAGAAAAGCAACCCAGACCTGGCTTTGAATAGGCAAATGCAGCCTGTGCAGTGCCCATCCGACCCCACTGCTGGGAACAGGCCATCCATAAACACAGATTCACTTCAGAAAGAGGTGAACAGCAGATGCAGTGAGCTGTAAACTGCAGGAGAGCTCACAGGTGTGCACAGTGTGTGTAGAACAGGTACTCACAGAGCCTCAGCCACGCTGCAGGCTGAGGGGTAATGGCACTCAGGACACTCCCTGCCCCAGCTGACCATCTCACAGTGAGGAACCACAGCAAACAGGGGCACCCCACAGCCCCAGCTGGACAGATCACTGGGATGTGAAGGGGTGACCTGGTGAGGAATGTGGAATGTGTCCCTGCTCCTCCCCAGCCCCCCTGTCCAAGTGAGATGCCCAACTCTAGGGTGTCTCTGAGGACTACAGGGGGCCTAGGAGCTTGTCCTGGTTTATTCACAGCCCCATAACCCCCATCCTGACAAGAGAACAATTCCCAGAGGACTCTTGGGAGCACTGACACACCCACCGGCCTGAGCAGAAGGACACAGCAGCAAATCTGACAGGTGCACTGAGCAGGATCTGGTCAAACAAGGTCCTGGCCTCGGTGTCAGGGGGGCCCACACAGCACAGAGAGTGGCCCCATCCCCTGGCATCAGGGGAAGCCAGGGCGAGGGAAGATGCCAGCAAGGGAGTTCATGGCTACAGAGCTCTCCTGATGGCTGCAATACCTCCAGAGTCTCACCTTCACCATCTCCAGCCTCTTCAGGAAGCTGTCCAGCCTTGCAAACACCAGCCTGGTGTGGAAGTCCCACTTCCTCACTTCCTGGCCTGGCTCACAATACACGTGCAGGTTTTCCCGTCTCTCCTCGACCGCCCCTTTGAAGGCATTCAGGATGTCAAACACTGTTTGCACCTTGCCCAGGCTCTCTTCCATTTCTCCTTTCAGAAGGTCTTCTGGAGACAGGTACACCACGGCCTGGAAGAGCCACACCACACCGGAGGTGTCACTTCTGCTGCCACAGCAAACGGTGACTTCTCGTGCTGACCAGGTCTGACCCTTCCTCTTGGCTTCAGAATCCCTTTGCCAAGGAAGGACAGAGGAAAGCAGGAGAGAAGAGACTTCCATAAAACCCTTCCTGTGGCAAACACAGGTGCCACAGCCACGCACCTGCTGGATGAGAAGGTTGCAGATTTCCTGGAGCAGCACCACAATGCGCAAGGGCACGCTGTAGTGCTTGGAGGTGACCCAGATCCAGCACACCACGTGCAGCAGAGGGACCAGGAGAGGCTTCACCTTGCTGAACTCAGCAGCCTCTATGTCCTCCAGGGGCTGCTGGAGGGGTGTCAGGTGCAGGTCGATGTCCTGAGCCTCGCTCAGAGCTGTGGGAAGAGAGGGGAGAAGGGCTGAGATCCATCGAGCTGGGGTGGGGAGGGGGTCACAAGCTGGGTGCTGGCACAAAGGGGAACAGACAGTCCTGGTGAGCACAAAGCACCCACCCATGGGTGCTGAACATCCATCACCTTGATCCCTGCTCACCCACAGCACAACCAGCACAGCCAACAGACTGACTCCAGGGACAGGGCTCTGGGCACAGGCTGAGGCCACAACGTGCCTGGCAGCACCAAAAATGCAGCTCTGCATGGGCTGCAGGATCACCAAGCTGGGCCTTGGCTCTGCCAGCCACAGTCCCACCTGTCCTGACTGTACCAGCATGGAAACGAGTGCCTGACTGGGAGAAACCTTCAGCTTAGCTTTGAACAGTGTGCTTGGACCCTGAAGAACTACACCAGAGTTAACAAATTAATTAAATGTAATTAATAAAACCCAGACATCATTGTGGAACTAAACCTGTGGACCAACAAGAAGAGAATCATCATCATCATCTAATCACAGAACCATGGGATGGTTTGGGTTGGAAGGGACCTTAAAGCTCATCTTGCTACACCTCCACTATCCCAGGCTGCTCCAAGCCCCATCCAACCTGACTTTGGACACCGCCAGGGATCCAGGGGCAGCCACAGCTGCTCTGGGCACCCTGTGCCAGGGCCTGCCCACCCTCACAGGGAACAATTCCTTCCTAATATTTAATCTAATCTAACCTCTGACAGCATGAAGCCATTCTGCCAACCCTTGTAAAAAATCCATCTCTCTTGGAGCCCCTTTAGGTACTGGAAGGCCAGACTAAGATCACTGCAGAGCCTTCTCTTCTCTGGACTAAACAATCCCAATTGTCTCAGCTTTTTCAGAAGTGCCAGAAGTGCAAGTGCAAATAACCCCAAAGCCTGAGACCAAGGAATAAGAAACGCTCACTATCAGCACCTCCCTCCCACAAGGCCAACAGTCACCCCAGCAGGGAGGGCACAGGACACTGGGATCCCAGGCTGTGAACAAAGGCCAAAAGTCAGCACCACAGTGAAGCTGTCCCAGTTTCTCACCTGCCTCAACGTCCATGAGCATGTTTTGGAAGGCTGGCACGTAGATGCTCTGCACTCTCTCCAGCAGCTCCAGCATGTTCCTGACCTTCCTCGATGTCAGCTGACTGTAAATGCCCTCCAGGTCATCACACCTGCAGCAGCCAGGACACGTTACCAGCACAGCTGGGGCAGCACCAGCTGTGCCCCAAACCCCTGCTTGCCCTGGGCCTGATTCAGGATTTTCTGCAGTTACACAAGGACTGAGCCCAGTGGTGGCAGGAAATGGGACCAGCCCCACAGGACACACAGCTGGTGCCAGGTTCAGATGAGAGCAGCTCTGCTGCGAGCAGGGCACTGCCAGAAGGAGCCAGGTGGAGTTTCTGCAGGCACTGGGGACAGCTCTGCAGAGGGCAGGGCTCTGTCTCGAGTCAGCCTGAGCCAACACAGCACAAAGGGCAGGTGAAATTCCACTCCCTGGCTCATCTAACCCCCCTCTTGCACCACCAGCAGCCAGCTGCTGGCACGGAGAGAGCCCATCAGCTCTGGGGCTGGTCCTAGTGATGGAAGCAGCACTTCCAACAAAATGCCCTTGTGGTGTAGCCCTGAACTGTGGTGGGGCCAGGTTAAACCCAGCCAACTGCCCAGCCACCTCCAGGCACTCCAACATCATTATTTTATATGTGGGAGCAATTTTGGAGGCTCAGGTCTCTGCATGACCCCGAGCAGCTGCTCCTGGCTCACAGCAGCAGCACCCCCTCCACCCAAACCAGCACCACCAGCCCCTCACCGTCACCTGTTCTTCCAGAACTCCAGTTCCACCTTTGGGTTTGGGTTGCTGCCCTGCAGGAGAGGCTCTGAGGACTCCTTCTTGAGCACCCTCTGGATCTGGTGGCTCCAGTCAATGATGGCTGACTCGGTGGCATGTACAAGGGATTTGTTGATCAGCTCCAGGCTGCAGAACACAGAGCACGAGGGTCGCTTTGCTTTCTGCTTGTCCACGTGCATTGCTCAGTTGGATCTACCTCAGTGGGCAGCTGGATTTTACAGTTACAGCCCACATTCATGTTTCAAAACCACAAAACAATCAAACCCATGAGAGAGACTATTTACAAGGGCAGTGAGTGACAAGATAAAGAGGAATGGTTTTAAACTGAGAGTAGGTTTAAATTAGATATTAGGAAGAAACTCTTCCCTGTGAGGGTGGGGAGGCCCTGGCACAGGTTGCCCAGAGAAGCTGGGGCTGCCCCATCCCTGGAAGTGTCCAAAGCCAGGCTGGACAGGGTTTGGAGCAATGTGACTGCAGAGTTTGGAGTTTTCCCTCAGTGATCCAAGCAGCTCATTGCTTCTCTGTGTGTCCACATCCCCTTCCACTTCCCGAGCTTTTCCTGCTTGTATCGTTGCACAGTCCCCAAAGACAGAGCCCATGAGCCAGAGAGAGCAAAATACCCCTCCCTGGCAGTCTGATGAGCTGCAGAGGACAAGGAGTGAGAAGAGTCCCCATGTCTGGCAGGGAGGATCCCCAAAGGAAGCAGCACATGCCTCAACAGAAGAAAATCCAGTGGAGAGCAAGGGCTGGTACTCACAATTTCTCATTTTTAGGATCAATATCCTCGATTCCCTCCGAGCCAGGTGGAAAAGGCAGCAAAGTCTTGCCCTTCACTTGGCCAACAACCTTGAAGACAGTACTCTTCAGGCTGTGGACATGACGGATGATGTCTTGTGACACCACTCGTGGCCAGCCCTGATGGTTCTTCCGGTTGGTCAGGATGGGAACAATCACCTACAGCAGGAGTCATGGAAGAGCAACGGAGAAGAGTTGAAGGAGGGTAGATTTAGACTTGATTTAGGAAGAAATTGTTCCCTGTGAGGGTGGGCAGGCCCTGGCACAGGGTGCCCAGAGAAGCTGTGGCTGCCCCTGGATCCCTGGCAGTGCCCAAAGCCAGGTTGGACAGGGCTTGGAGCAACCTGGGCTAGTGGAAGGTGTCCCTGCCATGGCAGGGGGCGGGATTGGATAAGTTTTAAATCCTTTCCGACCCAAACCATGATGTGATTTGATGATTCTATGACAAAACGTGCTGCTGGAGATGGATTGGCCACCAGGCTCCGAGGTCCTGGCTTGGCCAAGCCTGGAGACCCACATTCAGCACTGTCCCACGCAGTTGCCTGCAGGTGGTGATGAACAGGCCAGCAGGGCTGGGCTGAGCCCAGGGGCTGTCCCTGCACAGCCACCCCCCACGTGCAGAGGGAAGATCCTCTGGCAACTACAGCACAGCCACGTTTTAGCTTATTTCCCAAAGCTGCAGCCCACTATTAAATACAGTTCCTGTCTTTATCAGTGGAAGTTCCAGGGTCTGCACTGACCCTGCAGCTGGGAACTCTGGGCTGGGCTTGTCTGGACCTGAGCTGCTTCTGGCTCTTCTGCACTGGGATAGCAACAATGTCTGTCACCTTCCTCTGGGATCAGAGCCAGGTTGCCCCTGGTGATGAGCAGCCTTTGTGGCCAGACTTGGGGGAGGATAAAGGTACAAAACCAGCTACACGCAGACACAGAACTGAAAAGGAACAAAGCAGTCCAGCACCACGGTGCGACTCCAGGGTGCTGAAGATTCTTTGCACCATGACCAAAGAGGACCAGCAGCAGCAACCACCATGTCCAGGGAGCCATGGGAAGAGGGCACAACCCCAGGGCACACAGAGTTCACCCTCAGCAGCTTCAACTGCAATAGTAGCAGGCTTAGTCTCCATTACTCAGATCACATGGGCTGCTAATGAGAGTCATGTCATAACCAGTCAAGCCTTTTTGGGGCTTTCTTTGGGGTTGTTAAAACGACAACTGGGACCCTGATGCACTTAAAGTTCATCTTGTTCCATCCCCTGCCACGAGCAGGGACACCTTCCACTATCCCAGGCTGCTCCAAGCCCCATCCATACTGGCCCTGAACACTTACAGGGATGGGGCAGCCACAGCTTTTCATTCTCAGGACTGCATCCTGTGACTGCGTAACGTGGGTCATCCCCCACGGACACTACTGGGAGACGCCCAGAGCCCCCATGGCTCAGGATTTAGGAGGTTTCATTGGGCTCCACAGACCCCGGCGCCCCCAGGGCCGCCTTTTCCCCCTTACCTCCTCCACCAGCGCGGCGAAGTGCGCCAGGGGCTCTGCGGGCAGGTCCCCGCACAGCAGCTCGGCGGGGCCGGGACCAGCTCCGGGCGGGCGGAGGAAGAAAAGCGCCTTGGTGGCGCTGGGGGGCGGCGGGGGCGGCCCCGGGCGCAGCCCCAGCTCCCCGGCCGGGCCCCGCCAGGCGAGCAGCGCCGGCCCCGCCTCGCCCCGCACGAAGCCGCGCAGCGCCGGCCCCGCCGCGCCCCGCGCCCAGCGCCGCCAGCGCTCCCCGGGCACGGCCAGCGCCCGCGCCGCGCCCCTCGCCACCCGCTCCGCGCACGGCTCCTCCGGGGGCTCCTCCGGGGGCTCCTCCCGGCGCTCCTCCCGGCGCTCCGGCCCCGCCGCCCCGGGCTCCCCCTCGGGCTCCATCCGCGCGGCTCCGGCCAGTGTTTGCCCGGAGGCGCCGCCGTTGCCCGGGGGACTCCTGGGAGCCGCTCCCGTGTCCCGCTGGGATGCGGGGGCGGTCCCAGCGCTGCCGCGGCGCTCCTGCTGTTCCAGCTGCTGTTCCTCATCCCAGCACCGCTGTGCAGCCCCAGAAGCGAGTTCCCAGGCCGGCTCGCTCCGCGGGAAGCTCGGAGTGCAGCCCGGGGGAATTTTTCCACAGCGGGCACAGGCAGGTCCTGGCCCTCAGCCCCGCCTGCTGTTCCCGACACCGCCGTACCTGCATCGACCACCTGATGCTTGGGAGCTGTGGGCTCCTGCCGCCGCTGCATTTCCATTTTATTAATTCCTTCTGGGAGAAGCAGTTCACTATTTTCCAAATAAAAGACCCTTCTTTAATTCCATGAAAAGCAGCACACGGATCCTGTGCAGGCCCAGGGCTGCTCGTGTCACCCCAGCAGTGGCCAGGTCCTCCCCTGGGGCACCACAGCCTGTTCCTGCCTCCACCTGTACAGTAACAGGAACATTTTGTTTTTCCCCAGTCCCCTGCTATTCATAAAAGCCCAGCAGAGCTTTTCTGGAGGACACAGATGTGTCAATTCCCCAGTCTCTGCTCTAGATAAGCATAACATTAAAGCACAGCTCGTCATCAAAAGATGCTTTGCTGACAGTTTGCCTCTTAATTTCCCATTAACTTAAAATGAAGTCTTAAGTCTTCACTTGTGTGCAAGTATCATCTCCTGAGCAGGGCCTGAGTGTCTTCAAGTTCTCTTTAAAAATGAATTCCTTAATTGAAATAGCACAGAACTGCCCTCCTGCTTCCGAACACAGGCAGTGACAGCAGTGGCAAGGGAAGAAGCAAAGTTGACCCACAAAGAGCCTCAGAAAAACGCCTCTTAACCACAGACCTCCCCCCTCTCTGCCTGCTTTGCCAGCGTCCCTGCATCCAGAACTGGAATATGCTCGAGGAAACCCCCAGTCATCTGATCCAGAGCCATTCAAGATCCCGTTAGTGCCAGCTTGGGCTGGCGAGCAAAACTCCTGTCCTGAGGGTAACAAGGCAGAGAG
Organism: Aphelocoma coerulescens; assembly: GCF_041296385.1. Lineage (NCBI taxonomy): Eukaryota > Metazoa > Chordata > Aves > Passeriformes > Corvidae > Aphelocoma > Aphelocoma coerulescens. Next base: position 10,918,514 of record NC_091031.1, on the reverse strand, counting down.
GCTTGTGCTGAAACACAGCCATGAGGCTCCAGCATGATCCACACCCAATGGGCAAGATCCTGGTGTTTACCCCAGCACTGAATCAGGCAGGCAAGGTCGTTCTCCAGAGAAATCCAGGTTTTTGTCTCCTCCTTAGTGATGCACACACAACACGGCTTTCTGGAGGATGGAGAGTGGTTTATTCAGATTCTAAATAAAGGGTTTGGAAAGCTGATCTTTTGAAAGAAAAAATCAGCAGAGAAAACCAAAATAAAATTGGAACACCGATGTACAGATGTATTCTCACCCCCAATTTAACCTAAACCCCTAACATTTTACTGTTAATTTTCCTCCTATCACCTGGGTTCTGATAGCTGGTTATGCCCCCCATCACTGAGACCAGCTCACCTTCTCCTGGCAAACCCACGGCCCCTCCAGGGCCCCTCACACCTGATCTCTTGCAAAGGTCACACCTGCTGCTGTTACATACATGTTTATGCTGTAGCATCAACCCTAAAATTAAAACAGTTCAGAGAGAAGATTTTTTGGTTAAAAGAAGAAACACCCCATGGACTGGTGAGGCCCCAGAACAGGAGCTGTGTGGGCAGATCCTGTCTCCACAAGGACCAGTGCTACTGACAACCCACTGGAGCTGCAGCCCAGGGAGATCCACGATGACCAAGCAAACCCAGATGCCCAGGCCAGCCCCTTTCCCGCAGCGCCGGCAGCACCGCGCGCTCCCGAGGCCTGCGGAGAGCCAGGCTTCTCTCTCAGAGCAGAGCACTCCCAGCCTTGTCTCTCTCAGTTGACTGTTTTAAGCTTCTTGTCTGGCACTTCCTGGTGGTTCTTGGCTTGTTTCCGTTTCTGGCACGCTGCCTCCGTGCTGTCCCCCCTGGTCAGTTTGTCCAGCACCAGGGCAGTCTCCTTCAGCAGCCGCAGCTCCCGCTTCTCCTTGCGCTCCTCCATCTCCACGATGTCGTCTGCAAACAAAGCCTTCAGGGGCGGGATCAGCTTTGGGATGGCCGGGAAGTCACCGAAACGTACCTGGAACAGAAGCACAGGAGTTCCTACGTGACAACTGCTGTTTGATTCCCTTGCTCCCCCCCTTGCCTTCAGCCTGTGCAGACAGCAGGGCACTGCCCCTCTCTGTGTGCACAGAGCAGCCCTGACCTCAACGAGTTATTGAGGTTTTCTTCCCAGGAATGCTGTGACCCAGTACAAATTCTGAGTGACAGTGAGCTGCCCTCACTGCCACAGGTGCCTTCAGCCAGCTTTTGTCTCCCAGATGTCTGCTGCAGAAAGCCACTGGAGCAGCTCATCAGTTGGGATGGGAATGGAAGCAATATTAGTTTTTTTGGCTGGGAGTAGCAAGCACAGACTTGAGGTGACATGAGGCAAGTACCCAGGGTGTTAAGAGCTGGATTCAAGGGCCATCAGCACCTGTCTCACACCAGTGTGAGGAAAGGGTGGCACAGGGTATCTGCTGCCAGCAGTTGAAGGAGCTGTTTCAGAGCCTGCTCTTCAGGAGATGGAGTATTGATAAAGCACAAGAGGAGCATTTAATTAATGAGCATCCCAAAGTAACCCTGACACTATTCCCAGGCCTGGCCCTCAGCTCCCAACTTACCCTCATGTGGTCAAAGGCAATGCCAACCTTCTCGCTGAAGTCTTCGCTGAACAGCGGGATCTTGGCGTATCTCTGACTGAAGTGATTGAGCATGATGAACTCTGCATTCATCTTCATCCCAGTCTGGATGGCCTGGGAGGTCGTGCTGCCAAAGGAACATGCCCTGGTCACAGCCAGGCTGGCAGGTACTGCTGCTCTGCACCCAGGGTCACACCACACCAAGTGACCTCACACCTGCTGAGCATGGGGCACAGGCCCCTCTCCCTTGGGCAGCCTGCAATTTCCACACAACCCTGAATGAAGGAAAGCAGCTGTGATTGTTGGAGCCTTGCATTTAAGAGCTCCACAAACTGGGGACAGGCACTTGTCCCAGGGGTGTCAACAGGCCCAGCTCTTGCACTGCGACTCACAGGGAATTCCAAGCAGCTGCTCTTGGTCTCCCACGTTTACTGGGGACAGCACATGGAATCCCTGGCTGCAGTGCTCTCAGTGAGCTGTGGGGGTAAGAGGACCCTTCTACCCCCTGAGCTTAGTCCCAAGACGTAACCATGCAGAGGGCATTTCCCTTGGGCTGGTCTATTTGTAGAGTTACCACAGTCTGCTTGAAAACTTTCCCCATTTCTTTTGGGGGATGTTGAGAGGAGCTGAGGTGGTTTCAGAGCTGCTGCAATGACCAACACATCAGCTCCGGTGTAGAAGAGCTCTACGCACACCAGAACCTTTGACAGGACTTGGGCCCTTCACCATCAGCTTCAAGGACTACACCCAGCTGTGCAGCTTCCCCTTCTGAACAGGGACAGACAGCAGAACACACCCCACCTGTGGGTCTTCTCTATAGCTTCTTTTTCCATGCCATCTTCCAGCGTGGCTTCGTGGATCAGCAGGTTGGCATTTTTACCTGCACAAACAAACAATCACATTCAATCTTCAGCTGAAGACTGAGCAGCCCAACTGCCTCTCCAGGAGCCCTCCTGTCCCTCCTCAGCCCCTCACTGTGTGGCAAACACAGCACCAAAAGTTTGGGAGTGCCCACTTCGGGTACTGACAGATGGAGACCTTTCTCCAAGAGATTCTTCAAGCAGAGGGTTTTGTTACCTACCCATTTGCACTAAGGCCATGCAGGGCATTGTATCACCAGAATAAACTACTTTCCAGCCAGACTTGTGGATCACTGAACATGCAAAAGCATTTTTACAGTGTTGGACTTCACAGGTCTGAAACTGAACAAGGATACAAGTGTTAGACCCCAGGTCCCCTCCAGCCACGGAGCCCCCAGCTCAGGAACTCACCTCAGCCAGGTCGTAGCTCTCTAAGAGAGAGCTCACAAACTCCTTGGCTTTGGGTCTGATGTTCTCACAGCCTTTCACAAGAGACTGAGAAGGAATCATTCTGTGAGGGAGGGAAGAGGAGATAATTAAGGACAGGTACAAAATAAAACCTGATCTTCTCTTTAAGCAGCTGATTTCTCCTGTTTCTCATTCTCAGTTCAGTGATCTGTTTTACCTCTTGCTTTCACTGGTGCCCCAGTAACTCATCCAATCACTATCCCCACTATCAAATAGTCTTTCTTCTACTTGCCCTATGGAAAAGGGAAGCCTGCATGTAAACCTCTCTTAAGCAGCACCACTGAATAACAAACCCTATCCTGCCCTCTGCAAACTGCACATCCTCGTTCTACAGGCAGTGGAAGGAGTCAGAATCACCTCCAACAAAGGGATGGGGGAATGGATGATAGGGGCTTGCCTTGAATAAGGACCAAGGACATTTCTCCACACAAAACACTCACTTGATGTCTCCAAGAATCTCCTCACAGTGATTGTGGTACTCGTGTAGCCAAGGCATGATCTGCTCAGGTGCTACCAGAAATAGAGGGCTGAAAGCCTGACCGAGGGCTGCCTGCAAAAGCAAAGGTAGGGGAAAAAAATCAGTATCAAGTGTACACCAAAATCAGAGAGGAGAAATGCTAGAGAAAGGCTGGTGCTTCTCCACTACTCTGAAGTTCCCCTCACCCCAAGCCAAGTTCAGGAGCAGAGAAACACCAGTGCTACTTACAAAAGCTCTCCTTCGCTCCATCAGGATATTCACCAGCCCCTGCAAAGGGAACAAAGGAGACAGCAAGGGCAGTCAGAAGTGTCTGGGGAGTCAGTGGCAACAGAGCTACCACAGCTCAGCAAGCCCAGAGTCAGAACAAACAAGAAGGGAGAGGGGATTAGAACCACAGACAGACTGAGCAGTGCCTGGGGAATGAACGCAGAGAGGAATGCAGAGCAGGGCAGCCCACATTCATCAGCTACAGCTGAGTCCCAAGGTTCAGAGCACAGCTGCACAGAGCCCCTGCCCCTTCCCACACACTGAACCCACCGAATGATGATCCGTGTGCATGTGGGACACAAACACAGCCACGAGGTTACACAGCACTTGGTCAACTTGCTCTCCGTAGTGGCGGCAGAGCTGTCCAAAGGTTCCTTCTCCACAGTCCAGCAGCAGGGAGCGGGTAGCACTAGTGAGAGGTGACAGAGATATTTAGCAGCCACTGTAGGAGCTCTGAGCAGGGCCATGCAGGGAGGGGCATCTTTTGGGTTGGAAGGCAGAGATCAGAGCACTGGGGTTTACCTGGTGTTCACCAGCGTGGAGCTGACATTGCGGATTTTCATTGGAATTGCAGATCCTGTTCCCAAGAACACAATCTCAGGATAAGCACCCACATTTCCTAGAGAAAACAGAGAACAAGGATTTGTAGGCAAATGTTCTCCACACACTGCCTGGTCAGACACCAGTTAATTCACCAGCCCAGTAACTCCAGAGCCAACATGTCCAGCACAGTCATTTTTGTCCCCCTCACCATGAGGTTTACAAGGGAAGGCAGAACAAGCCCCACCACTTCACAGCTTCATCTGGGCTCTGAAGCAGTGGGCCACCAAGAGCTCCTATTTTCCATCCCACTGATCCAAGCTAAGGTGCTGATCCGTACCTGGTACGGCAGACAGGCTCTCTTTGCACTCCTTCACACGGGTCTGGAAGTCAGGGAGATCCAAGGCTTCACTAACAAACGAGTCAGGATCACAGACAGTCACAGCATCTCTGCAAGAACAGGCCATCTATCAGGATGGGGCAAGGTAGGAACTGAAACAGCCCTTTCCAGAGCAAAGTGCCAAATTCCTGTGACAAAACAGCCTTAGAACAAAGGGACAAATGCTCTTTCCATTTTGAGGGGTTGGAGAAGGCACAGCCACAAGTGTGGTGTGTGCCAAAAAGGCCTGGCTGGGCTGAGCCCAAAGGCACAGAATGATCATTCCACCGAAGTGGAGAAACTCCTGCAATAGCACTTCATCCCATCCAGAGCTGCTAGGCACTAGAGGGCACTGCAAGGCAGCACAGAGGCTCCTGGAAGAGGAGCAGCCACCTAAAGGGATTCAGGCATTGCTGGGAAAATTAAGAGACCTGTATCCTGGGCCTGCTTCAGAGCACATGCAGTACTACAGGCCTCCAGATACCTTATCAGAGAAAGTTAAACTCTTCTTGGCACCTGCATCCTCCTGTTGTGCCCAACAAAGCCAGAAATCTGAGCCATGGTGGCTGAAATCCCCTTGCCCCCTGTGGTGCCTGGCCCTTAAGATTCTCACTGAGCAGCTTCATCTATTTGCCCACCAGGAGCAAAGCCAGCAATTGTTTAACCACCTGGAGCTTTCAGCTCTAATGGCAGGTTTTCTAGGTCTTCAGATGGTAAGACTTTCACTGGGCTCCCCAAAAACTCTCCCCCTGCCCCCCTCTGCTCTGCCACAGCCACAGCTGGGTGCACAGCATGAGTCAAAGCAAAGGACAAAGGACCACAAGGCTACGGGAGCAAGGGACAGAAACAGAACTCCAAACCACTGGCCAGGTGGTGTTTTCAGTGGCTCACTCATCCACGTGCTACACCTTGTCTGAGCCTTTCAGGGATAGGGACACAGTCCTTGAGACAGTTCCCCCAGCACAGCCACCAGAAAGGATCTGCAGGGCATCCTGACAAAGTGCCTGCCCTTGCTGAAGAGCTGCTTCAAGCCAACACCCAAAACCTGGGAAAAGATTCCCACTGACCTCTGCCACTCCTGCTGCGGCCTGAGGTGGTATTTCAGGAGGCACTCCCCTCGCACGATGGGCACAGGGCAAGCAGCCTCTGCTTCCTGTGGGAGGAGGGTGACGTGAGACACGGCCTTTGCTCAGGGCACGAGGCACAGGGGCAAGGAGGGCCTGGATTACCTTGCTCTGGTAGGTGGTGAGCAGAGGGAAGATCTCTGGGTGGATGAGGTTCAGCTGAGTTTGGATCTTGTAGCTGCGTGGGTTGTGCACAGCAGAGGAGTTTTCATTGAGCACCAAGTGCTGAGTGCCAGGCCCGAATCTGTCAGAGGACAAAAATGCACAACAGCTTCAGCCCCACGTTAGCACTGCGCACATGTGCACACCTGAGCTAAAAATCTCACCTGAACCAGCAGAGCCCTCTTTTTAGAGCTCTTTTGACTTTGGCACAAACGTGCACCACCAGCAACAGGCTGCAGCACACAGAGACAGGAACCCAGGGGCCACAGGCCCACGTACCTCTCCATCCACTGCTGGTAGCGGCCATCTCGAAGCACTGACTCGGGAGTCATGTGAATGACCAAGGCCACCTGGTGCTCAGGAACTCCCTCCTGGTACCTGGGACACATTCCAACAGAAAGAACATCTCTGCTCCAGTCCATGTCCTTGGACATCCCCTCCCCTCTCCCACTTTGCTGCTACCACAGATGCGCCCTGGGGCAGGCAGAGCAGGGATCTCCAGAGCACAGCCCAGGAGCTTCAGGCTCTGCATCACCAAAAGCAGGAGGCTCAGGGCCACCATTTGCTGACCCTCTACTGTCCCCCACAGGCCAGTTCCTCTTCTCCATCAACAACAACATCTGCAGAGCCTCCAGGAGCCCAAATGCTTCTGCATAAGCCCAACAGAGTTGTTATGTGCAGTCCAGGCTTCCAGCAGCCAGGGAAGCAGCAGCTTCCACTGCTCCCCAGGCAGACACCAGGGCACATTCCTGCTCTGGAGGGCCCTGAGGGAAAACAGGCTCATGGCAGCCACAGAACCCCACAGGTCCTGCCTTTCCTAAAAGCTTCAAAATGCATCACCAATCCTCTCTTGCATGTCAAGCTCCTTAACAGTGCCAAAGAGCTCAGATATCAGCCATGAGAAACAGCATATCCAGACTACAAGAAGAGCTTCTCTTGGGCAAAGCTCAGCACTCAAACATTCCAGGGGCCCCAGCCCTACCTTCGGAAGGTCTCGTTTTCACAGACAGCATCCACAAAGCCCTCGTGAGGACACTCCAGCACCAGGAACACTGGGCCAGGGTCAGTGGGGGTGCACAGCTCCTCAGGGAAGAGCTGCAGGCAGATACACAGTGGTCACACCACAACCAGCCTGGACTCACAGACCTTCCTGCACCTCTGTGTCTGATTCCTTCAGCTGGACAGACCCAGCAGCCCCTCTCAATGCTCAGTACACCCAGCCAGGGCAGCTTTTGGGCCCTTTCTGCTCTCATTACACACATTTGCATTTCGCTGTGTAACAGCAAATCCCAACCCTGGCCTCAGAGAAACCACAACCTAACCTGAGGAGGGGAATTTTAGCAGTTTCTAGGTTCCCATGACAGAATTCAGATGGCAGCAAAAGCATGTTTAAGGAAAAAAAAAGGCTCTGTGAAATTCCTGTGATACAAAGATGTGCTGATCCTGTCTCCCAGGTCAGGATCTTCACTTGCAGATCCCCTGGGCCATGGCCAGAGCTGGCTCTGCCTCTCACTCCAGTGTTTGAGAGAGTCAGACCCTGTGCCCCAGAACTGTTGCGTTTCTTTTGGTGTCAGAGGTGCACACAAGGTAAGGAGGGAGTGATGGCTACACAGGCATTCAACACCCAGACTTAAAAAATTCAGGTATTAACTCCACTAACTCACTCCTAGACCTGCATCAGTTTTGGGAAGGGAAGATGAAGCAGCTCTGCCAAACAGCAAACACCCAGCCATACCCACACAGGAGTTCATTCCCATGATCACCCTCCCAACAGCCCCAGACATGCCACACTCAGCAACAACCTGGAACTGGGACAGTCCCAGGACGTACTGGTAGGGAAAGCATTCTGCACAAAAGCCTGTCACCCTGGGAGCCCAGTGAAGGAGGGAGAGTGGCAAAGCCACACAGAAGCACAAACACATCTTACCTCTCTGCCTTCAAAAGTGATGCTCTCCCCATTTTTGAGAGCTGTAATTATGGGAAGGATGGCTGGAGTTCCCCTGAGAACAAGGCCACACAAATATTTAGCTTGCCAACAGCCAGGTGCCTGCTGCTGCCCCGTGCCCCACGCTGGCCTCTCATACTCACACTGGCAGGCCCATCTCCTGCGCTTTAGCTGCTAGGAACTTCCCCTTCCTTGGGTGAATCTGCAAACAGTTAAACACAATTATCACCCCAATAAACAGGGACAGGAAACAAGATCCAGGTACCGCCACGTTAAGACTTTCTCCACAAATCAAGGAAATGGCTTTCTCCCTTTTCAGTTCCACAGCCGCTGCTCCAATTTACCTCAAATAGGTTTTTCTAGACTGCCTGCTTTCCAGGATCCTGCTGCTGCTTCTTGCTCCCCTCTTTAGCCAAGCAAGCACAACAGCCTGCCCTGCCCTGAGGGTTAAGCAAGAATGGAACCTGTACACTCATAACCACTGCTGGATTCTAAAAAACGCCTCCAGTTTTACTCATTCCTACTCATGCTGCTGCAACTCTGACACTTGAAAAGCAGAAGCACATTAGAGCTTCAAAGCCCTACTTGAAAATGCTGTCTCCAATTAAATCCCTGCAGCGAGTGATGTCAGGAAGTATTTCCCTACAGAAGGGTGGCCAATGCCCCAAGCCTGCCCGTGTTTAAGAGATGTTTGGACAATGCCCTTATTAATATGTTTTAAATTTTGGCCAGCCTAAAGTGGCCAGGCAGTTGGACTGGGTGGGGAAGTGTCCAAGGCCTGGTTGGATAGGGCTTGGAGCAACCTGGTCTTGTAGAAGGTGTCCCTGCCCATGGGGGCACGGAATGAGATTATCCCTAAGGTCTCCTCCAACCCAACCCATCCTGTGGGCATAGATGATCACTGCATGTCCCTTCCCACTGAAACACTCTGTTCTGTTCTCTAATCTATTCTGTGTTGGTTTAGAGACTCTGCCCAAGCTTACTTTACACAGAAAAGCTGTCACCAGATCAGGATGCCGCCTAGCACACTTCTGCTCATCACCTGTAAAAGAAAGCAAAACTACTAAAAATCATCACTCACTATCACTTTTCTTAAAACAAGTATGTGCCAAAATTTGCTAAAGCATTAACAGGAACATTATCCAATTAACTTGGAGCCCAGCAGCAAAATGTTATGAACACCCAAGGCCAGAGAGCCCATGGCTTCAGATACAAGAAGCCAAACTAAGGCCCAAGACTGAAAAATAATCAGACCAGCATCTACCTGTAATTAAATTACAAAGGTTGGAGCATCCACCCCAGCCAGAAGCAAACTACTACAGGGACTAATCACACCCAAGCACCAATCATGTCCAATTTCTAGGCCTTTTAAGTTCTCCATCAACTTCCAAAGTACCAGGACACTTTCTGCTCCATGGAATCTTCCAGCTGAGCTTCTCCACAGACCTCACTTTCAGAGAGCAAATGGCTCAGAGGACAAATTCCTATCCTTAATTTGGCTTCATCTCATTAAAGTTGAAAAGACCATTCCATGTGTTTCACCTGTCTTCTTTGGGCTTTCTTTTCCCTTTCCCTCCTCCAAGCTTTGCTGTGCAGCTCTCGGGGATCCAGGCCCTGCATCCCCTTTGGGGCTATTTCCACCCTGGGGAGATGCTCCAGGACTCTGGGGGAACGTACTTTCAGCAGCCAGTGGTTTTCCTGTCCCAAATCCAATAAAAGCAGACAAAGATCACTCAATCAGAAGCAACAGATAAAAAAAGCAGGAGCAGCATTCCCCCTTCCACGACAGTCAGGTCTGAACTGCAGCAGAATACAGAGCTGCTCCCCCCCGTGTAGCTTGCACTTGCATACTCCAGTCACTTATTTCAGGAGCCATCCCTCATCCAAGTCCTTCTCCCCAAACTGTTAAACTCTGTGCTGCACCCTCAGTATCACAGCTTCCAGCAGGAAGAACTCAGCTGGCTGAGAAAGCCAAATCCAGGGATATTTCACAAGTCATTCCATCCACCCACACCTAAAGGAACAAGCCAAGGCCCTGACTCAGCAGGTCTTGCTATTTAAATGAGATCCTCCTCCTGAACCTCTGCTTACTCAGGCTGGCAAACAGAAGCTGCTCCTTGAACCTTCATTGTGCTTACTGAGCACGTGCTTCCCCTGCCTCTCTGCAGCACCACGAGCTCACCTGTCAGAGGTATTTGGCAGACAGTCATTGTCTCATCCTTGTACTCAGGCTCTGTGTGCAGCTGCACAGCTGGGAAGAGATCAAAAACCACCATTAACAAGTGCCTAAGCAGAGAGTCACACTCTTCAAGAATATAAATCAGAAAAGTGTCTTTTCCTTTCTTAAACACAACCTGCTGAATGTTCCCCTTCCCTTTCTCTGCCCAACTGCAAACCCCAATGAATAATACAAATTTTAAAAGCTCATCATCTGCAGGGAGCAGTCCGTGAGCGAGCAAATTCACTGGCAGACTCTGGAAGCAAAGTGCCTTCACAGCGTTTTAAAACCAAATACTGTCTGTATCAGCCAGCCCTGCAGGCCCTGAGCAGAAACAGAGCTGGAAACACTGTTGTGAGGGGTTTGAACAGTGTATCAGAACAAAACATATGTTTAAAACATCCTCAGAGCAGACCCAAACCAGAGGCTGAAGCTGTTACAGATCAATGCAAGCCTGGCTACAGATGAAACAAAAAGTTACAAGTTCCTTTGCTACACATCCCTGCCCCACGTACCTAAATCCATCCTCTTGAGGGGCCCGGGAAAGAGGCGAATGGCTTTCAAGTAGTTTTGCTGGAAAAGAGACAGCGTCTCAGGAGGTGGCACAAGCAGTGCACCATGACAGGCACCACTTCCAGCAGCTACAGACACTTCGCAGGGAAGGCAAAGGTTCAACACCGAGGCAGACAAATCTGGGCAGCTCTGCCAGTCACTGAGCCCTTGGAAAGAGAAAGAACCACTGTCCCCACCCCTTCCATCCATGTAATTAGTCAGCAGAAATGGCAAGGAAATAAAACAATGCTGAGGATTGCAAATTTCCGGCCCAGATGCGGCATTAGGCTGGCAAAGACCACATTGAACAGGAGGTCAGAGACTGAGCTTCTATTAATACAAAATGGGGAGGGAGCAGACAAGGGAACAAGAATCCTCCCTTCTCCCAAAAGCTGATTTATCAGGATACAGGACAGGAGCAGAAGACTTCTGCTGTCCTGTAACTGAAGAGATTTGGATTTTGAAGCCAGCCCTTTGGGCTGACACTGACTCAGACCAGCATTTCACACCTGCACAAAGATTCCCTTTGCCACCAGCTCTCCCAGTTCCAGGCTGAGCTTTAGCATTTTCAGGGTTTGCTCTCCCTTCTGCACCTTGCCATACTTACCAGCTTTGGTGGCCCCAGGAACACACACCTCTGAAGCCCTATAGCCTTCAGTGTGAGAATCATACCTAAAAGCAAGCAGAGAAACAGCTTTTCACAGCCCCAGTAACCACTGGTAGATCCCAAAAGAAAGATCCCTCTCTGTTCAGGAGTGCTTGGCCTCTCCACAAAGGCCAGAACTGAACTCGGATCTAAATTCAGTTTTGCCTCAGCTTTGTGGCAGTTTCAACAAGTCAACCACCTCTGCAGATAAAGAAAATATCTACACATCTTCATACACCTGAACAGATTGTTAACCTCCTCCTTTTCTTGGAGATTTCCAGAATTTTAATGGACAAGATCCACAGCCACCTGTTCTAACCTCATCCTGAACAGATCATTAACCTCCTCCTTTTCTTGGAGATTGCCAGAATTTTAATGGACAAGATCCACAGCCACCTGTTCTAACCTCATCCTGCACTGAGGACAGTGGTGGCCAGAAACTTTTGCATGCTCCTTTGGACTCAAACCAGCCTAACTCACGAACAACTCCCTGCTGGCAACACCTTCTGCTGCAGGAGATTTTGGGAAGCCGAAGCCAGGCACGCTGGACAGGCAGAGCCTGTCCCACCACGTGTCTGCACTGTCGCAGAGCCCACGGAGCAGCTGGAAGCGCCGCAGAGCCCCACGTGCAGCCCAGCCCTGTGAGAGCGATGTCGCCGTGCCCACCGCTGTCTGAAACACCCCCGCACGCCGCACCGGGCACCTGGCAAAGTGACCGCGCCCGGCCCGAGAGCCGCTGCGGGCTCCCCGCACTCACCAGGCAGCCCCCCGACGTTGGCCCAGGACACGCGGCTGAGGAAGATGCTGTCCAGGTGGGAGATCTTCAGCCTGCGGGGCAGAGGGGGGTGAGCAGGGGCCGCTCCCGCCCCGGGGTGTCCCCCCTTCGCTGTCCCACTTACTTGTGCTCCTGCATGGCGCGCTGCGTGCCCTCGCCGCAGTTGAACAGATACCTGGGGGGAAAGGGGCGTCAGGGCAGGCCCAACGGGGAGCTCCGCTGCCGGTGCCGACCCCAGCGCCGCACTCACCGGTTGAACTCGGAGAACACATACACGGCGGCCCCCGCGTCGCGGCTCCCGGCCGCCACCACCTGCACGTACACCGTGTTGGGCCCCGCCAGGCCCGTGCCCGCGTTCCGCCGCCGCTCGCGGGCCCACACGTGCCGGGGCACGTCCTTGGGCCGCCGCGCCGGCCGCGCCGCCGAGGGCCCGTCGGCCATGGCCCAGCCGCGGGAGCCGGCCCCGACCGCGATGCCGAGCCCGGCGCCGCTGCCCGCCCGCCGCCACACGAGCCCGCGGCCCGGCGGCAGCGCCCGCACCAGCGCCCACATCCGCGCGCACCCGCCCCGCCGCCAATCAGCGCCAGCGCCCCTGCCCCGCCTGACGCGGAACAGCCAATGGGAGGCCAGAAATGCCCGCGGTCGGCCCGCCCCCTTTACCACGTGATGCGGGCGGACCAATGGAAAGCGAGAAACGGCAGCAGCCGCCCCGCCCCTGAATCGCCGCCGTCCTGGCCGGCCGCTGTCACGTGACCGGGCTCTGCCCGCTGGTCTTCCGCTCCCGGGGATCCCGGCCCGGCCACTGCCGGGCTCTGCCCGCTGGTCATCCGCCACCGGGGATCCCGGCCACTGCCGGGCTCTGCCCGCTGGTCATCCGCTCCCGGGGATCCCGGCCCGGCCACTGCCCGGCTCTGCCCGCTGGTCATCCGCCACCGGGGATCCCGGCCACTGCCGGGCTCTGCCCGCTGGTCATCCGCTCCCGGGGATCCCGGCCACTGCCGGGCTCTGCCCGCTGGTCATCCGCTCCCGGGGCTCTGCCCGCTGGTCATCCGCTCCCGGCCCGGCCACTGCCGGGCTCTGCCCGCTGGTCATCCTCTCCCGGGGATCCCGGCCACTGCCGGGCTCTGCCCGCTGGTCATCCGCTCCCGGGGATCCCGGCCCGGCCACTGCCGGGGTTCCTGGCCCGGCCACTCCTGGGTTTCTCCCCCCGTCCATCCCGCCGCCGGACGCTGGTGCTGCTGGAACCGGAGCCCCGGCTCCACTGACCCGACGGCCCCGCTGGGTTCCCCGCAGCCCCATTCCCACCGTCAGACCCGGTTTCCTCAGCGGCTCCAGGGCAGGTTTCTCACGGCAGAGTCTCGGATGTCTCGTCCCATAAAGCCATTTACTCCTGACACAGCCCGAGCTGGTGCCTCTGAGAAAGGACCCCAAACGGGGAACCCCCGGGGTTTTATCCCCTCACAGTCTCCTCGCTCACAACTCTGGCTCTTCCTCCCAACCACATCTTGAGGAAGCCTGTCCCAGTGTTTGATCTCCCTCTCTGTAAGAAAATGCTTCCTAATGTCAGTAGGACGTTTCAACTCACAAGAGAGATTTAATTGGAGACAGCGTTTTCAAGTAGGGCTTTGAAACTCTAATGTGCTTCTGCTTTTCAAGTGTCAGAGTTGCAGCAGCATGAGTAGGAATGAGTAAAACTGGAGGCGTTTTTTAGAATCCAGCAGTGGTTATGAGTGTACAGGTTCCATTCTTGCTTAACCCTCAGGGCAGGGCAGGCTGTTGTGCTTGCTTGGCTAAAGAGGGGAGCAAGAAGCAGCAGCAGGATCCTGGAAAGCAGGCAGTCTAGAAAAACCTATTTGGGGTAAATTGGAGCAGTGGCTGTGGAACTGAAAAGGGAGAAAGCCATTTCCTTGATTTGTGGAGAAAGTCTTAATGTGGCGGTACCTGGATCTTGTTTCCTGTCCCTGTTTATTGGGGTGATAATTGTGTTTAACTGTTTGCAGATTCACCCAAGGAAGGGGAAGTTCCTAGCAGCTAAAGCGCAGGAGATGGGCCTGCCAGTGTGAGTATGAGAGGCCAGCGTGGGGCACGGGGCAGCAGCAGGCACCTGGCTGTTGGCAAGCTAAATATTTGTGTGGCCTTGTTCTCAGGGGAACTCCAGCCATCCTTCCCATAATTACAGCTCTCAAAGCCCGGCAGAGCCAAGCTGGGGCAGGCACCCATTCAGCTGTGCTGTGCCCTCTCCTTGGCTGCTGGACCAAGCTGGACACAGCCCTGGGGGCCCTGGCCTGACCTTGACCAGGCGGCTGAGCCTCCCAAGGCCCCTCGGACCCCCAACCACCCTGTGATTCCCCAGGCTTCCCCATTCCCTGGTGCTCCTCTCCCACAGGAGCCTGTTCAGGGCCTGGGTACAAACACCAGGCCGCAGCTCTGTTTATTTTTGAGCTCTCCAAACCCGTGTGAGCTCTCTGGGGCTTTTTGTTTGCTTCAAAAAGAGCCACTTGGTGTTACTGTAACCAGAGTATCCCAACGTAAACAACCCTGGACATCAATATTCCTTGTCTCCCTGAGTTCCAAAGGAAAACCTTATCTTTCCCAGTGCTTTGTTTTCCAAACATTGTCTCCCTTTGTTCTTAGTGCCAGTGTTCTTCCCTTTCTTTTCCAGTGATCCTTTCAGTCAGGATCCAAACCCCCACACCTTGCCATGCTGTTTACAGCTGTTCTGCAGTCTTCCCTCAGACCTATAATTCACTTACCACTCTCCCATCTCCGTCTCTTCACGACAGCCCAAACTAGCATGGCAGCTTTCCCTGGTTTTCCGCACTTCTGAATGAAATAAAAGGTTTGTTCCTCTGAGTGGCAAACTCTTTGTTCACACACATTTCACTCGTGACAGTGCTGCAGCCTGGAGCTCGCTCGTGGCCCTTGGCTCTGCCCCCCGTGTGAGAAGGGGAACGCTGGTTTAGATCTTAAACTCCGCACTGGTGAGGCCTCACCTCGAGTCCTGGGGGCAGTTTTGGGCACCACATCATAAGAAAGATGTAAAGCTCTTAGGGAGTGGCAGGAGGAAGGACACGAAGGTGGTGAAAGGCCATGAGGGGCCATACAAGGACAGCCCAGGCTCCCCAGGGAATGGGCACGGCCCCGAGGCTGCCAGAGCTCCAGGAGCGTTTGGCCAGCGCTGCCAGGGATGCCCAGGGTGGGGTTGTTGGGGTGTCTGTGCAGGGACAGGGGATGCACTGGGTGATCCTGGGGGTTCTTTCCCACTCAAGAGACTGTGATTCTGTGATTTTTAAATGGCTCCCAAATAAAAGCTGGAATTTCCAAAGGCCAGTGCTCTCTGCTCATTCCTGCCCCACTGCTGCATCGATCCCTCCCCCGGCAATGCTTTTCCGGTCAGGTGAATGAGCAAGCATGAAAATACCTCTTTTTTTGCTTAATGCATTTTTTAAATACCTTTGGTAGCACAAGAGTTTTCTTAGGGCTCTGACCAGCTGGCATGGGGGTTGCAGCCAATGTTTCTTTGGTGGGTGAAGTGACGGAGAAGGTGTGTGGTATTTTTCATCGAATGAACCCTTGGCAATTCTGTCCAGCCTTGCTGGCTTGAGGGTGTGTGCACAGGCGAGGATAGAGAGCTGTGACTCCACCTCTGCAGAGTGGCAGAACTGCCTGCAATACCTCATCGGTCCTGTTGATATTTCACTGCAAGTGCATAAAACCCCTGCAGCTGATCGGAGGCTCACGAGTGCCCTTTGCTGTTTGGGCTGCAGGCTGCTCTGGGGGGCACAAAGGGGCAGGAATTTCCAAGACTGGGTCATGGTTCAGGAGGAAATGTCTTTTGTTTCACAGTTCTGGTCCTTGTTTTGGATGAGAGGTGTCCCATCCTAACAGAGGGGTCTGTGGGTAAGCAGGGACACCCCAGAGCTCAGTCCCTGTAGTTCCTACAGAGTAATGACCGAGGGTGGCTCGTGCCCCGTGCAGGCGGCTGCTCCTGTTGTGCAGCTGCTGTGATGGTGCCATGAGCTGGGCCCTGAGGGGCCCTCCAGCACAGGGAGGACATGGAGCTGCTGGAGCCAGTCCAGAGGAGGCCAGCAAGATGATCAAAGGGACGGGGCACCTCTGGTGTGACAAAAGGCTGAGAGAATTGGGATTGTTCCGCCTGAGGAGAGAAGCTTTGGGGTGATCTAACTGCTGCCTTTCAGTACCTGAAGGGACCCTACAAGAGAGATGGAAAG
The DNA here is from genome assembly GCF_041296385.1 of Aphelocoma coerulescens. NCBI lineage: Eukaryota > Metazoa > Chordata > Aves > Passeriformes > Corvidae > Aphelocoma > Aphelocoma coerulescens. The sequence continues at coordinate 10,902,244 of NC_091031.1, read as the reverse complement.
AGACTATTGACAGTGAGTGACAGGACAAGGGAAAATGATTTCAAACATAAAAGACAGTAGGTTTAGATTGGATGTTAGGAAGAAGTTCTTCCCTATAAGGGTGGGGAGGCCCTGGCACAGGGTGCCCAGAGCAGCTGTGGCTGCCCCTGGATCCCTGGCAGTGTCCAAGGCCAGGTTGGACAGGGCTTGGAGCAACCTGGGCTAGGGGGAGGTGTCCCTGCCCATGGCAGGGAGTGGAATGAGATGATCTTTAAGGTCCCTTCCACCCCAACCATTCTGGGATTCTATGACACTGCTCCAGGAGCACACACAACTCCTGGAGCAGCTCTCCTGACCCTTTAATATTAAATGCTAAATTACAGTCTGATTTCCCCCAAAAGCCTCACTCCCCATTGCAGAGATCACACTCAATAACCACCCCTAACCTGGAGAGTCATCATAAACCCAGCTCTGCCTCGGGGCTGCGGGGAAACGCTCCCCATCTGGCCCAGTAATGCTCCAATAACACACAGTAATGCCGAGTTTGGGTAGCTAACTCAGCTGCAGCGATAGCATCAGCCATGCCACAAGAGAGATTTAAAAGTAATATCCCGACAGGCCCCACGAACAGACAAGGGAGGATCCTTATCTTCGGGATTTTCCCAAGGTGATACCTACGCTTCCCTTTGTTTGCTGTGTATTCCACTGATCATCATCATCCCCTGGAGTCTGGGGTTTATTAGAAGAGCAGGTTTACACACAGATTAAAGACAGCACAGGACAATATGGAGAGTTTGGTGTGTCAGTGGCTCATAAAGATAACCAGTCTCGTCAAGATAAGAAGCAAAATTAGTGGACAGTAATTCTTGAGGGCAAAGCAATAACTACAAGATGCTGGTCCCAGGCATAGAGAATCCCCCAAAGACAGCAGGGATCAAGAGAGGACACTCTGAGGGACACATCTGGGAGCCTGCCAGAGGCTGCTCGTGGCTTCCCAGAGATGGGGACATCACCCAGAGCCAGGAGGGCATGTGGCTGGAGCTGGGGCTCAGTGCACACTGCCTCCATACAGACCTGGAACGGCTGCAGAGCATGGGCAGCTCACAGCCTCTCCCTGAAGGTGCCCCAAGGCCTGCCCCACCACTGGACAGGACACTGACCTCCCTTCACCCAGGAGTGAAAACAATGCTCAGCAGCATCACCTGAACACGGCAACAAGGACTTCCCTGCAGGCGCAGCATGACCTTGAGGCATGGGTACTCCAGGAGGCTGTCCCAGACCCCCTCTTCCACTGCCCTATGGGCCAGATATGCTCCTGGCCACCCTGCCAGCCCCTCAGAGGCAAGTCCAGCTTATGGAAACTGCACAAAATTGAATCCCAAATGGACCAGTGGCTGGGACATCGTGCCCAAGACAAAGGCGTGCAGGGGGCAATCTGGGAACTTGTGTGAGTGTCCCTAAGCCTTTCCTTGGAGCGAGCTGTCCATGCACACAATTTTATATAGCCCCCAGCAGGGCATGAGATTATTCAATTATCCCTAAAGCTTCTCCTCTAACATCCCTTGACATGGAATTCCATGTGAGCACAGGTTCCTGCGTGAGCCTTGCTTCCCGTGAGAATTCCCAGATTCCCTTTGAGCAACCACGGTCAAAATCCCCCAGTCCCCAGGTGGGTCATGGTGAGCCTGCAAAAAGGGACAGCAGAAGGGGCTCACAGAGGGTCCCTCCTTTCTCAGCATGGCAGCTTGCAGCTCCAAAAGCTCCAAGGATTTACCTTAAACCCTGCTGGGTTTGGCTCTGCAAAGCCTCAGGCGTGGATTTACCCTGCAAACCCCGAGGGATACAGTGACTGCAGTTCCCAGTGACATCAAGCAATGGGGAACAGACAGGGAATCCAGGAGGAGAAACCAGTTTGACAGTGCTTCTTTTGCCATGAAAGATTTGAATGGAGATTGTGGATAGGATTACCTTAAGAGGTGAGCTTTCAGGTGGTTCAGACCTCGGATTAGTGGCATTTTGCTGAAAAAGTCTTGTTTCTCAGCAACAAATAATGACAGTACTTGGCACAGGACATGACAGGCACTGCCTTAGCCAGAAAAAAACTTAAAAAAAACCCAAAAATAAATATGCAAAGATACAGGCAACTAAATGGGAAAGAAAAAAATTCATTAGGCCTCAGAAACACCTGAATTTAGAATTTTTTCAGGGAGCCAACAACAAGGTGTAACCCAGGGAGCTTTATTAAAGAGGAGTTTACTTTTCTTATCTGCAATCTCCCCCAGCCCCCTGGTCCTGTGTCTGCCAGAGGAGCAGATGTAGGGATAAGCCTGGCCCCTGCAGAGCCCAATCTCCCTCTCCCAGTCCTCCCAGTCCGGGGATATTGCTTTCTTCTCTTTCAATCAAAGAAAAGTAAACATCTCACATCCAGCTGCAGTGGCTTGTAAAAAAAAAAAAAAAATCAATATTGCCTGTCAAAATATAAATTAAATCAATTCCTTTTAGTTCGAGGAGGAGCAGAATCCTTCTCCCTGTAATTTGCTCTTTGTCCCCTGTCCATGGCTCACAAAAACCCAGTCACAGTCATGTCTGGCAGCTCAAGGATGCACACTAGGAAGCACCTCGTGCTCTCCCCTTGTCCACGTCAAATCTTCATTAAACGGGACTGCAGTGAACAGCATAGGCTGCAGGACAGAGGGAAAGTCTTAGAGGGGCCGGTGGTAGAAACTGGGGAGAGATCAGGAGGTTTGCTGTGTAATCAATGGTAGGGAAATGCAAACACTTGGAAACACAACACGTAGGCAGGACACGCAGCCAGCCTCAGCTTTGGCCTCACCGGACCCTCCTCCTCCAGGCCCCTGCTGTCCAGTCCGTCACCATCAGGCTGCCCTTGGGCTCCGTGCACCTCGGTCCAGCCCTCCAGTAGCTTTTCCCTGGCCAGCTGCAGGCTGTGGCAAACCACCGTCACCTCAGCTCCTGCAGCGACTCCGGCCGGGCGGGGTCCCCGGGGCACCGCGGGCTGCTCCCCCCGGCAGCGCCGGGCCCCGGTCCGGGCTGGGCTCTGGAGGGACCGGAAGGATGCGGGGATGCGGTGTCCGGGCACCGTTCCGCCCCGTCCCGCAGGCCCTTCCCGCAGCCCCGATCCACAGCCCTGTTCCCCGTTCCACAGCCCCGTTCCCTGTCCCGCATCCCCGTTCCGCAGCCCCGCATCCCCATCCCGCAGCCCCGTCCCACAGTCCTGTTCCCCTTCCCGCATCCCCGTTCCCCGCCTCGCAGCCCCGATCCACATCCCCGTTCCCCTTCCCGCAGCTCCGCTCCCCGTCCCGCAGCCCCGCTCCACATCCCGCAGCCCCGCTCCACATCCCCGTTCCCCGTCCCGCAGCCCCGCTCCACATCCCCGTTCCCCTTCCCGCAGCCCCGCTCCCCGTCCCGCAGCTCCGCTCCCCGTCCCGCAGCCCCGTTCCCAGCTCCACATCCCCGTTCCCCTTCCCGCAGCCCCGTTCCCCGTCCCGCAGCCCCGCTCCCCGTCCCGCATCCCCGTTCCCCGTCCCGCAGCCCCGTTCCCAGCTCCACAGCCCCGCTCCCCTTCCCGCAGCCCTGCTCCCCGTCCCGCAGCCCGTCCCTGCAGCGGCCCGAGCCGGCCCTAGATGGCACCGCGACTCCGCCGCCGCGTCCCGCCGGGCCCGGGCGGGGGGGTGAGGACGGGGCAGCCCCGTCGAGCCCCCGCAGCCGCCCGAGCCCCTCCGCCTCCCTCCAGCCATCCCCTGATGCCCCGCTCCCCCCGGGCTGCCCCCAGGCTGCCCCACCGCCACCTCCCAAGCCGTCCCGCTGTCCCTCGTGCTGCTCTGTGCCCCCTGCGCTGCCCCTGCGCTGCCCCATCCCCTCCGTGATGCCCCTGGGCTGCTCCACGTCCCTGCCCAGCACTTGCTGCTGCTCGGGGCTCAGCCCTGTCCGGAGAACCTGGATGCTCCCTCCATCCCGCAGCACAGAGCTCCCACCCCCTGACTGCCTGTCACCTGCCCTCGGTGCCACCTTTAGCATCCCCAGCGCAAATCCTGCCCTGAGAGCAGAGCCAGCTCCTGCAGCTGCACAGGCAGGGCCTCTGCCCCGCGGAGTGCCCTGTGACCCTCCAGCGCAGCCGTAACTCTGCAGTGCAGCAGCCTGGGACCTGGGACTGAGGATGGCACCTTGCCCGTTGGCCAGCTCCAGACAGAGCTTGGACAGCCCCGGACCCCAAGCTGCTGCTGGGTTTTTGCCAGCTCACCCATCCCAGGACTTGCATCACGGGGCCGTGAAGCTGGTGCTTGATGTGGGCAACTCCTGACAATTAAAGTGGGCCGTGGAGCATTCATGGAACGTATCCCCCTTTTCCTCCCGGGGAGAGGAGCAGTGATCTCCCAAGGAGGAGCAGTGGGCTTTCCTCCACTCTGAATCTGCCCTCTCCCCATCCCACTCCTCACACAGCTTGTGTGCCACAGGAGCAGATCCCTTCAGGACCCAATGATCCACTCCATCGCCTCCTCCAGAAACCAGAGTTCAGGATTTCTGCTGGGGTTTCCCCAGCAGCTGAGATGGGCTTGGAGAGCGGTGCAGGGAGAGCAGGACAGTCCAGAGCTGGTCTGTCCTGGCACAACCATCCCCACGTGGTCCCAGGTAGGCTCAGTGGTGCCAGACTCCCATGCAGAGATGGATGCCAGGATCCCACCTCTGCTCAGAGTGGTCCCCAGGTACAAAGCTGCTTCCCCTCCCTCCCAGTCATCCCATGAAACAAACTGGAGAGGGCACAGTTCAGTGGGTGGCTGACAGTTCACCCCTTGACACGGAGCTCGTTTCACTCCATCCCCCTCCTCATTTATTTATTTATGGTCCTTCATTGCAGTGCAGCTTTGCCCTGATGGACGGTGTTTGCACATGTTCCTGTTACCCAGAACATGGGGCTTTGCAGCCACTTCTCTATTTACTGTAATTTTTAGCTCAGACACAACCAGAACTCCCACCCTGTCTGGGCGTCTCAGTGCAGAAAACAAGACTAAACTATTTTGGGATGTTTTTCCCTTTTCCTCATACTTGGGTGCTTTCCCATGTGGCTAAGCCTTTGGAGCCTTGGGGAGGGTGAACCTGTTTCACACACCCCCGAGAGCTGCCTCTGACCCCTGCACACACTTTAACCCCCTCCTCTGACTACAGGCACCTCCCACACAAGGCAGCTTCATGCTCCATTTGGGCTTCCAAGCTAGGAAATGCGTCCAGTGTCAGGGATGAGCTGAGAGCACAGCAGATGGGAACGAGCCTCCCAGGCTTCATCCTCACCCTCCTTCTGTCACCTTGTCTGGTCACACCTCCTCAGGGTGCCCAGAATGCTGCATGCTGCTGCCCCAAGAGGAGGCAGGGACATGGGTTTGGCCCTGTTTGTCTGGCAAATGTGGAAAAGAGCCTGGAAAATGCCCCTTTGCCTCCATTGCTCCCATTTTAGTCCCATTGCATGGCACCCACTGGGGAGAGGCCGGCAATGTGCAAAGCTTCCCCCCTCCTGCCTCTGTCACAGCCAAGGGTCTCTCCATTGAAGTTTACTTTAAGGTCTAATAAAATTTCCAAACTGGAAAAATCTTTATGCAGAGGTTTGCTTTGTTTAAAGGAAGAGGACCATAAAGATAAAGCCTTGCCTGCCCGCCGCTCCCCTCCTGCTGCCCGGGCGAGGGGCCGCGGCTCAGCCCTTCCCTCCCAACCCGGCTGCAGCCAGAGGAAGAGCTTGTTTTCCTAACGAGAAGTTTGAAGATTAAAAGGGGAAAAAATCAGCCATTTGGAATCCTCTACTGACGCTGCAAATACCCTCGTTAATAGATATGTCTCGTTTTGTTACCTCATTTTAATTAATCACTAAACAAAGACAGCTGCCAAATTTCGGCTCTGGCTTTGAGCCTACAACTGACTTGGAGCCCTTGAAAAATAGACTATTTATGGTGCCTGGGCTTAAAGCTTAAATTTCTTGTATAAACTTTACCCTTCCTAAGAATAGCGTGGGGAGAGCATTGCCGGCCCCATACACGGTGCCCGTGCCCCCATCCCCAGCCCGGTGTGGGCAGCAGTGGGGCCAGGAGGGATCGGGGTCCCTTGGGCTGCTGAGAGCCCCGTCCTGCAGCAGAGGAGCAGCTGCACCGGTTCCAGGGTGTCCCTCAACAAGTGCTGTCCCAGCCCTGCTATCCCTACACAGGCAGGTGCCACCACCAAGGGAGGTGCCCAATTCCCTTTGCCAAGTGAGAGTTATCCCTGGGGAAGAGCATCCTGGTGCTGGAGAGCATCCCTGAGTCCCTAGGGCTGGCTGGGTGCCTAAGCGAAGTATTTACACCTCAGACATGCAGTGTGTGGGGTGAAGAAGTTATTTCATGTTTTAGGGCATGGCTGCTGCATCCACCCCTGTCACTGCCCCGGCGGGACGGGGCTCCTGCCTCTGCTTCATGCACACCCCAGAGCCCTGGGATTCTGCATTGTGGTGGAGCTGCTCAGGCTGCCCACAGCAGGGACATGAGGCTTCTGTGTCTTCCCTTGGATGGCAGCTTGGGGCTTCACAGACTCTGAAAGGGCATTTTCATTCCTTGATGTGTTTTTTGTTTCTGTTTAGAGTATTCCCGGGGAAAAGCTTCAGATCACAGGCAGGGAAGGAGCTTTCCTGGAGGACTGGGGCTTGACATTGCAGGAAGAGCAGCCCTAACACAGACTTTAGGCTGGCAGGTCATTCTGCCCCCTGTGCCAGGTGACATTCAGAGGATGGATAGGCTGAAGCAGGGGTCCTTGGGTGCTGTGTGCCCTGGCGTGCTGCTCTCAGGGCACCCTGCTGCAGAGCTCACTGCCCTTGCAGTGTGAGTGCCTGCACACCCCACCCCGCACCCTCACCCACACCCCAGCACTCCATGCAGATCGATCCACCACCTTGTGTGCTGTTGCATATTCAGTGTCATCCTGAGCCCTCCCTGAGCCCTCCCTGAGAGCTCCCTCCTTGCACACAGGAAGGGCTGAAATACCCGTGTGGGATCCCAGCGCTGCCAGCTCGGCGCTTTCCTGACCACGCCACTCACACAGCTCACCCTGGTGACCTGGTGGGTTTGGGTGGTGCCATGGCTCCGGCAGGCCCTGTGCTTTGTCACTGGGGTCACACCATGGCTCCCGAGCCCTTTGTGGGATCCTGACCCTGGAGACATCGCGGCTGCTGGGCTGGGCTGAGGGTGTCAATGAGGATGTGCCGAGATGATCAATAAACCAGCTCCTGTAGTGAGCATCTGGGCTCAGGGCACAGAATCAGGCCGGGTGCTGGGCAGAGGACACTTGGCCCTTCCAGCACCTCAGGAGCAGCTGAGATATAAGGGCCGTGAGGAAAAATCACCCTGCACGGCTGCTGACCAGAGCCCTGAGCCTGGCAGGAGCTCCTGAGGGTGCTGAGCGCGGCCAGAGCTGAGCCCCACGGCCCCGGGGCTGCCCCGCTGCCCCGCTGTCTCTCCCGCTGCCCGGTGTCTGTCCCACTGCCCGGTGTCTGTCCCGCTGCCCGCTGTCTGTCCCACTGCCCGGTGTCTGTCCCACTGCCCGGTGTCCATCCCACTGCCCAGTGTCCGTCCCCCGCCCGCTGTCCGTCCCACTGCCCGGTGTCTGTCCCTCTGCCCGCTGTCTGTCCCACTGCCCAGTGTCTGTCCCACTGCCCGGTGTCCATCCCACTGCCCGGTGTCCGTCCCTCTGCCCGGTGTCTGCCCCGCTGCCCAGTGTCTGTCCCACTGCCCGCTGTCCGTCCCTCTGCCCGCTGTCTGTCCCACTGCCCGGTGTCTGTCCCTCTGCCCGGTGTCTGTCCCTCTGCCCGGTGTCCGTCCCACTGCCCAGTGTCTGTCCCACTGCCCGGTGTCCGTCCCACTGCCCGGTGTCCGTCCCTCTGCCCGGTGTCTGTCCCACTGCCCGGTGTCCGTCCCTCTGCCCGCTGTCTGTCCCTCTGCCCGCTGTCTGTCCCTCTGCCCGGTGTCTGTCCCTCTGCCCGGTGTCCGTCCCGCTGCCCGCTGTCTGTCCCACTGCCCGGTGTCTGTCCCTCTGCCCGCTGTCTGTCCCTCTGCCCGGTGTCCGTCCCGCCCCGCTCGGGGTTGGTGGCCGCGGCCACCGGGCTCCGCAGCGGCTCCCGCTGCCCTGCCCCTCCTGCCCCGGAGAGGGAACGGAGCCAGGCTGCAGGACGAGCTCCTCCAGCTGCAGCCGGGAACCCGCAGCTCATATTTCACCCCGCTAGCAGGTCTCCCACTCGGGTGACACCAAACGCGTGTCACACGCGCTGGAGGCACGGGCTGACGGCCCCCGGCCGCCCACACAGCCTCAGCCCCGGATCCTGCAGCCGTCTCCTGCCTCAATGGTTAAAATAAACTGTCTGATGCACAGCCGGCACAGCGGTGCTCGGGGCTGAGGCGGGACGGAAATCCAGCCACGCACATGCGGTGCCAGAAACCCCAGGTCGTGTCAGCACCTGCTTGGATCCGGGGCGCTGCCACATGCAAACCCCGCGTCCTGCTTCCCATCGCCAACACCCGGGACACCCCCGGTGTCCCCATCCCGAGCACACACAGTGACACAGCCACTGCGACACAGCCACTGCCACACAGCCACCGCCACACTGCCACCGCCCCTGGAGCACCGTGGCACCCAGGGGCAGCAAGTGACCCCATGCACCGCTGTTGGTGCTCAGCGGGATTGCCAGGGGGGCAGCCCAGTCTGTGTCTGCCACCTCCGTGCCACCCACTTGTAGTCCTGAGCCATCAACACACTCGTCCTGGGCTGCACAGCCTGGAGGGCAGAGCTGAGCCCCTCTGCTGTGGGTAATTTCAGCTCAAGTTTTGATGGGATAAACCCACCAGGTGTGGAACTGGCAGGGAGGAGATCCCCCTCTGGCCTGGGGTGTTGTACTGCTGTCAGTACACAGGGCTCGCTCCGGAAGCTCCCCTGAAGCCACCCTGCAGAGCTCCCTCTCCTCCTCACCCTGGCCTGGCTGCCAGCACTGGGCCACGGCTCTGATGCTGGTGCAAGAAGGTCCTGCTCCACCTGGGCTCTTGTGGCAAAACTGTCCTGAAGATCTTCCTCTGCAAGGACCTTCTGGCAAAAACTCCAATGGCCCCCATGGGCTGGGACAGTGGATGGACAGCAGATGGCTTGGAAGAAAACCTGAGGGAAGTGTGAGTTGTTCCACTGCCCAGTGTGGACTCCAAGCTCTAAGGATGGCAGCCTAAAAAACAACACAGGCATTGTATTGGTATAGAAACTTGTTAATACAGAAACTCTCACCTCCCCACCCCAGAAATGTCACTGTTTCCCTCTTTGTGCCTGTCTTAAAACCCTCCTGCTTCTCAAGGACATTTTGTATGGACTGCAGCTCTGCCCTGTGCAGGCACACCATGAGCAGACCTCTCCTGGGCATGTCTGGGTGTGACACTGAAGTCCCACACAGGCACCATCAAGCCTGTCTCATCATTGGTGTGGGCCCTTTCGGGGCTCTGGCTCAGGTCTCTCCTAGACCAGGAGCTGCTTTGCCAAAAGGACTTCACTTCCAAGCTGCTGTGTAAACAAACCCGGTGGGAGCCGGGGATTTATGCAAGGGCTGGAGGAGGGCTGGTGGAGATCCCCCCGCTCCGTGTCTGCCCGGCCAGTGACTGCTGCACAGACCAAAGGGACGTGTTTGTTAGTGTGAGCAGCAGGTTCGCCGGCGGGTGAGTTTACAGCGAGATGGATATAAATAAATAGAAGGAAAAGGACTTTCCCTGCCCGGGGAGTGGCGTCCTGCCCGCCCGGGGAGGGCTGCCCTTGGCCTGGATGCTGGTCGGAAGAGGGATTTGCTTCCAGGGACCTCCCTGCTGGTGTCAAAAAACCTACAGGATTTCTTTTTGTTTTTTTTTAGGGGAGGTGGGCCAGGGTGAAAGTTGGGGAGAGAAAAGGGGACTGCTACCAGCACTGTCCCCACCACCACAGGTGGCTGAACGTCATTCTGCTTGTTATCAGCAAGGAGAAAGCACTGGGGACGTGCAGGGCAGAGGCAGAGGAGGTGTGGGGAGCACAGGCAGGGAGCCTTTGGGGCTCGGTGTTAATGGGGGAAGGAGGTCCAGGCAGAGCAGAGGTTCCTGCTGCCTCCTGAGCTGTTCCGTGCTCAGGGGACTCTGCTGAGCCCAGCTGGTGAGGATGGCACCTGGGAAGGTGCTCTCCCCATCCTGTTCCCTTCCCAACAAGCCTGCAAACCTCCAGGCTTCAGCCAGGCGCTGAGATCCAAAAGCGAAAGGGTTGATTTAAAGGATAGCAAAGGGCTACAGCTTGCACGGGAGCAGCTCAGCCCAGCTCAGCCCAGCAGGATGGCCTAGGCTAGCCCAAGCCATGAAAAATGGCTTCAGACTGATGAGAGGGCAGGGTTAGATGGGATATTGGGAAGGAATTCTTGGCTCTGAGGGGGGGCAGGCCCTGGCACAGGGTGCCCAGAGCAGCTGGGGCTGCCCCTGGATCCCTGGCAGTGCCCAAGGCCAGGCTGGACAGGGCTTGGAGCAGCCTGGGACAGTGGGAGGTGTCCCTGCCCATGGCAGGGGTTGGGTTGGGATGGTCTTTAAGGTCCCTTCTAACACTTCCAAACTTTCCTGTGATTCTCTGTGCCCCCTCCTTCAGCTCACCATAGCCAGCACTCCGCGTTTCACCCAAGCAGGGGCACTTTGCAGTGCCAAGGTGACCTGTTCCCTGCTCACCCAGACTGGCCTCCCTGGGTGGAAAGAAATGCCCAGCACACACTGAGGCAACGGCTCTGGCAGGGACTGACCCATAACTCCCAGCCCTGGCTGGGATCCTGCCCCACTCCTCACTGCCAGGGCACGGCTCCCTCAGGTGCCTCTGCTCCTCTCTGCCAGGCACAGACACTTTATGGGGGTGCAGAGAGTCTGGGGGGGAGGGGGTCCTGCTGCCCCCTCCCCATGCAGCCCCAGGACTGAGTGTGCCCTGGCTGGGGCAGCCCCAGCCCCGGAGCTGTGCCAGAAGGGGGACAGCAGCAGCAGAGGCACTCGGGCAGCTCTCCCGGGAGGCCCCGTCCCCCGCCTCTGCTCCGCGGGCTGCAAGAAGTTAATTTATTTTTGGAAAAGCAGCTCGCAGAGTTTGTCTAATTCCACCCGCACCAGCTCCGTTCACTCTATTTTAAACCAGTTCTTACTGTGCTTCAAGTTTATAAAACACAATCAGTGCTCCCTGGTCAAAGCAGCCCTAACCCGCGGAGCAGGCGAGGAGTGGCAGAGCAGCATCTCCTCCAGGACGCTCTAGCTCAGCCGAAAAGCCCACAGGTAATTAATTAATGCTTCCTCCTTTGTGTTGTTCTGTCCTCCGGCCGCTTTCTCCCGTGCGGGTTTGGTTACGGTGACACACGGCACTGGTGTGTGGTGGCAGCTTTAGGGACATGAGCACAGCCGGACATCGCCGCTGCCTGCTGCTGCTCCTGGGCTTTTGTGGGATCTCAGTGGCACCTGGCAGGTCGTGGACTACATGGAGATCTCTGTGGAGCGTGGCGCTTCTCCAGGAAGGGGCACAAGGTGTGTTTGGCCAGTCAGGAGCTGGCTGTGCCCGAGGCTGGCAGGGAGAGCTGTGCGGAGGCAGCGGCTGGCTGTGCTCAAGGAGGATGGTGCTGATGGGCCGCTGAGGTTCCTAAAGATTCGTGCCGTGCTGCAGCCATTCGGAGGCTGCTCTGGTGGTTTCTCTGGTGTCACCAACCCATCTGGCACGGTGGGTTCCCCCCAGCAGCTCAGGCTGTGCGGTGACACCCTGCTTTTACTCCTCGTGCTTTGCCATGAGCGTGTCACGGCTCCCTGAACTGTGGAGGGTCGTTCTGGTTGCACCAAATGCTCAGTGTTTAATGCAACTTCTCCGTGACTCACCAGTGCAACCCACAAAAACTGTTTAGAAGAAGCTCCGGCATCTCTCACACGCAGAAATCCAGGGCATTTATGGACGGCTTTGTTTCTATTACCCGAATGCTTTGCAAAACGCTGCCAGTCAGAATCCACTGATGTCATTTGCTGAGCACTGAAGCGCTCGGGGGAGGTTTGTCAGCCTCGTGCTGGGGCTCTCTGGTGTCTCAGGGTTAAAGCTTTCGAAAGCGCCGCCTTGGCAGCCGCAGCCGTGACATTTCCAGCACGGATGGTTCGAGTGCGGAGCGGGAAGGGCGGCAGCGCCCTTCCTCCCTGGCTCCGTTCCTCCCTGCGGGCTGCGGGACCATCTCTCTCTGCCCTGTGGGCACCCTCTGTCCTCATCCGAGCGGCCCTCAGGGCATGCACAAGTGTTTTGGGAAAAGCGGGGAGGGTTCGGGGTTGAGCGCTGTGCGTTGCAGCCGCCGCTTCGCTCGGAGCCGTCTGGATCCCGCTTTGCTGTTTCTTGTTGCCTCTCACCATTTCAGCTCTGAGTGTGGGCAAAAAACACCTCAAAAGGCAGAAAAATTAAAGTGCCTTGTTTAGGATTGCGTGACCCGATCTCTCCTATAAAAGCCACTTGTCAGATGGCCCCGGGGACAGCAGCAGGCGGTGACCCCAGGTCCCCCTGGCCAACGCTGCTCTCTGGTGCTGCCTGTGTATTCTGGTGGTCCAGCTTGGAGGGGAAGGGAAATGCGGTTGTTGTGTGGAGTGTTCAGGCTAAAAATAGTTTCCCTCTCGTGCTCCATCTGAATGGGCAGCCACATATGACTGTACATGGATTTGTCTGATAGTCCCCTTTCAGTGTAAGAGACAAAATATCTTAGTTATGGCTTTGTTCTTCAGCTAACAATGGGTAGCTAAAAATATCCGACTTTGTTCCACTCAATAAAGTTCTCTCAAGGGGAGACACTAACGTTACATTTTTGCCAAATCCATGCAAAACACAGCCAAAGAAAATGCACATTTTTGCCAACAACTTTTCATAAAACAAGTAACTAGCAGAAAACTCCATACTGTTCGGCTGTGCTGTCTGCTGTGCAGCATCCCGGGACTCCTGGCTGCCTCGCTCCCCGGGAGCATCCGAGGAGGGCGAGGCACATGGGGCTTCCTCCCACCCTCATCCTCCTCTGGGCACGCTCCAGCTGCTAGCCAGCTGCCAGAGCGTTTGGGCTCGGGCACAGGGTGAGGCGCTGCTGGCTGCTCGTGCCTGGCAGAGGGTGATGCCTCACCCCTGCCAGTGCTGGCTGCTTGGTGGTCGCTGTGGTCTCGCTCCAATTCCCTTATTTCCCGTTTGATGGCAGCCAGGGCTGGAGGCCGGCCAGGCCGGCCCCGTCCCGCTGTGCAGGCGCTGTGCTGGGGTTTGTGGGGAGCCTGGCACGGCTCTGCCGCGCACTCGCAGCCTGACAGCCAGGAGGAAAGCAGCAGAGACCTCACCGAGCTGGCACGGGCCCTGTGGGGAGGAAGGAGATGGACTCTCCTGCGCTCATCCCCATCTCCACAGAGGATCTCTCCCTCCCCACTGCTCTGCCCGAGTCCCTGGTGCCTTTTTTGCAGCTGCAAAGCTGGGAGCTGCTCACAAAAAGGCTCAGAGAGGCAGGAGAACCATCCCATGCTGTCTGTCTGTGGAGGCCAGCCTGCTCCGTGTGTGACAGTCCCTCCTGGGCAGAGCAGAGCGGTGTGAGCCCAGCTGAGGAAGCCCCTCTTTCCACGTCAGGGCTGATCTGGATGAGAGAGCAGCCACCCTGCTGGCATCAGGGGCTTTTCTTTCCATTCCAAGTGGTCTGGATCAGCTGGAGCTCGGTTTGGTTTGGGCTGCACAGCGGCCCAGCAGGTGCTGGCTGAGTGGGACCAAGTCTTGTTTTACCTGTGCCCTGCATTGGGAAAAGTGGTTGAGCTTCTTCTGCCTTCCATGGTACTGGAGTTTTCCAGGTTTCTTGTCTCTCAATCATTCCTGTAGCTCTTCTCTGAACCCACTCCCATTTTCCAGCATGTCCCCTGTTATGTACACAATGACCAGCAATGATTTCCCTCGTTGTGCTCTCTCTCTGTGCTGTATTTGCTCTCCAGCCCAGTGTCAGGTCCAGAGCCCCATCAGTTTTCACTGTGTGTCTTCCCACAGCTTTGTCCCCTCACTGCTTTTCTCCAGGGTCACTCCATTTTTCACGTGTCCATATTAAAACCCATTGGAATTCAGGGAGAGACATTCCAAAGGAGCAGGGAAGGTTTGGGTGCTGTGGCAGCAGCAGTGCCCTGGGCTAAACCCTGTGGAGTTGCTTTGATGCCGGTGAGCAGCCGAGGGTGCAGATGGAGGAGGGACAGAGCCCGGGGACATCGTGGGGCTCTTCCCCACCTCATGGCTGAATGAAACCTCCCTCTGCATGGTGGTTATCCCACTCCTGCACCGCCCCTGCTGTGGAGGATCTGTCTGTGCTGGAAAGGCCGAGCTCCAAAGGTGGGATGCCCACCCCACACGTGGCTCTGGAGAAGAAGCCATGGCCTGATGTGATTCATGCAGTGTTTGCTGCTGCAGCATCCCCGGAATGTACCTGCTTTATTTCTTGGCCTTCTTGCCTGTTACTGGAGAGGAGCTCAGCTTGTGCACTGGGGTTTGGATGACAAAGAGATCCAGTCCTGCTCTCAGGCTTGGGGGTGTCTTCTACCAGGACAAAGCCCCCGAGCTGGAGGACAGGGACCTGCTGGGATGTTGTTCTGCCAGATGTGACACGTGGGTGGCAGGGCTTTGTGTCACCTCCCCACCTCTGAGCCCCCAGCAGGGTGGATGTGCATGTCCTCCATCACGAGCTGGCTGTTGGGCACGGTCTGCAGGTGTCCCCTGCTCTGGGGGGAGCTCAGTGATGTCCCACAGTGCATGGTGGGGACATAGCTCATGGTGCCAGCTCACCCGTGGGCTGCCAGCACAGCCCCGTGGAGGATGGGTGGTTCAGAGATGCAGCACAGACCCCTACACTCACCAGAGCAGAGGCAGGAGGCACCAGACTCCTCTGCCAGCCTGTTCCCCACGGAGCTGAGCCTCTGAACCCAGTGTGTGCCCCACAAGAGCAGCAGCCCTTGTGCCTCCCTGCCCTTCCCTGGCTCCCACAGGGCACACACTGCATAGACAAGATTGTGTTTAGGGAAGAGCCCCAAAGTCCACCTCCCCTGCCAGCCTCCTTCCCACGCTCTCCTCAAGGGCCCAGCCCACCCTCGGGACAGGAGGCCAGGGTGCTTCTGAACCAGAACTGCCAGGTTCCTTCAGGATTCTCTGGCCCTGCCTGTGTCCATCGTGCAGTGTGTCCCAGCCACGAGGCAGCCACCAGCTTGGGCTGTTGGCAGTGTCCTGGAGAAGGCACCAGGGAAGGGGACACACTCTCAGGGGCCTTTTCTGACTCACGTTGATTTATGGCCCAACCTCAAGCCAAAAAATTCACTCTGCTTGCACGGGCATTTTTGGAACAGATGCAGGGGGCTTATCAGCTGTCTCCAGGGGTTTCCTGGCTCTGACCTCTATTGTGACAGTGTGACAGCCACGAGCAGCTTCAGGATGGGGCTGCCCCCCTCACAGCACTGGGGTGTGGGGTCTGCTGGTGCTCTGCAGGGATGGTAGTGGGACTGGGCCTGGGGGAGCTGGTGCTGTGGGTTGTGTCTCCCCTCCAGACAGAGCTGTGCCTCGTGGGGAGCAGCCAGTGTCCCAGGAGGGTTGGTTTTGGTAGGACATTGCCCCTCACCCAGCACGCTGTGCACTGTGATTCCTGGAGCAGCCCTGGTGGGCTGGCAGGTGTGGGGTGCAGGAGCAGTCGGTGCCTTTGCAGAGCTGTGAAGGAGCTAAATGATCTAAAATAAAGTCTGGGCTAAAATGAGCGGGCTTTGCCCCTCACCCCCCATGCTGAGCAGGACCTGCCTTCCCCAGGGGTGTGCCCAAGGTGCCAGGCACTCTCCCCTGAGTCCTCTGAGCTGTCACCCAAGTGCAGCATCTCACGCCCAGCATCTGTGGCTCCCTGGACCAGAACTTTCTTCTCTCCTTACAATCTTCTAATCCTTTTAACTGCGGGGCTGGTTTCATCCTTTATGTGATTTTTTGGGCCTCCCAAGGCCAAATCTTCCCCATGTGCTGCTCTAGCCACTGGAAGGGAAGAAGACAAAGTGGCTGTGGCCTGGTGAGGGTGACTTTCTGGGGTGCTCTCACTTCAAAAGGCTTTTCTGCACTGGGGTGAGTTTGTGAGCAAGGGGTTGATGCTGTTCCCAGAGCGCATTGAAGTGGAAGGACTGACTTTGCAACTTTCCTGCATTTCTAGAAGCCAAACTGCTGCTGATGTAGGGCAAAGAGCAGGAAATAGGGCTGAGCATCTCCTCAGAGGAGCTGGTTTTGAGGCAGGGACTTGCTGAAACACCGAGGGAGATGGGGATGAAGGGCTGGTGAGAGCACGGGGACCCCGCTGGGTGCGGATCCAGCCCAGCACACGCGTGTGCATGCTGCTCCCTCTCTGCACGGCGGGCTGGGCAGTAAATCACGGATCAGGGGAGATGGGCTGCCGGAGCAGGTCATTCTGCAGGGCTCTGACAGGGCCCAGCCAGCTGCTGGACGGGGCAGAGGGAGTTTGTTTAAGCACCAGCAGCGGCACACCCTGCCTCGGGTCCGACAGCTCATTTGCAGCGCGAGTAACAATAACATGCCTTTGCTGCTGACGGAGGGTTGTGATGCCATGTGGGATTTGCTCCCAGCTCAGGAAATGTTCCTGGGAAAGTCTTTTCCCTCCCAGAGTTAGCAGGAGAGGCGCGAGTCCCTTCTGAAGCGGGAGGATGAAGAACAACTCCCCAGAGACGTGGCGAACGCTGCGGAACAGCCCCGCACGGCTGTTCGAGCTCCAGCTCAAAGGATCCCGCTGCCTTCTGCCCCTGCAAGGCTCGCACGGCCCTATTCCTGCCCCACAAACAGCACGTAGGCATCTCCACGGTGGCTGTCATCGCCCTGCCGAGGAGCTGTCCCAGCACGCAGTGCCGAGCCCTGGCTCCGGGGCTGACAGGCTGCTCCCTGCCCGGCGATCGCCCCTCGGTGCATCCCTGTGCCACAGGGCTTCCCCTTCTCTGCATCCCTGTGCCACAGGGCTTCCCCTTTCCGCATCCCTGTGCCACAGGGCTTCCCCTTTCCGCATCCCTGTGCCACGAGGCTTCCCCCTCTCCGCATCCCTGTGCCACGAGGCTTCCCCTTCTCTGCATCCCTGTGCCACGAGGCTTCCCCTTTCCGCATCCCTGTGCCACAGGGCTTCCCCTTTCCGCATCCCTGTGCCACAGGGCTTCCCCGTCTCTGCCGGAGCACAGGGGACTGAAGCTGGGACATCGAGAGTGCTCTGAGGGGTGCTGCTCAGAGCAATTAACCCATAGCATACAGGGGAAACAGATAAGGGATGTCTGGGCCTGGAGTGGGAGGCAGCAGCTCCTTGCAGAAGCGTGGGATGTGCCAAGAGCCCCGGTTTTGCAGCTGTACAAGAGCCTTGACACCAAGCCCGTGCTGGCTCTTCCTCTGGGGATTCTGCCCCGGGCAGGGCTCGGGGGGATCTGCTCCCCTGGGCTGCCTCCGGGGCCCTGCGGCCGCAGCACGCACACCCTGCCTGCCCAGCTCCACGGCCATTTGTCACCAAGAAATTTAACTTTCTGAAGTCTGCAAGCTTGCTAAGAATAAACTTAATAAATTAGTGAGCATATTTAAAGTGCAGCACTGCTCGCTGATCTGGCATTTTAATCTACTCGTGAAACTATCCAGAGTGTTTGCTCAGCGTGTGGCCAAGTTCTGAAATATTTGCATGCTGCTATTGTCAGTACATCTCCTGACCCTTTGCAAAAGGATGGCAGGAGGAGAGAATTTATAAGAATCTTCCACTGGCGAAGGTAGCGGGGCCGTTCCTGCTAACACACTGCTAGAGTTATCTCCCTGAGATCATCTTCGCCTGCTGTTCCAATCCAGTGGATGAGGTACTTTCAAACAATGCAGCTGTGGTTTATCTTCTCCAGGGCTACATATCCTCTTCGGTGACACACATTCCTTGCAGGTCAGTTGTAAAACATGTTGGATGTTGGCACACGGGCAGCCAGAGCCAACCAAAGCCACTCTTTCCACTCGGGAATGCTGCAAGAGCTGCAGGTTGGCCTGGCCTCTGCAGTGCCCAGCTCCGTCCTGCCGCTTCCCAGAGGAGCAGGCAGGTGGGCAGTGGGAAGAGAGGCCTCGTGCAAGCCAGACGAGGGTCAGAGCTGTGTGTAGGGCTCCAGGATAATCTGTCCCTGGATGCGTGCCTCCATCTGCCTGCATTAACTGCTTGTGCCTCGTGACCCAGGCTCCTCTGCAGCAGCGATCTGGCTTCTTCCCCATTTGTTTGTCTCACCACCCCAGTGTCACCACACATGATTTAATACCTTTCCAGATCATTGATAAGGCAGTTGAATAGCCCAGGGCCCAGCCCTGACCCCCGGGGAGCTCCGTTTCCCCCCTCTGGGTGCGGAGTTCCCGCTGACAATCGCAGCTGGGACACCCCACAGCCAGCTTTTAATCTATTAAATATGGCCCGTGTTGATTGGCTATTGTTCTGGTTTCTTCATCAAAATGTAACAGTACCACGGCATCGCCTTGCAGAAGTCTGAGTGTTTTTTACCACCAATATTATTTTTATCAATCAAACTCGTAATTCCAGGAAAAGATGAATCTTAGTTTGACGTGCTCTGTTTTCTTTAAGTCTGTGTGAGCTAGCTTCAATCACATTTTTCTCACCTAAATTCGCCTGTGGCAGCCTTTGGAGGGGCCTGCCCAGAGCTGATGCCCGGCCTCTGCAGTGCCTGATTCAGCCAAACAAACACTGGTGAACAGGAGATTTCCTCTGGTGCATCTATCCCAAGTCTAACACAACCCACAGCCTCACCAGAGCTGTAATTATTCCCTTTACACTGGCAGAAGCTGCTGCTCCTTCGCTCAGGTTTGCAGCCCATACGTTGTCCTCAGCTCTTGGCTTTCCTTATCAGCTTTCTACAGCTTCTCGCTTCTCATTCATCATTATCAGTTTCCACTTTCTTAAGTTATATATGGTTTTCTTATTTTTCACAGTTGTCTTCACTTCCCTCACTAGCCAGAGCTGTCTATTTTTTTAACCAACGTTGTCTTCTTTCTCAATTGTGGGATTGTGGTTTTGGGGCAACGCGTAAAATGTTTTTCAACAATTCCCACTTAGCATTCACATTTTTCTGATTAAATTCCTTCTCCCAATTGATTTGGTTTGTAATTGTTTCCAGCTCTGTGAAACTGAACCGTTTTAGCATTAAGTGGATATATTTTCAGAACAGGGCTTCACTTTAAATATTCGCTGTATTGTCATTTTGCTTTTCAGTTAAATAAACTAAAGCACTCTCAGAGACTTTTGGCATGCATTTTAGGGTCACAGAACTGGGAAATGGAAATTGTTCCTGAGAAAAGTTGTTTTCATGATTTTTTTTTGTCAACATATATATTAATTCGAATAAACTGAGGCTTGTCTGAAATCCAGCAGCATGAAGATGGCATTGTCCCTCCTTTGGCAACTGAAAATTGAGGCATTAAGTCCAAAATTTTAGTTTTATTCTCCAAGTTTCCCCAACATTTTGTATTTGGCAATTAAAATCAGAAATTCTTCGGTCACTTTGAGGTTTTCCAGATTTCACTGGAAATAAAACTTCACTTTTGTTTGTTTGTTTTTGTAGGAAAATTAAATTTCTCTTTGAAATTATGAATTTGATGTCCCAAATACCACATTTCATTGACAAGCATTTGAGCAAGCAGTGGTAACTCGTTCTGGGGAGGATGCCCACAGCTGGAATGTCTCCTGTGGGTCACCCAGCTCGTGGCTGGACTCCTCTGCCCCGGACACGGCTGCCACCCCTCACTCCCCATCCCGAGCAGTGGCTGGCCAGTGTTTTTATCCACAGAAGGACAGGGAGATCCTGGTGGGCAGCTCGTGCTGGTCCAGCAGCCAAACCAGCCTGGGTGGTGCAGAGCTGCTCATGCCCTCCTGTGTGATGTCAGTGGAGCCCAGCTGGGGAGGAGGTTCCAGACCTCCCTTTCCACGCCAGCGTGGTGTGTCCAGCAGTGCACACAGGGCAGAGTGTAAGTCCAAAGAGGCTGCTTTGGGAGGAGAAGGCAGGAGAAGGGAGGAGAAGGCAGGAGAAGGGAGGAGAAGGCAGGAGAAGGAAGGAGAAGGCAGGAGAAGGCAGGAGAAGGGAGGAGAAGGCAGGAGAAGGAAGGAGAAGGCAGGAGAAGGCAGGAGAAGGGAGGAGAAGGAAGGAGAAGGCAGGAGAAGGAAGGAGAAGGAAGGAGAAGGAAGAAGAAGGCAGGAGAAGGGAGGAGAAGGCAGGAGAAGGAAGGGGAAGGCAGGCAAAGACATGACAAGGGAGGTGGCTACATCTGGACAGGCAGTTCCCTACCCAAAACCCACAGAAGACTGTGAGGAGCAGGAGGAAGGACTGGTCACTCCCACCATGGGGTGGGATCTCTGCTGATTTCCAGGTGAGCAGATGAGGAGACCTCAGCACAAGCCCTGCCTGTGCAGCCCCTGGTTGGGACCCTGTGGTTGGAGGAGCCTTTGTGAACCCCACACTTTCCTCCTGGCTCAGACACCTCACGGCACTCTCGGGACTGAGGATTACAGGAGTTATCGTGTCTTGTCCTCACGAGTCCCTTCTTCATTCCCACATTAAGCATCTGCAGAACCATTCACTGGCTTTCAAGGACAGAAGGGACCATCTGCTCTGACCTCTGCAGAGCAGACCAGGGACTTTCATCTGCTGGTTCTCGCATCCTGTCTGCAATGTGAGGTCAATAAAAAGCATTTCTTTTACACTGAGGTGCCCAGTCTTGAGTTAAAGCCTTTCTGCTGACAGCAAATCTGCTGCATCACCAGCCAAGTTGGCCCAATTGGATCCAGGGTGCTCTGTGTTAGAAGTGCACTGCAGATTTCTGTGCAGAACCTGGGCTCTGCCTGCCAGAGGAAGGAGCACTCTGCCAGAGAGGTCTCCCTCCCACGCTGGCGTTGCTGGATAACTGGAGACGCTCCCGCTTGCCTACGGAAAACAAAGCCCAATATTCCTAGGATTGCTTCTGGTTTTCTCCAGATCTTTCAAGCTCCTTTAACACTCCCAGAGCCCAAAGCAGCCCAGGCAGGATTCTCCTCCAGCTCGCATCCTTCTCTTCTTCTTCTTCCTCCCCTGAGAGACCTATAAGATGTACACACACTTCTAAGGGCAGGATTTCTTCGAGGATGCTTCCTCATGGCTTCCCTGCCCCAGTCCCTACCTGGGAGATTTTACTGACCTGTCCCTAATGGTCCATAATGGCCTTTCCCTCCTCAGCCACCTTGCCGAGTGTTGTTGTCCCCACCTTTGGCCCTCAGCTCATCAGCTGTGGGGCTCCCAGTCCTGGTGTGGACAGACTTGAGGGATCCTCTCACACTGGCCAGTTCCTCCAGGCCTCAGGGACTCCCCAGACCCCAAATATCAGCTGTGCCTGCTCATTCTGTGGGACAGCAACCCCCTTGGGGCAGCCTAAAAGCAAAGGCAGAGCTGGAGCGACGTGGTCACTCCTGGCTCCCTCATACCCTAACCTCAGGAGTCTCCTGGCTGACCCTAAGGAAGGAGTGTGTGAGACACGCTCCCAGGAGATCCCCCATCGCGACATCCAGGTCTGCTCCCTCTCTCCCCCTCTCCTCACAGCCCTGGGTCACGTAACTCGTGCGCAGCACAGGCCAGACAGACTCTCTGGCAGACTCTCTGGCATCGTTTTTTCAGGCTTGATAAATGGGGCCAACTCCTCCAGATTGAACTCAAGAAAATACCATTATCTGCTGCGCAATGACTCAGAGATTGCATTGCAACATCTCGTTGGTAATGTCAGATCGCAGGCAACGATATTAAAAATGAGCATTTTACCCTGGACAGGGTATTAACTATGAAATTAAATCCGTATTTATTGCTTTTAGCCACGAGCATCCAGACCCTTCCAGAATAAATGTTTTCAGTTCCGTGCAGGAAGGGTTTGTCATGTCCAGGCCAGACATTTCCAACCCACGTGCACCACCGGGATGCTGGGGAGCCGTGCCCTGTGATGTTATGGCAGATCCCATGAGCTCATCCCCCGTTTTGCTGGGCCAGTCTGACACACAAAGAGCTCCACAGCCTCTTGTCTCTGAATGAGTGCAAACACCAACAACATGGATTTCACAGAATCGCAGAATCACACAACATCCCGAGCTGGGAGGGACCCACAAGGGTCAGCGATGCCCAACTTCTGACCCTGCACAGAACAGCCACAAGAGTCCCACCAGGTGCCTGAGAGCCTTATCCAAACACTTCTTGAGCTCCTTTGCCTTTGGCAAGTGCCTGAGCAGAGCAGAACCCGGCAGCATGGGGATGGAGGGGATGCCTTGGGATGGGCTCCAAGCCAGGACCATGGCTCCAGCCATGGCACCGCCTGTGACAGGGCAGTGCAGGACTGTCACTGGGGTTCACACATGACAGGAGCCCCGTGACCCTGGCAGGGAGCGTGTGGCATCCCCAGGACAGGAGTCAGCATGGTTTCCCCAGCGATGGGAAGGCTGTGAGACCCCCAGCCCTTCTCCATGCCCAGCAGCACGGTGTGTCATGGGTTTCCTTTTCCTGGGGAGAGAGTGAGATGCCCATGACCCCACCCTTTGCCATGGGAGAGATGCCTGGAGCCCCCAGGACCTTGTGCTGGCACTCAGCCCTCACCCAAGGTCACCGCAGCCCTGTGTCCCCCTGGGCACAGCCCTGGGAGGGCACAGACCTGCAAGGGCACAGCCCAGCCCTGGCTGGGATGAGCAAGGAGAGGGAAAGGGGAACAGAGGTCCTGCCACAGCCAGCCTGGGGAAGCCAGGACACCAGCTGTGAGATCCTCTCTTCCTGGGCTGCAGGGTTTGATCCTCAACCTCCTCCTCCTTCTCTGCCTCTCAGTCCAGGAGCTTTTCTGCTGAACAAGAGGGTTTCATTGAAATGGCTGTTTTGAACAAAAAAAGCTCTGTTCTTGGGGGGGGGCGGAATCAGTCAAGTGAATGCAAGTGTCAGGATCAAAGCCAGGTGGCTTTGTTTGAGTGCAAGTGGTTTATCAGTGGCATTTTTCAGTTGGGAACCAACAGAGCTTTAAAAGGATGGTGAGAAATGATGATGTTCAGTTTGATTCAGTTCCCTGCGTGTCATTTCTTTTCGCTTTTATTTTTTTTATAACAAATGTTTGGAATGGCTCTTCGGTTGCGTTGAGCTTTTGTTCTGGATGAGCTTCTGGTGGTGCCTGGCTCTCTCGCCAGCGTTCCCCAGGGTGTGTTTCCTGGACAGTGCAAGCCATGCTCAGCTGTGCAAGACACTGCCAAATACACCTGTAATTTCCAGACTGGCAGTCCATGATGAAATTCTGCCAAATTGGCTTTCCAGTGATGTTTCCAATGGTACAGATCGGCTTGAAGGACAGCAAACACAGCCAGCTCCTCGTTCAGAAGGTCTGTGGAGCTCTGTGATCAATACTGGAAGGGGAAGGAAAACAAAACACTCCCAGCTTCCGACAAAAGTCAGCAGAGAGTGGTTTGCACTCCCGACTCGTGGCAGCACTCCTGGGATAGCAGCACTCCCGGCATGGGCTGGGAGCGAGCCCACGGTGCTGCTTTAGGGCGTGTGCCAGGGTGGCTGCAGGGAGGGAGCCCCGGCTGGTACGAGGGGCCCCGTCCCGCACACTGCGGGTTTGGCTGCTGCCCAGCTGCCCTCTGGTGACACGGCTGCTCTGGGGGTGAGGGACAGGGTGCCAGCGAGAGCCTGGCCCTGCTGGGACAGCCCTGAGCCCCTTCCCTGCGCCCTGACCTGGGTGGGGATCCCCGAGTCTGCCTGGCTGAGCCCAGGCCCTGTCTTGCTGCAACGCCAGCGTGCAACGCATCCTCCTCCCGTTCCCACAGCCCTCTCCGCCTTTCACCCCATCAGCAAGCTGCAGCCACGGCTCTTGGCTTGCATTCCCACCCTCCTTCCTGCCGTGCAGCTTGGGGCGTCCGCTGGCCCCTGGGCCGTGAGCAGCTGTCCCCAGAACATCCCTCCCAGGCAGCAGCAGGGCTCAGGCAGATTGCCACTTGTGCCCCTTGGGAGAGTGGGATGGGCCCGGCGGATTTAAGGGCTTTTCCAAAAGAGAAACATACAGAGCACATACTTGTTGTTAAACACAAGAATTTCATTGTTGTCAAGTGTAAAAATCACTTTCTGTTGCATTGTGCGAGCACGCCGCGGCCTCCCACGGAGCCTGCTGGCACCGAGTGCTCCTGACAGCTCTGCTGGGGCTGCCTGACCCCTCGGGAGGAAAACACCAGCGGGATGCACACCCGGGCCAGCCCTTCCGACGGGCCAGCACGCCCTGCTCGGTGCACGGAGCTGGGAACATGCTTCCCAGCCCATCCCTGACTCCAGGGGACAGCTCAGTGCAGGCCCCTGGCAGGAGGCACTGATGGCCACCCTTGGGTCAGCTCAAACCCTCGGACCTCCACCAAGGGCTGCTGGAGGCTGAGGGTGGTTGCCCAGGGCAGCCAGGGGTGTGACCAACAGGCCCCTGTGGTCATTGAAAGCACCTGGGCAGAGCAGGCTGACACTGTGGTGTCACCAGACATGTGGTAGTGATGAAGATGGTGAAGGGCTTGGAGGCTGAGGGAGCTGGGCTTGCTCAGCTGGAGCGGAGCAGACTGAGGGCAGAGCTCAGCGGGGGCTGCAGCTCCTTCTGAGCTCTGATCTCTGCTCCTGGGACAGGGACAGCACCCAGGGAGCAGCTGGAGCTGGGCCAGGGCAGGCTCAGGCTGAGAGCAGGGAAAGGTTCTTCCCCAGAGGGTGCTGGGCACTGCCCAGGCTCCCCAGGGAATGGGCACGGCCCCAAGGCTGCCAGAGCTCCAGGAGCGTTGTGACAGCGCTGCCAGGGATGCCCAGGGTGGGGTTGTTGGGGTGTCTGTGTAGGGATAGGAGCGGGACTGGGTGATCCTGTGGGTCCCTTCCAGCCCAGGAGATTCCCTGATTCTGTGATTCTATCCTGTGATTCTTCACACTGGGCCACCAGCCTGCTCCAAGCACAAGTCCACGGCTGTCTCTTGGCCAGCTCTACCCCAGAGCTCTCCAAAATGTAGCTGTTGTCCAAGTTTGGGGGGCCATGTGGACAGGGCACCCCTTCCTGAGGGGACAAACTCCAAGGGGAATTCATCCCCTACAGAGATTGGGTTGGAAGGGACCTTAAAGACCTTCTAGTCCCAACCTGCCACCACAGGCAGTGGATAAAGGATCAGAAGGATGCCATTAATCCCTTGAATGCTTCCTCAGCCGGTTGTTTAGGAGTGTGTTAAGGTACCACCAGGCTCATTTGGAACTGTGTGTTTCCTTAGCATTGGCCAGGTCTTTTAGGAGTTTAACCAGGAATTTCTTTTGCTTAAATGGCTGTTCGGGGAGTGAGTACTCCTGTCTCGTACAGTATTTTACTGTGAATTATTGGGATGTATTTTCAGTGCCACAGCACAGTGTGGCTTTTGTCTGATTTTTGTACTGATTAAAATAAAAAGAAATCTCATTGGAACATTAAACAAGCAAGGTGAAGGGAATGCCCCTCCAGCAGGACATCTCCATGTGCTGATCTAACTTTCTGAAGCTGTGAGGACCAAGCTTGCATTTCCAAAAAAGAGGGAATATGCCAATTTCATTGATCTCCAGAGCAGAGCAGCTCCCACATGGCCTGAATGCCAGCGAGGAGGAGAAGGCCATGGGCAGCACCTGGAGTTTGCAGTAGGATGTGTCCTGCTGATGCAGGACGTGGAGAGCTGCTCTTCTCACATGGGGTCAAAGACCACGGCCTGGAGTGAAACATCCCCAGGAGGCACCTCTGGCTTGGTTTGACATCCTGGTGCAATGAATGGCTGGGAAAACCAGACGGGAGGAGAGGTTTCAGCAGTCAGCTTGAGTGGACCAGTTCCTGCCAAACTTATCCCCATAAAAAAGAGACTCTGTGATCCAGATCTGATACCAGCTCTTGATGTGTGGCTTGGAGCCAGGCATCCCTCAGGGCTGGCCCGAGCAGAGCTGAGAGCTGGGGGGAAAGGGCGAAGTAAGAAACCCCACCTGAACTGGCAGAGGGTCTGCAGAGACTCAAGTGACGAACGTGGCTGAGTATCAATGAGGGGTTCCAGGATAAACTTGCACTGAGCAAGCAAATAGTCACTCTGTTGGGGTTGGAGATCAGTGCAGGAGGCCAAAGACTCTCCAGAGCCCTGGAGTTTGCCACAGATCCCAAATCTTTTCTGGCAGAGACTCACCTGAAAGGGAGGGAGCTGCGAGGGAGGGAGATGGACGCTGGTTGAGATATGGAACCATGTCTGTTATTGATGGCCAAACCCTCACACAGGTCCTGGCCAGGCAGTCCTTGAGCAATTAGAAGAAGTGATATGTCCTGTCTGTAAAGCAAGAGGACTGGCAAGAAGGCAAAAATTAAGAGAAGCCGAGGAGTTAGATGCTGGCACCTTCAAAACTCACCATTTAAAGGCCCTTTCTGGTTTGCAGGGCTGGTCCAAAGCTGACGGCTGAGCTGAGGGAGGAATGGCCCTGCCAAGGCTGGGACTTCCGGGCTCCTGTCACCACCTGGGACCATCAGAGCTGTCTCCAGCCCAGGCACTGCTGCTGACAGGGCTGCTTTCAGTGAGGTGAAGAAAATATAAACCTGATCTAGTGTCCACACCCCACAGGCAGATCCTGCGGGTCACTGCATGGGCAGTCCCAAGCAGCAGCCTTGAGGACTCAAACGCTTTTTTGCCTCCACAGCCCAGAAATGTCACACTGGGAATTCTGGAGGTTTATAGACCCCATGGTGGGGTCTATAATAATTTCTTCCTGGATGTATCTGGGCTCCCCACATAAGGTACATCCTTAATTCCTGAGGGGGATGAGGTCTCTCTGTGGGGTTTGCAGTGCTTCCCTGAGGATTCCAAGTTTCCAGCTGTTCCCCAACCCCGCATCCTGGTCAGTTTTCCATCAGAATGCTGCATCTACTCTGCTTTCTCACCAGGTTTTTTCTTGCCCTCTCCCTTCTTGTGCCCAGGGCTGCAGAGATGGAAAGGGAAGGGAATCCTGGTGGCTGAGCAGAGGAGAAGGAGGGAAGGCAGGATCAAGCATGCTGCGAAGGGTTGGATTTGCCTGTTTTCTCCTCTTCTCCTGCCTCTCAGTCCCTGAAGAGCAGAGCCATTGCTCCTCCTGCATCATCAGCAGCATTTTGCTTTTGCCCAAGGGACGGGGCCATGGGAAAGCTGCGTGTTAGGAAGAGTCAGGCTGAAACAAGGAATGGGATGAGGGACTTGTTTGCAGCTCAGCTGGTGTGCGTTTGCCACCTTTGGGTGGTGCAGATCATCAAGAAGGTTTGGAGCCTACCCTGAGATTCCCATTGCTGCTGGCTTGGGATTAACCTGGAGCTTTTCTGCCTCATTTCTTGGAGTTGTTGATACTTCTCAGTCTAGGATGAATTGAGTCTGGCCCCAGAAGCCTGTCTGGTTCTGGCATGGCATCCCTTGTCCAGCAGCCCAGCAGCCCTTAACTCCAGCGGGAATTGTGAGGTGCTGCAGGATGTGGTAGCGAGGCTGCGTCCACTGACCCATCCATTAATCCAGATCTTTGCCTTTCCCGCTGATTCATGTGGCTGCAACATTGAGGTCTTGAGTTGCCATCTCGAAGGCATTTGTCAAAGTGCGTCACACCTCTGTTATGGTCTCTTATCTCCTCTCACTTATTTGGTTTCCCGTGTCCACCGAGCGCTGATTTACGGTGCCTCCCCCAGCTGTGTGGGGCATTGGGCACGAGCTATGGTTAAGAATAGCTTTCCAGCTGTCAAGATAATCCTGCGTTCAGCTGAAATGGATCCGCATCAGCTCGAGCCAGGAACCACAAGGGACCTCCTGCGATTTCAGTGGGGTTTCAGCTTTCCCTGTTCCTCCCCCAGGCTGGCCCAGAACAGGGTGTGTTGGAAAGAGGAGATGACTTTTCAAGGGCCATCACATCTAGGAGGTGATGCAGAAGCCACCTGAGCCTCCCTGAAATGCTTTTTCCATCCCACCTGTCTCAAAGCTCCTGGCCAGCACAGCCTGGCGCCTGGCACTGTCGGTGCTGTGTGTGCAGGACGTTCTGGGACTTTGCACAGCACCCTGATCCCTGTGCTGCTTCTCCTTCCTCCACCTGTAGCTAATCATTTCAGAGCACCTTTTGTCCCTGCTCTCTGGACAGGCTGCAGTGTTTGTCTGCCTGGGAGTGGCAGAGTGGCTCCTCACTCTGCCCCGTGCCAAAAGCCCCACTGAGCTCCTAGTGCGCTTCACTCTTACTTGGCACACCCATTCAAGGTCCTACTGGAAATCCCAGACCTCTCTGAGCTGCCTGGTGGTGTGCTTTCCTGAGAGATGTGGAAACACATCTTCTCTCCATTGTGCCGGGGAGAAACCTTCCCTCAGGGCTGGGGGTGTGGTGTGTGCTGGATGATCTCCCCTCAGCTCCAGAAAGACTTTGTCACACCATTTTTAGGGTGAACCGTGCCCTCCAGAAAATGTGCATCACAGCCCAGAGATTCCTGCCACATGCCCAAAGGTGGTTCACCTCCCTCCACACTTTTTCCCTGGCTTGTGCTGGAGTCCTTTCTCCAAGGATTCAGCTGAGGCAGGTGCTCGAGAGCCAGCACTGAAATAGGGCCATGTCAGTCACAGCAGCTGTAGTTTGTCAAAAAGTCCAGACTCTGCCCACAGCAAATCTGGGGCATGATCCCCCAGGTGTGAAAGGCCCCAAGGCAGCAGCCAGAACTCAGGGACTTCTCCCTTACCAGTGCTGAGCAAGGTACGTGGATGGTTTCCAAGCCTCTTTCCCCAGCACTTGCAAAGCGAACACTGGGTTTCCCTGGAGGGGATGTGCTGCGTGTGGCTGGGATGAGGAGCCAAGGGAAGCCCTCGTGTGTGTGCTCAGGCTGCCTCTGTCCCACTGCCCAGGCTCACACTGCCCTGGCTCCCCCTGCCAGAGCTGATCCTTCCTCCCGTGCTGCACCGAAAGGAGCAGCTGGCAGCCACCTCCTGAGTGAGAAGGAGGAACTAAAAACACAAGTGTGGTGCAGTCCCCAGGAGACTGGGCTGGCTGGGACACCAGACCCGGTTCTTCCACCCCATCTGGCGCTGAGCTCTGTAGACATCCTGAGTGCCCATCCCTGCGGAGCAGCCCTGTCTGGAAGCAGGGGGTGAGGTGCTGGGTGGGTTTGCTGCACTTGTGTGTGCCTGAACCAACCCTCTCCCTTGCAAAGAGCAGCACAGGCATGCTGGAAGCTGCAGGATGCTGGGGAGCTGCTGCAGGAAGCTGAGGGAAGCAGCAAAGTGGGCGCTGCACTGCCCAGCTCTCCCGCCTCACCTGGCCAGCGTCACCCTGAGGTGCTCAGCACAGCTCTGTGCTCGGGCACAGCTCGTGCAGGAGCACTGGCAGAGCTCTGCCCCTGCCTCAGAAGCTGCTCCCACTCATCTCCCCCATCAGGAACCCCAGGGAGCCATGGTCCCACTCCTGCCTGGAGCTCCAGGACAGCGGGAGCTGCAGCGCGTGTGGGCAGCAGGGCTCCCACATTCCCTCTGGAGGCCTGCAAGCATGATGACTCCAAGATGCTCGTGATGATTTCCAGGATGAGGGGTGTCAGTGCTGCTGAGCAGTGTAAAGAGTGCTGCAGGCACAGTTCTTCCACCAAACACCCCCGCTGGGCTGCACCCTCTGCAGACTCTCTGAGTCTTTAGAGAGGAGCTGTTTGGTGCACTCAGCAGCTTCCTTCCCCTCCTAGCTGCAGGAGGGCATCCAGCTGAGGTGATCACTGAGCTCACAAACATCACTGGGCTCTCATACAGTTTGGGCAGACCCCCAGCACCAGAACTAAGAGATGCAGGTAGCCCCCTCCCTCCCACAACCCAGCCTCAGGGAGAGGCCCGGGCAGGAAAGCCGAGATCTTCAAAGCTGAAGGACACACTTTTGCCTGGTCCTGAACATCGGGTACGTGGGAAGGAGCTGTGAAAAGAGCCTTTCTTTCCATGCCCTTTTATTCCAGCCTCAGGCTGAGGTGTCCTGCAGTTCATGTGGCACCATGGCTGTGTCCTGCAGCTGTCAAGGGTCTGAGGAGCAGCTGATAGCAGTGGGTGTTCCTGGAGCTCAGGGGTGGAAGGAATCATCTGTGGGAAGGTTAAGAGGAGCTGCCTCCCCAGGGAAATCAAATCCAAATGTACAAGGCTACTGAAGGGTGCATTTATCCGAGTGGTTTTCCAGCCCTGCCGCGTGGTCAGGCTGTGTTGTGAGCCAAGCCAGGCCACATCCACAAGCGCTTGGCCACCCACTCTCAGGACACACGCTTCCATCAGACTGCATGTTATTACACTGCCACGGGCTCTCAGAGTTTCCCTTGTTCTTGGAAAGATGCTGTGTTGTACTAATTAGTGGGAACATTTGGAATCGATGTGGTTTGCAAGTCCTGCTGCTCGTGCCAGTCCCCATTTCTCAGCTTGATTTAAGGAGGGGGTATTTTAAATAACACCCACTTCTCCCTGCCTGCAGCAGCTAAAGGCACCGAGGCAAAGTTGCATAACCCAGTGCTGCTGCTTGTGTACATGCTTGAGAAGAAACAGCCACGGAAAAATCCTGTAACATTCCTCGGCTGGTCCGTCTCTTGGTATCAAAGCGTTTCCTGCTGTGCTTTCACCTTTGGATTTTAATCCAATGGCTTTGGAGGGGTGGAGGGGGTGGGCAAAGGCTCTGCAGAGCAAAAGACCCCTCTGAGAAGAGAGTGAGTAAAAGCTGAGTCACGCTGTGTCCCCCAGAGGCACAAGGGATCCCTGGTTTAGTGTCCCTGACAGGAGGAAATCTGTCCCCTGGGGTGAGCTGGGCACTCAGTGCAGATGTTGCTGCTCACCCAGCCCTGGTTCCCTGGGGAGCACCCACAGCTCTGGCTCCCCTGTTCCCTGTGACCCTCCTCTCATTCAGCAGCCAAAGGCAGCTCCCTGGCATCTCCAGAGAGGTGAACCCCCAAACCAACTTTAACCTTTTTTTCCTCCCTAATTTCCACCCTAACCCATCTGTTAATGAACCACTCCTGCCTGTGAGCCCCCTGCCCAGGTACGGCTGGCTGGAGCAGTTTGTAGTTAAAAACAAGTAATTTTGTTTTCTCCTGTGCTCCTCTGCCGTGTGACTGATGGTTGGGTTTTCCAGGGAAGCAGCAGCACATGGAGACAAAGAGCAGATCTTTTTCCTTCCTGGCCTGGGCTTGTAGGATCCAAACTGTCAGCGCTTGGGGGAGGTGGTGAGGTGCCCTCTCCCCACAACGGGCACCTTCTGCCCACCTCCTCCTCCCAGAACAGCCCATTTGCTGGGAAGATCTGGGCAGGGAAACTTGAGCAGAGCAGAGGTGAGGTTTCCCATCCCAGGAAGAATGACTGTCCCTTGCAGAGGTGCCTTTTCCTGATGGTGTCTGGGAGGGGAAGGAAAGCAGAGTGGATCTTCAGGTGGTGGGTACGAGAGAGGAGAGCACAGTGCCAGTTCTGCACCACCCCCAGGCTGCACTCAACCACCAGCAGCAAGGTCCTCCTGCCACCTCCAGGGCAGGTGAATGCCACTTCCCCTCCTGCCCAGGTCTGGCTGGCCAGGAGAGGAGGGAGGGCTGTTGCCACCACTGTCCCCTGGCACGGTGGTGTTTGGAGGGGTGGCTGGTGCCCAGCACAGAGCCTCCTCTACTCTGGGAAGCTGTGCTGCCTCTCCTGGTCCTGAGCCTCGCAAAGACAGCCACAGGCTTGTCTGCCTGCCCTGGGGAGCACAACCTGGTCAGATCAGCACTTTGTTCTCACTGCTCTGCCTGGTGCGGGGGTTCTCGGGGTGGTAAGGGACAGCCTCGTGCTGAGGACCCTTCCCCTGAAGCAGCAGCGTGGTGTGGTCCTGCCCATGGGCTGCTGTGGGACCCTGCATGGTGGCAAAGGGTGGGTGCAGAGAGCCCTAGGGACATAAAGCACCTTAATGTCTTGGGACCCTCTTCCTCATCACCCACAGCTGGCTCAGCAGCCCTTCCAGGGCCAGGAGGAGGTGGGCTGTGCCTGCTGCCCGCAGGAAGGTCAGACACAGGCTTTCCATGACAAGACTCCATAGCCAAAGTGATTCATGCACGTCCCTCTCCCTCCCCAAAAGAGATGAACAAATGTGGGACACCCTTGTCACTAAGGGTGGCTCTGGAGCATGAGTCTGAAGCAGCCCAGGAAGGAATGAGGCTGTTTCCTGCTCTCCTGCATTCCTGGCACACCCCTGCAGTGCGTGCAAGGGCTGCCTTCCCTCACAAGCAGCACAGATGTGGCCAGGGGCCTTCAGCCCCCAAGTTAATCCACTGAGTGCTTGACACTGAACACGGGGAGCCCGAGTGTGCTTCAGATGGAAACCCTGCTCAGTCCTGGCTGACAGAACATCACCCCACAGCAGCTCCCACACCTGCCCGCGTGCCAGCGCGTGTAAGGGAATCCACGGCAGATCGACGAACCCCACATCCCTGCTGGATTAAGTAGGTGTGAGAAAGGTTCACTCACGTGCTCAGGTCCATGCCCAGCTCATGGGGGTGTCTCTGAAGTGACAGTTCTCCTAAAGCAGAGCCCGCTCCTCGGAGAGCAGAGATGTCTGTTTATTGCCTTGTACCTTGAGTGTGACATTTGGACATTGCCAGCCCTCGCCCCAGAGCTGCACCTTGGCTCCATTGTATAGATTCACTTTGTGACTCACCCTGCAACTTGATGCATTGTGTCCAGATAAAAGATACTTTATCCCTATGATAAAAACGGACAAAGATGATGTCAAAATAAAAGAATGTTTTCTCATCCGAATAAAAGTCAAAGCTGCCGTTCTTGGGGTTATTTTGCTTGAAAACCTCCAGAGAAAGCAAGACTTTGAGTTTTTACCATTTATAGTTAGTTTCAGAAAATTCAGCATGCAAAGTTTGCTATCTGCCTTCCTCCCCTGGTTCGGAGAGCAGTGTCTCAGTGCTGGTTGCCTGGAACCCTGCTCTTGCTGTTGGGGATGTGGTGGGGATGTGATGTCCCAGATGGACCCAAACCCCGGGAACATTCCCTGGGCAGGGAGGGGCTGCTCTGTGCTGGCTGCTCACAGCCTCCTGCCAGGACAGCTGGCCCACGTGTGGCCACCTGGGGGACCTGCAGTCACAGTCCCAAGGGTTCATCCCACTAGTGAAGGACTGTCCCTGCCCCTGCCACCACCACCAGCCTGGGCATTCCCGCAGCGGGATCACGGCCAAGCACAGGGGCAGCGGGTCTGAGGGATGGGGAGGGCCCAGGCCCTGGGGGAGCTGTGTCTTCCTGGCTGTGTTTCATTGAGCAGGGGTTTAATTTTAGCAAACAATGCCAATTAGAGAGGGATTGTTCGATGGCTGTGTCTCAATGGAGAGCAAGAGCTGCTGGCAGGGCTCTGCAGGACCCCATCTGTGGAGGGACCCTCCTGGGACAGGGGAGGGGACAGCTGAGCTCTGCTCTGTGGCTGCTTCAGCTTTGGCATCTTCTGTTGCTCTGAGGTCACCATCCCTGTTCCTGGAGAGGCAGGGACTGGGCTCAGCGAGTGTCACCGTGGTCTGCTGGGGGGGCTGGGCAGTGTCCTCTGGAGGCTTCTGCCTAGAAGCTGTTGTTGCCTTCACTCACAGGTCTCAAAAGAGCCTGTGCCTCTGCCCACCCATGTCTGCTGCAGCTGGGGAGGGTATTGGTGTGGCTGAAGGGCCAGAGAGGGGTGGGCAGATCCCTCTGCACTAGAGTGGGACAGCAGCAGCAGGACGGGCAAAGTGCAGAAGAAATAAGCGTGAGTAGGAATCCCGTACAGGACCATCCTCTGTCAACTCTGATTTCAGAGGTGAATTGATCCCGTTGCTTCAGTTAAATTGTTCGTATAAATGTAATTAAACATTTTCTGGAGAAGGGTCACGGATCACCTACACCCTGAGTGAAGGCAACCATCAGACTGTGCCAAGGGAAGGTGCTCCATGGGAGCCTCAGGGGGAAAGTACAAATCTTGGGGTACCCACAGCTTGTCGCTTTTGGTATTTCTCTGGCTGTCAAGACAAAGTTCAAGCCTTTGACCAGAATCAGTAAATTTGTGACCTTCAGCCTGAATCTGTCCTTCAGAGAGTGCCCTGGAGGCAGTGTGGAGATAAAGGTGGTAGGACTGATGCTGCTGGGGAGCCCTCAGAGAAGGTGAAGTTTTCTGGACGTGTCAGGATACTGGGCCCATACAGGCAGTGTCCTCCTGAGGGGAAGCAGACAGCCACTCTTGCTGGCCAAAGGAATTTCTGTCCCCGTGCTCACCGTGCATGGTGACCTGTGCCCAGCCTGCAGTTATTTTGCCAGTGAAGCAACTTGTAAAAAAGGTGAAGAGAGACCACAAGAGGGAAAGGAACAGAATCACAGAGATGTTGAACTGCCTCATTTTGGAAATGAAAGAGCCTGTTGGCAATGGCAGAGCTTCACATGCTGAGCTGGAATCGCAACTCAGGGAAAAAGGGAATGGATTAAACAGAACAAGAACTGAGGGACTCTAAATGCTGTCTTCAACATTTCAGTAGAGGCCTCATAAATCTAGACAATTATGAGATGCACTTAGAGAAGCCCAACACTATTATGTTGGGGCAGGAGGGAGACTTTGGAAACAAAGAGTTTCCAAGGAGCTCTGGCATGAGGACACAGCAGAGCAATGTGACCTGTA
This sequence comes from Aphelocoma coerulescens, assembly GCF_041296385.1. Classification (NCBI taxonomy): domain Eukaryota; kingdom Metazoa; phylum Chordata; class Aves; order Passeriformes; family Corvidae; genus Aphelocoma; species Aphelocoma coerulescens. Next base: position 10,867,538 of record NC_091031.1, on the reverse strand, counting down.
TGACTCTTTAGTACCTGGAAGGGACAGGCTGGATGAATGGAGCGGGCTGCAAACACCACATTCATTAACTCATGCAACACAGGACGAGACAAATGTGCCTTGGCTTCAGCCTCTTTCCTTTTTTTGGATGCTTGTCTGAATCCTGAGTAGCCGGTCCTGGAGTCCCTTCTGGGTGTTGAGGTGACTTGTGAGAGGAGGCTCTGGGCCGAGCCCCTCCGGGCAGCCCAGCTCACGCTCTTGGTGCTGGCTGATTTTCCACCACACTGGTGCGAGTCCGGGCAGGAGGGAGCGGTGCCTGCCTGCCTTGCCCCGTTGTGCAGGGGCCTTGAAAGCAAAAACCAGAAGAAATGCGTTTCAACACCCTGTTTTGCGTGCTTTTCCCCCCAGACTGTAGCAGAAAGAGCCCTTCCAGTGTGTCAGAACGCTGATGTGCGGCGTGGCCCCGTGGAGGGGCTCAGCACGAAGGGCTGGCTGGGGCGGCTGAGGCAGGGAGGGTTTTCCTGTGTGTGGTGGCTGCAGGGCTGTGCTGTGGGTGAGGACAGGGATGCTCTGCGTGGGACAGAGATCTTGTGGGGTCACGGTGTCCTGTCTCACCCCAGTGCTGCTGCAGTGCTCCGGGTACCTGACCCTAAACCTGCACCGGGGAGGGGAGCGCAGCCTCGGTGCCGGTGTGGGGCTGCCCCTGCCCCATCCCAGGAACGCTGTGCTTTGCACCCACATCCCCTCTGAGCCTCCTCCAGCAGAAAGGCAGCGCTGCCCGTGGTGTCTCCTCACCTGGAGCTGGGGGTTTGGCACTTGCCTCGGGCTGATGCTGCAGTTGTGTCTTCTCACAGCTCAACAGCATCGCTGTCCCAGAAACGTGGGAGGGGAGGAAGGCTGTGCTGAGGGGAGAGGCTCTGGACACTGAGGTGCTCAGGCTGCCACCACAGAAAGCTCTGTTTTGGAGGATACAGTGGGGTGGGCAGTCACTGGACAGCACCACAGCTCCCAGTGACCGGCAGAAGTGGGGTGTGTTGTGCCTTTGGTTGGCTCCTGCAGTGTCACTGTGCTGGGAGGGACAGAGCAGGTGAAACGGGCAGAGCAACCCAGAGAGCTCCCAGGAGAGGGCTGCCAGAGCAGGGACTGCCAGAGCAGGGACTGCCGGTGCCCAGGCTCTGCACAGAGCCCAAGCCCTGCCCTGCAGCACTAAAAGCACCCAGAGCACGCACAGCACACACTCCTGTGAGTGAGGGTGTCTCCTGCCACCTCCTCCTGCCCCTGCCAGCTCGCTGTGTCTTGGCATCTCCTCCGCCGAGCACCTCCCCAGCGAGGGCCAGACGTTGCCATGACTGCCACGAAGGAGCTCGGCTCTGGGATGGCCTGAACGTGTGTGAATGTCCAGAGCTTCCCCAGGACCCATTCCCAGCCTCGTCACGCAGTCGGAGAGGATGAAGGCAGCGCTCACTGGGTACTCGCTGGGAAGAGAGCATTTCCCTGCTTCCCCTCTGCGGGAAGGTGAATGAGCCAGCCCCAGCAGAGGCCATTCATAAAGTGGATGTGGGCCAGGGGGATCTCATGGGGTCACGGTGCCCTGTCTCACCACAGCCCAGGCTGGGCACGGTGGCAGGCGCAGCCCCTTGGCCAGGACCTGCAGGGAGGGATGGGCTGTGTCTTTGCACGCATCTTCTCACACCCCTACTCCAAGAGCAAATCCAGAGGTATTTTATCCTCTGTACATTTGTTTAAGGAAGTTTAAAAGCAAAATTGGCCCCTGCCTTTGAATCCTCACTCCTATAAATTCAAACACCTTGGACAGAGCATGTCTGTGCAGTCTTACATGTGACATTTAGCTAAAACCACTTACAAACAACTTGCATTACAAGTTTATTCATTCCCCACAGAATGTTGGCTCCGCTGAGTGTCTCACGAGCCATCTGCTGTGGGCGAGCTGCTTATCTTTGCTATCAGAGCCCTCTTCTAAATATTATGACCAAACAGAATTCCAAGAACAACATCCATCCCGCTGCACTGCAAATGCGCAAAGCTGATAAACTGTTTATATATTATCAGCTAAATAAGTTGGGTTTATCTGGAAGGGTTTGCAAAAGAAAGTCTCTTGGGGTGCTCAGAAGGAATGCGTTTTACAGGTGGTGCTGGGAGACAGGGAGCTGATGGGGGCTGCCCTTGGCCTGCCCCAGGATGCCCATGGTGGCAGTGGGATGGGGGCCACCAAGGTCAGCAGTTCCTCCCCGACAGCGGACCCAGAGTCTGATAAGTTGTGGTGCAGCAGTGGTTGAGCATCAGCTGCTTGCCTAAAATAAAGGCATCTGGGGCTGGGCTGAGCCCCTTGCTCCATCCCCAGCTCCCACACCTCCTGATGCTTGGGATGCCAGCATCTGCCTGCTGCTTTCGTGGCTCTCCTGCCCACACCCGGCCCCTGCAGCTCCAGGGTACCCTGGGCCTGTCCTGCTGGATCACCTTCTGGGCTGGCTGGGCATTGGGAGGGACAGACAGAGGAGCTGTGGAACCTCTGCCTGGGACAGCGGCGGGGCCAGCTCACCCTGGCGCCTGGGACAGTGCCCAGAGCCCTCACCCCAGTGCCCCAGTATAAATTATCCAAAGGCTTGTGAAATCCACCCAAAGTGTCCCAGCCCTTCCCAGCCCAAATTGGGTATCACGGGCTGTGTTTATTCTTCCACGCTGGGTTCTGCTCGTTGCCTTTCGGTGTCAAGAAACCTTGGGACAAGGCCATGAGCAGAGGTCAGTGTGGGTTGGCGCAGCAGACCCCGGCCGTCCCAGCAGATGGAGAGCATTTATTTTCCCTGGGGGACTTCATATTTAAGGACATTTTGTCTGTTGGCTGCCAGCAAGCACATCTCACAGCTCTGGCTGGTTCCTGCTGGCCCCAGCTGCCCTCCCCGGGAGCAGCCCCGCCGGAGCACGGCCAGTCCAGCAGTGTGGGGCACGGACAGCCAGGCTGACCACAGCTCCTGTGGTGACCCCGGGGGCTGAGAGCAGCCAGGCAGTGAAAAGAGGGTCTGTGGCACTGAAGAGCAGCAGATCTGTCCCCTGCCAGCTGCTGTGTGCCATTTCAGGACCATGGGAAGTGAGGAACTGCGGCTGAGGTGGGGAGCTGGTGGGCTCAATAAATCCCGGGGCAATCCTTCCTTTTTCTTCCATGCCTTCCTGCTTTGGCATACTACTGTTCATTTTTTGGAAGAAAATCTAAAGGAGGGGGAGAGAGTGGCTAATATTTTTTTGTGCTGTTATCCAGCCCTCAGGAGAAGCACTGTCCCTGTGGCACAGAGGACAGGGACTCACTGGGAATAAAGCCAGAAGTACAGTTGAGAGGAAAGCTGCACAAATGCCAGGGCTGGGGAAGGGGAATGTTGTGGGGAAGAGCAGCTCTGTGAGCACTGAGGTGGGACTGAGGAGCTCTTCTGGGGTGTCCAGGCCTCTCTGCCAACACAGTCACTGTTGGTGGCACTTTGGGGTCATTCCTGCTTTCTGCCCCCCCTCACTGAGGGCAAGTTCCCTCAGGTCACTTCTCAGTAGCTCTGCAGAGACTCCAGCCATACAATGTCCATCTGGAGCTTCCCTGGAGGCAACAAATCATTCCCAACCCACCTGCTGCTGGAGCAGGCACTCACCCTACCATGCCCAGACCCTCTGAAAACTCCTGCCCCAGGGACAAGGCTGTCCTTCCCCGGCTCCCTGCCATCAGGGCGGGGATGTTTCCCAAGGCAGACCTCCAGCACACAAAGGCACTCCTTGTCCTGAAGGTTCAGCCTGGCTCCGAGCCCCATCACTCTGCATATCTTGTATACATGAAGCAACTCCTTTGCAGAAAGATATGGAGTTTATTAGGAGACATTGGAGCTTAGGAGATGTCAGGAGTGGAAGTCAATTCTGTTTCTGACACGCAAAGAGCCTTTTATAGGCTGGAATGGGCACGGTACCCCGGGCGGGTGCCTCTCCCTTGGCGCTCACTCGCCCCTGGTGCCTGATTCTTGCACTGCCTCCACTTTGGGTCGGGTCCCCATCCTGTGCCGTGAGAGATAACACCAAAATCCAAGGAATCTCTCGAGCTGATCTCATTTAAACACACCCACAGGCAGACTGTGCTCCCCCAGGCTCTTCTTCTCCCCAACACGCTGGTTAACCCTTGTCTCGTCTCCTGGAAGCTCAAGGAGGTGACAGGAGCTTCAGGGACACTGACCCTCTCTCTGCCTGCTGTTCCCTGTAACTCCAGGTCTGAGGAGCAGCTCCTCTGCTGGAGCTCCTGTCAGACCTGCCAGGGCTTTCACATTCCCAGGTCCCTGTCCCTGCTGTCTGGCCGTCCCTCCCCTGCAGTGGGCTGCAGTTTCTGTTCCAGGCACATCTCCCACCCTGACTCTCTGGAAGCACGCTTCCCTCCGGGATGGTTCCTGCATGGGTGTCACACCCCAAGGGAGCCTTAGGGACAGAGCTCAGCGACCCTGTGCCATCCAGCCGTGACCCCTGGGCAGTCTTTGCTGAGCAGAGGAGATGCTGTGAGCTAAAACCTTCTGTCAAAACTCCAACCAGATCTCTGCTGCACGCTGCTCCTCGGGGACGGAGCCCTCCGAGCGCTGCGCCGTGGGCAGTGGGAGACTCCAGCAGAGCTGGAGACACGTCACCGGGAATCTCACTGGTTTGCAGCTCATTCCAGTTGCACAGCTGTCTCCTTTAAACAAAGTTTACTCAGTGTTACTTATTGCTCGAGCCGTGCCTGTGCCAGGAGAACGTTCCGCTGCAGCGTGTGCGACCGCTACCCACCGAGCCACTCGGGGGGTGCTGATCCCACAGGGCTTGGCCATGGACAGGGTCTGGAGCTCCATCGCGCTGTTGGGGACTTTGGCCCAGATCTCCCACCATTGGACACCACCCAGAGAGAGGGTTGAGCAGACCAGCTTGTCCTGGGCTATCCACAGGGCCTCCTCCTCTCTCCATCCAAGCCCTTTATTTCAGTCCTGCTCGCATCCCTTTGTTCTCGCTCGCCAGCCAAGGCTGGGTGCTGCCCCAGGGGTGGTGAGAGGGGACCAGGAGGGGACAGTGCTGTCCTGAACCCACCAGGCTGCAGGTCCTGAGCTCTCAGGGGTGCCTTGCTCCATGTCCCATGGCAGTTCCCAGTGTCAGGGCACTGGGGTCCACCCTGACCACGGCTTGGTTTGTGGCACAAGGAGGAGTCAGGACGGGGCTGTGACTCAAAGTCTGGCAAGATCCAGAGGAAGAAATTACTCTGGACAGTTGCCCCACTATTAAAGGAAGAGTAGTGCTCTGAACACTCCAGGAAAGCATGCTGAGCGCCCACATCATCAGGGATGCACGTGAGCCCTTCCCCTGAGGCCCCAAAGTGCTACTGAAGCTTCCCAGGTGTCCAGGAGGGGAGGCTTTGGGACATATTCCTGCAGGATCCTGGCAATGTCTCCAGACAGTCGGTTCATAAGCCTTTTTGGACACTGAGCTCTCCATCAGACTGTGCCAGGGTTGCCTCCCTCTGTCCCAGCGATGGTGGGAGTGCTGCACAGAGCAGCAGCCAGCAGATTTATGGCCTCAGTGTCTAGACCAGCTCTGCCCTGCCTGGGAGGACAGGTACATCCTGGTGAAAGGCAGGAGGCCTTCTGGCCCTTCATCTTAGAGCCAAGCAGAGAGAAATTGCCAAAGAGCACCCTGCAGCATTCCCCAGGGACATGAGGGGCTGTCCACCAGGTCACCTTGCTGTGCCGCCTGCTGCGGACAGTGGGGTTCACCCCCCGTTCAAACTCCCCCCTCTGCAGCATAGGGACGTGGTTAGGGTGGGAAGCTGGCCCTGGGAAGGGGTCTGGAGGGAGCCTTTTGGGCACTGGGATGGGCTGCCCAGGGAGAGGGTGGAGTCCCTGGATGTGTTTAACAGAAGCCTGGATGTGGCACTCAGTGCTGTGGTTTGGTTGGTGAGGAGGTGTTGGGTCACAGGCTGGACTTGATGATCTCAAAGGTCTTTTCCAACCTGGTTCACTCTGTGATTCTGTGATTGTGATGCTGCTCCATCCTTGCTGGGGGCCTCAGCAGAGCTGGATGTGTGGGATGGGCAGTGGTGTGAGAGGGCTGGAGCAGGAAAAACCCCCAGGCTGCCCACATGAAAAGGGTATGAGAGACCACCAGGGAGGGATTCCCTGCAAATGCACTCCAGGGAAAGGAAGGCAGCTCACTCTGAGGGGACTGGGATGCCCAGCTGTGGTGGCAGAAGCAGAGGGGCATTTCTATCCCATGTGGGAGGTGGGAGCCAAAAATGCGGGTACCAGCACAACCCCTCACCCCGCTGGCAGCTGGCTGTGGCACCCCAGTGCTCCTCAATGTGTTGGGCTAAGCCACAGGGACACGGCAGGCTCAGAGGGGACAGGTTCTGCAGCAGCCAGGCTGTGCCCTGCCCATCGGGCTGGTGACGGATCCAGGAGCACCAGGGCTGGTGTCTGGGGTGGGCAGCGATGCAGCTTTGCAGCTCACTTCCTCATTTTTGCCATTTTTCAGGGCATTTGTCACAGGTGGCAGCACCTTTGGGTGTCACCATGAAGATCAGTGCGTGCACGTGCCCGATGATAAACATACAGATGTGAATGTGAGGGGAAATGTAAATATATACAATAATTTTCCACAATTAAGAGTTGTTTTAGAGCAGAAAATTTCCATTTTAGGCGTAGGAACATCAATTTTATAAATAAAAGACTTAAATAAACATTAGCATGGGTACATCCACACACACACACACACACACACACTCACACACACACTCTCACAAGTGCCCTTTAAATAGGCTCCCACACTGTAATTTTAAATAGTACAAAACAAATGAATTCCCCAAATTTTGTTTAAACTGGCACGGGGGGTTATGATGTCATTTCTGCAATAATCACAAACTTGTTTTCCTGTAATAAATATGATCTCTTTTCCCATTAACAGTTTATCAGGGCTTGTGGTGTTTGATGGCTGCAGGCTCCATCCTTGCACTGCCCTCAATAGGCGCCCTTGGATTTTCTCATCCTTTTCCTCCTGGGAAATAAGGATCAGTGCCCAGCTTGGGAGCTCTGCAGCCTCTGGTGGGACTCTGCTGGCTCTAACTCTGCCTTTGGTGGCAGCAGGACGGGGCTGTGTGGCAGGAGCCACAGGGATGCTGGGCTCGTGGTCCCCGTACTCTCAGCCAGAGCCCTCCCAGAGCTGGTGAGGAGGAGCCCAGCCCAGCCTGTGTGACCTCCCTGAGCCAAGGGGTCACTGGCCAAGGTGTGTCACAGCTGAGGTGTCTGTGTGTCTTGGGGGAGCATCCCCACAGCTCAGGGGTCTGTCTGACACCTCTGCTTGCAGAAGCCTCTGCTGGAGGGGGAAGTGCAGCCCCTTCCCCGGGGACACAAAGAGTCAAAGTGCCAGAGAGCAGGGTTAGATGGGATATTGGGCAAGAATTGTTCCCTGGGAGGGTGCCAGGCCCTGGCACAGGGTGCCCAGAGCAGCTGGGGATGCCCCTGGATCCCTGGCAGTGCCCAAGGCCAGGCTGGACATTGGGGCTGGGAGCAGTCTGGGACAGTGGGAGGTGTCCCTGCCCATGGCAGGTGTGGCACTGGATGGGCTTTAAAGTCGCTTCCAATCCAAACCACTCTGGATCTATCCCAGGTGCCCACGAGCGGATTTTCACCTGTGGGTGCAGATGAGCCCCACTCCTGGGTGCCCTGCTGGGACAGCACCTGTGTCCCTGCACCTCCTGGAGCCAGGAGTGACCATGGTGCTGAGCTGGGAGCACCCAGCAGTCCCAGGGACTGGGACACGCCACACTCCATACGATCCTTTGCCCCATCCCTGGCAGTGCCCAAGGCCAGGTTGGACACTGGGGCTTGGAGCAGCCTGGGACAGTGGGAGGTGTCCCTGCCCATGGCAGGGAGGGCTGGAATGAGACGAGCTTTAAGGTCCCTCCCAACCCAAACCATTTCTTGGCAGCACTATGACCTGCCAGCCGCCCAGCGCAGCCCCGGGGCCGGGTGCCCCTGCCCTGCCTGCTCCCGGCCTGCCCAGCCCCGCAGGGAGCACGGCCAGCACACGTCGCGCTGCTCCTGGAGCTCTGTTCATTCACACCAGCACAGGACACGGTGTTTCTGAATGGCTTAGAATAATATTTGGAAAAATCCATCTTAACTATATTAGTCCACTAAGCCTTTAAGTCTTCACAAGGGCCTTAATTCCAAGGACGCTGGTGCGTGCCTGTGCCAAGGATTTTGCAAGGCAGTGACACAGAGGCGGCCGGGCTTGTTCCACGCCCCATCCTGCAGCCTCCAAAATGGTTAACAAATGTCTTACTGCTGCAAATCTGTTTCTGCTTAGCTGGGAAGCAGTGGGGTTCTGAACCCTGCTTTGTAGCACCCTGCTGGCAGCTTTTGTCATTCCCAGGCTTGGCATATTATTGGAACTATTAAACGATGTTGCATTGCCTCATTGTATTTAGATTTTAAACATATTTGTAAGGCTTTGAAAAAAAAAATAAAAATTGTTCTCATTATTAAAGCAATGTACCAAATACCTTCTAGTAAATAATGTGTCCCAGAAGTGCTCTGCTCACCCAGAGCGGGTTGGAGAGCAATAAACCAGCAAAAGGGAAGGAAAAAAAATAGTCTGGATGTCACAGGGATGTAGAGCCAGGAGGAATGAGAAGTGGGAAAGCACGGGATGATGCAGCTGCACTCCCTGAGAGCTTCTGTTCACAGGCACGGCCACCCGCCTGGGAGGGCAGCGCTTCCCAGCCCGGGGCCCAGGGCAGGCTGTGGAGAGCCAGCTCCAGAGGGATGGGATGGGATGGGATGGGATGGGATGGGATGGGATGGGATGGGATGGGATGGGATGGGATGGGATGGGATGGGATGGGATGGGATGGGATGAGCGGGTTGTGCCTGTGCCGCTGCCTCTGGCAGTGCTGGGACAGCCAGGGCCGGTGGCATGCGGGCTTTGGCAGGAGGGGAGGCAGACGGAGCTCAGGTCTCTCTGCAGGCGGCTGGGGAGGCGGGAGCAGCCTGAGGAAAGTAAGCCTTTGCTCCTCAATCACCTGTCCCACCGGGACAGAAAACAGCAGCAGAAGCCTTTGATTCTCCAGGCTACCAGGCTGTCTAAAATCAAGAGTCCGAGCCAACCTGCCTGCCCACCTGCACGTGGGGATGGAGATGGAGGCACCTGTGTCTGGAAAACCATCTTAGCCAGGTCATTCTAGCAAGCTTGCCCTGCCACTGTCACCACCTGCTTTACCCAGCCTGGCAAAACTCTCTTGTAGAGGTTTCTCCCAGAGTCTGGCTGATTCCCTGGCACCCCTGAACTTACACCTGCTGGCAAGTGTTTGTCTCCATCCATCTCGTCAGAGCAGACCCCCAAGGGCAGAGTTCATCTGCCCACCCCCTCCCACTCTGCCACCAGCCACCGCAGGGGCTCTGGGAGTCAGTCTGAGACAGCGTGTCCCAGCTCCAGGCTCCCTTCCCAGGGGGATGAGCTGTGCTGGAGGAGGAATAGCAGGGGTGGGTGCTCACTGTTTGCTCTCAGTGCCATCCAGCCTCTGTGCCAGCATCCCCAGGCTCCAGCCCTGCCACGGCAGCGCTGTCCCCAGCCAGCAGCCCGCAGCCCTTGAGCAGCAGAGCTCCTTACCAGGGGTTTGACTGACAGCACAGCCCGGGCCAAGGATGTATTAGGTCAATCTTCTAGAAGCTGGGAAAGCACCAAAAAGCAAACAAAACCAAAACAACAACAGCACAACAAAGAGCCAGGAAGAAAGGAAAAGAGCTGCGATGCTGTTGTGATGTCTGTGCATGAGTATTTTTGCAGCGAAGGAATGCAGATGCATTTTTGCTGGGTTACAGCACAGTTCTTGACAGACCAGCAATGATGCACTGTAAACAGACCATGCTAAAACACATAGTTCTCTCTAGATCTTTCTGCAGCATTTTCTCTAAATAGTTATTTTGTAATAGGCATTTTATTTGCTTTGCAGAGTCCCTAAATAGTATGAGCACGAGTTCAGGAACATGCATGTTCTGGCATTTATTTTAAAGTGCTCTTTATTTAGCAAACGTTGTGCCAAGAGATGTCCCCTGCCCACCGTGCCCACTCCCACTGCCCAGCCGGGGTCCCTGATGCCCTGCAGGGCCCCAGAGCAGCCCCCTCCCACAAAACCATCTCCCCTCACTCACAGGGGAAGGCAGGAGCAGAGCTGGTGTCTCTGTGCTGTGTAACCAGCAAAGGAAGATTCTCCAGGTGGATTTTTCCTCCTCCAGTGAGCAGGAAAGGGGCACAGAGGATGGGAAAAGCAGGAACATTAGAGCCCAAACTCTTTTATGTTGTTTCATAGACCATCAGGCTATGTGAGGAGGCAAAGCCAAATTCCTTGCTCTGCTGTCCCAGAGCAGCCCCACTGCACTTCATGCCCAGAGAAGGCAGCCAAGGGCATTTTATCGTGGAGGAAATGGGGCCTTTCAGGTGTCTGATTTACATCCAAATCCAGGTGATTTGGTTTCAGAGACAGGTGAAGGTGAACAGGACACCCAGCGCTGGGCAGCTGGAGAAGCTCTGTACCCTCCCTCCCAGGCCTCAGGAGTGGCACCAGGATGGAGCCATGGCAAGAGGGAGACAGCCCTGAGCTCTGGAGGATGAAACTCAGCTACCTGCCCGCTTCTCCCTGCTGGCTGGGGATGCCATGCCAGAGGAATTTTTAGTGGAGGGACCAGGTCTGGCCAGCACTGTCTGTCACTTGGCTGGAGGTGGGACAGAGCCAGAGGGAGCCCCTGCATCAGTGCTGAAGCTTCCAGCACTTTGGAGGATGCACTGAGGTTTGGACATCACCCAAGCTCTCCTGCCTTCCTTGGGGCACAGGAAAGGCAGTCCTGTGCTGAGCAGCACAGCAATCAGCAGGATTTTTCCATGTCTCCCCAATATTACTTATTTTTATTCTTTTACTACCTTCTTTGAGACCTTTCAATCTATTTCTCAGTGATCACTCTCTGATTCTCCCTTCCCTTTTCAAATCTCAGTGTCACCAGCAGGAATTCCTCTTGGGTTTGTAGAAAACAAACTGCAAACGAACTACACAATATTTTCCTTTTGCAAAAAAGGGGGAAGGGCAAACAAAAGTTAAATGTGTTTTTCTCTAGTGGCCTCATTTAGAGTGCCAGGTTTTGCTCATTGTGTAAAATGCAGCTCATGTACCCCAGGAACAGAGCTGGAAGGCAGCTCTTGGGGCTGGGTGAAGCTGTTTGGGTTTGGAGATCACGCTATGTAATTGCATGGCGAAGGGGAGCCTGCCCTTGTGGTTACCAGCTCCAAATGGGAATGGGATGAATAGCCAAACTTTTCACAGGCGTTGTAAATTGTCTTTCCACAAACCAACTTCCAGGAATAACAGCATGCTTTTCTAAACGATGCTTGTTTGCTCTCTGCACCCTATCCAGCCCTCCCCCTTCACTGCTCTGCTTTTTATTCTTTTTATTCATTCAAGTGATGAAAACTTAGGGAATATTTTGGTGACTTTCACAGGCATTTGTGATTTTTCCTCCTGAACTGCCAAAGTAAAAGTTGGCCCAGACCAGCTAAGGCACTTCCACAGGGATTTGAGGACGGTAAATCAGAGAGAGGCAACAGCACAGTGAAATCTTGGTCAGGAATGACAATGCCATTTCCCCCCTCGCAAGGAACGGAAAGACAGAAATAACTCCAGGAAAGACTTTCCTGCCTCCACAAAGCCTGCTGGAATTTGCAGCAAACCCAAAGCCTTTCTCCCCTTTCCCGCTCGCACACGCTCCACGTTTGGCTTGTTGGAGAGTCCCTGACACGAGACCTCGGCGCTTTATCTGATAGGAGAAGCGCAGCAGCTGCTGGATGTGCCTTGCAGGAACAGCCCACCTAAGTCGTGTGAAAACCGGGGCTCTGGGCGGGCAGCATCCTGCGGACTCCGGTTCTGAATCATCCCTGAGCAGGCCACACTCGCACTGAGGCTGTCTGCAGCCCTGGCTCTGACAGCCCCGAGCTGAATCTGGGGTTAGCAGCAGCTCAGCCCCGAGCTGAATCTGGGGTTAGCAGCAGCTCAGCCCCGAGCTGAATCTGGGGTTAGCAGCAGCTCAGCCCAGAGCTGAAGGCTGGGGTTAGCAGCAGCTCAGCCTAGAGCTGAATCTGGGGTTAGCAGCAGCTCAGCCCTGAGCTGAATCTGGGGTTAGCAGCAGCTCAGCCCTGTGCTGCAGACAGGGCACTGCCATCCATCCCAGCACAGGGACAGGGTCTCTCTCTGAGGGGCTCCTCCACCTCTGTCCCAACACCAGGTGGTTGGAGAAAATGTCCTGCTGGGTGTGGCTCATTGTATGAGATCTGCTTGGGGACATTGGGGGTGGTTCTGGCTCGTTGGTCACTGCAGTGGCAGGAGATGCTCTAGAGCAAGGCTGGACCCTGACACCAGAGGCTTCCGTGGGTCAGGAGCTGGCAGCTGAGTAAGGGCTGGAATCTACATCTTCTGACTCTGCCATCTGCTGAAGGGAGCCTGGACTGGGCAGTAGTTAATGGGTCTGTTCTAATCTAGAACGGACAAGGAGGTCATGGTGCTGAAAAGAGGAGTTTCATTTTGTAGAGAAATAATTGGTGGGATTCCTCAAGGAAGCATAGAGATCTTATACTTTTAAATTATTTTAAGTCATGGTTTTGCCACCTGAAGAGGGATCCTGCTGGAGGAGTCTGCGCTGAGCGAAATACTAAATAAAGGCCAAAAAGTGTAGTTGAAGCTCAAGAGGAACATCACCTCCCTGGAGATGAGGGAGGGAGAGTCTGTCACTCCAGGTGGGACTTGGACACTCCAGCTGGGAGGGATTGGGAAGGGGATAAGCTCTGGGTGGACACAGAGCTTCTGGAACTGCAGGACACTCCTGTCACAGGACAATCCAGTCATGAATGTGAAAGGGTAGAAGGTGTTTTCCAGGCATCAAACCAGGAAAAGCTTCCAAAGGAGAGAAATAAGGGACACAAAAGCCCTGGTGCCAAAAAGCTCAGGGTCTGGACTCAAGAGTGTTGGGTGGGCATCATATCTCATGAATCCCAGGACGGGGAAGGTGCTGGGTTCCCAAGGAAATGGAGCACGGGGGCTGGGGCTGTCACAGACACAACAGGTCACACTGATCGTGCTGGCCTTGGACAGTCCCATGGGCAGATGAACACTGAACCAGCAGTCATGTTTTCATGATACAAACACCCAAAACCCATTGATGTGGGTCTAGGGGGTCTGGGTCAGATCTTCCTCTGAAGTCAGATCCTGATACGCTGGCCTGTCCTCCTTGGTTAACCCTTTATTTCAGGGAGTTCATAGGTGGGAAAATGCTGCCAGGAGCAAGGGTTTGCTGGAACCAGACCCAGTCTGGGGGCTTGATGGGGGCATGGGAGAGATCTCACGAAGGAGCCCTTGTAGATGTGATTTTGAGCCATTCTTTGAAATTCAGAAACCGAGAAACTTACAGAGTTTTAGAGAAGCTTCTCTCTTAGTCATGGATCCTTGGCACACAGGGCTTTATTTAAAGTCTGCTAAGACCAAACTGGGTGATCAGAACCTTCTCATGAGGTGGTGATGACACCTCTCATGAGGTGCCCATGACACCTGGTGTTGTTTGGGGCAGGGGAAGAGTCCGTGAGGAGAAGCCCAGCCCAGCAGTGTGGGGTGGTGGGTGAGGAGGGTGTCAGTGCCCCCCTGCACTGACCCCCCAGCTCCCCTGCACTGACCCCCCAGCTCCCCAGCACTGACCCCCATCTCCCCAGCACTGACCCCCCAGCTCCCCAGCCACATGCAGCCACGCTGCTCTCCCCTCTGCTGAACAAGGTTTGCCTTATCTGGGGAACTGGGGACTGGCAACTTCCATTCTCTGGTGAATTGCCCTGCCTGAAGATCCAGCCCTGTGCATGTTTCCATTTCTATACCCACTGCTCTAACATCAGGTCCTGGGAATGCTCCCCCCTCCTGCACTCTTTCAGGGGGTATCGATGTTTCCAGTTAATGTGGGGTTTTTTGCCCTCACTAAAGAATTTTACAAATTGTTTGTTTATTGTGTCAATCTCTGCCTTTGTGAGCAGAAGAGGGAGCATCTGGAGAGCATCATGTGCTCTTGGCATGGGTGTTCCTGGGAGGTTGAGCTCTCCCCAGTGTGAGAGCAGCAACCCATCCCCGCTCCCCAAACCCTCATCCCATCCTCAGATGGGGTCATGCCTGAGCACATCGTCCTGCTCCCAGCTGTGCCAGGGCAGTGCCAGGCTGCAGGGGCAACCATGATGCAGAGTCACTCCCCCTGCCCTGGGCCACGTCCCCCACATGAATTCACCTGCCTGCTTCACAGCAGAACAATGTCCCCTGATGTTCGGCTCTCCTGGAATCAGCCTGGCTGATGCAGGAGATAAAGACCCATCTCTCCATGGGTGCCAAAGCAAGGCAAGGCTGATGTGCCCACCCAGCCTGGGGATTCAGCAGAGCAGCAGCCACCAGCCGCTGCACTGAGGCAAGCAGCAGCTTCACCTCTGCATCAGAATTTTCCATCACAGTAGAGTTTCATTGGGGAGAAAAATGAACTCGTTGATTAATCAAGAGGAAAATGTCACACAGGAATGCACCAGTTTAAGTCTTATCTGAGAAGGTCAGGGGTGTTGGGGAGGGATTCTCCTGGAGGCAGGGGCAGACCACCCTGCAGTGCCCCATCACCTACTGGTGGGGTCACAGCTGGGAGGGGGACAGCAAAGCAGAGACCCAGCTCCAGTCCCCCGTGACCCAGCACTCGGTACACCTCAACACAGGCACATGCCTTTCCTGTCCTGCTGGAGCTGCTCAGTTGTGTCTAGTTAATTAATATTCATTAAGTCAAAGGGAAAGTTGGATTGCAGTCTGCTCGTTAAGGTACTGACCTGGGCCCAAGTTCAAGTGATTATTCCTTTATTTATGCTGTGGAAAGTTGCAGTGGGACAGGCCGTACAAACACGCTGGTCTAGAGCTCAGCTGGGGTCTGGGACACTTCCAGACAAGTCCCCCTCTGCCAGCACTGCAGAAGACCTTGGTCCTCCTTCCCACACCCCAGCTGGTCTCGTGCCATGGCAATCCATCCGGGAACATCTCTGGTTTTTCATGGAAATTTCTCGAGTTTTTGGGTTGATCCTGGTGTGGGGTGGGAACATTTTCTGATGCTTTTGGAGGTTTTGTTGGAATGGTGAGGATCTTCCTGCCCAGCACTGCGGCCAGGGCAGGCTGCTGCCAGCTTGGCAGCCAAGGTAGCGTTCAGAGCTCCTCGTGTGACGTTTGCAACAAGCAATGCCACAGCCTTGCAGCAGTGCCTGACACTGTGGGGGGGCTCATCCCTTCCTGGGAACTGCTGCTTCCAGCTTGGCAGCTCAGCTGAGCTCAGGGGGGCTGGCACTGCAGCCAGTCCTGGTGGGTGGGGTCACCTGGGTTGGCAGGTAGATCATAGAACAGGTTGGGCTCGAAGGGACCTCACAGCTCATTTAGTTCCAACCCCCTGCCATGGGCAGGGACACCTCCCACTATCCCAGGCTGCTCCAAGCCCCAATGTCCAGCCTGGCCTTGGGCACTGCCAGGGATCCAGGGGCAGCCACAGCTGCTCTGGGCACCCTGTGCCAGGGCCTGCCCACCCTCACAGGGAAGGATTTCTTCCTAACATCCCACCTAACCCTGCCCTCTGTCAGTGTAAACCCATTCCCCTTTGTCCTGTCACTCTATCCCTCGTCAATAGTCTCTCCCCCTATTTCTTGTAGCTCCCTTCAGGCACTCGAAGGCCACAATTAGGTCACCCTGCAGGTCATCCTCCAGGCTGAACAATCCCAGCTCTCCCAGCCTTTCTTCACAGGAGAGGTGCTCGATGCCCACAGAAGGATCTCCAGGGCTGGAGGAACAAGCACACCCTTCCTGTGCCCTGGTGCTCAGTGTGGGGCAGGGCAGGGATGCTCAGGGCTCCCACAGTGCCCCAGCAGCCTTGGTTCCCTTGCTGGGACAACACGAGCCTGCAGAACCAAGGCCACATGTCTGTGCTGCCTCCTCCACAGAGGACAGAAATGGAAGCTCTGTCCTTCTCCAATGCTTTGTGTGAAGTCTGGGGACCCTCTGCCTCTGTCAGGGGTGCTGGCTGGTTGTGACTCAGGCAGATCAGAGGTTGCCACCCAACAGGAGCATCTAAACCCACCAGTCTCCATTCTGGCTGGCCCCACAGGATATTGTGGGACCCCACCTGGCCTTGGGCCCAGCTCAGACTGAGAGCGTTGGCTTGGCAGGGAGCAAGCTGCAAAGCCCATGGGCTCATTCCTGTGCCCCAGACTGACAGCAGGGTCTTCCCATGGGCAGGGCCTGGCAGACACCAGCAGCAGCCGAACAACCTCCCTGAGATGCTGCTCCAGCTTTGAGCAATCCAGTTGCAGGTGTTTTATGGCTTGGTAGCTCCATATCCAGCAGCTTGTCCCCAGTGCCAGGCACAGAGCTGCATGGAATGCTCAAGATCAGCTCTGTTGCAGGGATTTCCAGGTGTTGAATCCGAGGAACATCCTGGAGAAGGCAGATGGGTGCCTGTGTGTGCCCCAAGGTGGGCTGGGCACCATTCCTGTGTGCACTGCCAGCCTGTGCCCTGCCAGGAAAGCTGCTCACACGTTTCTGCCAATTCATCTCAATGGAAACTTTCCATAGTCTGAATTTGTTTAGAAAAAACGTTGAAATGAAACATTCTGCTGATGTCAAGATATTTGGCTTTTGCATTAGCTGGTGAAATGCCCTGATTTTTTGTTTTGACTTTTTGTTTCTGTATCCTACTGACTTTATTATTCCAGTATACCTCATAAAAATGAGAAGTAAAACAAAACAAAAAAAAAAATCAAACTGAATTACTTCAGTTGGCTCTAGTGCCAATTCTTCAAATTGCACGTGACTGGCCAGTTGAAAATTTGTTGTTTTCATCCTGATTAGAGACAAAATCCAATCTCCAAAGGCTGTAATTTTCTTTGGATTGGGATTATGATCCCGCCAGCTCAAGCTGCAAGTGTGTGCACCTCATGTGCTGTGCCTCTGGGGCTGAGCTGGCAGGGTGCTGCACAGGCAGAGGGCCCCCCATGGGTCAGTGCTGATGCTCTCAACAATCCCCCATCTCCTGCTGAAGCAACCACTGTGGGGGCAGAATGAGTTGTCAGCTCCACTGGTGGCCTCAGGCTGGGCCAGGGGAGGCTCAGGGTGGACAGCAGCAGGAATTTCCCTGTGGAAAGGGTGCTCAGGCCTTGGCAGGGGCTGCCCAGGGAGGTTTGGAGTGCCCATCCCTGGAGGTGTCCCAGGAAGGGCTGGAGGTGGCACTCAGAGCTCTGGGCTGGGGACAAGGTGGGGATCAGGCACAGCTTGGATTTGATGATCCTGGAGGTCTTTTCCAGCCTCAGTGATCCTGGGATTCTGTGATTCTGGGATTCTAACCTGGCTGGGGAAGGATTGCACATGCCCATCCACCCCTCCCAGCTCCCAAGACGGGGTCACCATCACCCAGAGCCAGGCTCTGGTCCCAAGCCTGTCCCACTGCCGCCTCTCAGAGCTGGTTTCTGTCCGCTGAGCAGAAGTCACGTTTGGTTTCCTCCCAGGAAGGCCCAGAGCCTGCCTCCTGCCCCAGCCTGCATCATGCGGCTGTGGGGGAAACCCTTCCTGCCTGGAAGCACTGGGTTTGGACTTGTGTCCTTCAGCAAGACGCTGCGCTTGTTTCTGCGCCGTCTGCGCGGGTGTCCTGGTGGCCCGTGGGGACAGCTGCTTCCAGAGGGCTGCACTGAGCGGACTGACAAGTCCTGCCTGTAAAAGCTGAAGGCTGATGACCCCTACAGTCAGCCTAGGAAATTCATCCCGGCTCCAGCAGCTCCCACCGGCACCTCTCGGTGTCCACCCAGCCCCATCCCGGGATGCTGTCCGGCCAAGCTGCCCTCCCAGCCCTTCTTCACCTACAAAGAGCATCCTGGCCCAGCCCAGCCCTCACAGCTGGGTGGACTCCTCGGGATTTGGTGCGACTTAGTAATTGCTGAGAGACTGAGAATAGCCCACAGGGAGCCCTCAGCTGCCCTGGCTGTCCCTGGAAAGCAGAGTGATGCCCTACAGCGCTGGCAGCCCAGCTCCAAGGCAGGACAGGCCCAGGAAAGGGAAGGAACACAGCAACTTCTGTTCACCCCTCCAGCCCTCAGCCAAGAGGAGAGCCTGGAGGGGCCTGATCCCCCACCCAGGGAGTGCAGAGAGAAAAGGAGGAGCTCTGTGCTTGTGGCATTGCTGCAGGAGGTGCTCCTCCTCCCCATACCCCCAAAAGGGACATCGCCACTGCCCTGGCAGCACAGGAACCCCTCAGCAGCCAACGACCCCATGGAGACCAACTTGGTTTTATCTGGGAAGCGTTTACTGGGGAGCCCCTGGTGTTACAAAAGCAGAGACCACACACCAGCCACCTTCCAGCATTTACGTGTCTGACAGAAAACCCCCTTTGCTCAGACTTGTCTCCTTGTTGGGAGTAGTACACCAGATCTGGGGGTAGCTTCCTCATTAGCACAACGAGGAGCCCCATGTCCTGCTGTCTGCCACCCCAGCTCAGAGAAAGGCCTAGCAATAAATCCCTGGAGTGCAGAGCGATCCCGTGACATTCTGCCAAGGGTTCCCTGCTCTGTGCAATTCAGACACTGAATCCTCGCACTGCTGCCTCTTATTTTCAGCAGTATGGCTCAGATGGGATCAGAGGCAGCATATCCATCCCATTAGCAGTAGGACTGTCATCCCACAGCCAGGGATTCCCGCGTTTGTTATCACTTTGTGCGCTGTGTGTGTTTTTTGTGAAAATGTATTTGTCAGTTTTGGAGGCACCTGTGTGGTTTATTCCTGAATGGGTCATATTTAATCCAGGAGCCACTGGTGTGGGGCTGCCTGAGGGAATGCTGCTGTTTCTGATGCTGTGTGAGCGCAGCCAGAGCGATGCTGAGCCCTGTGAACCAGCCCCTGGTGAGAGACAGGCCCTGCTCTGGATTGTGTCCTGCACAAACAGGCTGGACAGACAGGACCGCGGCTCTTACCTCATTTCTTAGGAGGAACTGAAGGAAATCAGGATAAAAAACCCCTTGTATGTAAAGAAAATATGTTCTGCAGAAATAATTTTTTTTCCATTAAATCTTTCCAATTTTTGATCAAAGTGTGAATGGGCTGGAGCTGAAGTTTGGCCCTTCATAGTGCATCTCCTGGGAGAACAACTGCTTGGACTTCCCTGTCCCCATACCCATCCTCCTCTAAGGGCTGTCCCCCTGGCCAGCCTTGCCCACGAGGCTCCTTGGCCAAGGGCAGCACAGCAGCTGGAGGTTTTGGTCATCAATCCCTTCCTGGGAATCAGAACTTTCTGTGAGAATGAAGAAAGGGCTTCGAAGCAGTTTCGGGGTGTGTTCCTGAGGGCCAGGCCAGCTGCCACAGGATGGTCTGATAGGGCTGGGAGCTGGCTCACCATGAGGGACAACTCAGGAGGTTTGGGAGAAGGTTGGGGCTGGGGCCAGGGCTCAGGTGAGCCGGAGAGAGCTGTAAAAGAGGCTGTTGGATGTGTGCTGTGGCTGTGGGCAGAATTTAATGTACTTTGGGGCCTCCTCCAGTCTGTGACCCCAAACCCCAGATCAGGGTTATGAGAAGATTATTCCTCTCTCCAAGTGGTCCAGCCAGGCAGGGAGCTCTGGCTGCTGGTGCCAGACTTCAGAGTGGCCCTTTCCTTTGCTGACCAAGTCACCAGAGCTGTGCAGGCACTGCTTGGCTGGCTGGAGAGTGACCACGTTCCCGAGAAACATCCCTTTGTGTTGGAGGGATGGCCCCAGCTGCATGGGGAGCTGCTCCTGGGGTCCCCCAGCAGCTCCCTGTGGCTGGGGCACAGGGACATCGTGGCACGAGCTCTGCAGGAACAGTTTGTTGTCTCTGGTGTCATCATCAGACACAGGGAGGATGGAAAGCAGCTCACCGGGGTGGTGGCACCAGTGTCATTCACCACGGGCTGTTTATCAGACGGGGACAAGATCCCAGAGAGCTGGAAGGTTCACCTGAGGTGAAATTCCACCCGGCACCAGCAGCCACTGCCACACCCTGGCCCGGGCACCACGGGAACAGACCTGCCACCACTGTCCCCACCTGCACTTGCAGGCCCACGCCCAAGCTCGTCCCCCTCATGCTGGGACGGCCACAGGCAGCCTGGGGTCTCACTGAATCTGGCAGGAATTTTGCCCATGACATCAGCGCGGTGGAGACTTCTCATCGTTCTATTTGGAGAGATTATCTCGAGCAGCCCTTGGCAGCCCTGCAGGGGTGGGATGCCAGATTTTTTTCCCAAATTAGAGGTGAAATGTGCCAGTAGAAATGTGGTGAGAGCCAGGCTCTCTGCCTCCGGACAGGCAGGGTGCTGGCAAAGTGCTTATCAGGGCGATATCCATCACTCCAGGGGAGCAGGGAGCTGCTGACACCTCACCCAGCGCCTTGCTCCTGGCCCTGCACCTGCCAAACCCTCCCCACCTTGGAGGGAATTCTTTTTGGAATCCCAAACATCCTCAACACATCAGGGTGGGTGCTGGTGAAGGGTGTTTGCTTCCTCACCTTTCCCAAGGCCTGGGTGCATGTACACAAGGAAAAGGAGGGGACTTGGGGGAACCAACTGGGAAAAGTGAAAAAAAGAAAAAAAATGTCTCAGTTAAATATCCTGGGAAATGGGTCTGCAATTTTCAGTATCACCATAATTCTTCCCCCTTGAAGGTGTGTTTTTTTCTCCCATCATCTGTCTAGGGCAAGGAAAGGTTTATGGTTTGGGGCCATGTGGCCCAGGAGGACAGCTGGGTGCTCAGTGGGTCCTTGGTCTCAAGGCTCATCATGGGCCTGAGTTTTGGGATGTGCATTTTCCCCTGGATGCTGCTGTGGAGAGCACATGGAACTGGCTGGGTTTCCATGCTCATTATGGTTACAAAAATGTCTCATTGAATAATTGAAGTTTGCGTGCTTTATATGCACAAATAAACTGTTAGAGGCACTTCAGTGCAAAAGGGCTGTTTCATTAATTTGCCCTAATCTTACATTTGGGTTTTTTATTTTTTAGTCTTATAATCTGACATTAGGTATTCCTGTATACAAGGCATCACGTTGTTACCTTTTCTATAGTAACCAGACAATATGGAAGTTACTTTTTCGCCTTTTGACCCAGTGAATGTTGAGACTTTTACACATCAATTTAATGAGAATCAGAAGAAACTTCTCAGCGTTGACATTTCTGATGGTGTTCTTGTGCTTGCCTTCTCGCAGTCTGATTTACTGGTGTTCTGATTTGCCAGCATATAAGTCATTAATCCCCACTGTAAATTAGTGTCAGGGAAATTCTGAACCGACCTGAGCACGTGTGTGAATCAGTGTCCCTTCCAAATGCCTGTTGTGCTAAACCCAGTATTAACTCTTCCTTTCTCTCTGTCTCCACAATAAAGCCAGGCTTCTTTTGCAAGGGAAATGCTGAACACTCAGCCTGGAGCAGGGAATGAGAAGGTGCAAACCTCCTCCTTACAGATGTGAGAGCATCATCGCTAGATCCCCTCAGAAGGAGGGACCAGCACTCCCTAATCAAAAGCTGAAGAAAGACCCTGACAGGGATTTGGAAAGCGTTCGTAGGAATCCTCTGCAGAACCCTGCTGAGATCCCATTTCTTGTGAGAGCCAAACAAAATGATAAGGGGCTGACAAGCCTAAAAGGCAGAAGAGCCAAAAGTGGGAAAAACAGCTGACCAGAAAGGTCACTGCAAATAGGCAAACGCTTGGAGAAACCAGGGAAGTGGAGGAGATGTAACTGCCTGGGGCAGCACAGCTGAGAGCCCCACAGTGAATTTAACTGGAGGAAAATGTGGGCTGAATATCAGCAAAATCCTGTCTTCCGGGCAGCAAGATCTATGGGAGCAGAGTGGTTCCCCAGGGGACAGAGCAAGCACTCTATTGCTGGAGTAATTTAAAATTGGATGGGACAGAGTGCTTGGGAACAGGCTGCAGAGGCTAATTGTGGGGTTGGACTGTGCGAAAATCCGGCATGCATGGAAAATAAAAGCTTGCTGCAGCAGGATCTATCTGTTGATCAGCGGTACAAGGAGCAGAGGATATAGAGCAGGGCAGAGGATTTGGGTCAGGAGGAGATGAGCTGCACGGGGTGCTGGTCCCTGCTGAGCCCCAGGATCACGGAGAAGCTGGCAGCGCCCCGGGCTAGTGGCCAATGGGCTCCCACTACTCCTCCTGCTACCCTGGAGAGAGATCCTTTGCAGCCCCTCCATTCCCCTCCTGGTGGGGTTTTGGCGTTTCTGTGCCAGGGAGGAGTTTGGGAGGGGTTTCCTTACCCAGGGAGAAGGTAATCTCTGTCCAGAGCTCAGCCTCCACCCAGCCCTGGCAGCAGAGGGACAGAGGGATGGCCACTCCACTCTCCTGTCCGGTGTGTGGGCTGCTCTCCTCGGGAAGAGGTTCCGTGGCAAAGCTGTTCCTTTGCCGTGATTTACGGTGCCCTGCCTGGCTCCTCCGACCTCTGCCCTTCTCTTTCCAAGCACCGTAACAAAGAGCGGGGCCGGGAAGCGCCGGGGAGCTGCGGTGGCGGCTGCTGGGGCTGGCTGAGCTCCGGCCCTGCCTGGGACCTTGTCACGGCGAGAGCTGGAAGATGCAGAGACCTTCCCGTGCCCTCTGCCGGCGGCACGGCTGCGTCCCTGCAGCTGGAGCCGGGCTTGGTGGGGGCTCTGGGATGGGCGAGGCACCTCTGTACCCCACACTGGCACCCTCTGGGTCATCAGGGTGGGTTCGAGCCATTGTATCCCTCACCCACATGGGGACGGGCACCCTGTGTCATGGAGGTGAGACCCTCACGGCCCTGCCCTGCCTGCTCTGGGCTGGACACGGAGCTCTGCTGCGGGATCTCCCCTCTGTGGTGGTCAACAGGGGGGCACCACGCTGCCTTGTGCCCACATCTACCCCACCATCCAAACCCAAAATGTCTTCTGGTGTCTGCCAGGACAGCAGAGCTTCGGGTTTGTCGGGGGAACTGGTAGCAGCAGACTGGCCGGGGCACAGCCCTGCTGCCCCCGGCAAGCTCAAAGCTCCCTGGGGTCACCCTGCCCAGCTGCAGGCTGTGCAGGGACTTCCTCACCCCCTCTCCCTGCAAGACAACCCCTCTGCCAGGCCTAGCAGAGTTAAAAATAGAGCCTTGCTTATGGAAAGTTCATGTTGGATAAGAGACTGAGCAGGACGCCGCCGAGATCCTCATCGGAGCGTAAATCAATCGCTGCGCTGCGGGCGGGGCCGGTGGGCAGGAGCAGGACAAGTCCCCGGCGCACGAGGTGTCCCCTCAAATTGAAATGGGATTTTGGTGACTGCTCCTCTTCCTCAGAGGGTGGGTGGGGCAGCTGCCCGGCCATGGCAGCCGGGCCCTGGTGGGACTGGCCACCAGCGGGTGGACACGGCTGCTAGAGCGGTGCTCTGCTCCTGTCCCAGGGCGCAGGGACCCGCCTGGGTGGGCTGTGGGTGACACCCTGCTGCTGCCGCTGGGGTCCGTGGGTGCAGTGCCCACAGCCAGACCTCTGCGAGGTGGCATTGCCACTCCAGGATCTGGCTGAGCCTGGCACTAGGATTTGCACCCATGGGTTTCAGCGTGGTCCTAGGGGGGAAAAAAACCTTTGTGTTGCTGTGCCAAGCGCTCTCCTCTCTGTGTGACAGCGTGGGTGGCTGGGGTGCAGTGGGAGAGGGGTTAAAGCAGCCTCCGGTGTGCTGGGGGTGGGTGCTGCAGCCACTAACAAGGAATAGTAATGAATGGAAAAAGTGAAGTGTTTTTTCCCTAAAGCAAACAGCCCGGTCAGATTAGAAGCTCGGAGCGCGCTTTACCCAACTATTAATACATTCCTCGCTCATCTCAAGCTAAACAGCCACACTGAGCTCCAAGTTCATAAAAACAGCATCAAATCCATGAGAGCACAGAACATTTATAGTGTCAGCCAGTAAAGCTGCCTGCTGGAGGTGATGGTGCTCTGGCTTCCTGCCTGCCCAGAGGGACAGGCTGGGCCAAGTGGGAGGAAGGCTGGCAAAGGGACCCTCACCCTTCTCAGCAGGGACTGCTGGCAGGACAGGAGGGAGCCAGGAGAAACTCCTGCCACTGATGGAGTTGCCCTGCTTAGAAATGTTGTACCATGGCAAGCTGGCACTGCCAGGATGTGAAGCTTGTGTTGGTGGCTACCAGCACATGGGATCATCAAGGATGTTGAATGGGCTCAGTCTTCCCAGTAAACACCCTGCACGAATCCCCCCGAATTCCAGATGTCCGTGTTCATCTCCCCTCCCTCTCGCAGGCCAGGGCAGAGCCTGGGTGACATCCCTGTGTGGCACTGCCAGCACAGAAACTTGGGCAGATTCACACTTCCCTGTGCCCCCTAAGGGAGCAGAGGCAGCATCCCCATCGAGGACCCTGCAGAGTGCTGGGACAGGCAGCTGCTCCGGGGCCCTGGGAGCAGAGGAGATCCCTGCTCAGCTCTCCTTGCTGACAAGTGTGAGGCAGCAGCTGCTTCCCAGATCCCACATCTGTGCGATCCATCTGCAGCACACGCAGTGCTGTGCCGGCTGCAGGGCAGGGAGGCTGCAGGGCAGGGCCGTGCATGGCAGCATCCCCTGTGCCCCCACAGCTGGGGAAAGCCCAGCACCTGAAATGGGACAGGGACAGCAGCCAGGTGGGGCTTTGCCATGACCTCGGGCTGGGCAGGGGGTACACCTGGGGCTGTGAGCTCCCCTGTGCATTCCTGGCCTCTGCGGCAGCTGCTGCAAGGCAGATGCAGGTGTTAGGTACCTGAGGTTTGGAGCAGAGGGGTCTGCAGGGACAAGGTGTGAAGCCTTTCCACATTTGGCAGCTGGATGGATTCCAAAAAAGGGTGTCTAGTGGTGCTCTGCTTCTCACAGTGTCTTTCAGTTCTGGAAGAATTTCTTCCTGGAAAAATGGTTGGGCATTAGAGGGGGCTGTCCAGGGAGGTTTGGAGTCCCCGTCCTTGGAAGTGTCCAAGGAAGGGCTGGAGGTGGCACTGAGTGCTCTGGGCTGGGGACGAGGTGGGGATTGGTCAAAGGTTGGACTCGATGATCTTGGAGGGCTTTTCCAGCCTCAGTTGACTCCATGATTTCCATTGGACTGCTTTATGCTCTGTGTTTTATCTGTTGGGCTGGGGTTGTTTAAGGTGGCACAGTCTGGGGCAGATGCTTGCACTGGACATCACTTGAGGCCTGCAGATATCCAGAGAGAGCCAAACAGAAAGTGTGCACGAGCCAGGATTATCCCAAACTCCCTCGAGGAGCACAGGGCTGTTGCTCCTGCCGTGGTGTTGAGACATCCTCCTGTGGCAGCTGGAGCTGGGCAGAAGGCTGCTGCTTTGAAGGAAGCTCTTATCCCTCTCCTTTGTGCTGCCTCAGTCTGAGAAAACTGAGGGGTTCTCAAAGAGCCCAGGGCTTGCTGGCCAGAGGGCTCTGTGCCGGTCTGCTCAGTGGCCACATGGCTCCCGCAGGCTCATCCCATCTGCTCAAGCCCAGCTGACTGGGCAGGCCAGGAATGCCAAGGATGCAGTGCAGCAGCTGAGACAGATGCAGGGTTAATCCCAAACAGAATTGCCAGGAAAGAAAAGAATGTCCCTTGGAAAACTGTGATTTTGGTTCTGCAGAGCATTTTCCTGCAGGAAGAGGATGGCTGTGGCAGAGGAATGGAGTTTGCTCTGCTTTGTTTTGTGCTCAGGGTCACATCTGCAGCCTCTGGGTGAAGGGCACTGAGGGCCTCAGGTGGCTTTGAGCAGGGTGGCCTCACACGTGTCTGGTGGCTGGCAGAGTTTGGCATGAACCCGTCCTGGCTGGTGACACTTGCCAGGGGGCTGTTTGGAAATCTCACCGTCTGCTTGTAACTGCCTGTGTCAGGGAACAAATGAGGCTTCTCCGGTGACAATTTTATATACATTTCTGAGCAATAACAGGGCAGCTGCTTCACCTTGCCAGGGACTAAACCCACACTGCAAAGGTTTCATCGTAAAGCTCTTCATACCTAATAGAGCTACGCTGGAAAGATCCTATAAAATATGCCAGGCCTCAGGGCTCATTCCAGAAACTGTTGCTTATTAAACCATCCGGGTGGCAGAGGAAGAGGCTGATCAGAGATGGGCTGATAAAACGTGGCTCTGGGAGCTGCCTGACCTCGGTGTGGTGTTCTGCCCTTTTTTATCTTTCCCACACATTGCAAAAAGGCAGAGTCTGAAGTGATGCTATATATATGGGCTGCTGTGCCAGCCATCTGGGCAACACGAAGGCTGGGTTTGCACAGCTCTGTCTGGCATTAGAGGATCGAAAGGTTATGTTATTGGTACATTTCTGCACATCCCAACCGTGAGTCATCATTTCCAGGAAGCCAAATACTTACTTAGAAAGCGGCGATGCAAACTGTGTTTCCCAAATATTTTATTCTTAATGCAGCCCTGGACACCGAATCTGGGCACAAGGTTTATGAACAGCTGATCTACAGCGAAACGTTGAGGCGAGGGGTCAAAGCTGCCTGTGAGTTTAGCCTGATTTATGGGCAAAGTAATTTTGTTATGAAAAATAAGCATATAAAGTACTTGGATGCTGCAGTAAAACCATAAACAGTGCACTTTGCCTTCTGCAGATGAGAACTCATTGCAAATATTCAGCAAAAAGCAAACGCAGAGAGGTGCTTGCTTGTATTTTATACTGAGACAGCACTGCCAGTCCTTTATATTGCTAATTGTTATTGTTGTTATTGTTGTTATTTTTTATTATTATTAATATTATTATTATTATTTAAAGAGATTTTGACTGCATGTGTTTTGAAACTGTCATGTCACCCTGTTTTCCAACATTGTTCCCCTGAGAGTTGTGAGAAAAAACTCCAAAAAAACCCAAATGCAAATACCCGCACAAAAAATAGAAAGGGCACACCTTCTCCAAAAACATAACATTTCAAGGAAATGGAAACATTTTCAGGGTGGCTGTTTACAGGCCTGGGCTCTTTGCTCTCGTGGCAGTGGCTGTCACACCACGCTGAGGTGGTGGCAGCAGGGACAGGAGGGAGCTGAGGTGTCCCTTGCCATGGAGGGAACAGGCTCTGTCTGTGCTGGGCAGCAGAGCAGTGTCCCAGGGATGGCAGAGGAGCCCCATGGAACACTGGCCACAGATCATGGAATCACAAATTGGGTTGGGTTGGAAGGGACCTTTCTCATGCCTGGCAGGGACACCTCCCACTGTCCCAGGCTGCTCCCAGCCCCAATGTCCAGCCTGGCCTTGGGCACTGCCAGGGATCCAGGGGCAGCCCCAGCTGCTCTGGGCACCTTGTGCCAGGGCCTGCCCACCCTCCCAGGGAACAATTCCTTCCCAATATCCCATCTGTCCCTTCCCTATGGCAGTGGGAAGCCATTCCCTGTGTCCTGTCCTCCCATCCCTTGTCCCAAGTCCCTCTCCAGCTCTCCTGGAGCCCCTTTAGGAACTGGAAGGGGCTTTAAGGTCTCCCTGGAGCCTTCTCTTCTCCAGGTGAACAGCCCCAGCTCTCAGCCTGTGGTACCTGAGTAGGAAATGCAGATGGGATGTGTCAGGGAGATTAAGCCCTTGTAGCTGAGACTTTCCAGCCTTTAAGCCAAGGGGACAAGATCTAGGCCCTCTTCCAAAAGCTTGTGTCCATAATTCAGAGCTGGAAAGCCCTGAAGTTTGTTTATTATTTTCATTCTGATTAAAGCTCCTGGGAGCTGCCAGCTTGGTGACACTGTTTCTAGCAAACACAAGAGCAGGACATCCTGGTTTTAGCAGCCTGTGCATGGAGAGGTGGGAGGCAGCTGCCCTCCTCGAGGTGTCCCAGTGTGTGCAGGGTGTGGCTGGGCTGGAGGAGGAGGGCTCCCTGTCCCTGCCAGGGTCATCCAAGCTCTGGCTGCCTGCTGGGAAGGCCATGGCCCAGGTGCTGAGCTGCAGCCACCCATGATGTGTCTATGGCTGTCCCCCAGCATGACCCTGGTGCAGGCCACTCTCTGGGCATTCTGGGGCCAAGCACAGGTGAGGGACACTTCCCATTGGGTGGGACAGAAGAGATGCTGTGTTTTGAGAGAAAGAGAGTGTTGAAGCTCTCGTGTGTAGACACAAACCATGTCACTGCAGTGGTCAAAGCACAGTCCAGCAACTTTTATTTACTATTTATCCCCTTCAGAAAATGCAATCATCTGTCCAGGCATCTCACCAGCCTCGTCCTCACTGCACATGTGGACATCCAGGCAGCTGGAGCAAAACCTGCCAGGCTGGGCTTATCTGCAGTCACTGCGAGGAATAAATAACAGCGGTGCAGCCCACCCCTGCCAGGCTGCTGCTCCTCATTCCCACGCAGCAGCTCTGGGACTCGGCAGCCCGATGTTTCTCAGAGCTGAACTGAGCAGAGCTGGCTGAGGGGGTGGATAAGGCTGTTCTGTCTCCCTGGGATCCTCCGGGGTATCTATTCTAAGGTTTTCTGTGGCAGACTCTGGGAATGGGCTGGGACGCTGCCTCTCGTGCTGCCGGCGGTCCCTGGGGATTTGCTCTTCCCAGGTTGAGTGGCCGTGGTCTGTGATGGGGTAGACGCTGTTTGCTGGCACCTCTCAGCTTTCCTGAGGCTCTGGAAACCAGGCTCAGGCTCTGCTGTTCAGCCTCCAGCCTGAGTGGACATCACGCCCTGGGGTCGGGGTGCGCCAGGAGGGCTCCACTGGCAGCGTGTGCAGCATTTCCCTGGGTGCTGGGGCTGGGGTTGCTCCTTGTCCCACGTACTCCAGGTGTGGAATAGTCTGGAGCATGTTGCTCTTTAATTAAGACACAAGGCTGAGGGTTTCTGAGACGTGCAAGTTTCTTTTCCTCTCATGCATGTTCTTTGAGGTCTTGTCAGAGGAGTTTTGCAGAGACTTTCTGGCTCCATCTCTACTGCTGACGGATCTGCTGGACCACAGAATCTCTGTGACTCTGTCAGACCTTGCTGGCCCAATGACCAAAGAGAACTTCACCCAAAGGGCCAAGTCTTTTTAGAACTGATAGAGAAAAGAAAAGAAACAAAATCGAACCCAAAGTCTAATTTTAAGAATGGGAACAAGATAAAAATACAAAAGTAGTTGAAAAGGAATTCAAAAGAAAAGCTAAAAGGGTAAAATATTTACAGAAGGCATAAAAACTGTTTAAAGACAAAGTATTAGAGGCTCGGAATAAATATATACAACTAATCTAGAATGTGCTAAAATACCCAGGAAAAAAAAAAATCTCCCATACTTTAGTAGTGAAAGAAGTTACAAGAAGAATGAGAGATTCATCAAAATTGAAATAATTTCCAAAGAAGGAAGATAGAATGGAGTACAAAGTATGTCTGTAAGATGTAATACCCATAATAAGGACAGGCCAAAAATATTTTTAGGAAAAACTTGCTAAAAGCATAAAAGCCAATAATAAAGCATTTCTCAAAGGATAAATAGTAGGAAGCTCATCAGAAAGTGTCCCTGGCTCACATCTGTGTAGGAAAAGACAGAAGAAGGTGAATGTTGCAGTGCAAGAGCTAAAGAGCCAAACTGCTGCTCGGTGGGAGGGACAGAGGTGTCCCACACTGTGCCCATCGTGCACACAGAGCCCCATCCCGCAGCCAGGGAATCAGCAGGACCAGCCACTGTTTCCGACAGAAATGTCTGACCCAGAGATGCTCTTGAGCACCAACTGGAGCTGAGTAATGAACCATGTGGGGAGATGGTTGGCCTGAAACCCAGCATCCCCCATGAGGCATGGGCACTCACATCCCCAGGGATCCACACAGGCCCTCACATCCCCAGGGATCTGCACAGGCTCTCACATCCCCAGGAATCTGCACAGGCCCTCACATCCCCAGGGATCTGCACAGGCCCTCACATCCCCAGGGATCTGCACAGGCACCTGCATTCCCAGGGATCTGCACAGGCACCTGCATTCCCAGGGATCATGAGCTCCCACCCTTCCCCACCCCTGTGCATCTCCCCACCTTAATGCCACCACTCCTGTGACACCACCGTAGGCTCTACCTGGTGTGGGAGCTTCCTGCCCCTCCTTGGTGGCCTCTGGCTCTGTCCTTTGGCCGGTGTGGAACAGCCAGGCACTGTGTGATCCATAGTGGAGGACTTGAATGCTGTTCCCAGCAAACCCTTGGGTCCCCCCCTTTCCCTACCATGCTCCTCTGGTTTCTGTCACTGCGTGTCCCTCAGCTCCTGTCCCCACTGCCAGAGGTGCTGGCAAGGCCTGGCAGAGCACAGCAGGGCAGCTCCTCGGCAGCGTGCAGGGACACAAGGAAAGCTGTGCTGGGATCGGAGAGGTGCCAAGGAGAGGGGGGCAAGTGGAGGGCTCGTGCTGTGGGCACCTCGTGTGACCCCAGGCTGGCTTTGCACATAAACAGGTACCGAACTGGTGTCAGCCTGGCCTCCAACTGGAATACCTTCTGTCCCAGCCAAGCCCAAACTGGAACAGAATGAAAAACATGCAGTGGTTGGACTCCCTGCTAACTGAGAGCTGGGCTCTGAATTAGCCATTACCACTGGGGAAAGAAATCCGGGGTTCTTGGGCGAGATCATGGAAAACATCGGCTCAGT
This sequence comes from Aphelocoma coerulescens, assembly GCF_041296385.1. NCBI lineage: Eukaryota > Metazoa > Chordata > Aves > Passeriformes > Corvidae > Aphelocoma > Aphelocoma coerulescens. Next base: position 10,836,888 of record NC_091031.1, on the reverse strand, counting down.
AGGGGGGAAGAAATGGAATCAGGTTTTGGGAATGATGAGGAGAGGAACTGGGAACAAACCAGAAAATGAGGTTCTGCTGTGGAAAGTCCACAGCATCCCCACACCCCAAGCTGGCTGGGATATCCATTCCTGTCTCCTTATCCTCAGGAGAGTTCAGAAAACCAGAAAAGGACTGAGCACAGGCATCTAATGGTGCCCACAGGAGCCATAAAATAGACAAGGGCTTTTGGGCTTCAGCAGGAGCCATCTGAGTGGGGTGATGGGGCAGTGTAGCACAGCCTGGAGCCATCTGTGAGTGGTTGGGGACGATCAGTCTCTGCTTCTTTCTGTTCAGGAACAAGGATGCAGTCCATGGGATTGTCAGGTAGCAGATTTAAAACAAACAAGAGGAAGCACTTTTTCACACAACTTGTAATTCATCATGAAACTCGTTTCTGTGGGACAGCGTAAGGCCAACAGTGTAACTGGCCTCAAAAAGCAATTACATTCGTGAAGAAAAATCTTTGAGACTATAAAACACAAGGGCCTGGTGATAGCCTCCTGCTCCCCAGATCCAAGGGCTGGGAATTGCATGGAAAATCATCAGAGCAGAGATCCAACACCCGTAACTGACCAGCAACGGAGAGGACACACTGGCACGGGGGGATGGATATAGGACTGACATAGCAGAGCTGTTGAACGTTCTCTCCTATTCCAAGCTGTCCTTGCCTGCCTAACTCTCAGCCTGAGGAGAATTAATTTCCATCTTCTCCTTCGGCTTTGGTCATTAAACATCCCAAAGACAGCCATGCCCATCAGAGAGAAACGAGCCTCTCCAGTGCAAGGTTCCTTTGACTGGGTGTACACATGCCCATGCCCCGGATCTCTGCAGAGGAGCTGGAAAACCACGTCTTGCCAAGGTTTTGCTTGACCTTTTGTTCTGCACAAACAGGATCTCCTCGGGTCCTGAATGTCCATTGGGTGTACAGGAGTCATCCTCTCTCCTTAGCAACACATCTGTGAGGCCAAAACACAGATCCAGTCACGTGCTGGGAGCTCATAAGCAGACTTTAGGAGCTCCTCTAAGCATCTTCCCTCTGAGGTTGATGTAGGAAGAGGAATTAATCTCCAGGATGACCCATTTTACCTGCCATGGCCTTCAGTCTCTCTGCAGGAGCACTCCCTGCATTGATGATGCCTCTGACCAGCTCAGAGCCCAGACTGCAGAAAGCAACCACAGAATTCAGGTTGGAAAAGACCTTGGAGATCATCAAGTCCAACCATAAACCTGACACCCGCAATGGCATCTGCTGCCCTTCCACTGGGGCAAATGCCATTTCCTGAGGCTGTGCCCTGGCAGTGCTCTGACACAGGGCACTTGTGCTGGCATTGCTTGGGCACATGGAAATGCGTGCATTGGGCACACGGGGGCTGCGCTGGTGAGGTCACACATCCTGTGTCCAGTTCTGGGATCCTCACTTCAAGAAAGATGTTGAGGTTCTGGAATGTGTCCAGAGAAGGGAATGCAGGTGGGGAAGGGTCTGGAGCCCCAGGAGTGGCTGAGGGAGCTGGGAAAGGGGCTCAGGCTGGAGCAAAGGAGGCTCAGGGGGGACCTTGTGGCTCTGCACAAGTCCCTGACAGGAGGGGGCAGCCGGGGGGGTCGGGCTCTGCTCCCAGGGAACAGGGACAGGAGGAGAGGGAACAGCCTCAGGCTGGGCTGGGGAGGCTCAGGGTGGACAGCAGCAGGAATTTCCCCATGGACAGGGTGGTCAGACATTGGAACTGTCCAGGAAGGTTTGGAGTCCCCATCCCAGGAGGTGTCCAGGCAATAACTGGACATGGCACTCAGTACTCTGGGCTGGGGACAAGGTGGGGATCAGGCACAGGTTGGACCCGACGGTCTTGGAGGCCTCAGCGATTCTGGGATTCTGTGACTCTGTGATTGTGTGTGTGTGTGTGGTGGTGACTACAAGGCACCAGGGGAACCAGAGCGAGCCTCACATGCCTAGAAACACACAGGAACACGTGCATCCCTCACACCTGCTCCAGGCCCTCTGAACAGGCAGCAAGTCCCGTGGGGTGGCAGATGACAGGGCAGCACTGACCCCGGGGCTGTCACCAGTGCTGTAACCACACGTGATCAGGGCAAACAGAGACACGGCCAGCACCCAGCTCCATGGAAACCAACACACACATCTTCCAAGGACATTCAGTTCACTGCCCTGCTTCCCATCCGCCCCCACATGGGTGAATATGTAAATAGAGGATATTCTTAGCAGAGAGGATTCCCAAGAAAATGCCATGTCTCCTTGATGCAAGCAAGGATTTAGCACACTGGCATGGGGAAGCACTGAGGTCTTCCTAGCAACAGGAGAGCCAGAGCCTCCAACACTTCCCAGCCCGACCAGGGATGGGGTGAGGGTTTGGGAATGTTTGCTCTGCTCTCCTCGTCTCCACACTGGTGAAATTAAAAGGGGTGCAGGTGTTGATGGCATCTCTGAGCTGACCAGTGCTCAACTCCAGATCTGCTAGAGCTGGATGGAATCTGGGGATCTGGTCCCAGCACTTCTTGCTCCTACCTGGCATCAGTGGTGCCTTGGGGACCATGGGAACTTCCCCCATGGAGCAGATGAGGGCTGCAAGCAGAGCCAAGACCCAGATTTAGCTGGGCAGCAGCCAGCGTCCTCTGGTGTGACAACACTGCCAGCCTGCAGCACATCATTGCAGATCCCCCCAGCTGTGACAAGAAGAGGTGCAGGGCAGGGAGGGGCTGCCTGCTCATTGCTCAGCCCCCTCGGCCAGGCACAGCAGCGGGGTCAGCGTAGGCCAGGCTGGGACAGAGATGGCTGAATTTCAATCCCCCAAAATAGGGACATTTCATTCCCTTGGGGCTGCCATGCAGGGGGGCAGAGCAATAAATTCCCCAGGCGAAAGGCATAACATGGAAGCTGTGAAATCTGGGCACTGTTTCTCTCAGCATGCCTGACAAACACAGACACAAAACTCAGACTTCTCTGATGTAACGGGGGCAGAGCTGGGGTTGTTTAGCCCGGAGAAAAGGAGACTCAGAGGTGACCTTATCACTCTCTACAACTTCCTGAAAGGTGGTTGTAGTCAGGTGGGGCTTGGTCTCTTTCTCCAGGCAGCCACTGACAGAACGAGAGGACACAGTATTAAGCTGTGCCAAGGGATATATAAGTTGGATATTAGGAAAAAGTTTTTCACGGAAAGAGTGGTGAACTACTGGAATTGTCTGCCTGGGGAGGTGGTGGAATCACCATCCCTGGAAGTGTTTAAAAAAAAGATTGGATGTGGCACTTGGTGCTGTGGTTTAGTTGAGGTGTTAGGGCATGGGTTGGACTCAGTGATCTTAGAGGTCTCTTCCAGCCTGGTGATTCTGTGATTCTGTGATTCTGTGATTCTGTGAATTTGTGATTCTGTGATTCAGAGCTGGGCTGCACAAGCACAGCAGCCTGTGAGGCCTCCTGAGCTGCTCGGGGCTGTGTCCCTTGTTCCTGGCAGTGAGTGGGGCTAGCTGGGGTGTGGGCTGGGCTGTCGGTGTGGCAGCAGGTTGTGGGGCTGGGGTCAGAGAGGTACCACAGGATTTTGCAGCACTATTCTTCAATCCCCAGTTCCCCCCACACCTGGGATTGCTGCACTGAGCAGGTGTGTGCAGAGTCCACCCTGGCACTGAGCACAGTTTGGAAATGCAGTCAGGACCTGAGCGTCCTTAAGGTAGCACAAGGTTCAGCTGGGGTTTAGTATAAAGTGCTTGACTGGCACGTGATATCACAAGAAATAAACAACGTTGTTTAAACAGCATCTTCATAATAATTTCTGCCCTGGCAGAGCTGGGCACTGGGGTCATTTCCAGCTCTGCCTCGAACCTGCCCATCCCACCCTGCTCTGGCTGAGCTCTCTCCCACGTGCAGAGGTGGTCATGGGGCAGGAGAGGCTGTGCCTGTGAGCTGTGAGCTGCCAGTCCTGCCCTCGGCGTGGCTGAGATGGCTCTGACATGTCACCCCTGTGTCCCACCTGAGCCCCCGAGCTGCACCAGCTCTGCCTTGTGCCTCACCAGCTGCCCCACTGTTTGCAATGTATGGGTCCATACAGCTCCGTGTGTGCTGCTTTTCAACCTCCTACGTAATGATTAGTCACGTTTAATAACAATAAAATTCTCCTTCACAGCTGCATTCTGGAAAATGGGGCTGATTTTACTAAAAACAACGAATGTGAATAGTTCATGGTCTTCTCGCATTACCCAGAGATTTATCACATCTCTTGCATAATTTAATCTCTACATCTGTGGGACACAAATGTTTTACATTTCTTACATTTATGGGCAGACATCGAAAACATCTGTGCAGACCCAACACACAAAAACATCTGGAAGACATCTCTGCCTTTTTATGACATACATCTCCTGATCTTTTGTCTGGAACAAGTGTGCAGCTATCAGTAGTAGCTTTATGTGTCGGTTACTGGGCTTCCCGTTTGGGCTCTGACAGGCACAGGGGAAAATGTGATCAGCTCTGAATTTCAGCCCATTTCAGCAAGTGGGGAAGCAATTCAGGGAGCTTCCCACCCACCCACGCTGTGAGAATTTGGACCAGGATGAGGACAAGGCAGCCAGGGTTTGCTGCTAAGCTTGTGGACAGGACTGTTTCCTGAAGGTTCAGGCTTGCAGCTTTGCTGAGCTGCTGCTTTCCTCTCTGGAGGATCCCAGGCTGGTGCAGCGCTCGCCCCAGGATCAGACACGCTGCTCCTGTTTGTATCCCAGCCCCTTGGGAATGAGATAAGTGCTTTGTGCCAGGTGGGAGGGGAGGTGATAACGCCACCTGGAGATCCTTATCTCTCTCCAGTTTCTGTATGGCCGCAGCAGTGTGTCTGAGAGCTGCTGGCCCTGTCCAGGTGAGCAAAGGGGTCGTGCCATGGCTTTGGGCAATCAGCACAGCTGGGCAGGGTGAGCTGGGCTTCACCAGCCTGTGCCCAGCTGAGGGGCAGTGCCTGTCACAGCCCAGCCACTCTGCCCAGTTGGAAGAGAGGGAGCTTGTTCTGGGATGAATAAATGTAGCCGTCATTCCTAGAGATTTTAGGTCCTGGCGTTTGGCCGCAAGGCTGGGGAATAGGCCCCGGCGGGTTTTACTTTAGGAGTGAGGATAGAGCCACTGTGACCCTCAGGTGTGCTGGGACTGTCCCTATTTGCGTTGGAGGTGTGGGTGGGAACCTGCTGTGGTGAGTGTGGTGCAGAGGATGAATCAAAAAGTTGTTCTTGCCAACACGGGCATGAGGCAGAGCAGGGGCTGATGGAAAGGCCCAGAGAAGCGAATGAAGCGGCTTTGGGGCACTGAGTGGAGTGATCCCAAGGGTGATGGGCTGTGTGGGATGGAGCAGAAGGTGTGTCCTCAGGAGAGCAGCAGGGATCCAGAGGGATAACCTGAAGAGAGTGAATAAAATATGTGACTGATAGCTGGTAAGGGGGAGGGAGGGCTCAGAAGGGCTTTGGGAGAGAAGCACCACCAGCAGGGACGTGAGGAGAGAGCAGCACCTGCGGGAATTATCCCGGCACGTGTGAGCAGCTGCCAGCAGTGACCAGCTCAGGTGTGTTCAGTGTCAGAGCTGGCTTTAGCAGAACGAACAACGTGGTGAAACCAAACAATGAAACTCTCCTCAAGTCTCTGTCAAGCTCAGACACCTGTCTGATGTCTGTGCTGTCCTTCAGTCCTGGTCCAGTGCTGCCTGGTCGCTGGGGCTGGGCTGGGGTGAGGAAAGGCAGCTGCCTTCTGCCTGCATGGACACCTGTAAACCACGGCTGGGGCAAACAAGCCCAGCTTGTGCAGGCAGGCACCAAATGCTCTCGTTTCTGAACCACTTACCTGTCCCAGGAAGGCGCCCTGGTCACCTGCCCTGGGCTGCCAGTGGCATTTCTGCAGCGTGTCTGCCCCAGAGAGCTGCATGGAGGCTGTGGCAGAGGGGAGCAGTGCCCTATCTTCCACCCCCCAGCCCAGGCAGACAGGTGAACCATGGTGTCCTCACAGCCAGCCGTGGGTCCTGTAAAGGGGTTTGCAGGGTGGCACAGGCTGCCTGGAGGGGTTGATTGAGGTTAGCTGTAGCAGGAGCACGTGTCCCTCTTTGAAATTCATGGAAATCTGGGCCCATCCTGTGGAATGCTGAGCAGGGGCAGGTCCCTGGCTCTTGCACCTGCTCAGGGTAGAGTGTGCAGCTCCTGGTGAGAAGCTCTAAGGCCACCCTGTGCTCCCCTTTCTTGCATGCCCCTGCCCTCCACAGATCCACATCTGTGTGACATCTTGGGCTGGTGCTCTGCCCTGAGTCCCCCAGCGAGGAGGAGAGGGTGGGAGGGAGCACTGCAGCACCGGGGCTTTGAAATCAGAGACATGCCAAGTGTCACTGCTGTCTTTGTAAGCTGTGAGAGTCGTGGGGCAGCAGTGACACCCTGTCAGCAGCCCAGGGGATGCTCGTGGCCCCTGGGTTTGTTTGGAAATTCCTGAGCTCCCATCAGGGCTGGCACAGGGTGGGGGAAGGCAGCCAGCTCCTGCAGCCTGCGAGCTCTCCCCTTGTCCCTGCTGCCAACAGCCCGAGCACGGTGGATTCATCCCTAGAAGGACTCCAGGCTGTCCCTGACCGCAGGATCCACAGGGAGAGCCCCCCGCCACAACGGCGTTCTGCACATTTAAACTTGTGGGACATGAGGGGGCTCCTCTCCCTGCACAGAGCTGAGGGCAGCTGGTGGCCCCAAAATCACCTGCCTGGCTCATGTCAAACCAGTCTGAGAGGGTCTCCAGCCCAAGCCTCCCACAGGTTCATGCTGTGGCCCCCCCAAATCCCGTGCTGGTTCAGACAGGCCCACCAGCCCTGCACTTTGCTTGTACAGGAAATCTTAAACACTTCACGTGACTTTGAGTCTTTTTTATCATTAAAAAAAAAGCTCACAATGCAGCAATTTGAAGCTTTAAACAATGTGTCATTGTTAGAAGAAAGCCTGGGAAGGTTTTGCACAGTGGTATACATGGGAGTTGTTTCAACATCTTCAAATTTATACCATTCTCATTTTTTAGCAAGCAAAATAACACCCAAGTAAGAAAGGTTTTGTGTGCTTGCAAGTTTAAATTTTAACAGATCTGTGTTTTCCAAAGCCAAAATATTTTACTCAAATTTCGTGGATGAATTCCCAAACTTTTCTGATTGCCTGGGCAATTTCATTTGCCTGCACTCTGATATTATGTGCGATTACATGAACAGATGTTATTTTTCCATGGGATGTGATGTGGAAACCCAGAACTCTGGAGATATAATTTGATCAAATGTCAGTGAATTTTCCCAAAGATAACTAGTCGGGAGATCTTGCTCCACAATGAAGTGGTTTGAACTTCTGAATGGTGGCTTTGAGGAGCTTTTCATCACGGATAAAGAGAAATATTTTTCCCAAAGTCTGTTTCAAGGAATCACTGACCTGTTTAAGCTGAGTCCTTGCAAAATCCTCGAGTGGAAGCAGACACCGTGGCAGTCAGACATGGGGTTTGGCAATCTCTAAGCCATGAAGAGTTTAAGCAGAGAACTGATCGACATTACCTGCCTGTGGTAATCACAGAACTTGTTTCCCACATTTTTTTTTTTTTTTAATACCTCTCAATTCCAGGATGGAAATACGAAAGCAGCACAGTAGCTTTTTCCATCTTCCTGCACGAGCAGTGAGGAGACACACAGAGCACATTGTGACTTGGACAGTAAGGAGGTACTGACAGGGGAGGGAGAAGTGTCCATTTCAAATCGTGCCTGATTTCAAGATGTTTTGCAGGAGTCAAGACCAGGCTGGGCATCACCAGGACAGGGAATGTGGTGGGGAACATCCAGAGCAGCAGTGTGGGCTTCCTCCTGCTGCTGCTGCTGCTGGGGGGCTATTGCTGATTGAGCCCACGCCTTGCCACGGAATAATTCACCCTTGCAAACACCACATTTGTTGATAGCAGCAGGATCAGAGCCTTGGTTGTACCAGGAGAGGCTGCCTTGTGTGTCCTCCTCAGCCTGGGCCCGTGCCCGTGGGCTGGAGCAGGGCCCGGAGCTTTGGCAGGCCTCGGTGGTGATCTGACTCCTGAATCGCAGCTGTAAGATGACAAACATTTACAGCCAAAACGCAGCCAAAGCCCAAATAACGCCCTCCAAATCCCCACACTGACAGGTCGGGGTGACAGGACCAGCCCTCCTGTGCCCCTGCAGTTTGGGCTGTGGGATGGGATGGTGCCCAGGTCCCATGCGCTGTGGGGAGCGGGAGGTTGGGGACATGCCCATCTCAGCCTCCTGCAGAGATGGGGCCTCCAGGGCTTTGGGAGCTGGCAGGAGCAGTACTGTCAGAACTGAGACTTGGCAGGAAAGGCCTGCAGGAGGAGAGCTCCCCGGGGGCAGCCACTGCTCCCCCCAGACACAATACTCCACTGCTTCCAAGCACATTTTTCTCAGGCAGAGCTGGATAATCTACGGGAATGTTAAACACCAAAATGAGTAACAAGCTTGGCTGGAATTTCTCTGCAGGACAAGCAACGATCTTGTGTTCCTCTCCAGGAGTAAGAAAGGAAGAGGTTCAGTGTTCCCAAATCACCCAAATGGCCCAAAACATGGAGAAAGTGCCTTGGACACTTTAGGGGTTGAGCAGTCTGGGGGACAGGGAACTGGCAATGTCACATCTGTGCATGTCACTGCCTTGCAGTCCCATCAGGAGCAGCAGTTCTTCTGCAAGGTGTGAAGATTGCTGAGCTCACCTTGCTAAGCTGCCCTGCAGCTCACAGCTCTGGAGAAGAATTCTGTGTTCCCAGTAACACCAGTCCGTCCAGGGGACAGCCAGGCCCTGTGCCAGGATAGTGGGATCCTCAGCTGGAGGAGAGATGGATCACAGAATCACAGCCACAGAATGGGTCAGGCTGGAAGGGACCTCAGTGAGTCCCATCTGGTGCCACTCCCCACTCCAGCAGGGCCATCCCAGAGCACAGGGCACAGCAGTGTGTGCCCACAGCTCTGCAATACCCCGAGGGAGGAGACCCCAGAGCCTCTCTGGGCTCTGCTCAGGGCTGGCCCTGCCCAGGGCAGCACTTCTGCCTCCTGTGCAGGTGGAACTCCCTGGGCTCAGGCCCTGCCCGTGGCTCTGGTGCCGCTGCCGGGCCCCGGAGCAGAGCCCGGGCCCTGCCCTGAGCCCTCCCTGCAGCCAGGGACACCCAGGGCTGAGGGCCCCTCTCAGCTGGGGCTCCTCTCGAGGCTGAGCAGCCCCGGCTCCCTCAGCCTGTGCTGGGCACGGAGCTGCTCCAGGCCCTTCCTCAGCTGCGCAGCCTCCGCCGGCCCCGCTCCAGGAGCTCCCTGGCCCTGCTGGGCTGAGGAGCCAGAGCTGGGCACTCCAGAGGTGCCTCCCAGGGCTGGGTGGCAGGAACATTTAGTGCATGGAGGGTCTCCTCTCTGGGACGTGTCTTCTCACAAAAAGAAATTGTCGTCCTCTCCCATGGGAGCAGAGGTTAAGCCTCCCAGCAAGATGGTTCCTATCCCCATCCCAACACCCATGCAGCTCGATAGGGACACTCCACATTCTGGATGCCAAAAAGTTTGGGACACAGAACAGCACCAAAAGTCACTCAGAAATGACCAGTCTCTGCTGCCAAAGTCATAGCCACTGGTCTTCCCTTTCCACACTGGGGGACAAGCAGTGCCGGATCCAGAGTGATGTTCCATCTGATGTCTTGGGGACGTGTCCCCAGCAGGGCATTTCTCCTTCTGAAGCAAAGGCAGTGCTCACAGTGCACTGGGCAGCAGTGAGGGGTGCAGGGCACTGCGCACCCAGGGCACAGGAGGCAGGTGAAGCACTGCTTGTGCACACAGAGCCCCTGGCTTCCATGAATCCCTGCCCAGGGTGGCTCCTGGGGACCCCAGAGCCCCATGTGTGTCCACAGGATGTGGTGGCAATGCAGCTTCCAGCACTGTAGTGGGGAGGCACATCCAGTCAAGGCCAAAAGCCTCCAGGGCTATGGGGAAGTTGTGTGGAATTAATTTTTTCTTTCACAAAAACACAGTGTTTTCATCTTTATAATAAAGTGTTCCTGTTTGCATGGGAATGCAGCAAGGGTTGTTTATTTATTTGCTTTTAATAACTGAGAACTGTTTACTTCTAAAGTGTTCTCCTGGTTTTCTTCCATGAAAATCCCCCCAAGAGGTCAAGGGAAGAAAGATGAGGTGTTTGTTTTTTCATTAAAATTTCTACTTTGGCAAAAACACTTCCCTCCAGTAAGGAACAAAATAAGTGCTCAGAGCTGGGGATCAGTGCTGTGTGACAGATCTCTTCAGTGCCCAGAGGAGCTGCAGGCTTTTGCAAAAGAGCAACAATTCCCAGGTTGGGGGACTTGTTCAGGGCACTTGGGACCAGCATGTCGAGGTTGTTCGTGTTCTGAGCCGCTCCAGGAAACCTCCCTCGGATTCTTGGCGCGGGCCTGGGCTCTGTGATCTGGCATTGACCCCTCGAAAGGCACATGGAGGCTCATTATCATTTGCTGACCCAACTCCTGTTTTCATTCCTCATGACAGAAATCTGCACAGTGTTTAATGCAAACAGAGGAAACATATTTATTGCCCTTTCTAAAAAATTCTGATGTTTCAAAGCCATGGTCAGAAAGCTGGAGTGACTAAATTCTTCTGTCTCTGTGCACCCAGCTCTGAATACTTTGTGCTCCCTGCTTAGGAAAACATCTTACAAAATTCTGCCTGGGAGATATTTCTCTTACACGTACTGGGCCTTCACTGAGGGGCTGCAGGGCTCAATTTAAGGTCACTTGTACTGTCTGCTCACAGGAACAGCCAGTTCTGTGCAGAAAACTTTGTTTCTGCTGTAATTCTCCCCTACAGAAACCAGATTTGACAGTATCTTGATCATCTCATGGGCTTGGCCAGATGAGTGGGTCTCAGCTAACCAGCACGGCCACGGGGCCATCCTCAGCCACCCCACCAGCAAATATGTGCTTTACCACCTTTGAAAAGAGTAAATAATCATTACAGCACAACTGAAGAGAATTTAGTAGTGTATCAAACCTGTCCCCAGGGAGACCTTAAAGCCCCTTCCAGTGCCTAAAGGGGCTCCAGGAGAGCTGGAGAGGGACTTTGGATAAGGGATGGAGGGACAGGTCACAGGGAATGGCTTCCCAGTGCCAGAGGGCAGGGATAGATGGGATATTGGGAAGGAATTGTTCCCTGGGAGGGTGGGGAGGCCCTGGCACAGGGTGCCCAGAGCAGCTGTGGCTGCCCCTGGATCCCTGGCAGTGCCCAAGGCCAGGCTGGACATTGGGGCTGGGAGCAGCCTGGGACAGTGGGAGGTGTCCCTGCCAGGGGTGGGATGGGATGGACTTTGGGGTCCCTTAAGGGGGATGATGCTGTTCCAGAGCGCAAAAATTTCCAAAATAAGACTTCTCTTGTTTTTAAACACCAGTGAAGTGGGTTCAGTTCTAATCTTAAACCAATTTTACTCCAATTTAATGCCGCTCACTGATGTGGAGTTAGACTTCATAGGCTCAGGGGAGATCAGGATGGGATCCAGCCTACACAGACTGTGGGACATCCTCTGCCCTGGCAGGAGTTCAGCCAAAGGGGACCCTGGCCACGGTGTCATTTACCCTGCCATGTGCTGGCACAGAACTTGGGACCTGCCCCACTGATTTGCAATCTGAGCAGATGTGAAAGGAAAAGACCATTATTTTAATCAAATTAGAGCTCTGTGCATTGCTGCTTAGAGCAGCCTGAAGGGTAACACATTTGTTCTGAGGGCACTTCACTGCCATGAGTGCTGTGACCTGGTAAATCACGTCAGGAAACCCATTTTGAGCAGCTTCAAACACATCTGTCATATTTAGGGGTTTGTAATTTCCAGCTGATCACAGCAGAGTGCTTTACACTTGCATCCTTCCAGAAACTGAGAAATTGAAAGGGTGTTTACGAGAGTGTGGAGTGACAGGACAAACTGACAGAAAGGAGGTGTAAATTAGATATTGGGAAGGAATTCTTCTCTGTGAGAGTGGTGAGGCCCTGGCACAGGGTGCCCAGAGGAGCTGTGGCTGCCCCTGGATCCCTGGAAGTGCCCAAGGACAGGTTGGACAGGGCTTGGAGCAGCCTGGGACAGTGGAAGGTGTCTCTGCTCATGGCAGGGGGTTGGAACAAGATGAGCTTTAAGGTCCCTTCCAACCCAACCCCTTCCATGATTCTGTGATTCTGTGAAATACTATTTCAGTGTCCAGCATGTCAGCACACCTCACATCTGCTGGAGCTGTCAGGGACACTCGGCCACTTCCTTGAACGCTGCAGAACTGGGAACCTGGGCAGTGAGTTGGTGTCCCTGATAAATCCAGGCTGACACAGCTCTGCTTTTTGCTGCACGATTGAAACTCGAATCCAGAAGAAAACAAGTTATAAGTCAGCTGTAGCTCCAAGATGTTTGCAGGACAGAGTGGACACAAAAATTTCCAGGTGTGTGTTGCACTAAGATGCGCTGCCTGCCTCGTGCCTTGCCGTAGGAGTGTGTGCTGCTCAGGGCTCTGCCTTTTCACCAAACCACCCCAATGCTCCTGTGCCTGCAGGATCCCTGGATGTTTGTAGGAGCCTTGTAAAGACCCCTGTCTCACTAGCTCAGCTCTCTCTCCAGCTCTCCAAGGGGCAGTCTGGCAGTGATGGGCAGCACATCTAGGCTGTGGTGCTTACAGAGCACACAGCTCAAAATCCCTGCTCTTCAGTTAAGTGAATTGTGTATCTTACCAGGACTGCAGATGAAATAAAGTGCTGTCATGCTGAGAATGGCTTCACAGCCTTACCCTGTCCTCAACATAAAGATTAAGGGAAGAAGTTCTGCTTCAAGTGTTTGAGTGCCTGTATAATTGAATTTCATGCTCATTCATTCCCTCTGAAGTGGTGTACACAGGCAGTCACTTGAAAGGGGGAAAATCTTGTTCAAACCCTCTGTGAACTTTCTTACATTCAATGAGATTTTTAATAGTGGGTAAATCCTGCTCAGACCCCTTTGACCATGGGATGTTGATGAGAAAGAGCTTCTTTTCATAAATGTTTCTGGGGACAATCCTTGCATCCAAATGACCTCAGATGTTTTCATAGAACTGATATCGTGCTTTGGAAGGTGTGCAAGGAGAAATCACCAGCCTGTCTTGAGTGCATATAATCACAGAACGTCCTGAGCTGGAAGGGACCCACAGGGGTCACCAGTCCACTCTTGGCCTTGCACAGACACCCCAACAACCCCACCCTGGGCATCCCTGGCAGCGCTGCCCAAACGCTCCTGGAGCTCTGGCAGCCTCAGGGCCGTGCCCATTCCCTGGGGAGCCTGGGCAGTGCCCGGCACCCTCTGGGGGAAGAGCCTTTCCCTGATCTCCAGCCTAAACCTCTCCTGACACAGCTGCATGCACGTATCAAAAATGATGAAGGCATATAAATTAATTGCAGTTGTTTCCTGTAGCTGAGTAAGTATCAGAATCAGACCCATGCTCAGGTGTCCTGTGCCTGCCTGGCCCTTGTGAGACGCTTTGATGTGCTCAGATCAAAGCTCCTAAGCAAGCATCAATATTCCTGTTATTTGCAATTGTTGTGTGCCAACAAAAGCCTCTGTTACCTGCACCTGGATCCCTGTTGAGGTGGTACCTGTGGTGGCACCCATGGGCTTTGTGACATAATACTGCTTTGGGGACATCAGGAGCTCTGTGTGTGAGGCGTCCCTCTGCTGCAGCCCAGTGTCTGCTCCGTATCAGGCACGAGCAAGCTGCAGGGGCAGGTTTTTGTACATCAGGAGCTCCAGTACATGGAACCAGCAGATCAGTGGTGACTGGGGAAATGCTGATACACTAATTAATCAGCTTCCTTGTCAGTTGGCAGGACCATTGATACCCTTGGCCATGGTGGCCAGTGGGATGAGGTTCATCCCCTGTTCTCTGTGTGTCTGCAGCCTCAGAGCAGGTGACCTGAGCCCCGCTGGTTGCACCTGCAGTGGGTTTGAAAGCTTGTTCTTGTCCGCAGTCTGTCCCCACCATCACGGAAATAGGACACTCCATCAGGGAAGGGAGCCAGTAAAACCGGAGTGCAGGCCCACAGGGTACCCTTCTCCCTTGTCCCTGTCACCAACAAGATGAGCTGCAATTGCTGCCCCAGGACATCATCCTGAGCCAAACTCTGGCTCCACAGTGCCCAGATGAGGTGAGGGTACCCCTCCTCACTCGAGGATATCTCAGCACCCAGCAGTGCCCATTGGAGAGCCTGGCAGGGTCAACAAGGGCCCAGCTGGAATCCATCCCTGCATCTCCCTGCACCCATGCCCACCCTAACAGCCCATTCCTGCCCCACCACCTGCACAGAGGGCAGTCCCCGGGCACCACTCCGAGGGTGGAGCTGGTGTTCCCTGGAGAAAGGCAGAGCTTCTCTGCTCAGAGCGGGGCGGCACCGAAGCGAGATTTAGAGCTGCACTGCTGCCAGTAGACATTTGAGCAGCACCCCTACACATGACATTTGTTTGTTCAGATGTAGCACAATTCATGGGCTCTTTGGGAGCGTGCTGATGCTGTGACATTAAGCAGCTGATCACTCCTGTGCTTGGCAGGCAGTCCCACTGAGATATGGCTCGTGCCCAGCACCTTCCCCAGCAAAGTGCGTTGGCATAAATATGTGAGTAATGCAGGTGACAGGCTCTGTGGCTCTGGCTGATTATCCCTTGCTTTTATGTAATTTATGCTCCGAAAGTAACTGTGCTCAATCTTGTCCATGAGTTTGATTCCTTTCATGTGGTTTTCTGCGCTAACGAGATTAAATCAGTTTCAATAGGCACCGTTTTAATGGAGATGATAAACTTTTATTGAACTCAAGCACATTAAAATGAAATGTAAGCAATAGGTGACTTTAGCATTAGTCTAGAGTCCTTTCCAATCTGGATCAAGCCAGCATACCTTCCCTGTTAAGCAACAGCCAGCACCCCAGCACATTTTATGAGCTTCTAAAAGAGCCGAAAAATCCTTCCCCCACGGCGCTTCCCTGTTTCAGTGCCGCCGGAGGCTGAGGTGGAGCATTAATTGGAGCAGCTCCATGACCTGGTGGTGCAGCCACGGAATGAGGCATAAACACAACTAAGTACAGGACTTCACATCTCCTGCAAACAGGAAAGCAGGGGATGGGTAATTTGGTGTTTTACAGCAGCTTTGTCTGCTAATCTGTGATCTGTTTGGTCTGCCAGTAGGATTATTATGGTGGGTTTACTGAAGAAGTGCCAAAAATGATGTTAAATAAACTGTTTACACAATGTAACTAGAGGCTGAAAAGCTAAACAGAGAGTCCCAAACTCGGCCCCATCGCAGGTTTGAAGAAAAATAAACTCCTCAACACTTTCAACTGGACGCTGCTGCTCTGCAGAGGCTGCTCTGTTTGTTGAATATTAAAACACAAAATTAATGCGCTTCCCCCTCTTTCTGGGGCTCTTTCCAAAGGTCTCATGGTTGGAAACATGATCAGATCATTTTGAGCTCCTTGGCCGTCCTTGGAATTTGCTGTGATCATTTTAGTCGTTATAAAATATTCAAGTTTCAGAATGACTGCAAGAAAGGCCATCATTCTTTAGAAGTGGGTTGTGTAATATTATTCCTGAGAGGACAGGAAGAGCCAGTGCTGGCTCTGTGTTCTCCAAGGAATTATAAGGGACACCTGGGGGGCAGAAGTCCATGGTGGTCTCCACTGTAGCACATGTGGAGGGGGGGTCATACAAAATGTCATCTGCACCGGTGGGTGGGTGATGTGGGAGAGCTCTCCACCAAATAAAAGGACAATTTGGAGGCACACAAGAACTTTCTTCCCTTTCCTCCACTTCTGCCTGTCTTCTTCAAGGGTGTTTCATTGCTGAGGAAGGAACTGGAACGGAATTTGGGAAAATCAGTGGTGTCAGCTTTTTGGCTAGGGAATTGCATGGCAATCTCTCCTAATTCTGAGTATTTCTGTTAGCCGTGGCCTCCCCCCAGCAATCCAGACAGTTTGTGCAGCACATGGGATAAGCACGCAGTTCGTGCAAGGCCCATCAGTTACAGCCAGCGGTTTAGTCCTTGTTTTAGTGCCTGAGCGTGTGGATTTGTTTTTTTTAACTATGGTGACATGAACAGGGCATAACTGGCATTGGCAACAACTTCAGGGCCCCATCCAGGATGGGCATTTGGTGCTTGTGTGGGGTTTGTGAGTAACAAATTCCATAGAGATCAAGGAACCTCACGTGTGCTGGCCATTGAGGACAGAGGGGTAGGACAGCGTGTGCCTGGCACCGCTTGCACAGAGGTTGTGTTGATGTTCTCTGAGCATTTCAAAACAGTGGGCAAAGAGGGGTCACTGACAGAGCTTGCATGAGCTTTCAAAAGTCCCTTGTCAGAGGTGGCTGGAGTAGCTGGATCACCCATGGCACAGCCAGGGTTCAGGACCTGGAGGCAGGATGGAAAATCCGACCTCTTTGTCATGGTGCAGACCTACAGGGCTGCCAGGTTTCCTCCTGGGTTCTGCACTGTCAGCTCTCTTCACGTATTTTGTACAAAAATGAGGGAGGTGCTATGAAGGTGCAGTATAAAAATGCCATTTTAACATGTTTGTGTGGTTTTGCTCAGTCTGAAGTGTGTATGCTCCATGAGAGAGCTTTGGGCATATGAAGACACAATTTATTTATTTTTTCTATAGGAACCAGCTTTACTAATTGCACAATCTTACTTTGTTCACTGAGATCCTGCAGTTAGATAAGGCCAAGCTGTGGTGACATTGCACACACAATCACGTAGACACTGCAACACATGTTCAACATGTTTAAAAGTGAGGGGGAAAAATCAGGAATTAAATGAGTTTAGTTTTTTTTTTGGTTTTTTTTCAAAAAAGACTGTAAAACCAGCAGATCTGTCTTTAGAGTGGTGCACAAAAGGTCACTACAGAGTCAGTGTCCCAAACACGGTGTGGGCAAGGGCATCTCCTGCTGCCACCTTGGCCACTTGCTGGCAGCAGAGGAGAGACCTGTGAGCCAGGCAATGCAGCATCCCAGCACCAACAGCCAGGAGGGACAGTGTCCCTGCCATCCACCCCAGGGACAAAGTGACAACCTGGCACGGCGGCTCAGGGGTCAGGGGCAAGGTGACATCTGCCAGGGGGGCAGTGGGGGAGTGCCAGGGGCTGCAGCTGCAGGATGACCCTGCTGGTGGTGGTCTGGGCTGAGGGAGAGGGGCAGACACTGGCTGCAGTCACAGCAGTCACAGAGGACAGCCCTGTCACAGCTCTGCATCAGGGGGCTCCAGGAAAGCCTGCTTTTCAGACCCTTCTGGAACTGGGTGGATTTGTCACGGGACACTCAAGAGTAGAGACACAGACCTGACACCAAAGACCCCTCCCCAAGATGTCCTGCTTGGAGCTCTGAAGAAGAGGCTCCCCAGAAAAGCCTTGATAAGAAATCAAATGTTTCTCCCCAGTTTTTCTTTTCAAAAGGACGGGACTTGCTGAAGCTGTCCCGAGTTATTCAGCTCAAAGGGTTAAAGTTTGGCAGTGCTGCAAGGAACCGAACAATGGGTCATATCATGGAAACTGTCAGGCAACCTTAAATATAGCTGTTATGATCTGCATAGTCTGCAATGCTCTGGAAACCAGGACGAGCAGCAAGGGGAAAAAATTCATAAAGCCCATGGAGTTGTTTAGGTTAGTCAGGAACAGAGAGCACTGCAGGGAGTGCAGAAAGCCAAAGGGCGCCCAGGGAAAGGGGCGGGCAGTGGGAGGGCAGGAGCAGGGAAAGGAGCCCACCAGGAGGAAGACTCAGATGAGCCAGACTGGAATGATGTAGAGAAGGGGTGAACACTTGGTGTCTGGCTGCTTTTGGAAGTTCAGTGGGCTTATCTGACAGCAGCTGGTGACCCCCTTTCCCCCAGCCCTTCTCCTCTGACCACTCCAACACGCGCGGACACTGGAGAACTGGTTTGATGTTTGCACAAACCAATCTGACAATGAGCCAGGAGTCAGGGCCGGGCTGTGCACTGATGTGGGGGTCCCACATCCTCACAGAGACCCTTACCCCTCACCAGGAGGGACCGTCAGCATCCCAAGCATCCCTTCTGAGACAGCCAGCAAACATGGCCTGAACTTGGAGCCCAAGAGCTTCAAAGTGAGTCGGAAACTATTTTATCACGGCAAGATCAGTGCAGGCTGCGGTGCTGGAAGCGAGTGGGGCTGGGGAGCTCTCTTACGGGAAGCAACTCTTACTGTGCTGTCTGGGAGCGAGCCTGGCACGGGGAGGAGGCCTGAGGAGCGCTGAGCTATGCAGGAGGTCACATCTGACATCCCTCCAGCCTCCAGCTCTGCAGGCGGATGCTCAGCTGGAATGGTGTTACAGCCGGGGAGCCTGAGTGATTTATACCGCTAGAAGAGTTTTTTGTTTGCCTTCTTCCTCCCCAGTGCCCTGGTGTCCCTCCTTATCCAACAGGGACAGCTGAAGGGCTACGGGAGCATCCGAGTGCCCCACCCACAGCGATGGCCCAGCTCAGACATGTCACAGGGAATGGCACCTCATGGGACACCGCGGTCCTGCTGCCTCCTTGCAAGCACCAGCACAGCAGTTTCTCTGCTGGCTGCTGACCTGCCACCTGCTGGCCCTGTCTTCAGGGCCCCTTGGGCACAAAATGCAGCTCTGGCTGGGTATAGAGTGACCTTGGGAGGGAGTTTTGGCTCCTGTCCGTGCCCTTCCTGTCCATTCCTCCCAGAACCCCACACATCTCCCCATGAGCTGTGCTCATTGCCCCACAGACTCCTGTGACACCCCTGACACCCCATGGCCCACACAGCCTCCCTTGTACCCATCTGCTCCCCTCATCTCTAGCTGCCATCATGGCTGAGCTCAGCGTCCTGAATGCCAAGCAGGGACAGGAGCTGCTCTTGGACAGACCCTCACTCCTGAAATCACTGGAAAATTTGCAGGGACTGTTTGGGGCAGGTCTGTGCCAGGGGAGGGCTCCAAGGCACGGAGGGACACCCCCTGTGCTACATGGCACAGAGCTGACCTGAGTATTTCCACTGGCCTTTTCTTGACCATTTTTGGTCCCTTTCATTTGTTTTTGAATCTGTTCCTCCTCTTTGCCCAAGTTCTTTTGCGCTAATTGGGAACTGGCTCCTCTCGGGGTGGGAGGTCTGTCAGGACCGCCTTATGACAGATTTACTTTGTCTCTCTGTCTCTGCATTTTGGCAGTTTGGTTCTTCTGCAATGTTCTGGATTTGGATTTTGCTGTTCAGTGCTGATATCCTCACAATAGGCAGCCTATGGATTGAATAAATTAAAACATAACGAGCTGGAATGCAACTGGCAGCTCTGCAAGATCCCCATCAGCACAGTGGGGCTTGTTAACGCACAGCTGAGCTGTGTCTCTGGGCAGGCACGAGCCCATGGCCACTGCCTGGCTGGACGGGTGAGCCCATGGGAGGTAGGTGTGCTGGACAGTGTGCTGGACAGTGTCCTGAGCTACAGCAAAGGGTGGGAAGTGTCACCCAATACCAGATTCAGAAGGAGGACAAGTCTAGAAGGGAGATCCTCATGTTAATCCTTGCACCCTACATGCTCTGGGTTCATCAATCCCCTTCTCTCCATGACTGGAGTCTCTCCTCCATCCCACTGCCGTGTCAATGAGTGCCACCACAACCCTCTGCAGCCGTGTCCCTCCTGCAGCACAGTGGCTCTGTGTCCGTGCCAGCCTTGCCCCCGGAGAGGGGTGTCTGTGTCATTTTTCCTGCTCTCTTCAGCTGCAGAGGATCCATACAGGGCGAGTATCTCTCTTTCTTGCTTCTGCTTTCCCTGCAAAATTTCTCCTTTCATGAGCCCGAGCTCACCCAGGCTCATTTTCAAGCCAAGGAGGCTTTTGCTGACCCATTGCTGACTTGGCTCAGCAATGTCAGCAAATGCAGTGGCCTCAGAGAGCCCCATTCCCCGTCCTGTGGTGGAGGTGACACACAGAACACCCGGTTGTGACAAGCAGCCAACAAGCGGAAGAAAAGGAAACCGCGGGTGGCACTGAGTGTGGGAGTCCATGGCCAGAGTGGGATTGCAGGAATGCTCATCCCAGCTTGCAAGGCGTCAGGAGGAGATCCAAACCCAGGCAAGGCCCTTGAGAAATGGATACCATGAGGACTGGGGCCAGAGCTGTGATGGGAACTCAGGCAGGGAGCAAATGGGAAATAGGGAAGCAGGGTGGGAAAGCGGTTCGCTCTGCCTCCTGAGGATGCTGCCGCTCACTGCAAGCCAAGACCCACGAGCTGTGGGCAGTTCTGGCACCTCCCCTGCTGCCCTGGCCAGCCCTGGCAGCTGCCAGTGGGAAGTGCTGTGGAGTGCATGGCACAGGTACTGTTTGCTTTGGGTCACACGCGCCCGTCAGCAGCACAACAGGAAAGCGAATGTGACACACACACGAGTCAGAGCTCGCTCACGTTTCCTGACACAGCCCTGCTGGCCAGCACTGCTTTTCATTAGGGCACACGCTGACCCCAGTGCCTGTCTGCAGTCGGCCACAGGAGCAGGAGAAACACCAGCACATCAGAAAAATCGGGGATGAACGGAGGAGGGGTCTGGCTGGGGTCTGCCCAGGAACGGTGAGAGGAGCAGACAAGCGCTTTCTCCTGGTAGGAGAACAAGGAGGCTGAGGATAAGGGGGCATCTTGTATGGACAAGCACTGGCAGGGTGAAGGGCAAGAGAGATTCAGAGGAGTGAGATGAAGAAAACACAGCAGAACAATTTCTCTGGGTACCCTGAGGTATACCCAGGGCATTTTCCTCCTTATTCCTCCTAAGTGTCTCACAACTAGTGAGATTCTTTGAGATTTGGGCAAAAGCTGTGTCCTCTCTCCCTGAGGTCTGGGTACACACTTTGCTCATGGGAAGAGAATTTCTGCACAGAACCCAGTTCACCTCCAAAACCAACCATGCCCCTCTTCCCAAGGTGGGACAATAGCAGGACCACAGCCAAAGTTTCCAAGATTGGTTTCTCATTTATTGCTGTGGGATTTATCTAAACCCTAACAGGGAGGCAGGGAACCATCAAACCTCACCAGTGCCCATATAATGCAAATTTATAACTGAAATAGGTGATTAAGTAAAGCCAGAGGGATGGCTGGGGAGGGGGCTCAGAGATTCACTGCTGGTTAGCCCAAGAAGGGATGTCATCTGGCTTGTCTTCCTGCACAGAGCAGGCCAGAGTCTTTCCCCCAGTGAGTACTTGCAGAGCACGTATTTTGGTGGTTGTTTTGTATTGATTTTTGAGTTGGCAATAAGAGGAACTCCTCCCACAGCCCTGGTTCAGTTGTTCCAGTACGTTTCGTTCTACATCAGATCTTCAAATTAACCTAACGATCAGCTTGATTAAATTATGGTAAATCAAGTAACATACCCATGTCATCTTTCTGGAAAGACAACAGTCTTGTTCAGCTCTGAACCTCCCAAATCAGTTCTCATTTGACTAGCTCTGTCTCTTCCAATCCAGTGGGGATTTGGGACTAGACACCCGGCTGAAGTCCCTCCAACCAACATTTCTTTTCTTCTATTAATAGCTTGTCCTAGAAGAGTCAACCCTTTACGTGGGCTTCAGCTTTTCTGGGGACCCCTCTGCTCAGCTCTGCTGCCACAGCAGTCCCCAGGATGGAACAATCCAGCTCCTCCCTTGAACCCAGTGCTGTGCACACCAACCCCACCCAACCCCAAAGAGCAGAGGATGTCGCACTTCAGAGTCCAGTGACAGACCTGCGTAAAAAATTGGTTTCTTATAAACATATGATTTGTTAGCTACTAACTACCTGTGTGAGGGAGACAGAAGAGCAGAGAGGGAGGATTTGTTTCAGAGGGCAAAGCTCACACGTTCCAACTTAGTCCCAACTGGACAGGCCACTGCAGAGATCAGGATCCAGGGCTAAGGTTGAGGCAATGCTGTTGGATGATAGGAAGTAGGAAAAGAAGTATGATCCTGAAGGCTGAATTCTGATTGTGGTCCTTGGATCCAAAAATATCCCCAGTGCACAGGACTGTGATTTATAGAATCACACAGTGACAGAATGCTTTGGGTTGGAAGGGCCCTCAAAGCCCATCCAGTCCCTCCCTCTGCCATGGGCAGGGACACCTTCCACTGTCCCAGGCTGCTCCAAGCCCTGTCCAACCTGGCCTTGGACACTGCCAGGGATCCAGGGACAGCCACAACTGCTCTGGGCACCCTGTGCCAGAGCCTCATCACCCTCATAGGGAGGAATTCCTTCCCACTATTGAGACCTTTCAGGAAATGGGGCTCTCAGCCACCTTTATGAGCCCCTTTCAAAGAATGATCAAGACATGCAAATTTTGCATCATTTTCTGATTTCATCTCAACTTTTCGCAGCCACACCTGGGAAACTTTTTCAAAGCAACACACTCACTGTATCCCTGGTCCTGAGAGTTCCCTATGCTTTCTGTGCTTTGGCAGCTCAGCACATGCACAAGCAGTGTGTGAACCCACAGGTGGCACCCACTGAACCCTGTTGGCTTGGATCTCCACCTCCAATAGCTCTCATGGCAGCCTGTTCAGCTGGAGTAGCTGCCTCTGCTGCAAGTTTGGAGGTTTTTCTGCTCCTCAGCAGACATGTTTTCCCTGAGCACCATCACCTTCCCCTCACAGAGTGGCTGCCTGAGTGGCCAGGGCTTGTGCTGGCTCCTGTACTCCTCATCCCTGAGCCAGGTGTCCACCAAGACTTTAGCCAGAGAAGGACTGGAAACCCTGCTGCTCTGCAGGATGTGCTCTGGCTGGGTGGATAGAAAAGAGCAGGGGCACCCCACATCTCATCAATGTGGAAAATCACCAGGGTTTGAAGAGAAAGAAGTCGCTGGAAGAGCCTTGGTTTCACGTGGCAGTGTTTGCCTGACACCTCCTGCCCCAGCCCACCCCGGGCAGGCAGCAGGGCCGGGGAGCTGCTCTGGAACACGGTCCTGGTTTCAGGAGTTACTCACACGAGCCCAATGAGCCCCCGGGGAACGGCGGCGTCCGGAGGGACAGAGGTGGGGCCGTGACCCGGTGCTAATGGAGAAACGCAGCAGGAATTAGATCTGTTCCATAAAATAAACACTGCTAGTCTCTAATTTCCAAACAAGCCCCAATGGCCCCTTTCCCTGAGCTGTTCTGCTGTGACTAATCATACTGGTAGGTGTTGGGTCAAAATCAACAATGGTTCTCCACTAAGGTCACTCACTTTCTCTGTTTACACTGCTAATTTTATCACTGCTCAGAGTGGCTAATGGTATTATTTATACGTTTAGCAGTGATAAATGCTGATGCTAAATAAAGGCTCCCTGGCACAGGCAGGTTAAGGGCTGATATGGCACATCCAGGACTTTATCATCAAAGGAATTAGCACTGTGGGTGAGAGCTTTCCTGGTTTTCTGCAAAGCTGAACATTTATGAATGGGGAATGGCGACAGCAATTAGCAATGGTGGCAGTAATAGCAATTATGAGCAATGGTGACCTTTAATAGTCTGGATTTTACACATCTGCCCAGGAGGGCAAAGGGAAATCCCCCAGCCTGCTTTCCATGGTGAAAATCTGCTCATGGATGCAGGTGTGTAAAACAGGGGCTGTGGGAGAGCAGAGGCAGAGCTGCACCCCAGCAAACAGCCAGCCCTCTGTCTGGAAGCTGCTGGGAGCAGGGATGCACAGCCTGGGGTACTCAGGGTCACCCTCAGGGATGGCAGCCCGAGGAGCAGCACTGGGGTTATTGCAGTGCTCAGAGAAAGCCTCTCATTCCTCTGGAAAAATGTTTACTTTCTAGTGAAAACCCACAGGCCACGTTATTCAGGCAAAGCTGGCTAAAATCCAGGCAGTTTGACCCAGGGATGCCACCGGCGTGACTCACTGAACTTGCAGTTTTGGAAACTCCTGTCACTCACCCTGTCCGGATGACAGCTTTCCGTGCTTGGACTACATCACCCAGGATGCTCCATCAGGTCTTCCCTAGGAGCTGGGCTGATGCATGGTGAAAACCCTTGGCTGCAGCCCAGCCTGTCTCAAACAACCATGAGGCCCTAATGTGTCTTTTCTAATTAGAAAACTCACCCTTTTCCAGCGAGAGATGATATTTTAAGAAACTTTTTGTGGTATTTGATTCCATCTTGAGAGAAAGCTCTTGGCCTTTTTTCATCTTGGAAAAGGACATGGGAGCACGAAAGGGGTCTCAGGGCCAGGGAATCAGGAAGATCTGTTGTGGAGAAACCATGGCCATGAGCATCAGAGGAGGGACAGCAGTTAATGTGGATTTTGGAGAGGGAAGCCAAACTGCTCCCCCAGAATTGTTGCGTGGCAGGAAAACAAGCAGAGAAAGATGCAGGGAAAATGGGCAGGAGTTGAACTTCGCATCAAGACAGAGTCCATAGCTATGGTGGGAAGGCTGGTGGATGTGCTCTCAGATCCTCATTCCTTTTACTGTCCATAACTAACGTGCTGTAATGCCCACAGAATCCCAAATCCATAACTTAAGTACTCTAAGAATTCCTGGATCCTGATCTTCGTTCAGACTAATGAATACCACCTTACACAGACACTGCTCTCCAGGTTAAAGTGTGAGCACAAGCCAGTCTCAGCCCCTGCTTGGAGCTCCTGTGTTCCCTGCACATCTGCTTCCATTCGTGCCCTGCACATCCCACTCCCAGTGTCCTCTCTGTGGCAGGATGGTGACAGTGATCCTGCAGGGCCATGGGCTGGAAAGGAGACTGGGAGCAGAGCCTCCATTTGTTGAAGTGTATTTTTTAGGAACATCAGCTGGGATTAGGGTGTGTTTCTGGGTGTGTTGAAGGCCCAGGATTGGGGTGGTTGCACAGGCTGGGGGTGCCTCATGGTGGGTTTTGCCTCAGGGGAAGCTGGACCATGTGCAGTAAGCACTGTAGGTGCAATAGGTACAGCTCACAGCTGCTTGCAAATGCACTCAGGGGAGCGGCCGTGGTGCCAAGGTGATGTGTGGCCCTCCTCTGTGCAGGAACCCATCAAACCCCAGCCCAGTGCACCACGAGGGGTCCATGATTCTGCAGCTGTAGCAGGGATCAGTCTGGATGTATCCTCATCCCCATGGATTTGTTCACACTTTATACCAGTCTCACTGAGATTAGGATTAAACTGACAAAAGTCTGGATTTAGTTCCGGGGATCCCCTGGGCTTGGATTTCCTCTATCCAGGTTGCCTGCTGCTCTCAGCAGGGTCTAGGGCCAGAACCACACAGCTGCCACAGCCAGGATGTGTGGGGAGATTTATCATCCCTATCCACTGAGGCCTCCTGTGGCAGTGCTCCTGTCTGGCACGACATATTCTGGATTACCTGAGAACCAGGCAATAGTTTTGGCACTGGGCAGCTGAGCACACCCACCTCCTATCAGCCTTTGGAAGACAGGACTTTCACTTTCTCTGGAAGTTTCTCTCTCACAGCACTCCACAGCTCTCACAGATGTTTTCATCTATTGCCCTGCCGATGTGAAAAGCCAGGAGCAGGATCCCCCGCTATTTGCCATGCCATGCCATGCCATGCCATGCCATGCCATGCCACGTGTGCTTAGGGGCCACTCTCACATTTGTATAACGCTGCAATTTCAGAATAATTGATTTCCAGTGGTGAAAGAGACACCAGGATTGCATTTGTGGGTTTCCAACTGGCAGCTGACATCGATTTCTGAGCAACTTTTCCTCTCTTATCACAATGAAGGCACTAGAATCCTGCAGAGGATCACTATTTATTTTCGAAACAGTGGGTGTTTTTTGCCATTGAGCCTAGATAAGAGGTTTTGGAGGGAACAGGGGTATTGTGAGTAGGGAATTACAGTTGTAAACCCAGGTGAAGAGACCTGGTTTGGGTGGTGATGCTTGGTGCTCCTTCCATGGTGTGATGAGCAGGGTGGTGCTGGGCCAGGCAGCCTTGGTGTCCTCTGCAGTGTGCTGCAGTCGGTGCCATGGGACACAGAGGGCTGTTAGGTTTGGCTGGAAGGTATTTTCTTGTATTCACAGGCTGTAATAACTGGTACCTGCTTCAGGTCACAATTTCACTGTGGTGATAACAGAGCCTTCAGAGAGGATATCTCGATTGCTCAGGAAAGGTGACCACATCCTCGCCCTCCAGGCAGTAGTGGGGTGCGTGACAGCCTGGCACGGAGCTGGCTCAGCCCTTGTCTTGGGGCTTCATCCCAATTAGGAGATGGAGGTGAAGAGGAAGGTCAGTGCCATGGAAAAAGAGGTGCTGCTCTGCCCAGCCCCCCTCAAACAGGGGCCAGTGTGGGCACATCCTCTGTTACCAAACACCTGAGAAGGTGCTCTGCCAGGTGCAGGGCAGCCACAGGGCAGCCCAAGCACCCCTTTTTTGTTGAACTCTTCCCAGGGGTAAACATGGCCCGGCTGTGCTTGGGTCCCGTCCTCAGGGCTGGAGTCAAGAGCTGTACATTGTGTTATGTGAGCCAGCACATGAATGTAAACAGCAGGCTCCAAAACAGTGGCAGGAGAATTAACTGATGCTATATGCTGCTGCTTCATGTTTTCTTTGGAGTTGAGGAATAGGTTTTGGAGAGATTTTCCTCCCCATTTTCTACTCGTGCCCTTGGACACAGCTTTGTTATCCCCAGCTGACTTGCCTAAGCCTATAATCCCTGGTGCTCAAGAGAGTGAGAAGAAAATAGGATTCAAAGTCCAAATGCCTCATGTGTCGGCCTCTCAAAGATTCCTACCATCTGCTCTGGCCACCAAGCAAAGGGACTGAGCTCATTTTGTATCCTGTCATGTAGTGCTGTTGTGCATGAGAAGCTGGAAGGGCCATGGAGGGATCTGTCTGATCTGATCTGTCTGAGTTTGGCCTGAGGGCCTGGGAGTGCTGCACACCCCCAGGGAGAGCTGCCCCCAAGCACTGCAGTGTCCGAAAAGCACCTGTGCCTCACCCCATAGAAACCTGACAGGCAGGATCCTGTGTTCCCACCTCAAGGAGAGACCTTGCAGTTTGAAAGCATTTATCCTGCATGCTTGGAGCTGAAAATGGGCCAGCAATCATTCTGCTGTTTGAGGTCAAGATAACAAATCACCCAGCACATTTACTCAGAGCAGCCACTGACATGCACAGAAAGGGCCTCCAAGATCATACCCAGCTCTCTGCTCCTGGCCAGCCAGAGCTCAGGAGCATCCTGATCTGCCAGGGGCACCGTGTTTGCTCCTCTGAGCAATGCCAGCAGCTGTCATTCCCTAGGAATGCCCAGCCAGGAAAATCCAGCTGCTTTCCTACCCTGTGTGTTTCCACATCGCTCAAAAGCTGTCAAGCTGCAGCACTAAGGGTGGATCCCTATTATTTTTGACAATCCGTGTTGTTTTCCATGCTTAGGTATAACCTGTAAGCAGCTGTTGGCAAGGAAGAAATGCTTATTTATTGTGAGCTGAGATGAAATCCTCTTGCCAGTGGAGTCAGTTGCTGCCTTATATTGCAGCAGAAGATGAATTCACAGACTTAATTTAAGATGCTGTCACATACCTGGACTCAGAGCAGCCGGTTCTTCCCACAGCCTGCAAATCCAGCCATCACTGCTGGGGGCTAATGCATCAGGGTTATGACTCCTCCAGATGCTTTCCAGCGTCACAGCACAATTCCAGGGAACAGGCAGCACAACAAGGCCAGATTCACCGATCCCTGGCCACAAGTCAGGGGCAGCCGTGGGCAGGGATTGTGCCCAGGGATCTCCCTGTGCTGCTCTCCAGCACTAGTTTGGTGGAGAATGGGGTCCAGCCACACTCCCCAGGGAAAAGGAGCAGCCACCTTCTACCTGGGCTGAGGTGCTGGGTTTGTGAGCTGGACACCTCTGCTCCAGCTGGCATCGTCTCACTCCCACCAGCAGCAGTAAGCCCTGTTCCTTATTTTTCCACTAAATCAAAGATTCTTCTTGTAGAAATGTGGCCTTATAAACACTGTTCCGTCACTTCATCATATTTTCTTGGATAAGTTAAATTAATTGACCTACTTTAATCTCTTGCTAAAACATGCCCTTTAGACATGATGTTTTTCTGTAGCTCGTTTCAGAACCCTTTCATTTTTTCATTTTTCAGTATCTTAAAAGAAACTCATAAGGCTAAAAATGGGAAGACTCTTCCACTGAGGTCTTATCAATGTCATAAACAGATAACTTTGACACCATTCTCAGGGTCACCCAGCCTCTGCAGGCCAGATTGCATTCCCACATGGAGCCAGAGCATCACTCAGGCAATATTTGCTGATGTTGTCAGCGGAGACCCCAAAGTCAGTTTTGAGGCCATGCCTTCCCAGGGTACAATGCATTGTCCTGCCCATGACATCTTCATCTTCCTTCCTGAAAGTATAAAATTTATCTGGCTCCAGTCCAGGGAAGGGAATGTAGCTGGGGAGGGGGCTGGAGAGTCAGTCATAGGTGGAGCAGCTGAGGGAGCTGGGAAAGGGGCTCAGGCTGGAGCAAAGGAGGCTCAGGGGGGACCTTGTGGCTCTGCACAAGTCCCTGACAGGAGGGGGCAGCCGGGGGGGTCGGGCTCTGCTCCCAGGGAACAGGGACAGGAGGAGAGGGAACGGCCTCAGGCTGGGCCAGGGGAGGCTCAGGGTGGACAGCAGCAGGAATTCTTCACTGAAGAAGTAGTTAAACATTGACAGGGGCTGCCCAGGGAGGTTTGGAGTGCCCATCCCTGGAGGTGTCCAAGGAAGGGCTGGAGGTGGCACTGAGGGCTCTGGGCTGGGGACAAGGTGGGGATCAGTCACAGCTTGGACTCGATGATCTTGGAGGGCTTTTCCAACCTCAGTGATTCTGTGATTCTGTATCAAAATGCACCCTGTGAATGTAATTCCCATCTTACCAAACCCTCAGTTATCTCCACCTTTCAAACCTGCGAGCACTAAACACTGATGTATTTCTATTACAACACATTTCTTCAGCTTTGAAAACCACAGCAGCAAATATTTTTCCCCAACAAGAATCATTTTCCCCAGACCACCATTAAAGAGCTGGTGTTGTGTGGGGTTTAGAGCAGGACAGCACTGTACCTGTCCCCAGAAACTCCTGCAGCACCATCAGAGGATGACTGTTAGACACATTTCAGGGTCTGACTGTGGGGCAGACTCAGATCCACTTAGCAGTGCAAATGTCATTTTTGATCAATGAGAATTTTAAGAACAAAATATCACCAAGTTCCAGCCTTTAGGGAAGGCCGGGGTGTTTACAGACCAAACTCCATCAGATTATCTATTGAATTCATGCTTTAAGAGCAGAAAGAGCTTTTGATTGTCTCTGAGTAGTCTTGTATCAGCTTGCCACAATTTCAGCTGGGACTGATGTCAAGTTAAGAGGCTGACAGTTTATTCTATACTCTGTAAATATTTGTACACTGTTGGCCTTTTCCAGTCCTTCAGAACAATATTCCAACTTTTGTTAAAAATAAACATGAATGGGGCGGAGCTCGAGGACCAATTCTTTACAAACTCTTGTGTGCTGATTTTCAGGTCCCAGCCATTTGTAAGGGAGACTCTGCTTTCCACATCTCAGCTCCCCAGCCTGTGACACTGGACAGTAGTGGCATCAGTGGCTGCTGCTTCCAGCACAAAGATGCCACCTCAGGGTCTGGGCAACAGTAAGGATTCAGCACATGAACCCCTGCTGCAGCTGAGAATCCTGACCCAAGGCACCTCTTCACACTCTCAGTTTACTTTTCAAGTCTCAGCTTTCACAAAGAGGCTGCCAAGAGCTGAGAGCTGCAGCCTGGGTCAGCATCAGACAAGGGGGAGGATAGGTGAGAACCCACAGAAGGTTGGCCAGAAGGTGGACAGGGTAGGAGGAACATCGGCAGGGGTGGGGTCAAGGATGTGAGAGCTCTGGGGTGTCAAATATGCAGGCAGGAGGAAAGCTTGGCCTCCAAAGCCATCAGAGTTCAGGGCTGAGCTTTTCCCAGCTTTGTCATTACTGGTTAGGATTTCATGCCAAAATCCAGAACTCCAGTTCTGCAAAAGGCTGAGTGATGATAGAGGCCTGCAGCAAGATAGGCACTCCTGAGAAGCTGAGGAGCCATTCCCTCCATCTGGCATAAGGTGTCTTCCTCGAGTGCTGAGTTTGCCAGACTGGCCAGCAGAACGTGGAAATTCATATCCCTTTCTTCCCCACCGCTTGTTTATGGACACTGTAATCTCCCCAAGTAGTCAAGCTTGCTCCAAATCTATTGGAACAACCCAAAGACGCAAAAGGGAAAGTGGAATGTTCTGTTCTGCAAGAGGAGTCCTCCTCTGCCATGGACACCAGGACAGCCATCCCAGCTGAGGAGGGTGAGAGCTGCTCCAGGAGGTCGGTGCTTCCCTGCAGAGGGCCTGGTGCAGCTGTTGGCTTGTGGGGTCAAGGTGCTCACAGGCCACCCCTTGTAAGGCACAAACCCTGGCCACAAGAGAGCAGGGAACCTGGGAGAGCATGGACACCTTGTAGAGACCCATGAGTCAGGGACTGGCTTGGATATGGGAGACTCCTCTTAGTTTTTTCTTGGCTTTCACTACAGAACAAACCCAAGAGAGCCACCACTGTGTCTTCCAGCCTCATCTCTGTGTTTGTCACCTCTGACCCTGGCAGGGCCACGCAGGGTGAATGTGCTGCAGCTGGGGATGTCCTTCCTGCCCAGGCACAGAGGTGCTGACAGCATTCCCAGCACAGGAACAGAGCACAGGCTCTGCCTGGCTGGAAAAGACTGACAGGGAATGAGGATAGGAAGGCAGGCATGCGTCAAACCCCAGGGAAACACTGAGCAAATAGCTGAAGAGCCTGGTACTATTATTCATTATGTTTCTGGTATTCTAGAGTGGCACGAGGTTAAAATAACACACTCAAGTAAAGAAAAAAATGACCTACGAGATACCAAAGCAAAACACATAGAGAGAACAAGCATCTTTAGCTCCAAGTCATCCAAAGGAGGCTTGATGGGGGAACCCCTCTCAGCTGCATCTCCCCAGGGGTTTCATGCAGTCCTGCTCTGGCTTTAACACGTGCAAAGCCAGATGCAGGTGTAAAACCACGCCAGTTTTCCAGGTGTGGGCAGGAATGCAGGCAGGCAGCTGGGCTTGGAGCAGAGGAGGGGACCAAGCACAGACCCAGACACTGAGGAAGGAGATGTTTCAGGGAGAGCTGATTTTTGATGCCCTGCACAGTCAGTCATCCCACTCGTTGGGTCTTGTCAGGACTCTGAGACATCCCAGGACAAGGCTCCCTACAGAGGCTGCTCTCTGCTCTGAGAGCGCTCAGACGCGGGGGCCAGAGACCCACTGCCATGAGGGCAGTGCTGCTGGGAGAGCCAGCTCCTTCTGCGGAGGATTTACGAGATGTCTGAGGCGTCAACAGCCCCCCACCCTTGGCACTGCAAGGCATGGGCCACGCAGCTTGTGCCATAAATCTGGGCTGTCTTCCCAACCCGGTACAGCGGGATCCAGTCCTGGGTGCGTGTGATCCACATCCAGGGCCAGCACTTTTTCAGCGAGAGGCAGAGGGGAGAGCAGGGGAACAAACACGCCGGGCATGATTGCAATTGCTGCGGACAGCCCGTGAGGGGACTGCGGTCACGCTCCGTCAGAGGCAGGACCCAGCGGCAGGTTCATCCCCCAGCAGGGATGGCCGCGCTGTGCTCTGTGCCTGGCAGGGCCAGGGAGGCTTTCCCGGGGACACATTCCAGTCTCCTGGGTCACGGCAGCTCCCTTGGATGTTGTTTTGAGAAAGCTCCCAAGCGGATCTATGACAAAGTGCAGCCTGAAAAAGAGCAAGTGAAACCCTCGCTCCCTTGAAGCCACTGGGATTTCTGCCTCCCGGTGGCATGGGGTGAGGATTTTGCACAGCCTCCCCCACTGCCCCCTTGGCTGTAGTGTCAGTGGGCACAGGAAGGTGCCAGCCCTTGGGGTACACAGTAATTTGGGGTGCATAAAGGCCCCACAGAGATGAGACTGGATGGAAAAACTGCAAGCAGCCATTCTCCAAATGCTCCCTTCTGGAACCAAGAAGGTTGCAACAGCACAAGCTGCAGAGCTGGGAAATGCCAGGGTTCATCTTCCAGTGCAGAAAGGCACCGATGGTGGGAATGTTCCCATGGCCACTGGAGAAGCCAGTCCAGAAGGACTGGGGGGGGCCAGGATGGGAAATCACTGCCTCTGAGGGTGGACAGTGGCTTCAGTTCCCATTGGTGCTTATTCCTCCAGACACTTCCATCTGCTCCTGATGCCAGAGATGGTTGGGCAGCTGTGCTGTGCCTGTGCTGGTCCCTCCATGGGTCCCTGCAGAGCTGGCCCCAGCACAGCCCTGTCCCACCGCAGAGCACAGCTCAGCTCTCAGAAGGGGGTGGGCAGCAGAGTCCCCTCACTGACCTCAGCTCACTCCAGAGAAAAATAACTCTGCCACAGGACCCGAGCACTCCCTGCCAGCTCTGTCACGGGTCTGCTCCCCGTGTCACAGCTCTCCATGTCACATGCATTGCAGTGCTGTCTGCAGAGCTGAAATTCTCCCTGTGCTCTTTATCCTTTTCCCCAAGGTAGGCAATAATTTTTTGCCTCATTCTTGGATGGAAAGTCTTCTCCTGATGTATAAGATGAGGTGTAACTTCCACAAACCCTCCTTTCTTTAGCAGGAAATATCTCCCTGTCTCAAAATCTCCTTAGCTGGATGATCATTTATCTTTGGGTTTCCACTGGGTTCATGTTTCCTGTTTTCTTCTTCCAGATTGTGATCCCTAACTGGAGATATTTTACAGCTCTGCTTTGCTTTCCACATATCACTGCAGAGATAATCTCTGAGCAGACAGTTTCTTTTTCCTTGGAAGTTATTGGGAAAAAAAAATGTAACTGAGCTATCAAAACTCAAGTGTGTCTTTGAAACCAAAAACGCTCCTCTCTGACCGTGCATCCTCCTGGCCCCAGTGTATCACCCAGTAATTGAGATTTCTGTCTTTCCAAGTATTTGCTTTCTCTCTGCTTCTCCTTTAAATTCCCAGGAGCCTTCTGGCAGCGCAGGCAGTGCTGATCCCGTTTTACCAGCAGAGAATGCCTTACACTTGGTTTTGTTGATTCCTTTAATCTAAACTAAGTCATTCACCCAGAAAGTTCAAGGCTCTGGAAAGGTGACGCTTTGGGCCCCGTCCCAGGTGAATGTTCCCATTCCCTGCCAGCTCCCAGACGGGTAACGACTTCCCAGCTCCACAGGCCCAGCACCGCCGGAGTCAACTGTTATAAACCTGCCACGGGGGATGAGAGCTCATGAAAGGAAAAGGAGCCTCTTTATTGTCTGTCTGCTTGCCTGCCTTTGGTGCTGCTTCCCGTCAGTGCTGTTACCCCGGGGCTCCCACACGAGATGTGCGGCAGCAGCACAGAAATGCCCCTACAGCAGCACAGAAATGCCCCTACAGCAGCACAGAAATGCCCCTACAGCAGCACAGAAACACTCCTACAGCAGCACAGAAATGCCCCTACAGCAGCACAGAAACGCTCCTACAGCAGCACAGAAACGCTCCTACAGCAGCACAGAAATGCCCCTACAGCAGCACAGAAATGCCCCTACAGCAGCACAGAAATGCTCCTACAGCAGAACACAAATGCTCTTCCAGCAGCTGGGCCCGGCCCATGGCACTCAGCCCTGTCACCATCCCATCGTAGCCAGCCCCAGGGACCTCCTTCTCCTCTCTTTTGCTTTCTCAGACATCAAGTGGTGACAAATTTCCTGGTGACACCTCTCCAGAAGGCAAGTCATGAGACATAGAAAGTTGTAGTGCAGTACAGCTGGTGGCATTTTTCTAGAAGCTGAACTCAGCTGCTGTGACACTGAGGTCTTTTCACTGCTTCTCCATCTACTGCTGCAGAGAACATATCCGAGTGGGAGGTTTCTTCAGATTTTCATATTTTTCCCCAGAAAGTACCAGGGTGGCTGGCAGGGAAGGTGGGGCATGTGAGAGGGAGGGGGAGTGGGAGAAATCTGGTGTCAGATTATCTTTCCAAAATGAAAACCTTTTCTTTAGATAGTTGTGCTCCAACCCCAGCTCCTGGTCGTGTTTACATCTCTGCTGTTGGAGAGGGAGCAGCAGGATCTTGGTGTTGAGAACCAGTTCAGGGTATTTTAGATGCTGGACTCACATTTTAAAAGAACTAGAGACCTTCACGTGATGTTGAAGGCATCTCACAGCACCTTTCTGGGAGCAGCCTAAGATATTTTACAGACCAGGAGTGGCTTTCATGGACACCTGTGGTGCAGTCCAGTCCTCGCTCTCTGGAGCACTCCAGAGATCCATCACCCTCTTCAGAAGGTGTGAAGGACACGGTTCTTCACACCCACCCCATTCTTCATGTTCTGTATATCCCCCCTCTGCCTGCTGCATCTGGTATTAATACTTCTCCTTGCTGGATTCACAGCTTTGATTTGGAAATGCCCCTTCAGTATTTTGGGAGAACAGGGCTGGTACTTCCTGGGGTTTGGGAAGAGAGGCTGACACACACGTGTGGGTTGTGTATAGAATCCCCAAAACGCTTGTCCAGACTTCTATTGTGAACAATTTTCACGCCTGTCAGTCGTGTCCCACCTGGCACCTCTCCTTGCTGTACACAGATTTATTTTCCCAGCTCATTAAAAGGGGCTTTCAGAGAGCAGGTTTTCCAGCAAGGCCCAGCAGCAGCACTGGCAGCAGCCCTGGGAGAGTCAGTGAGGATGAGCTGCAACTTGGCCCTTTCCTGGGTTAGACTCTGTCCCTCCTGCAGGGAAGCCTCAGTGCTGCTCAGGGCTCTGACATGTGCTGAAACCCCTCTGAGCCTGAAACCCCTCTGTTGCTGTGACACTTTAACAGGGGTCTAATTAGCTAATTTATCTAATTAATAGATTAGATTTTTTGGTCTAATTTTGTTTAATAGCACCTGTTTTTACAACTTCTCATGGCAGCCCATGCCCAGATACTCATTAGTGGTTGTATAAAGTGCTTTCATACGTTGTTAATTGGTCCCCTGACAGGATCATCCTGCGCCCTGCTTCTAGCACAGTGTTTGGTGTTCCCATCACCCCCAAGAGTCTGTCAGCCCTGCTGGCTCCTGCCTCTGCCTGTACCTCTCCAGGGCAGACACCTGCTCACACAGCAGCAGCAGCTGCATCCCTTCTCCGTTTCCATCACTGCTCTCCAGACCTTCTCTGACTCAGTTATGTCCTAAGGAGAACATTTCATGGGTTCTGGTCACCTTCTGTCCTGTTCTCTGCGCTGTCAGAGCTGCCCCAGGCTGGGGAGTGTGTTTTGGAGCTCCCTGCAAAGCTTGGCCACACATGCAGGACCTGGGCTGGGATATCTCCAAGCTCTGAACCCTTCCTGTGCCAGCCCCAATACCAACACGCTGACTATCCCAATGTCCCACCAGGCTGTTCGCAGGTAGTGTGGCCCCAGTGGCTCTTGCAAGCATTGGATGGAACCAGTGCACCCCAGTGACCCCCACCATCTCCCAACCTGGTGTTAGACCCCACAATAATCTGTGTTTCTCCACTGTCCTGCTGCATGCAGGCAGCAGCAGGGACAGGGGTGCTGGTGGCTACTCCTCCCTAACTCCAGCAAGATGGAGAGGTGCAACCCCAGTGGTCACCCCTATGTCCCCCTCCAGTTCCATCTCCCCAGTGCCCTGGACCATGCAATGAGCACATCAGAGCTCCACAACGGAGCCATGAGCACCCCTGGCCCGTGGGCACCCTCGGGGTGCACCCCTGAGCCCAGGCGCGCGTGGGGCAGGTCTGGCAGAGGGCACAGCACGTGCAGACAGCACCGTGGAGCAGAGCCCCAAATTCTTGGCAGGGCTGGCTTCCACCTCCTCCATGGTCATAGCCCCGCTGCAGAGCTGGAGCTGAAATTTCCACACATGGTACTTGTCGGCCTTGGGGAGCGTCTCTGCCGCCCGTCACGTAACTGCTTGCCTGCAGGAATGTGCTGGTGTTTCTTTCGGGGGATTACTAGGTCTTTCCTGTCCTGTTTTTCCTTGGAAAAGCCCTTTCTGTCTGCAGGGCCCGGGCAGGATCTCTGGGCTGTGTAAAGCCCTGCCCTACATGGCACAGGCAGGGCCCTTTGCTGCTGCCGGGATGTCTGTGGTGGCAGAGGGGACGAGCACCTTGGCTCTGCAGAGGAGCTCCAGTGGCTGCTGCTGCTGCTGGCAAAGCCTTCTGCTTGTGGTGTGTGACCTGTCCAGGAGGGCAGCTCGCCCTGACTGACTGCAGAGCAGCACCTGGGATGCTGGTGTGGGACAGGGAAGCACAGGGAGGTTGTCACCCATGCCCTGAGCTCCTCTTTGGGCCCGGGAGGTGGCCCTTGGCTCTCTGCGTGCCCACCACAGCTCCCCTCCTGCAGGAACCCAGTGCCTAAAGCTGCTTGGCTTGGTGGCTGAGCTGGACACTGCTCATCATGGGATGTCTCCTTGTATATACTGAAGTATAGCTGGGGATATATTCCCGGCGTGCTGCAGAGGGATAGCCTGGAAATTCAGAGTTAGGCCATCATAGGGCAGCTTTAGGCCTCATGTTTAAGCTCATCTTCTAGAGAATTTCTTTTCTAGCGCAAATAGCAGGAAGCCCATGACCTGCCTTCTTCTCTGGAAGCGAGAGATGTTTCCATGGCCCTCCTGATCTGATGGCGTATCTGGAGCTCCACTGGCTCGGCTGTGTGGCATCGCTGCATCTGCTGGGCCCAGCATCCATGGGGAGGAGCAGGAGGGGTCAGCAATTCAAAGTTTCGGAGCAAATCAGAGCATGCACAGGGAGCAGGGCCTGCCCGGGACACTGCGGGGGCTGCTGCAGACCAGAAGGTCTGACAGACACAAACATTTTCTGAAACAGCATTTCCTCTTATTGATTTCCTCCAGTCACCAGGGATGACTCTTCCCAGAAGCAAATCCTTCATCTAAGCTATCGCTGCATAAAATCCCCCGGAGGGTCAGCTGCTATCGCTCCATTTATCCAGGCTGCTCCCAACCAGCACACTTGTGAGTGGATCTGCTTTCTGAGACCAGCACAGAGCTCCTGCCCCTGAAAATTCCCTGCACGTGGCTGTGGTCAGACAGACTGCACGACAGCACAGCCCTGGCAGCAGTGAAGACTCTCACTGAAGAGGTTAAAGAGTTACCTTGAGCTGGGATCTGTATTTTGTTAAATTATTTGAAAGAACAGCATCTCTGCTGTTTCCTTCTCCAGCATGCAGAAGAAAAATGACTGTATTATGGTTGTGTCTAGCGTAGTGCTTGGCACCAGGCCAGCAGGATTTACAATGGCTGGGTGAAAAGTCTGGAGGGAAGGCAGTTCGTTTTGCTGTGGACAGTCCTTACAGGGTCTGCAAGGACCAATCTCACAGCACAGCAGGGGCCCATGGAAGCGCCGAGAGGAGCCCTGCCAGCAGAGAGCTGCTGGAGAAGCCATTTGTTCTGCCCATGAAACGTGAAGTCAGCAGGACCCACCGCCTCCTGCCAGGGGTGATAAGAGGGGGAAGGCAACAGAGTAAGGCAGGCTTTGTCTATTCTGGATAAAAGATCAATTTTATTGCAGCTCTTTAGCATAAGATTTTTCATGCTGGAATTTGCTGGCTGGAAAAAACACGTCTCTGATTCAGAACCATTTTCAGAAAGAAGCACCTGGCCTTGCTCCCTGGAGGGGAGGAAGCAGCTGAATATTGATTTCTAATACTCTGTATTAAACTCACATGCATTCCTGAATGAGATTTTACTCTAGAGGTGAGTACAGCTGCCAGGACGGGCAGGTCTCTGTCCTGCTCTGCTTCCCACCACAGCAGCAGGTACTGAGAATGTTCCTGCTCTGCTGGAGTGATGTGTCCTGCCTCGTTTGCTGTCCTCTGCTCACCAGAGAGAGAAGCTCAGGCAATGAAGGGTCTCAGTTTGGAGGGCACCAAAGCCCTCTCCATAGCAGCTCCTCTTGTGATTGCAGCAGTTCTGGGAGGGACAGGAGTCACAGAGAGTTTGCAGAGAAAACAAGGCACGGTCCGGAGGTGGAAGAGATCATTGGTCTGGTTTGTTGGTTTGCTCTGATCAGGTTGGACAGTGGCTGGGGCTGGAAGAGAACTGTGTGCCCAGGTGGGTTTCAGACTGTAAGGGACAGGTGAATTGCTTCTCTGAGGAAGATCCTGGCTTTGGGGTCAGACTGGCTCTGGGTGTTCATGGCTTTGGCTGGTAACTGCAGGCAGAGACCTCAGGCATGGATATTGTGGACATTCCCAAACATTGATGGATATTACAGCAATTATCAGACCTCACAGACACCACTCAATGCACTGAGGTGCTCTGTACCCTGAGCAGCAGCACTGGGCCTCTGCACAAGGGCAGGGTCCCAGCTAAAGCTGAGCACATCCTCTCTTTGCCCAGGGTGAGATCTGGCTGCCTGCATCTTCAGCTGAACTGGCCAAACCATCACTGAGGTCCATTGAACTTCTGGCCAAAGCCTTCACCTCTGGTGAGGTAATGCCTTCAGCTGGACACCTGGGCGATTGGGACATGCTTGCCCCATGTCCTGGCCAGCAGGTTTCACATCTTGGAGGATCATTACAGCTGAGTGGCGTCCCTTCAGGAGGCACTGTGGGCTTGCTTTCCCAGGACGGGCTGTAGCAGATCCGTACCTGACAGTGGCAGCAGATCCACAGGTTTCCTGTGATGAGCAGCTGAGCAGGCTGTGATGACTGACCAGGGACAGCCACATCCTCAGAAAGGTTTTCAGCAGTAGCCAGGTGTCTTATAAACTGCTTTTCTGGTTAGCAAGGAGATATCTTTTAAAAACTGAAAGACAGAATTATTCTGGGAAACCGCTCTGGAAATGTGTAGTGAAGATGAATCCCTATGGACTGAGTTACACTGGGGGTACAATGCTGCTGCTCCCCCTTGTAGGCCAGTGTCAGAGCAGCTCTCCTAAACCCACAGGCCAGGCCCTTGCAGCCAGGCCCTTTGTCCCCATGCAACGTGAACAGCTCAGACTTTGTGTCACGTCTTGGGAAATGAGCTAAAGTCATCTCTTTTTTGTTGCATCATCTTGGCTTCTGGCAACATCATGACTGGTGCGTGTGACCCCACACCTGTGGCACCAGTTGGACACCTCTGACACCAGCAGTCAGGACAACCTGCCACTGAACTTGCTACTGACAACCTGAAAGCCAAGTGAGCCTCCCTGTGCCCCAGCCAGCTGGAGAGGACAGCTGTATCTCTGGCAGCACAGCCCAGTTGGGCTTTTGGGCCAGGCTGGTGGACTTTGCTGGTCCAGGGAGTCAGGGACACAGGTTCTGGCTCTGTGGATGGAGGCAGTTGTCCCCTGGCCAGCAGAACCTGGCCATTCTGTATGTGAACTGCTGTTCTACCTGTCATGGCCAGTGACAGGACCCAGGGAACGGCTGGAGCTGGGCCTGGGTTGGAGATCAGGGAAAGGTTTTTCCCCCAGAGGCTCCCCAGGGAATGGGCACGACCCCGAGGCTGCCAGAGCTCCAGGAGCATTTGGACAGCGCTGCCAGGGATGCCCAGGGTGGGGTTGTTGGGGTGTCTGTGTAGGGCCAGGAGCTGCACTGGGTGATCCTGGGGGTCCCTCCCAGCTCAGGAGATTGTGACTGCCTGCAGGCAAGACAGGGTGGTGATTTCTCCTTGCACACAGGGTCTTACCTTCATTGGTGCTTCCATCCCTGGGTGCAGCAAGAGGGAATGGTCAAAGTCAGCTCTGCTGGGGCTTAGCAGAGGCAGAAGGGAGCAGGCATCGGGGCTCAGCCGTGTTGGTGAGTGTCTGCCTGAGCATGCAGCTGCCTAAATCCCAGAGATTATTCACAGCAACCTCAGCACAAGAGTTACTGCTGAAGGAAAAACTTCAATGTCAAGAGCATGAGTAATAACCAAGCTGGCACTTAACGGTTCAAACAGAAGATAAGAGCTAAGGCTGGATTCTCAGAGGGCCCGTTTTATCTCTTTTATATATGTCACAACTGAAGAAATGAAGAATATAAAAGTTATTTATTAGCGTTTCGTTCCTGCAGTACTTTTATCATGTTGAGTGTGCATTGACCCTACGGTACCACAGAACTGGAGAAGGGATTAACAGATTAAGGGAATCCTCTATCTCACTAGGACCAGATTTGGGGGTGATCTTCACCCTCTGACCCCTTCACAGCTCTTCCCTGTTCGCTGGGGAAGCTGCGGTGCTACTCCTGCCCAGCACCGAGCCTTCCCCTCAGGGTGAAGAACACATTTTGACCCTCCAGGCAGGCAGCTGGAGGTGATCTGGTGCAGGCACTTGCACTGGCCCAGGAGCCAGCTCTGCTTGTTGGGGGAGCCCATCACCAGGCTGCTCTTTCCCCACTCCTGCAACGCCAGCTGGAGTGCTCGGAGGTCCTGCCGAGTGGACATGGTGCAAGAAGTAGCTGGAGCAGCCTGGTACTAACAGCAGAGGCACGGGAAGGTGAGAGAACTGGAAGGGCTGGAGAAATGAAATTTAGACAGGAAAATGTAAGATCTCTGTGAAAATACCTGAGGTAGGAAAGAAAACAGGAAAAAGGAGGAGGGAAGCAACAAACTTCAGTAAGTACAAAAACATATCTTAAGTTTCCTTGGTTGTGTGATACGGATCTTGGCAATGCTGTGTGTGCTGTCCTTGGCTGAAAAATTATCCTCCCGTCCTAGCTGTGAATGAGGTGGCTCCAAAGTGGCAATCCCTGCTGCTGGGAATTACTGAGCTGAACAGCAGAGTGGCTGGGGAGAGCAGACTGTGGTGCAGGGCTCAGCAGTGCCTGGGACTGCGGGGCAGAGAGCACCGCGGCTCCCTGAGTGCAGCAGCAAAAGCTGAGTTGGGCTCAAACAGGTTTAGATTGGTGCAGAAACGCAAAGTCTGGAGCGTTTTGAAACATGGCATGTCGGGCTGAGCTAAACAGCAATGAAAGGTGCAGCACTCCCAGTCTACACAGACCATCAGGGTGTTTACGTGGCGCAGGCAGAGGGATTGCTCCGGGGCTGCAGGCGCAGGAAAGGTCAACAATTAATTATTGAACAGATGGGACAGTTTTGCCTGCATCTTCCTATAATTTGACCGTGACCAGGTGGTGACTGTCTTGAATCTGTCTGCGATCTGCAGTTAGTGTCTGTCACTGAATAATTCTTGACCCTTGAAACATTTGCATGCTGTAAATGGATGAGAAATCCAAGCCTGTGCCCTTTGACAGCGCTCCAGGTAGGTCCATGCACTCTGTCTGGTCTCACAGGCTGGGAGGGAAGCGGAGGATTTCAGGTCTCAGACAGGATGTGTGTGATATACCCTCGCAGGGTGAATTTTAAATATTATAGTTCAGTCCACCAGCTGCAGTGTGGATGTTTAAGCTCAGAGATCACTTTTCTTAATTATTCCTGTTAGCAGTGTCCCTGTTCTGGCTCATTTAAGGAAACCAAGTGAGAAATAGGTAGGAGTAGGGTACTGGGGTAGGTGTGGGTCTGCTTGAACATCTCAGTGGGCATCAGGGAGTGCTGAGGAGAACCTTCATGTGCCAAGAACAATCCAAGTACTGTGATGTTCCTGGTCAAAATCACATGTGTTTGTTATTCTGACTATCAGGACAAAGTCCAGCTGGAAGATGGAAGAGCCTTCCAGGAAAGAAGGATCATTACAGGATGGGCAAAGGGCTGGCAAATGCAGTTCTGGGTGCAGGCCTCTCTGGGCTGATCTGGGCAGTGCTCTCAATGGCACTTTCGAGAACTGTGTTTTGACAGCTTTAATTCCTCTGATTCATCTTATACAAAATGTCCTGAATTTTGGCATCAGCATCACCCTTTTCAAAATGCCTGGTACCTCTGAAGTAAACCAAATGTGATTTCAGGGCAATTACAGCTTAAATTTAACATTCAAGATTGAAGTGTGGCTTGTTGTTAATGACAAGCAAGTGAGCAATAATCTCTGTGGTTCAGGTCACTCAACACTTCTCAT
The DNA here is from genome assembly GCF_041296385.1 of Aphelocoma coerulescens. Taxonomy (NCBI): domain Eukaryota; kingdom Metazoa; phylum Chordata; class Aves; order Passeriformes; family Corvidae; genus Aphelocoma; species Aphelocoma coerulescens. The sequence continues at coordinate 10,794,913 of NC_091031.1, read as the reverse complement.
CTCAAGGGCCTCTTTTCATTTGTCAATAACTTTGATGAATGCCCAGGACCAGGATTCCTCATGCCATGTATCTGTCTTCTGGATTTGTTTATAACACCACACTGAAATCAGCAACGTTGCGTCAGAGAGGGAGATTAGAGAAAACCAGTTGATTTTTCCCATTTTTTCCAAAATTCTTACAACTTTCATTTTGAGAAGCTCCAGCCCATGCAGGCTGTGGAGCAGCACATGACATTTGGCAGAGGTGGTGGTGTGTATGTCAAGATGTGCCTCCTGCTATCCTAGAGAAAAGATGCCCAAATTTGGGAACATTAAAAGTGTTTGAAAAGCCCCGGTTCACACAGACTCAATGGGAACTAGCTGGAGTTTAGCACCTAAAATCTTGCAAGCGTTTGTCTGCACAGGTCATGCTGCAGCCCTGCTCTGTGGGTTGTTCTCCGTGAGCCCTGCTGAGGACAGGCTTGGGAGAGCACCCAGCTCTGGATGTGGCAGTCCTGGAGAACAACACAGATTCTGGAGGGAAGAGGAAGAACACATGAGAAGGATCCCAGGGTGGAAATGAACTCAGGAGCCCAGGTGGGGACGACAGTAAAATATGGGGATCCAGGTGGGGGAACAGGTAGGATTGGTCTGAGAAAAAGCGATGCTGGAGGAGAGGTAGAAAGGGAAACAAGGTGACACGAGGCCGCTTGGGACCTCAGAGCTGGAGGACCTAGGGGATGAGTGAAAAACTGCCAGGAAAAAGGGCAATAGGTCAATAACCAATATAATGTTGGGGTCACTGTGGATGGGCAGTCCAGGGGATGATGTCCAGTGTCTCTGGTCATGCCTGATGCTCTGGCTCTGTGCTGAAGGCACACAAGGCACCACTGCTTAGTTCTTTGTCATTGAACAAGTCTCCTGCTGGGTCCCTTGCATGTAGCCAGTGCTTTGGCTACTGCAGGCTTGTTCCCAAAATTATAGGAGGAGAATTAGCAGGCTTAAGGGCAGCTGGCTCTCTCCATTCACTGACATAATCTTCTCTGTACCCCATGAGGTGCAAGTCGCTCCAAAAGCTGAAAATTCACAACCAAACTGACAGCTTCACAGCAGTGACAGGGACCCTGGGATCTTGTGTTTCATCAGCAGTGCAGAATATCACAGGAAGAAAAAGGCCAGAAGGCCACAGATAAGAACTGGAGCCTACTTTTTGTGGGCCATCACCCACAATCTCCCTTGCACCTGTGTCCCAGCACACACAGAAGGGGATTGCACTTGAAACCTGGAGCCTCTGTCCCTCCCTGTCCACTGAGACCCCAGCATCTCCCAGAGCAGCCCGGGCAGCAGCCAAGGTGGGGCTTTGCCCCCCCTGCCGTGGCAGCTTCACTGTGTCAAGCTGAGAGGACAGTTTTGTGTCCTGGAGTGCTGTGAAGGAAGGGCTGCCCTCCATGGCAGCACGGAGAGCGGGAAGCACTCCTGGCTGTGCCGGTTTCCAACAGAGAGGCTGCACCTCGCTGGCTTTTTCTATCTTTGAGAAACAAAACCCCTACTCGTCCATATTCTCATTCCTCAAAAACCCCCGGCCCTTTAGCGGCTGCACAACCAGTCTCACTGCCACCATGGGAATCGGGAGGAAGGCTTTGTGCGGTGCCTTTATGAAGTCACGGGGCTGTTGCTTCCGAGCCACTGCCTCCCCTGCGGACGAGCCAGGAACCCTGCCAGGATGATGCTCTTCAAACACAAGCAGGCAGCACCTGCTCCGTGCTTGCAGTGCTGGAACACCTCTCTGCAGGCACAGAGGGAGTGAAAAAGCCCAGCAGCCTCCTGACTGCTGCGCGGCGTTGCCATTTCTAGCGAAGCCAGCCCCAGCGCCGCGCTGAGCAGCAGATTGCGCTGGGGACACACCTGGCCATGCTGCGCTGCAGCCCTGCACACCCTGCAGGCTCTGCCCGAGCTCAGCCCGGGGACAGCTCCTGGCACAGCTGCCCGGACTCAGAAGGAACTCTGTGTGATGCAGAGGGACTTGCTGCAGGCACAGGGGCCCCTGCCACGGCAGGAGGGCTCGGGCAGGGGTGTGTGACACTCATCACTCTCAGGACAGAGCAGAGGAGGAAGGGAAGCATCAGGTCTGGAAAGCAGGAACACGAGTGCACTGGAGGCTGGAAGAGCCTGTTGCAGAGTGGTCCTGGGTTACAGCATTGTGTGAATAGGTGGGATATGGAGCAGGAGAGGATGGTGTGTCCCTTCCCTTGCGCGGGGTGAGCTGTCTGCAGAGATCTGTCATCAGAAGCTGGCGGCCTGATTTCCCCCACAGCAGGAAAAGGGCTGAGATGCCAGCCAGCACACGGCTAGATGATCTTTAGGGCCTTCCCTAGATCTGTCAGGGCTCTGCCTCTACACACCACTCAGACAGGAGAGGTGGGATAGGCAGGAGTCCTCCTGAACAGCAGTCAGGTCAGACAGAGCACAGAGATGTGAAGGGCTGGGGTATGGCTGCATGAAGGTGCCTGTCCCCTCAGGTGAGGATGGGAGGAATAAGGGATCTTGCTGGGAAGAGAAGATGCTGCCCCTTGGCACCTCTAGAGCTCCCTGGCACAGACAGAGCTCTCTTGTGCCATCAGCTGTCCACAAGGTAAGCTCTGATGGCACATGGCACTGGCAGAGGGGAGAGGGACCTGCTCTGTCCCCACAGCTAGAGTCTGGGACAGTCTCGGTTGCGCTGACAGGAAAGGGCAGCACAGGTTGCACTTTGCTCAGAGCAGCAAATAGCAGCATATTCCCAACTCCTACCAGAGCAGCTTCAGCACAAAGGTTTTCACACCCTTGCAGCCCACCCAGATGTGGGTGGCATTTAGGTGACCTGCGAGACGCCCTTTGCTCCACAGGCTCACAGACAAATACCAGTTTCCTCTTCCAGTTTCTAGAGGTGAACAGGTGACAGGTGTCAGCTGTTCTCTTCTTCTGTTTCGAAGTAGCTGAGCTGATTTTGCTGAGATATTAACATTTCTAGGGAAACTTAACCATGACATTTGATTCCTGGCTAAGCTGATAGCTTGCTAAAAAAAAATAATAATACTAATAAAAAAATCTTATTTGCTTCTAAACCCTGAAACTGCACTATTAGCAGATGTTTGTTTCCTGCTTCTGTTTTTTATTCTTGTAAAAATATTTGCAGAAAATCTTGTTAGGATATTTTCTTAGCATTTCAGCCAGTGCTATCACTGCTCCAGTGCTCCCTTCCCAGGGAGGGCTCTCACGGGAGGCACAAGGCAGCTCTAATGAGGGGCTCGCTGTGCTCCACTGCCCACAGCAGTCACGCTGAATCTTCCCTTATATGTCAGTCTTCCCAGTGTCTCAACCTTTCCCACCACTTCCATGATCTTCAGTTTTCGCCTCAAGGCCGCCGCACTCAGCTTGCACAGTCCTGTGTGATGCCTGTAGTGATGGAAATGCTGGAGTTCTGCACCAAAACATTACACAATGCCTCTGCTTCCCACCCTCCTAACACTCATCTAATCTGTGTGCTGGCAGTATTCCGTCTCCAGCTTCAGGGCCTGTCTTTAGTGGGTGTCTTTAGGTCCAAGCAGGGAGCAGATGCTCCTGATTCCTGTTGTCCCCAAGGGATGGGAGGGCCCCCTGCACATCAGGACATCACAGCCTTCCTGGACTGGCAGCCTGGCTGCACCAGTCCATGCAGCCACAGAGTGGGAGAGGCTGAGAACACCTTGCCTTCATAAAGCCTGGAGGACCCAAGAGCATTTCATTGTCAGGGAGCCAGCAGGGAACACTCCCACCCCAATGCTTTGGACAGCAGGGGGTCCTGGGAGAAGGCAGGAGGGTTGTGAGGAGCCTCCGGAGAAGTGGTTTCACATCTATATCACATGTAGGGAAGCTCCCTGGAAAAGGGTTGTGAGGGTGGGACTGTGATCACACTGCCCAGGTTTACGTAGTTACAGGCTGGGAGTCAGGGAAAAGGGGTAGTGATGTGAATATGGAGGGGGAAAACAAACCTGGAAGAGCTACAGGCTCAGATTCCAGGAATCTTTTACAACTTCCAGCCCTCTGCAATCCAGTGAGGATGAGCAGAGCCACAGGAGCAGCACCCAGACCTTGGGGCAGTGTGGGACCACCACGGGGAGAGGTGGGTGAGGGGGTCGTGCCCATCACCTCAGTCCCTCCCTCACCCCCCACACCCACTGCACTCTGCCAGGGCTTTTCCCTTCTTCCTTCAGGTCAGGTGCAAGGTTTCCCAACTGCAGTTTCCTCCCAGTTAAAAAAGATGCTGGACAAGTCAAGAGAAGCAAGTGCTGCTCAGTACAGAGGGAAAACCAACAACAGAGGGAATGGTGGGGCTGAAGAATTCAGTGCTTTCTCTGCTTCAGCTGCTCCTAGAGTGATTAACTTTAATGAAGTGATTAATGCAATTAACTAACTACAAAGGGGGAGAAATGTGGATTGAATAAGAAAAGAATCAGTTTGAGAGTGCTTACATAAGTGAAATCCACTTATTTTCACCTCAGCTGGGTCTGCTGAAATTCTGCTGAATTTGTCTAGATCATTTGGGGAACTGGTGCCATCTCACAGCTCCGGGCAGCTCTCCCTGACAAGCTCAGGGATGTGATCGTGTCTGTCCTCAGGCAGGGAGACAAAAGGATCCAGGTATAAGGGATAATCCACATCATGGCAATAACACCGTGAAATACTGGAACAAGTGGCCAAACGTGCTATTTGCCTGTCTAGAGCAGGCCATGATGAGGTGTAGCAGCAGCTGACAAGGATTTGTCAAGAAAACTGCTGTGTTGAAGTGTCTCCTTTCCTCTGTGCTGACATGTGTGTTAGAGGCAAGGAGAAGCAGTAACTCCCAAATAACTGGGTGTGCAGAAATGTTGACATCCTCGTGGGCGTGCTGGCAGGAGAAGGTGTGGGTGGAATTGCTAAAGGCTGGTACAAAGGGAGGGAGCGAGAATGTGGAGCGGTCATTCCCGTTCAGTGGAAGGCGGTGAGGAAGGGGGAGACAGCCAAGCTCTGACCCCAGAGCCTTCCATGGACTAGCAGGGAGTGTTTGCTGCTGCAAGGGACTGACCACGGGCTGGGAAAAGAGGAAGTTCTCGGCAGGACTGGATCAGTGCTCAGCGTGAGCCAAGCGGGATCCAGCCCTGTGCTGGTGGTGGCTCCACCGGGACAGGTGGGACAGACCTGTGCTCGCCTCGGGGAACCACAGGATGGGCATTCCTGCAGCGTGCCAAGCCCTGCGGGAGGGGATTGCTTTCTCCAGCCAGCTGCTGCCTCCTGCAGACCAGCCAAGGGGCGGAGAGCTCCGGGGACTGTCCCTGCAGAGCTCCCAGCTCGCTGCCCACGGTCAGCCAAGCCTCCAGGGCACGCACTGCCCTGCCGACAGTCATGAATGTTCCTTCAGAATCATTTTCCAGTGGAAAAGTATGCTTATTTTACCAACTCAGTAGATTTTTGTTGGGCAATCCGAAATGCCATCTGTCTGGCGGCTTCACCTCTGCCTGCAGGAAGAAAGCCCAGCTGGCAAGAGCCTCTCAGACAAGAACCAGGAGTCACTGAGCACCTCAGCCACCCAAGTTCCACTCAGGAACACTTGTGGAAGAACAAGTAAGGGACTGAAGACCTGAGGGCCTTGGAGCCAGCAGCCTTCTGAAGGGAACTGAGGTGGCAGGGTCTTTGGCTGAGGGCAGGGATCAGGCTCCCAGTGACCTTCTCATTTTTCCTCCTCCCACCTGTCCTTAGGAGCAGAGGATTCCCCAAGGGATTTGACAGAAGGAACCAATCTCAGCTGACTTCCTAAGTGGTGTCTCATCATCAGAGGTGTTCCAGACTTCCCTGGACAAAGCTGTGACCTCATTTCATGTTGTCATTAGTCCTACCTCGGGCAGGAGTTCGGTCCTCTCCAGAGGTCCCTTCCACCAACACACTGGTGGCTGCACAAGAGACAGGGAAAGCCCTCACCGGGGTGGCCCCTACCACGTGTAATCCTCCCAGGCAGGAATTCTCCTTCTGCCTGCAAGGACTCTGCTGTGCTGTGTCTGACAATTGCACCTGCACCCTTTTCCCCCTCTCACAGCAGTGTTTACACCTCCTGCAGCCAGTGTGGACACGGTGGTGTCAGCACTGACAGTCAGATGACAAGATAACCATCAGGGAAGGTGTTTTCCTCTCTGCCCTGGCCCATGCTGTGATGGGAAGGGCAGATTTTCACAGCCTCTCATTCAAGTGGGGTGACTTGGGACAGGCCATTCCTCCCTGCATCTCACAGAGTCCCACAGTCAGATAATGTTCTGAGCTGGGAGGGACCCACAGGGATCATCCACTCCAGCTCCTGGCCCTGCACAGACACCCCAACAACCCCACCCTGTCTCTGAGAGCATTGTCCAGACACTTTTCCAGCTCTGGCAGGTTTTGTGCTGTGACCACTGCTCTGGGGAGCCTGTTCAGTGCCCCACGACCCTATAGGGGTAGAACCTTTGTCCTCTAAGCTGAGCCCACCTTTTGAAAATGAATAGGAGGAAGCTGCCAAGCTGATTTGTAGGTATTTGATTGTAGGCTGGCTGGGAGAAGAAGATGTATCTGACAAACAGATGCAGTTCTTGCATTTGTCAGGGATGATCTTATCAGGGAAGAGAAGAACGCTGGTGCTGTTGAGGCAGGTCCTAAAGAGGCCTTGCCTGGAAAGCCAGTGTAATTCCTGTCATTCACTTCAAAAACAGCTGAACTCAGAAGGAAGTGGATGCAGAAAGTGGCTCACAGGACGAGCAGTTTTGGCTATGTCTGTGTACATGTGTAGTGTGGTGTGGAAGGAACAGCAGCTCTTCCTTGGTGGAGAGCAGAGCTTGCTTGGTTCAGGGCCTCGTGTGGGGAGAGAAGGTGGGAGAGACAGGAGCTGGGAGTAGGCACCTCTCCATTCCATCCTGTGAGGGGATTCCCGTGTCTCTTTACTCCTTGCCTGCCAGCAAGGACCTGAGAAAATTCCTGGCAGAGTCCCAGGCTCCCCAGCAGTGCCAGCTGAGGAGGTGGCACCACGCTACGGGCACACGGCTGCTCCACGTGGGCTTTAGGGCACCAAACAGTTCCTGCACTGGGAGCACCCAACCAGGGGGACACCACAGGTGGGCAGGAGCTGCTTCGTGTTTCAGAGCAGCCAGATGGATAGAGAAGGCTCCCTGACCCATTGTCAGCTCACAAAGTGGCAGAGCCCACCTGTGTTTCTGCAGGATTTGGGACTGTCTGAGCCTTTTTGTGCGTGCCCAGGCATCCCGATGTCCCCTGTCTGCCGAGGGCTGTGAGGGAGGAGGCAGAGCCTTCTGCTGCTGGTCCACAGGATGCTGTAAATCTTGGGGAGCTGCTGCTGTGAAGCCCTTCACAGCACCAAGCCTGCTGTCTATTGAGAAAAGCCAATACCCTTCTGTCTGTCAGATGGCACTTAACCGCCGCTGTTATTCTAGATGAGTGAACACTTGTGTTATATTTTCCAATAGCAAAAACTGGGGTCAGCAGGGTGTCTGCTGTTTTAGCCAAATCCAGATGGGGTTTTCCTATAAACAAGTGCACACAGAATATTTATACAGGCGATGGCACCTGACGCCTTAACACTTAGGCCATCCTATTGAGTAGCCACTCATACTATAAGTCACTTCAGTGCATTAAGTAAATATTTTAATATAGCCATGTCACTGTTTATTATATAATGGCGGGGGCCCAAATCTTGCCTAATGCTTGGTTAAAAAGTCAGTTTACACCATCCTTTACAGTGAATCAAAGAATGCATAAACGGGGCTCTTTTGTTACTCAGAGCTCTGTTTACTTTACTTTTCTGTAAACCTTTCGAAACACTTGCTTATAAGAGCTGATAGAACCCAGATTTTCCCCAGGGGCTGAGGTGTTCATGATGTCGGGAAGGTACCGCACAGAGTAATCAATGGAGTTTCCACTGAGCAGCCCCAAGCTCGTCCCTCACTATCTGTCCTTGGTTCTGGTTGGAAACCAGCTCAAGATGGCACAAAGGCTGTCAGGGAGAGAAGCTCAGCAGCTCCTGCTCCAGCACAGGTATCTCTGACACACCTGGGGCCAGGGGCAGGTGGCAGCAGCACAGAGCAGCATCTTAGGAGGCAGAAGTTCAGCCTGCATCAGGAAGGGATGTCTGGCTTCCCCTCCAGCTGAGGGACTGTGTGAGGTGGCGACCAGAGGGATGAATTCATCTGTTTTATTTATTGCCTTCTTCCTTCGCTTGCCCTTTCAGCCTCCCACTGCCTCTCCCAGTGCACACCGTTCTCTGCTTCACCCTGCAGCATGTTGCTGAGTTCCTTGGGGTCAGGAGCCATGTGTGGGTCTTACCTAAGATCAGGGATCACAGGATCGCCTTGACAACATGAACTAGAGTCTGGGGACTTCAAAGGTCTATCACAGGTTCTGGCTCAGAAGGATTTGGGATGTTGCAGAGGACCACGTGCTCCTCTCAGCCCTGCTCACCCCTGTGTACCCCACACTTCAGTTCTCTGTGTCCAACCCTAGTTCCACTTCTGGCAGGGGAGAAACTTGCCCTGAGCAGGACATGGATGATTCTTGGGAGGCACTGAGTAATGCAAGAGAGTCCCCCAGGGCAGTGCCCACCAGTCCTAGCTTGCCCTCAGCTCTTCTTGTACTTCTCCCAAGATCCTGGGCCTCAGAACAGCAGCCAAAGCCTCTGCTGGGGTGAGGTTAGGACACGGGAAAAGCCCATCTGTACCCAGTCTGGCTTTGCCCTGCAGTGACATGCAGATCATCCCAGAAAAAGAAAGGCTGGACAGGAAGATGACAGAGATTTGGGAAGGTTGTTCCTGCCTGTCCCTGACTCACCAGCTGTCCATGTGCTTGGAAGAGGCTGTGGGTGCTCTGAGCTAGCGCAGAACTGGCACGGAGGGGTTTGGGATGGTGGATCCTCCTGGGGAGGTTTTCAGCTGGTTAAGGGGGTTCAGCCACACAGGGAGTGGGACGAGCCATGTGCACACCCCTGGGGCTGTTGGCAGTACATGGAGCTGCCTTTCAGGGCTTCCTCTTGCAGACAGACAAAAGGGTTTGCAAAATGATCGTGGGACAGTGCTGGGCTCAGCTCACCTGTGAAAGGCAGCTGATTGCTGCCAGGGAGGGGATACGGGCCTGGGGGAGAAAATGGGTGATGAACAACAACCAAGCACACCCTGCCGGCCTCTGTGTCCCCCTCTGAGCTTGTCCCTGGGAGCCCCTGGCTGTGGAGCACCACTGCTCCCCACAAAGCTCCATCTGCACCAAGCCCACCACAGCCAGGGGAGGACAGGCCTGCAGAGCATCAGGGAGGATGCAGGATGTGCTGTCACCGGGTGAATCTGAAGGGACAAAGGGACCCTGAAAGAGGGGACAGGAGAGGGCCAGGCTGCAGGAGGCAGCAGGGCTCATGATGGCCCGGGCTGGCTGGCTCTGAACACGGCAGGGTGATTTAGGTAGGAAGGGAATCCCTCCTCAGGCCAGCTGTTTGTGTGGCTGGGCCGTGAGCACCCACGGGGAGTCCTGATGCTTCTCTCTGGCTGCTCTGTCCAGCATCTGCTTTTGGTTACTCTGCCAAAACAACAAGCCTGTGTGTAATTTTAAAGCATTGGTTCTGGGCCTGATATGAATCAGAAAATCACCCCCCTGTGAGTTTCTAAGGTAACCAACGCCCACATCCTCCCCTGTGCCATACTGCCAGTGGTTACAGCACTTAGCACCTTGGCTCCCTGGAAGGTCAGGTGGGAGCTTTGGGGATAGCCAGACCTGGAGCTTGAGGCTGCAGGTGGGTCCTTGAGCCCTTTTGGGTGGGCAAAGCTATGGCAGGAGGGGAAGGGTCTCAGCACGCCTGGAGCTGCACAGGGCACTGAGCTGCCCTCTCAGCTCAGTGTGGGCTTTGCTCCCTCGCAAGGCTCAGCCCACCCCGTGCTGCTGCCCATGGCAGGGACACAACTTCCTGGGAAACAGCTCAGCGCTCCCAGGGGGTGCATGCATGTGCATCCTGGCTGTGGAGAGCACAGAAACCCACAGTTCCCTCGCAGACCAGTTCAGATTGCGTAGTTCAGCTAGCCTGGGGCAGCGAAGGACTGAGCTACCATCTTTGAAGACAAAAAGCTGCAAGTGATGCTGCAATGATGAGGGCCAAAGTAGAGGCAAGCACACCTTGCTGAGAGCCATCCAAGGATGCTGCTCAGCACAGAGCAGCCTGGGCACAAACAGCACCTGTGTCCCCCTCCCGCTGCGTGTACCCCACCCCAAACCCAAAGCTGTGCTTTCACACACTCTGGCTGCTCTGGGCAGCGAGGTGAGGTGACACCTGGAGCACCAGCACCAGCACCTGCCATGGCCCCAGGCAGCTCGCTCAGGTCTGTGAGCACCAGGACAGAGATCACCCTGCCCCTGCGGGCACGCTGGGCAGGACAGCAGTGCCAGTCCTGGTACCCTGCAGCCAGCCACTGGCCCTGAGCCCACCCTCAGCTTCCTGTCAGCAGAAGCTTCAACGCCCTCACTGACCCTCTCGTCCCGTTGCCAGAAAAGCAGTCCCACCAGCAGCACCCGGGGATGGGTGAGGATGGGCTCTCACCCTGCTGCCTCCCTCCCCTGCCACGTGTGGACCGCAGCAGGAGTGGTGGAGTGTGAATTCTGAATCCCCTGGGTCTCTGGCCCCTGTAATATATTGTTCTCCATTTCCCCCAGGGCAGCCTTGTTCCATTGGATAATTGGGAAGTATTTATCTGTGTCATATTAAGACCCATTTGGGATAATTGTGAAATTGGCAGCCCTGGCCCTCCTTTGTTTAGACCAGGGTATAATTTGGTTAATGTTATTGTTTTTTTTAACTTTGCCACAAGAAGGCGGAAATTTAGATTCCATTATTTAGCAAGTAGCTCTGAGGAATGTCCTTTGGCAGCAGGGACCTGCAGTGGGGCCACAGAGCTCCTCGCAGCCTTGGAGCATTTGGTGGGCACGCTGAGTCTCAGCCAGGCCTCAAGAGCCCTTCCCACAAATCTCCATCCTTTCCTGATCCGTCTGTGTTCCTCCCCCCGCCTGCTCTCCACTGTGCCACGGACCAGACTGGAGAGGCTGTCACACTGATTTGTGTGAGACAGGGACTATGGCAATGGCTTCATTGGGGTCAAAAGGCAGGTCAGCCTGGTTGAGCACCTGGTCCCAGCCACAGGGACGTGGCTGGAGGAGAGCACGGAATGCTCAGGGACCCTTCTCACCCCGAGTCTGTTCCTAACCCTCTGTGCCTCAGAGACTCCTTGAACCAGGCTGAGCATCTCCATGTTTAGTACCTTGTGATTCTTCCCTGAATGTATCCAAATGCCTTTGGGACCATCCAACCCTTTGGCATGTGCAGCATCCTGCAGCAGAGAGCTCCACAGTGTAACTTTGAAGTGGGTGAGAAAATCTCTGCTTTTGTCTTTTTTAAATCTCAGGTGCTTCCTTGGTTCTCCCTAGTTCCTGTAGTGAGCAGTCATTTCTCATCGATGCTGTTTGGACCACTCCTGACTGGGCAGTCCCTCAGACTGAGGTTTCCTGCCTCAGCCTTCTCCTTCCAAACCAAGGGTCCCAGCCCATCTCACCTCTCTTTTGGTCATTGTTGTTGGTCTTCTCTGTGGACTGTTTTTCCCCATAGACTTTACTTTTCATTTGCATTTTTATCACTTGGCTACTCAGTATCAGAATATCCTTCTGTAGCTTTCCATGTGAGGCATTTTTTCCATGGAATTGTAGAATCACAGAATGGTTTGGGTTGGAAGGAATCTTAAAGATCATCTCATTCCACCCCCCTTCCACTATACCAAATTGCTTCAAGCCCTGTCCAACTGAATAACTGGACATAAGTAGGAAAATTTCTCTGTCTCTCTATCTCGATCATCATGTTGACCAGCACAAGCCCTGGCACATTTGCCTGATTTTGCCTTCATTAAAGCAAACCTAACTTATGCTCCTTCTTTCTAAATACTCATATTCTACCACAGCCTTTTTAGCAGCTTTCACTGAGGAAAGTTCTTAGAAATGTTCTGACAATCCAAGACCGCTCAAGTCACCTTTATCCAGGTGCCTTAAAATAGTTCTGAGGCATGAGGCGCCGTGAAAGCCGTTTGGACCACACTAACTCTCCATTCTGGTTCCCTCAGCATGTCCAGAGCTCTGAGCCACCCGTTCTGTCGTTCCTCTCCCTTGCTGAACCTGGCTGCACTACCGATGTCTTTGGTGCTGAGATCCCACTTGGTCGTGGTTAGGGAAGGTGAAATATATTGATCTGAGTTGGGGGGTGGGGATGGGGATCATTGGTATAGTGCTGTTGCCTCAGACAAAGCCATAGCTGGTGAACTTCTGGGGAATTTGAGGAGACTGGGGAGATTTCCTCTCTCACCCCTAAACACTGCAGCATTCTTGCCAGGATACAACAAAACCAGCCATGGAGATGCTTCACCACATCCTGTGCTGTGTGTCCTCTCCAAGCCAGGCTCAGCTCCTCCAGAAAGGATATTCCAATAGGAATGTGGATGCTGGGTATCTGGCCTTGTACCACTGTGGGATAACTATTATTTTCTCTTTCTGTCATCAATGTTACTGAGGAAGAAAGAGATCAGTAACTCCTGTGCAGCTTTACTCTGTCTCCTGATCGTTGCCCACGCAGGCAGGGAAATGATTTCTTGGGTGTTTCAGAAAGTTGTGGTTCATGGTCAGTGAAATAAGAGGGACCAGCCATGAGATTTGCAACTGGACCTGGAGTCCCAGTTAATGCCAAGCCGTGCCTCTTGCAATAACCCCACCTGTACTTACCTAAACACGGCCCTTTTTGGGCACAGGCCCGGTGCTTTGAGTCTGGGTGATTTTGCAGATAAATTTAGACTGCAGGATATATTAAAATTTCTAGCCAGTAGGAGAGTGACGTTCTTGAACAGCCTTCCAAACCGGAAAGTAGGGGCAAGGAGCCTAGACTGTTTGTAGATGGAACTTGATAAGTTAATGGAAGATTTCATGACATGACAGAAATGATCCTAGAGTGAAAAATTAAGTCATGGGATAATGGGCTTTGAATGTTTAATTTGTTTGCATCTCTGGAAGCATGCTTTATAAAAGAGCAGTTCTTCAGTTCTTGATATTCTTTATTGCACTATGGTTTATCATCCCAGGCTCTGAGTTGGCTAAAGGAACTACGTGTTTTCTTTCCTCCTGGTGCAGCCTTGGCTTTTGGGATGGAGAGGGGAGCTTGCATTCTTCCATAGCATTTTGGCTAGAGGTGGGTTCTGGATCTGCTGCACTGCTGCTGTCGTGTCCGAGCACTCCTGTGTGCCTGTGAGAGGCACCTTGCCCACAGTAAGATGTTTCTTGGGCTTGGAGCTTTTTGCTCTTGGCTGGACTGTCAGGACCACCTGCTTTTTTACCTTCTTTTGTGGGATGAAGTGGGTGTTCACCTGGGTGCACCCAGCAGTTTCACTTTTAAAAGCCCAGGGAGAACAGGTGGATGTTTAACTCCTTTGGTCTCTGAGAGAAAAGGCTGAGACAATTGGGGTTGCTCAGCCTGGAGAAGGGAAGCTTTGGGGTGACCTAACTGTGGGCTTTCAATGTCTGAAGGGACATGCAAGAGAGATGGGGAGAAAATATTTGCAAGGGCCTGGAGTGACAGGACAAAGAGAATGGCCTTAAACTGACAGGGAGTAGGTTTAGATTGGATATTAGGAAAAATTCTTCCCTGTGAGAATGGTGAGGGTAGGTGCAGCAATGCATTTTTCAGAAAAAGGACTGCTCTGGAGAGCTCTGTAGGGCTCAGTGCTGATCCAGCTGGGCAGCACAGACACTGGAGAGGGAATTCCCTCACAGCACAGGTCCAGTCCAGGTGTGCCCTGCAGTCAAAGTCCTTCTCCCACCTCTGTGGGCTCAGTGGAGAATGAATGGCTCTGGAGCAAAGTTCTGTGGAGCAGATCTAAAGGCTGAGCTGTGCATTGTCCCTTCTCCCTCCCTTTGGACCTGCCACGCAGCTGTAGGCCCTTTCTGCTGAGTCTTCTCCAGATTAAAGTGTGTTTTGATGTCATCAGTGGACACAAGCAGACAGGCTGTGCACTGGTTTCTCTCAGGGGGTTTCCTATCAGGAAGTCCTATCAGGGTTTCCTATCAGGAGTCCTTCCCTGGCAGCTCTGTCCATGTGTGCTGTGGCAGTGGGTGGCACAGGATGCACACCAAACCCCTGCCTTGCTCTCTCCCGCTTATCACCAGGGCTTTTTCACCCTGTCCACCTGCTGCCCGTGTCAGCAGTTGAGGGCAAGAGACAGAGGTCTGGCCAAGAGCAGTTTCACTGGACTCTGAGCAAAGGGGTGACAGGTTCTACAAAGATCAGCAGCTGCTCTTCCTTTCCTGGCCACTTGCTGTCTGGGGTAGCCAAAGGAAGAGAGGCTCTGGGTCACCAGCCTGAAATGCAGAGTTGGACATGATCCCTGTCACCAGATATGTTTTTGTTCAGGGTTCAGACCCACAGGCACTGGGCTGGAGAGGTGACCTGGCACCACAAGCCCAGTGCTGAGCACTGCTCCGTAGTCTGGCTCAGGTTAGTCCCTGCTGCAGCAGGAACACGCCCCGTGGGCACGAGTCCTCTGCCAGCAGTCTGGGACCTTTCCCAAAGCCCTGCTGGGTCAGTCTGTGGCCTTTCCCACCCACTGAATGCTCCCTCTGCCAACTCAAGCTGGCGAGGCCCCTGTGCTGGGCAGCAGGACCATCTGAGGCTGGAGAGCTGATCCTGCCCCCAGCTCCTCTCCCATTTGAGACCCGCCCTCATCACTTTATTAATAGTGTTTGTCCCTCTGCCGTTTGTTCCTTCCCCTCCTCTGGCATCTAATGAAGAGGCATGGGTCCAGTTTGTGCTCATTTTCCATTTCAAATCCCTGCCATGTTTTCTCTCTTCTAGAAAGATTCTGTTTATTGCACTTCTAAAATGTAACAAAATAAGGGAGACAAAGATCAGACATAACCACGAATGCTGCAAAATTAGGGCACAGTTTAATGCTGCAGCCATAACCGAGGACATCAGCATGAGCTACAAGAGAAGCCAATGTTTTCCTGCAGAAATGTGGGGAGGCAGCTGCTGGTAGGGGTGCAAGAGTAACCAGAAGAGCCTTTGGGGTGACCAGTAACAGCTCAACCTGTCTGGTGACAACAGAGCCACAATCCACATGCAGGAACATTAGGTACCAGGGTGACTTCCAGAGACCAGGGATTCCCATTGCACTGGAAAAGTTGAGAACCACAAGTTTTTGGTTGGGGCTGGATTTAAATCAAATTCTGAAAACAATGCAGTTCCTTTGAATTAGGAGCATGGTTTGTGCTTTGTAACCAGCCCAGGTGGCACTGCCACCAGCAGAAACAGCTCATAGTTAAGCGTTTATAAGTTAAACAGAATCAAATCAAATCATAGTTTAGAAAAAAAGTGCATTTTTTCTCAAGAGCTTCATTCTGCCAAGGCTGCTGGAGCAGGGCTGTCCCCAGGTGTGCAGGGCCCTGCACCTGGTGTGATCCAAGCCCCACCAGCCCCAGCACACAGCACTCATGAGTCAGACCTGGAAAATTCACCAGATTAGCCTGAAAGCAGTTCTGCAAACAGAACAAACAGCAAGAACAAATCTGAGGCTGATAACGTCTTTTTGAGCCTTTTCAGCATACTTAGAACATTACTGCTTATTTTAAGATTTTTAAGTTTATTTTAAGATTACTTTAAAAATGACAAGTATGGTCCAGATTCATAAGGAGATGTTTTATCTAACTCAGAACTATCTGCATATGTTGTCCAGTTAGGTTCTAGCAGTATTTTTAGCTGAGTGTTTCTCCATGGAAATAACCCTGGGCACAAGAGCAGGACTGAGGACTGATGGCAAATGCCAGGTAGCCAGCGAACTTCAATTCTTAAATGCT
Source organism: Aphelocoma coerulescens (assembly GCF_041296385.1). Classification (NCBI taxonomy): domain Eukaryota; kingdom Metazoa; phylum Chordata; class Aves; order Passeriformes; family Corvidae; genus Aphelocoma; species Aphelocoma coerulescens. Next base: position 10,778,995 of record NC_091031.1, on the reverse strand, counting down.
TCTAATCATAGAATAATATAATCACAGAATGGTTTGTGGTGGAAGGGACATTAAAGCCCATCCATTTCCACCCCCTGCCATGGCAGGGACACCCTCCACTATCCCAGGTTGCTCCAAGCCCCATCCAACTTGGCCTTGGACACTTCCAAGGATGGGACAGCCCGGACAACCTGTGACAGGGCCTCACCACCCCCCCAGGCAAGAATTTTTTTCCTGTTGTCTGATCTAACCCTCCTCTCTGTCAGTTTGAAGCCCTTCCCCCTTGTCCTGTCACTCCAGGCTCTTGTAAAGAGTCTCTCTCCATCTTTCTTGCAGGCTCCCTCAATCCTGAGCCAAATGCAGAAACCACAGCCCCAGCTGACAAAACTTCATGTGGTGGTAGCCCAGGGCTGGCCCATGGGCAGGACAAACCTGTGGGTGACTGTGGAGGTTTGTGCCATGGCTCAGCCTCCAACCCACCTTCTCCATCCACTGTACTGCATTCCTGGGGCTGTAGGGAGCAGGGTTGTAGCTTTGGCCTTCTGGGCGTTCCACCTCTGTCTCAGCATGGAAAGAGGCTGTGAATAGGAGAGCAGGCTGCCTGTAGTGGCATGGGACTGGCACAGGAGTCAGGGCTAAGCACAGGGCACTGGGGAAAATGCTGGAGTCCTCACAGAGTTGTGTCGTGGGGCTTTAGGCAGCACAAAGCCTGCGGGAAGGCTGAAGTCCCACCCTGGCTGTGCCGTTCCTGCCTTCAGTGGGATTGCCATGAGCAGCCCTGGATAAGGGCTGTACAAAAGCAGGAGCTGAGACAGCTGGAGTGCTCGGGCTGCCTCACATCAACATGATGTCTTGTCCTCTGTCTTTGACATTCAGAAGTGAAATTTTACTCCCACGGCTCCTGCAGTCTCTCTGCCCAGTCAGGCTCTGCTCCTTGTCTCAGAGCTTTCATTTTCACCCTCTGTGGATGACTCTGTTTTTCCCCCTTTCCCTCCGGAGCGTTTGCTGTGTGTCTGGAGCACAGTGCAGTGCCCCAGCGTTATCATGGCCATCCATCCCTTACTCCACCATCCATCACTCACACCATGCATGGCCCTGCTCCCCCTGCACGGTGCCAGGGGCTGGGGCTGCCTCTGTGCCAGCACAGAGCCCGTGCACAGGAGCAGTGGTGCCATAAGAGAAGGCACCAACATTTGAGGGAGATGGGTGTAGAAGGAGGTCCCGTCTCCACTCTGTCTCTCCACAGAGCCCATCTCCTCTGCCTCCAGTGCTGGCTCAGTGAGACCTCTGAGTATGGTGCTGATCAGTCATTTGCACAGACATTTTCCAAAATTCCCAGCTCTCTTGGACAACATCATGTACAGGAGCTCAGATTTTTACTCCCAGTGACACTGATGAGCCCCTTCTGCTGCAGTGTGTGATGTGGGAAGGGCTTTGCTGGCTGTAAGGTGGTCAGGGCTGTGTCAAATACTCTTCGGAGCAAAGAAATAATATTTTTCAAAGTTTCTGCGAATGAAAAGGCTTCAAACAAAACTGGGGCTGAACAGAGTTGAACACCCTAGAATAATCCCTGGAAGTGGAACTGTGTCTCAGCTAGTGCTACACTCTACTATTTTCCACCCCTTGAATCTTCTTACTATGAAAAAATGGAGGAGAAATCCCTTTTCTTCAAAACAGCTCAATGGAAGGGGGCTGAGGCCAGAGCTGAGCTTCTCCCCTGAGAACAGCCCTTACCCCTCATCATCCAGCCCAGGCTGGAGGCCAGGAGCTGTCCTGGATGAAGACAGCTGCCACTTCCCATCACTGGACTCTTCATTGTTGTCTAAGGCCACATGGCCTCTGGGCAGCTTGGAGAAGATATCAGGGCTGAGAATTTGGAGCCTGGGAAGGAGATTCTATCCTAAAACGCCTGGGGGTGCAAACAGCTGGCAAAGCTCACTGAGCGTGGGGATCACACTGTGACCAAACACGGGGTGGGTTTGCCTCAAGTGCAGATTTTATGGCTCACACAGCTCTGTTCACTGGGTCTTGGCACTGACCCCACGGAGGGGTTGCACAAGAAGCTGCACGGGATAACTTGTCGCTGAAGGGGGGATCCAGGATTGTGGCAGGTTTCCTTGCTTTGTTTCCTCTTCGCTGGGAAAGCCCCCATCCAGGAGCTCCCCCTGCCCTGCAGCTCCGCTCTTGGAGCTGAAGTGGCGAGCAGGTCACTTTTCCAGGGCATGGGAGGAATGTGCCGATCTGTGGGAAACGGCCTGCGGGCTCCATTGCCCTCAGCGCCGTCACGGGATGGGGCTTTCTGCATCCCTGAGGAGGCAGGAGGGAGTTCAGTGAGGGGAAGCATCCAACAGGGACATGGCCTGCAAGGCAAACCATGAGATAATAGCAGTGGTGCGTGCTCTGGCAACCCAGGGAGGTCTCAGAGGAGAAAAGGCCTCTTGTTCTGGGGGTAGGGGCAAGTGGTCAGAGTTGCCTTCTGCCTTGCCAAACCTGACACGGCTCTAAGGAGGACGAGACAGGATTCCTGCAGAACTTGTACACAGCAGGACTTGATCAGCATTTGCAACAAGCCAGCACAAATGTTCACGGGATATTTGCCCCCAGGAATCCAGAGCTACTCTCACTGCCTGAGCACTGTAAACACCAGCTACAACACACCGAGCCCATGTTTAGGGAGATGGTTTTATCAGCAACATTCCTGCAGGCAGAAGCCCAGGAATACAAACACACCACAACAAACACGTGAAGAATTTGATAAGGCTGAACTGCATCTCTCTCCTGGCTTTTCTCTTTGTGTATTTAAAGTTTTATGGTGGGTCACGATTGCTTAAGAGACGCTGCACGTGCATTAGAGCTAAATGTATTTACCTCCACTTCAACCTCCAGAAGGGCAAACAGCAGAACAGGGGCAGATTTGGGGGATCCAGCATATGAGGAAGTGTAAACCCTGCTCATTCCCACCTCGGTGCAGGCAGGAGTGGCCCAGGGCAAAGCTGAGAAGGCGGAAGGTGAGGTGAGATGCATGGCCCATGCTGGGCAGGGAGGAGCTGTGCAGACCATCAAAGCTGCATCACAGTAACCCAAGCAGGAGCCAGCCTCATGAAAGTGTCATTCCTGAGGATATTTCTAGATGTTAGAAGCCAAGTGCACCTCGAGGTGTTGTGTCCAATCCTACACAGGCTACAGGCAGGAGCCAGGGCCCTCAGTCCTGCAGAGATGCCTCAGGTCCAGCTGCTGTAGGCTCTGCATCTGAGCAGGGACATCTCAGGGGATGCTGGAGGCCTCTGCTCAGCCCCCAGGGCTCAGCCCTGGAGCTCTGCTTCACGTCACACAGAGATGCTCCATCTCCTATTTTCCTTTCCCTTTCGGGTTGCTAAGGTGCATTTGTGGTGGCACTGGGCAGAGGAAGCAGTGTCTGTCCCTGTGTTAGATCCCAGAGGAGGGCTCAGGACATGTTTGTTTAGCTCCAGTGGGTGGCACATCCTAGCTCTGGTATTTCTAGTACACACCTTGGCAGGAAGCTCACTCCTGGAAACTTGGAAAAAAACGCCATCCAGGAACTTGCTTGATATGTGGAAACCTGAGGTGTGAAGGGGATTGCTGAGACCTGGACAATGAATTTTTCAGTTTAGGAGTTTTCCAGCCAAAAAAATTAGTTTTTTGGAAGATGAGCTGCTGAAGCCAGAATTGTTTCTTAGGGAGATAAAGTTTTTCTCCATTTCTAAAAATAATTTTTAATTTCAATGGTTCAGTTCATTTTTTTCCTAATAGAAAGTTTAAAAATGTTAAAAAATAAAAATATTTTAGAATTATCCAATTATCTTCGCTAGCAGGACAGGCTCCAAACAGTCTGTGGTGTCTGTGAGCACTGCACTGGGGGACAGGGGAGCAGGGTAGCGAGAGATGGGGGGGCATGGTAGGGGATGAGGGGCAGCTTGTCCGGCTGTGCTGCTCCATTACCTCCCCAGGAGGGAGCAGTGGGAGGTAGGCAGCACCCAAGGGTGCCACTCCCTTGTGTCCTGTCCCTGTCCCAGGGAGCAGAGATCGGAGCTGCCCCTCAGGAGGAGCTGCAGCCCCCAGGGAGGTCTGCCCTCAGTCTGCTCTGCTCCAGCTGAACAACCCAAGTGCCCTCAGGCACTCCTCGTGTGGCCCCTCAAGGCCCTTCCCCATCTTTGTGTGCCTCATTCAGATGCTCTCTCTCTTAAAGCTTTAGGTCTTGGATCCTGGCACCCAAAACTGCCCCAACACTCAAGGTGAGGCCACGCCAGCACAGAGCAGAGTGGGACAATCCCCTCCCTCCCCTGGCTGGCCACGCTGGGCCTGATGCCCCCAGGACAGGGATGTCCCTCCTGGCTGCCAGGGCACTGCTGGCTCAGATCCAACTGGCCGTGGACCAGCACCCCCAGGTTCCCTCCCACAGCTGCTCTCCAGCCTCTCCTTCCCCAGTCTGTCCCTACATCCAGCACTGCCCCATCCCAGTGCAACTTGGCATTTGTCTTAGTTAAACTTCACATGTTTGGTAGAATCAGCCAAGTCCCACCTGGGCCTTGGTGAGGAAGCGAGTCTGAGCCTCATCCATGCTGCCCTGCTTCCCGGGCAGAGAGCAAGGAGGCTGCTCCTTCCAAACCAGGCATCTCCTCCAGAGCATCTCCAGTGTCTTGCAAGGAAGTACCCACAATGTAGGTACCATGCTAGTCCAGCTTGATGGATTTAAAATTTACAGGCAGGGAGAGATGGAACATGACCTGTACCGTGCACAGCCTTGCAATCGATGTGTTGGCAGCAGCGGTTGATGGGAGATGTGCTCTGAGGCTCAAAAGTGTGTCTAAGCTTTGTAAATACAATCAGCTCAGCCTAAACTAACTGATTTGTTCGGGAACAATGTGGAATGTTTCGAGGCCAAATTTCACTCCAGGAAAAAAAAAAAACCACCACTGAGCCAGTGGTGCTTGAGTGTGCTGTGAAGCCTGTGTCTGCGGGGTCGCAGCGTGACCTCCTGGCTCAGACACGAGGACCCCGGCACACTCACTGCGAATTAAAATGTTGCATATGCTCTGAGTGTAAAAAGAGATTGTACACAGAGCCTGCAAGAAGCCTTCCTGAAAGACTTTGGCCTCGGCTGGTGGTCTTGCAGCTTCGGCACTGGATGTCTGGCTCACGCTCTCTATTTTTGAAAAACATTAATAATCATAATCCATATAAAACTGTCATATTGGTTCAACATGTACGTCACCAAAGCCCTGACTAATTTATCAAAGATTTAGTGTTCGGTTGAACAAAGTCTCATTTTTGTAAGCAGATGCATTTTGCTGGATTGTTCTGTCATCACCCTCTGTTCCCACTGGAAAGATGCATCATATCAGCAACTTCAAGAAGTTAAAAAAAATGCACATTTTACAACAGCAATGTAAACACTTATTGAATGTTCCATGCTAGTCATGAATTAAATAAAGGGTTTAGGGGCTCATGCTGCTTGTGTCAAAGTGTGTCTGCAACCCTACAGCCAGCACTGGGTGGATCATCACAGTGGGGATGGGGCATGGCACAGCAGTGACACCACTGGAAAGGGGACCTCGAGCTGCTCAGGGGAGATAAAATGCTAAAGCAGACGTGGCAGATGAAATTGTCTGCTCAGAGAGGCAGCACAGGGCAGGCCTGGCCTATCTGGGTGCCTGCAGGGCTGTTTTCACGGGCAGTGGCAGCACGTCAGGCTTTGGCAGGAATAGCTGGGCACAGGAGATGAGGAAAGGGCGACAGGGGCGAGTGAGGAGGGTGATGGGGAGCCCACAGCAGAAGGGCAGGGCTGGTGGCAGCAGCTGGGCCTGAGTTGTATTCTGAGCCCAGGGTGCAAACACAGCCTGTCCCAGGCGATGCACCCCCCTGGGCACAGCTTTGTGGTCCCTGCAAAGGGATAAAGGGACACAGGCACCTCTGGCACCTCCTTCCCAGCCAGTGCAGCCACCCCATGGGCACCCTGTGTGAAGTGTGCCAGCAGTGAAACTCGGTGTAAGGCAGGACAGAGGGACACGGGGGCTGAGCTGCAGCCCGTGGGACAGGAAAGGCTGGAGCAGGTGGGGCTGCCAGTGAGGTGGATGAGAAAGCAGATGGCAGAATCCCTGCTGGTGCAGGGTAGGGAGAGGGGTGTGAGGGTCCTGGCTCACACAGTGTGGAGGAGATGGTATCATGTGCAATGCACTGCTCCTACTTCCTTATACAGTAAATTGGTAACTTTTTTGTATTAAATCAGATTTTATCACTAAATCAATCTTACACTTTTCTATTCTTGTTCTCTACAAATGACCTTTTTTAGCTCTCCTCAGCTCTTTCCTGATGGGACTCATTAGGAGCTGGTGCTGATTCTTACAGGCATTCACTTTCATTCAGCATCTGGAGATTTTTCAGACAATGCTCTGTTGAAACGGTCCCTGCAGCTTTCCTCTGATGTGCTCAGTATCACAGCCCCTCCTGGGCTGTGGGCCTGCATCCCACAAACAGGTTTGGTGTAAGCTGAATCCTTTCCATCTACATTTCTGGTGAGATGGGGGTGTCATCAGGCACCTCCCTGCCCAAAGATCTAGAGTTTTTGTGATGTATTTTGACCACAAATCCCACGTAAACCTTGGAGTAGAACAATGTGGTAAACAAACAACTCCTCTGTCCGTCAAAAGCTCTCAGCATTTTGTACCTAATGTGGTTGAATTCTTCATAAAGCCTTTAGCTCTGGTGGGTGCTAATCACAACTTTGATGTCAGAGAATAGGTTTTGCACATGTATTTTACTTTGCAGGGTGTTTGTACACTTCCTGGTGTAAAAGCTGACTGATGTTTGTTCTCTTCATTTGCTGCCTGTATCACACAATTAGCAGCCTCCTCTGGGTTGTGTGGAATTACTCCTGTCACAGTTTTCTCAGCAAACCAGAGTCGTATAAAGGAAGACTGTTCTCATTCGTGGATCTCTAAAAGTTCAAGAGCTCTCTCGTGTGGGTTCCCTGGGGCTGTGTGTTTTGAAGACAGACTTTTTGCAAATATTCTGTGCCCATGGGTAGAAATTGCTCCAGTAAAGTAGCCAAGTGTGCAGCAGACGGGGAGAATCAAGCAGGCAATAGGGGATCCTACGGTCTTCCCATGCAAATCGTCAGTAATTAGTTGTCTGTGGTCTGATTGCTTAGCAAAAGCCAGTCTTCATTCACTGTTTCTCAGACTGATTTGGGAGTTTGTCCTTACCTGTTCCTCTTCTCTTCCAAAGGTCACGTTGGTGTCTGCTCCTCTCCCTGACCCTTCAAAGTGGAGCAGCCAGAATCTGGACCGGTTCCTCCAGGCACGGTGATGAATGGTGTGATCAAACAGGATCGCTCGGACCACAAAAGTGCACCAGCTGGGAATGAAGAGGAAAAGGCACCCAAGGAAAAGTCTGCCAGCGAAGTGAGAGATGGCACCAAGCTCCAGCCCCCGCCCTTCGCGGAGAGGAAGAACGGTGAGTTCCTCGCCCGCTGGCGGCAAGAGATGAGGGTGGAGATGGGATCGATGCTGGTTTAGCATCTCTTGCACGTGCTGTGTTTTTGGTTCATTGCTATTTTTACATGTGGTGCTTTGGAGGGTGTTTGCCATTGAACATCTTGCCATCCGTGGCAGGATTTTAAGATTTAGTGGAAGTGAGGCCTGATCTCAGTATTTCTGGGACAGACTTAAATGCTGTTGTCACCTTTGAGGCATGTTCTTTGTGATCCAAGTGTTTGGTATGATTTTGGCTGAAATGTGGGAATTCAAGGTCTTAGGAAGGGACCGGTGTTCTGATCACACCAGTGGAACTTCCTGGGAATTAGGGTGATGTGAAGCAGATCAGTGGAGAAGAAATGGGAAAGGTATTTAGTTTGTCGAGGGCCCAACTGACTGCTCTGCTCTCACCAAGTACTGGGTGCTCTAGAAAACCTGGTCTTCACCAAAATTGCTTCAGATCCTTGTAACAGAGAGCAGAATTTGGCCCAGACCTCTGCAAGATCATTTGTGGGATCATGGGTCCAGCAGCTACTCTTGCTGGCAGATACTGCTCCGAGTTTCAGGGGAGATCTGTTGGTGGAAAGCTGATGGACAGAAAAGCCCCACAACTGAGCCTGTGCAAAGCATGCTTAGGCTGAGGAGTTGTTTGCCATTTCTTTCAGGCAACTGTATAATATATGAAATGAAGAAAATTCCTTTTGTGCACTCTAAGGCTTTCAACATTAAGTCCTCAAAACATCATGCAATGTGAAAGTGCAGCCCAAAGACACTATTTTTGCTTTGTGTCTTTGATTGTTTGCATTATTGTACGGGACCCAATTTTTCTCAATCACTATAAATCAGAAATAATCCAAATGATGTCATCATGGCAGTGTACTGGTGTCAGGCTGGAGTAACACAGCAGAGAGTCAGGCCCAGGGCCTGCCCATAGTCAGGATTCTTCTTTCCTACAGTCCCAGATACCCAAGTGTACCTAACATAATGCAGTAGCAACAGGGACTTGTAAAGGGACAAACTGCTCAGTGACATAAAACAAAATCATATTTTCTCTGTAGCTTTCACATCCTTATTTTTTGTATCCGTTTTCCACACATTTTTTTTGTTACGGGAAGGAAAAGAAAGAAGCATCTCCAGGTGCCCACAGGCTCTCAGCACAGCCTGCAGAAGTGCAGGTACTGACTGCCCTAAGCCCTGCAGCAGTGCCAGCACCTGCCTGGCAGCTGGCCCCGTGTCAGGGCTTCATGTCCCCTGGGGTTGGTGGCCCACCAGGACATGGCTCCACCCCTGCAGCCCCTCCACACTGGGCTGTTTGCCCTCTCTAAGTGAGAAGAGCCCCCCACAGTCTGGGCATCCCTCCAGCCCTTTGCTCTGCTCTGTGTCCCTCTCTTGAGCACATTTAGACTGAGCAGGGGCTCGGCTCTTCCTGCCGTCCCCGTTTGGGAACAGCCGGCTCCCTTCATCTCACATCATCTCGGGAGCTGGCAGGCCTGCCAAGTGTCACACACGTCATGTGGCACCTGGGCCTGCCTTTGATGTCACGTTCTGTGGTGTGACAGCTCCCGCAGGGCCAGTGGAGCAGCCTGACGAGCTGGGGATGAAGCGGGAAGGGGACATCCCGCAGCCCCCCAGGCTGCCCTCCACTGAGCCCTAAAGCAGATTTGTCCCTGCCGAGGACAGAACCTTCCAGTCACCCTCAGTGCCATTTGTTGGGGTGTCACAACAAGGACCTTCTACCCCATCCCTCAGTGAGGGGTCAGTGGTTGGGATTGACTTGGGGGAAAAACAAGGCATCAGTGTCTCCTCACAGCCCACCCTCCTGAAGGGCACCCCCAAGGGTGTATTCAGCACTCCCACCTTCATCCCACACATGCAGGGGACAGCAGGGACCCCCCATCCAAGATGATGCCACTGAAGGAAAGGAGACAATGCCTGGGAATGGGTTGGGTGAAATGGAAGAAGCTTCCATCTGTTGTCTTTAGGAATCTTTATTTATTTAGGAATTTAGGAATGCAAGGAGAAGCAAGTGCAAGGTGTGTCACTCCCCAACTCCTCCTCCTGCCCTGTTGCATCCCTTCTCCAGAGGGTGCAAGTGTGCACACCTCAGCCAGGCAGGATCTCCCTTTGTTCCCTGCTCTTTCCACCCATGGGCTGGTGATCTGGGCTGGTTCAGTGGGCACTAGACAGACACTGGTCTATCAAGGGCACAGATCCTCAGTGAGGACCAGCTCTTGCCCAAGCCCGAACTTTCAAACCACCGTCTTTATTTGACTTAACTTTGATTTAATAAAAACAGTCTAGCTAGAATATTTTTAAATAAGAAAATAGTCTTTTTAACTCTAGTATTACTCAAAAATGGCTGAGGGGATTTCATTTAAATTTGTAAAAATAAATCACCTTTGAGCAAGCAGAAAGCCCATTTGGCAGGGCCTACGAAATCCCGGAGCTGCATGCATAAGTCCTGGAAAATGGGGACTGTTACCTCTACAACAAGCAGGAATCCTGACCTCTGTCTGCCCAGCTGTAGCCCCAGCCCTGCCCTGCCCTGGGATGGAACTCTGTCAGGCTGCCCTTTTGCCATGACTGTGCCCAATCCCACAGTGTTTATATGTCCAATGACATTGTCTCCTCCTAAGTTCTGGTCTACACTGGCCTGAGCCAGGCAGAGCTGTGAACTGCTGTGTCAGGAGAGCCTCAGAAGAGGCAAACACAGCTCTGGGTTTTCCTAAAGTCACTAGTGATGCCAGGTTTGGAGGTGAGCTCTAGACCCCCCTGGCTCCCCTTGGCTGGGCACTGGCTCCATGGATCCGGCCTTGCCAGCGCCTGGCATTTTGGCCTCAGCATGGTGACTCCATCTCTGAACCAATGCTCTGCTCATCCCATTCCATCTCTCCATGCAGGGACTCTGTTGAGGCACAAGGTCCGTGCGTGGCACCCCTCAGAGTGAGGACACACCTGCCCACACCCCTGCTCCTCCTGGGGCTGGTTTGCTTGCACACAAAGGCAGACACAAGAGCAATAAGATAATTCTTGATGCACTGGGCACAGGAACCCCCCTGCAGGGTCCCAGCTGGGGTCCCCAGCTGCCACTTCCCTGGGGTTCTGGAGCCTTCAGTCTGGAAACCACGAGGGACAGTGTCTGCACTGCACAACGTGAACCAGAGTCTTGTTGTGCAGGTACCAAAGGTCTCACACCACGATCCAGAGGTGTTTAGTACACGCATCCCTCACAGGCTCACTCACCCACAGGCCCAGTGCTCTCTGAGTTTGGGGGTCTCAGGTACATAAACTGTATTTCCCTCCCAGACCCATCTGAAACCCTCTCAGATGTTGACACCAGGGCCAATGCTTACACTCTGAAGCAGCATCAATGCTCCCAGGATGAGTTTCTTCAGCTGGTAGCAGCTTTCATCCCATCCCAGCTCATCCCAACAAATCCCACTCCATCCCATCTCGCCCCATCCCATGCCACTGTGCTGCACACCTGCACTTTACCTGTGCCAGCTGTGCCCTGGGAACAGCAGCAGAACCTTTCACTTGTCTTGCATCAAGGCTGTCTTTACCTTGGCTGTCCCGTGTGACTGGTGGTGATTTCTCTGCACGGTGGGAAGGCAGTGAGGGTGCAGGCTCTGTGTGCCACTTTGGCCGTGTGTCCCTCCTTGTGCCAGGTGGATTTCAGAAATAATTTTGTGATAACATTTGCAATCACAAGGAAAGGGGCCAGAGGACGTGCAGGGGCTCTGTAAAGTAGCTCCTCCAGAAGTGTCTCAGTGGGTGTGCTCCAAGTGAAGAGGGAGGCGTCCTTTGGTACAGCCCAGAGACAGAAAAGTGTCTTGTTCCCTGTCCTGGGACTCTGCCACTGACATGAATTTCATTCATGGAATTATTCAAGTGTGAGACATCCTGTCTGACCTGATGAGGTTTCTCTCCTTCAGAAACTGCTCAGTATGAGCTCAGCCCACTCTGGGGGACCCCATTTCTCTACAGTGATTATCAGAAATTAAATGCCCAGCTCTGACCCAGGCAGCCTTTAAAGAAGAGATTGATTTTACCCATTTGCCTCCACCCATGTGTCTCCAAGTCTGGATGTCAGCTCTGGCTGCAGGTGGAGGCTCTGGTCACCAAGCACTGACTGGCTACTGCAGGTAGGAGAGATGAAGGGCTCCCCTGTGCCTACCCCACTCCAGTAGCGGGTTTGCAAACTGCTCATAATGTTTCCACATAGGTTTCCCATTGCTGATTTTGGAGAATAATGTAGTTAAACTCCTCTGTTTATTTGTATAGTGAAAAAGACCTTCTGACCACCAGCCCCTTTAGCCCACTGCAACAAAGGGGAGGATTTTCCAGTGCCCATCTGGTTTGTGTTTAATGTAATGTGCAGAAAGGTTGCACATTTTCAGGGCCTGTGTTCATAAGTAGTAGATTGTACAACAGTTTATTACACAAATGGAGCTTTATATTGCTGGGCTTTGTTGAGCTGCCAGTTGGGATGAAAAAAAAGTAACATGCTTCATAGACCCTATCAAGGAAAATTAGAAAGCATTAAATTCTGCTCAGACTATCCATCACTGGTGAGCTGGTAATCAGATCCAGAGAGGCTGGTGGGAGGTCAAGATTTTCTTGTTCTTGGTGTTTCTGAATCAATAACTACTATGAAAGACATGTAAGTGAAACCAAAAGAAGGGACAGGCATGTCTGACCTAGAAGATCACAAGATCACAGTGCAGAGGCCAGAAGAGACCAGATACCTCCAAATTTTGAGGAGAAAACCCCACAGTCTCAACTCAGTTCTTGTGGTGAGCATGTGTTTTAGTTTAATTCTATATTGGAATGGTTATTAAATTACTATCTAGTCCGAGGCAAAATCTAGCCCTTGTTCCACATAGCCAGGTAAGAGGTGTATCTACAGGAAGATTTTTCAAATTACCTTTGGATCCAAATCAAATAAATATTGCAAACCCTGTATTGAACCCAGGTGATACCTAATCCACAGTGAAATATCAGCCTGCAGCCTCGCACTGCGCAGCCCAGCTTTAATGCCACTTAAATCAGAATGTAAGAACTAAAGGAATTCCAGGAATCCAATGATATAAACTGTATTTTTAGAGCTGTGAGTGACTTGTGAGAGTGAAACAGTGCAGTGACTAAAGATAGCCCAAGCAAGGTTTTCCATGATTTATCACAGGAACGCTCACAGTAAGTTAAAGTCACCCAATGTTGTGATAGCAGCACCTACATGTTGGCGTGTTTTCAAGACAAGTCATTCATAACATACTTGTCACAGAGGAAAATTTCCATAACAGAGCTCTGAGTTGCGGCTCACTTGCACAAGCACCACACACATCACTGTCCTATTAAGACACTGAGAGGTCCATTTGTTTCCTAGGATCTATTTTTTCTTTAAGCCAGCTGGAGGCAGGAACCCCACTTGCCTGCATGTCTCAAACCTCTCCCAAGCTTTCAGTCTGGCTGAGTGGTGGCAGAGGACAAAGACCCTCCCTTGGGCCCAGTTGTGGCCCCGCTCCATTCCCTGTTGGCCATCTGGAGTTTAGTTATCATTTAATAGGAATTCGTTGTCTGACCCATCATTCTTCCTTGGGGGTCTGTGCTTCTTTGTGCACCATGAGGTTGGGTAGGACCTTTCTTTGCTGAGCAAAATGTCTACAGGGGTTATTTTAAGGATGAAGTCATGGCAAGCATTTCCCAACACCTCATGATCAGCCTTGCTCTTGGCTCCTGGCCCTTGCTAGCTGCAGTTTGCAGGATAAAGGAGCTGGCTTGTCAAGAGGGGGCTACACTGCAGAACTGCTTTCTCCCAGTTTCTAACACACCAGGATGCATTCAGATGGAAATGGCAGAGAACCTGCAGAGAACTCCTCTCATGGACAGATTGGCCTCTGCCTTCTGCAGCCATCCCATGGGTAGCCTGACAGCCACCTTGAATCTCATTTTCATAGAACTGCAGAATGGTTTGGGTTGGAAGAGACCTTAAAGCCCATCCAGTGCCAGCCCTGCCATGGCAGGGACACCTCCCACTGTCCCAGGCTGCTCCCAGCCCCGTCCAACCTGGTCTTGGGCACTGCCAGGGATCCAGGGGCAGCCACAGCTGCTCTGGGCACCCTGTGCCAGGGCCTGCCCAGCCTCACAGGGAAGGATTTTCTCATATGCCAAATCCCAAGTTCAGCTTCCAGCACAGAAGCCCACTGGCCATGTGGGGCCCTGACCACACTCCCCAGGCAGGGTTACATTCTCTACTGGAGGGGGACATCACCTGAAGGGTGAGGATGGTGGCTGGGAGACTGGAGTTGGGTCCTTTCTCCCCATCCCTTGACTAGTTCTGCTCTCAGTCCTGTGGTGCCCCTGCCCAGCTGCCAGTTCTCTACTCAAGGCTGTGCCCAACTGTGTGTAATCACCTCCCGTGGAGGGACATGTGCGAGTCACTCCCATTTCTTTTTCAGGTATGTTTTGAGTTGTTTCTAAAACCAATTTCCATCTCATTGTGAATCTAAGCTGCTGTTTAGTGTCCTCTTTCAGAGATCAAATAGAGACAGGGATAACTGTTTGTCATGATCCTTCTTGTTGTTCCATCTCCATGTGCTTTCAAGGAGGTCCTGCAACACTTCCTACTGCCTACTGCAGCCTGGGCCCTGCAAAATGAGCAGCACAGAGGTACCATTGTCTGCACTGAGCTTAATCCTGGGCTGGGGCTGAGCCCCCACTGCTCCAGACCATTGCTCAGCACCCAGCAGGACTGAACCCCCAGGCTGGGTCTCCTCACCTTGCTGCCCATCCAGCCTTAGCACTCCACACCCAGGCTCTGCCTGTTGTCCTTGCCTTGTAACCATGCCCATGGTTAAATAAACAGAGTGTGCCTGTGATTATAAGCTTTCCTCTCCCTGCTGCACTGGGGAAAGAGCGCTCATAGCCCCATGCACAGTCTGAGTTTTTGCTTCATCTTATATTTGTGGTTATTTCTGTGCTGTTTTCATGATTTGAACATCCTTGAGGCCCTTGCTCAGAGCACCTGGGGTCAGGTTGTGCTCAGTGCCTCCCTCTCTTTTGTAGCTGGTTTTGAGAGGTAGCTAGTGACAGGTAAAGTTCAATCCAGGACACAGTTCTTAATTCATGATTGAGCCTGATGAATGGCATGTGGATGATATCTGGACACATGAAACTTGGGGCTGAAACTGGGATCTGTGGTATGAAACCTGATAGCCCGGAAATGATAAGAAGAAAACATCCTCTTGCAAGAATAAAACCATGTTCTCTCCATGAGCATTTAACCTGCAGGACTTGGGAACACGTCAGGCTCGTTGGCACCAAAAAATCAGGAGGATTCTGGAAAGCAGTTTTTTCTAGAGGCTAATGGGAATATCAACCACATGACAACGAGGAAGCATGCATGTATCCAAGCAGAGATTCTAACAGGGAAAGACACCTCTTGCAGCAACTCCCTAGGTAAGACAGCGTAACTGAAAAATGGACTAAGAAATGAGGATTAAATAGTTCTTCAGGGTAATTTATCTCTTAGACCAGCTTATCTGGGTGCTTTTTGCAATCTCCAGCATTTCAAGTCTTTCACTCCTTAAAAAAATGCTTCCTTATATAAAAGAAAATTACACTTTTATGCAGAAGCACCTAGGAAAGCTTCCTTGGCCTGCAGTTCATGCTCAGCAGCCTCAGTGCTCACAGGTGGTGAGCAGTAAGCCCAGAGGGGCACAGAAAGCTGTCTCAGAAGACACAAAGTACTGTAGGTTTCATTGCAGTTGAACACCAAGGCAGCCTTGCTCCACATCAGCAGGCATCACCCAATGCCTCACTGCTGACACTGAGAGCCTTGAAACCTCTGCTTTGGTAGCGTTAGGAAGCGGGGAAGAGGTGATGATTTGACACAGCACTTAGCTGGGTATCTCCAAGCTGTAAAGATTGGGAGCACTGAAGAGATGATCATAAATGGAGCCTTCTGTTCTTGAACAGAATGAATCCATGAACAGACTGGAACGCAAGATGTTTCCAGTTAATGCACCATCTGGGTTAGATCTGCCCATTCACAAAGAGGAAACATATTTTCACTCTGAATGGCTTTTTCCAGCAGGAGACAACGAGGAAGGCAAGTGCGTAAGATGTACGCGCGCGTCTGTGGGCGCAAACCTTTGTGAGTGGGGACGCGCACGTGTGACCCCCACGGGCACGGCCCCGAGCTGCCCGTGCTCTGCACGACGGGCAGAGCAACAGCATGGGAACCACGTGGCACCACAAGAACCCTCAAGACATTCTCCAAGGTCTTTTTTTAACAAACTTTGTGGAAATTGTCATCAGCAGAGCCAGCCCGGCGGGAAGTGCCTGGGTCACTCATGGAGGTGTTGTAGGACCTGCTTGGAAGCACATGGAGATGGAACAATGAGAAGGATGATGACAAATGGTTATCCCTGTCTCTATTGAGACTTGATTTCTGAAAGAGGATGTTAAACAGCAGCTTAGACTCATCATGAGAGAGAAATTAGTTTTAGGAGCGTCTCAAAACATACCTGAAAAAGAAATGGGAATGAAGACATTCTCCAAGCTCTTTTTTTAACTAACTTTGTGGAAATTGTCATCAATAGAACCAGCCCAGGGTGAGGTGCCTGGGGACCACCTCTGCTGTGGGAAGGGAGAGTGGATTCAGACCAAAGGCTCCCCATGTGGACCAGGGTTGGGTTCTGGGTGTGGGGCTTCCTCAGGCAGCTGGGAGGGTACTGCCACAGTGTTCCAGGCTCCTCAAGGAGCCAAGTCCACCCTCCATGGTGAGCCAGCAATGAGGGGAACTGAGGCTGCCTCCACCTTGCTGCAGAGGGGATGGACCAGTGGTTCATGTGCCCTTCCACCGCAGTGTTTGACTCACTGGCAAAGCCCAGAGGAGAAGTTTCAGCAGTGAGGGCAGGACCCTGACTGCTCTGGGGCTGGGGGACCCCACAATCCATGCCACTGCTTGGTCCACACTGTGTGCTGACAGTGCAGCCGGAGCCACTGACCTCATGGAGGGACAGGGAGCACCAGAGACGTGAGCCCAGGACTAACCAGCAGCCAGGAAGTTCTGTGTGGGAGACCTGCTGGTTATGTGGGGCTGGCTGGGGCTGGTCCCTCCCTTCCTTTGACATTCCTGTCCCAGCAGCTCCGTCTGCACTCTGTTATGTGCCCAGTTGCTCTGTTGGTGGGATGAGCAAAATCTCCCCGGGGAGAGACAGGCTGTGATCGCAGCCCTTGTGCTCTGTTCCCATGTTTGTTGTAGAACCTGCTCTCTCAGGGCTGGTTCTGGGCAGGCTAATTGGGGTGGCACTTCCAGGAATCCATTTCCAGACCCACTGCTGCATTGCCTTCTGGTAACATCTGGCACAATGTGTTTGCAGAGATGTTTAGTGCTGTGGCTGCTTCCCAGTAGCTTGCTGGGGTGATGTGTGGAGGAGAGCTCCACAGATGAGAAAAGCTGCTTCATACTGGGGTTGTGCAAACCAGCTCATATATTTTAAAATGAGAGGAGAAGAAATTCACAGCTGTGCCTTTGTTATGTGTGCATTTAGGGCCAAATTGGGCCTTGTTCTGGCGTGGCCATAGAGAGCTCTGCAGGGAGAGGGCTGTTCCTTCAGAGGCTGCTGAACAGCAGCAAAATCTCTCCAGAGATACTGCTGCAACCCTGGGTCTGCACACCCCTTATTTCCCCTGTACTTCATCTCCCAGAAGACACAGAAACCTCTGCTGCCTCATCCTCATTCCCCCATCCCTGCTGCCCAGGGACAGGCAGTGCTGGAGGCTGAGAAGCAGGGACACAAGAGATCCATGTGGTTACAGCTTCACTGGGCTGTTCCTGACCCCTGGGGCTGGGCTAGAGCCTCTACTGTCCTTCCTATTTCGCTGATGCTTCTGCCCTACAAACCCTTCTGCCCAGGCTGTGAGCTCCAGGGAGGGACTCAGCTCTGTGTGCCCCTCACCCATCATGCCAGCTGGAGAGCTCCTGGGCTTTCCAGGTGGGCACACACTTGGGAAGATGGACATGGAAAGCGGGAGGATAACAAAAGTCACAGAGACCAAAACTGCTCCCCCAAAGGAGTGTCCTAAGCACCAGTGGACAGGGCAGGACACAGGAGCCAGGCTGAGCCTGGCACAGGGTGGGGATTCCTGTCTGGTGTTAAAACTAGCCAAACTACCCCATCGTAGCCATGGCTGCAATTCCACACGGACCAGGCAGCCCCAGCACCTCTGAACACAAAGCCAGGCTCTCCCATCTTCTCTCTGCTCACTGTCTCCATCTCTCTGGTGCTGCAGGGCTGGATGTAGAGCTTCCAAGCACTTGTTAAACCCTCTACAGAGCTGCAGGGCCTGGAGCTGCCATTGCAGATGCCTTCAGGGGTACAGCACACACTGCTGTGAGCAGTGAACGCTAAACGCTGATCACCTCGGGGCACTGAACTTCGGTTTGTTCCTTTTATGGGTGCTTCTCCCAAAACCACAGCCCCACAAGCGCTGCTCTGGCCAGGATGCAGGACAATAGACATTGTCCTTGGTGGTACACAGCTTGGGCAAGGATGGCTGAGCTGGTCAGGATGCAAGAGACTGTGCAGAAACGTGACACAAACCCTGAGCAGCACTGCTGAGACCAAAGCACAGCTCCCAGGCACCCAGGGGAGGGAAAGAGGAGAAGAAAAAGAAAGGCTGGGACACAAAGGCACTGTTCATTATGAGGTGGCATCAGGAGGGCTGTGCACACTGAGCAGAGAGCCTTTGTGTTTGTGAGGGGAGGAAGAGCAGGGAGACCTGGAGGAGCACAGAACTGGAACAGGCTCTGGGCTGCTCCCAGCTAGAGGAGCTCTGCCCCAGCAGCAGGAGCACTGGGCTGCCAGCGCTCCTGTCGCCTGCAGCTACGAGCAGCCATGGTTTGCTGCACAGTGACAGGCATGGAGACCAAGGTGGGGCTGGATTTGTCACAGTGTTGGTGTCCAAATGGGTTACAGGAGAGACTGATGTGGAGCCAGCAGAAGTACTGCACGTTCTGTACTCGTGACTGTGTTTGCAAACCACCAGGGCAGAGCTCAGGAGGAACATGGTGCCTAGCAAAGATGTTACGAGCAGAAGAGGAATCGTAACATTAATGTAAACATGACAGGTCCCTTCCTGATGGATGCATGTAGTCCATAAACATCATTGTCACACCAGAGATCTTGCCAGGGATTCCTGAAGATGCTTTCAAGCATGCTGCAGTCTCGTCCTTGGGGTTCTTGGGGTTTTAGAATTATGACCATCTGCTTGCAATTGAGGCCATTTGGAAGCAGAAGAGAGAGCTGCCAAGAGACTCTTTTTGAACAAAGAGTGCCTTCAGTCTCGCCAAGAAGTTCCCTCCGGCAGGTATCAGAATCACAGAATCACAGAAAGGTTTGGGTTGGAAGAAACCTTAAACTCATCTCATTCCAACCCCCTGCCATGGGCTCGGACACCTTCCACTGTCCCAGGCTGCTCCAAGCTCTGTCCAACCTGGCCTTGGGCACTGCCAGGGATCCAGGGGCAGCCACAGCTTCTCTGGGCACCCTGTGCCAGGGCCTGACCACCCTCACAGGGAGGAATTCCTTCCCAATATCCCATCTAACCCTGCCCTCTGGCAGTGTGAGCCTATTCCCCTTTGTCCTATCACTGCAGGCCCTCGTCCAAAGTCCCTCTCCAGCTCTCTTGGAGCCCCTTTAAGTACTGGAAGGGGCTCTAAGGTCTCCCCAGAGCCTTCTCCAGACTGAACATCCCCAGCTCTACCAGCCTGGGTCCAGAGCAGAGGGGCTCCAGCCCTCAGAACATCTCCATGGCATCCTGTGGACTTGTCTGGCTCAGGAGGGTTCTGCATGATCCCAAGCTGAGGGGGCAATAAAGCTCAGTTAGAATGTCTGTGATGGGTGTGACACCAGGCTGGCACGAGGGGATGTGAATGTGATGATGACTAGACATTTTTCACATTCAAGCCCAGCCCTGCAAACACCTCCTATCTGCTGTCCTGGCACAGTCACTGCTCAAAATAAGAACTTCCAAGAGTGAGCACTAAGCTGGCTTACAGAATTTGCAGCTGCAACCCAGCTAATTGAAGCCTCGGCAGCTTATTTTAATTCTTGTTTTGCATGAGGCTGGGCATGACGGTCTGTGGGCATGGTTCAAGAGAGCCAGGCAGGTCAGCTCAGCTTCCTACAGCCCCTGCTGAGTGTTGTACAGGAATAAAGGTTGGACATCACCCTAAAAGTGCTCTGCCACCCTGGTGAGCTCTGCACTCTGAGGAAGGGAGGGAAACACAGACTCTATCCGGCAGATAAGGAGATCAGAAGGAAGAAGCGATGCTGGGAAGGTGGGAAATTTTGCCAGCCCTTGGGTGTTTCTATTGAAGCTGCAGAGGGGGTGGCACAGAATCTGTCTGTGGTGTGGATTGTCCAAGCGTGGGCTGCATCCCACTGATTGTGCAGCCTCGGCACTCAGAGGGGATGATCAGCAGTGGTGCTGTACACCCAAAGATCCCCTGAGGGAGGCTGTCTTTCTCAGCACTGCACCAGGGCTTGGAGCTGGGTTTAAATGTCAACCTGCCTTAAAAGCTCCAGGCATTCCCTGACATGTGTGGTGTGAACCTGCTCACTCAGTAGAGATTTGCTCCACTGAAAACGAGCCTGAAAGTTGATAAGAGCCCCTGGTGAGGCCTGAAATAGCCCTTTGCAATGTGGGACTGGCTGGAGTAGGTATCAGATGAAGAGCAACAGTCACAGCACAGCAGAAAGGAGGCTGAGATCATGCCTGAACTTGGGTCCAGCCACAGGTGCACTGGCTGCTCGGAGGTGTTGCTGTGCTCGTGCTGTGCGTCACCCACAACACCCACAGAGCTCTGGTGCTCCCTCTTCCCGAGATGGAGCACCAAGGGAAAATACAGAAAGAGTAGGGAGACACTGGAGGGACAACTGCGCTGGAAAAGGAGCAGAGGTGATGTCTGGACAGTGCCTAAGGAAGCAGGATTCCCACCTCATGCAGCTGCAGACAAGGGCCAGAGGGTTTTGTTCAGTTACCTGTGTGAAGTGCAGTGTTCCTGGTATGAACATGGTTCATTCCTCTGCTCTCAGAAAGGGAGGAGGGGCTATATTTTATTTTCAACCTCCGCTGGTACCGTGCGTGGGAAACACTGCTGGCACTGGGATTTCGTTCTGTTGGGGTTTTGCTCTGTGCTGCAGATAAGGCTCCTCTTTCCTTGGTCACTTTGTCGGAATGGAAAACATGCCTGGGCCTTCAAGCACACTTTGAAGTCAATCAAAACTGTCTTAAAGTATATTTCTCTGCTATAGAACATAAAAATATTATCCTTCTGGCATGCCTCCATGAGAATATTAAAAATAGCTTACTGAGTTACTCTGTGAAAATCGCTAATATAACAAGACTTTTGTGTCTTATTTCATTAATGAAGGAACTCTAATGCTGGGCTTGAGTGTGATACTGCTGTAAATCAATAAATAATATTTCTGGAAAAACACAATCCTATTATTCTGAGATATTTTTGTAGGGTGAAGTTAGAAAGAAACATTTGTTGCCATGACTTTTGTCCAACTCAATAAGCTATTTGCATCTGAAAACTTTAATGCTAGTTAGATAAAAGCGTGCTCTCTGCATGGGATGGCATATGCTTTCCTGGATTGTTTTACTGCTGTTTGCCCAGAACGGGGGAGAATCTGTTTGGCAAAGGCTTGGAGCTCAATCTTGCGCTGACCCCTCACAGCAGAAACCCAAGGCTTGCTTAGGGAGGAGTCAGAGCAGGACAGGGCTCCTGGCTTTTCCTGAACAGCATCGGGAAAGCAGCAAGCCTGAGATGTGGCCTGACTGGGAGGCAAGGGATTCTGTCCCATTTCCAGCTGCAATTGTTTGTTAACAACCCCCTGGGGCTGTGGCCATCCCGGATGAATGCGCAGCCCAAGAACCCAGGCATGGTCCTGGCTGGGTCAGGGCTGAGGTTACTCCAGCTCATCCCCTGATCTCCAGCACCGGGAGCCAAAAGAATGTGGAAAAACAGGGTAATCATACAGTAGCAATTCTCCCACCCAGCTCCTGGTCTTTCCTTCACCAAGGGAAAGGCTTTAGATTTAATGGCCTCAGTGGGTGTTTCTTACATGGATTTGTCTAATTGCCTTTTGATCTCGTGCTAAAGAGGTGATTTGCTGCTTCCTCAGCAGCCTCCCGAGGGGTGTAAATCACAGCTCTGCTTCAAGGACCGGAGGAACAGGCAGCACTCCTCCCACAGCACCGCTGCTGCCTTTGGCAAACAGAGACCCCTCTAATTTTCTGTTGCTTACAGAGGCTCCGGTGACGGTCAGTGATCTGAGGCTGGAAATGGGGTTTTTATAGTTCCTGAGTTCCTGAGGTGCCTCTTGGTTGCCTCTGCCAGGGTTTCACAGTCACTTGCCTTTAGGCATCGACACAGGGTGAGGAATGGCTCATGAGGCAGGAGCACAGAGGAGCTGAGGGAAAAGGCTCCTCTTAGTCGAGAAACAGCATTCAGCTGCTGAAAGTGAGAGCATGTCTCTGGGAGCAAATGGCACAAACCACCACAGTGTGTCATGAGCCTGGAACTGAGCGTTACACACCCCTCTAAATCCACACAACCACATGGCATGCTGAGTACATCTGGAGGGAACCTCTGCTGCCCAAAGCCAAGATCACCTTTCCCTCCCTCATTTCTGACAGAAGTTAGTCCATGCTGTTCTTAAAAACTTTCTTTGGTTGGAGAAGATTCCAACTCTTGCCCAAACCACTTTCACTCCAGCTCCTTCCTGAAGTGCATATCCGTAACTCCTAGTCCTACTCGATATGGATAGAGAGAATAAAACACTCTGTTTCTTTCCATGGTAGACTTCCTTACATTTAAAATCTGATCAGGGCTCCCTTTAGTCAATTTTTCATGAGGCCGTCCCTCAGTCTTTGTGCCTTCCCTTGAGCGTCCTATTTTCTAGACTTCTGGTGTCTCTTTCTGTGCTCTGGGCTCTCTTCTGTTGCCCTTCACCCTCCTCAGCATGGCCCAGAGCAGACAGCAATGCTCGAGCAGAGCAGAGCAGAGCACCGAGCAGGCGGGTGAAGGGATGTGCTTTGCAGCCTGCACTGCACAGCCCCTGCTCTCCCTTCTCACCCTCTCTCACCATCACCGATGGTCCTGAGCTGGCTCATGATCCTGCTCTGTTGCCACGGAGCAGCTGCAGAACATTCTGCTCTGTGCATTGCGTGTGTGCAACGGGCCCTCCCTGACTAATTCTCCCTGGGTTTGTTTCTGTAACTGTCCTCACATCATCACTTCTTTTTAGAACTATTATCTAGCCCTAACCGTGCTCTGCTGCATGCATGTGCCCTCTTCCAACACCTCCTAATAAATAAAATTATTTTCTACTCCACTTCGTAGAGGAAACATAGAAGACAAAGGGACACAGTGACCCACTGACAGCTTCTCTCTGACTGTGCTTTTCCAAGTGTTTTTCACCACCTTGGGCAATACACACCACGCTTTCCCAAAAATCTTTAGACAATGTCATGTCAGACGGTGTCAACAGCCTCGTTAAACACGATAGATGACATGTACAGCTTATTCCCTATCCACAAGTGTCACAGAAGGATTAAATTTGACACATGCATAATGACTGGGTTTTATTTCTTTTCCCTGATTTGTTTCAGTATTTGTTTGTTGGCTCGATTAGTTGTCCCAGTACTTTTCTGGAAATGGAAGTTAAACTAGATGCTCCATAATTTCCCTTTTTCAAAACCAGATATTCTGTTTACCATTTTTGAAAGCCATAAGGAGTGTTACATCTCTATGCCTGCCTTGTGTCTTTAAAAATCTGTTTAAGCTGCCAGCACCTCCTAGAACTTTACAACAGATGCATATCTGCCAGTTACTGCATAGAAGGCAGGATTATGTTCATTTGTACCTTGGCTGATTATTCCAAGACTTACTCCTTCCTGGCTGGTTAGCCTGGTGGGCACATGCCAGCTGCTCAGGGGTATGTTCTGCACAAAGGGTGACATCCTGGAATGAAACACACTGATGGGGGACAGAGGACAGCTATGGGGGTTGCTGTGGCCACCACTAAACCATGTCCCCAGGTATCACATCCACACGTCTTTTAAATCCCTCCAGGGATGGCAACTCCACCACTGCCCTGGGCAGCCTGTTCCAATGTTCCAATGAAGAAATATTGCCCAATATCCAATTTAAACCTCCCCTGATGCCGCTTGGGACAATTCCTCTCATCCTGTCCCTTGTTTGCTGGGAGCAGAGCCTGACTCCCACCTGGTTGCACCCTCCTGTCAGGGAGCTGTAGAGAGTGAGAAGGGCCCCTCTGAGGAAGGAAGGATATAGATTTCACTTACCCACACTCCACAGGGTCCCACTGCCCCCTCACAGGAAAAAGCAAGTGAGGAGCTCCAGGGAAAGGAGCAGGTTGGGTATCAGGGGAAGAGAATGAGCAGGTACCTAAAGCACCTCTAAGAAGAGCATGAGTATCACTAATGACTCAAGGAGATATGAGAATCAGGAATGACATTTCTTCATCTGACCCAGGAACACGGTCCTGGTTTCTTTTTCTTCCCAGCTTTTCTTCTCTCTCTCTCTCTCCCTCTCTCTCTCTCATGCTGAGTTCCATCTTGGGGAGCATCAAAAGCAATGTTCCAGACCCTGTCTTGGCTATACTACAGTTTTTTGGGAAAGATCAAGGCAGTGGAAAATAGAGGCTAGCACTGCTCCTTGCTGGCTGCCAAGACCCCTGACAACGCCAGACCCAGCCTGGGCTCCTTTCAGGCTGTGAGCAGAAGCACCACCGGCACCGAGCGCCCTTCCACTGCCTCTGCTTCCCTTCCCTCAGCCTCAGGCAGCTGCCCCCTGCCAGCACCCATCCTCCTGGAGAGAAAATAGGGAAAAGCCTGGAGATAGCTCAGTACCAGCTGGAAAGCTCACACCTGCACAGACTGCACTCCCAGCACAAGGCGTAATCCCACACCGATCGCATCCCCACGCCAGGGCCGATACAATAACAGAGATTTTGTGGATGTAGGTCAGTTTGTTAACCATATATAGCATAACCCACCACAGCTGACTGAGAGCATTTTTATTACTTCATGTTTGTTTCTGTAAAAATAGAAGAAATCTGTAGTTTAATCTTTAATTCTCTCAGAAAAAAAAAAAAAAGAGCTTGCTTCTTTGTGCCTCTCCAGCCCTTCACAGTTCATCATTTGCAATGTGTGCAAAATAAATTAATGTCACCTTGCTCAGAGGAAATCTTGGTTTCGGGTCTGAATTTCTTTCTTTGTTTTGTTTTGTTTTAGAAAGCTTCCCTCTCCCATCAGTTCAGGAA
Source organism: Aphelocoma coerulescens (assembly GCF_041296385.1). Classification (NCBI taxonomy): domain Eukaryota; kingdom Metazoa; phylum Chordata; class Aves; order Passeriformes; family Corvidae; genus Aphelocoma; species Aphelocoma coerulescens. The sequence goes on along the minus strand of NC_091031.1, from coordinate 10,754,157 downwards.
TGCTGTCTTGGCAATAGTCTCTCCTGCATCTCCTTATCACAGATGCTGTTTAGACACTTCCCCCATTTTGGTCCCCAAACTACCTGTGAAGAGCTCACTTCTGCAAGATTTTTCCCTTTCCCTTTGTCCACAAAAAAAACACCCAAGCTGCAGGTCAGGTAAAACTTTATCCAGCTTCACTTTTCCTGGATGTCAGAGTGACCCGGGAAGTCTGGTCTGCTTTGCTTTTCATAAGAGAACCCCTTTTCTGTACCTTTCACCTTCTCCAGATGCTTTGACTTTCACTTGCTCTGAGCTGCTGTGACTGTGCTGGTTTATTTCCTGAATAAAATTCTCTGTTTCTGCTCTGCAAGAAAAGCAGCAGCATTAAATGATCACCAGATCATTTAATTTGTAAATGCATTTGCATTTGTCATGACTTGTAGGGGAGCTTCTTCCCTGCAGGTCCTTCAGCAGGAGAGGGAAGGGATCAGGGGTCATTCATCCTCAGCTGTTGGCATAGCACTGGCTGGAACAACAGAGCTGAAAGTCTGAATTTTTTTCATGTTTCCTCTTCCTCACTTTTGACTGACAAGCGGCACACAGTGGCAAAGGTTCACACTGCTCTTTGGGGAGAAGGGTCTACCCAGAGCAGGCATGAGAGAGGGATTTCTCAGTGCAAAAGGGGAATGTCCCGTGGCACCTCTCTTAGAGAACAGGGGAAGCCTCAACCAGCCTTGCCAGAGACACACCAGGGTGTCCTGCTCCACAGTAGGGCTGAAGTCAGCAAAGATTTTATTAATTTCATGTTACTATCTATTCATTTACCATCCAAAATTTCTTGGACTTGGCACCAACAGCTCCCTTTCTGCCCACAGTCTTATCATCTGCCTCTTGTCACGGAGAAGCCCAAGGTGCCAGGGGGATTTCAACCTTCCAGAAGTGCAGGGAAGGGGAGCAGGAACACCTCATTTCTACATGGTGTCATGTTGGATATTCTGCTTCAGTCAAACATCCCTGGCTGGGCAGCAGGGGAATGGCTGCTGCTTCCCACCTCCTGGCTCCTGTCCTTGGGGCAGGTGAAGCCCTGGGGAGCATGAGGACAGAAAGAGACCATGGGGGTGGAAGAGGAGAGGTGGGACACAGATGCTGGAGCAGACATGGGGAATTCCTGAGGAGCAGGGAGTAGACCCAAGAACAGTCACAGGGTGATAGAAATAAAGGTTTTATCCTCTGGTGCCAGAGGAGACTGTGCAGAGCTTGGTGCCACTCAGAGAGGCACTGAAGGACTGAGGGTCAGAGGATGCTGCGTCTGCAAAACACTGTGAACAGTGAACAGCGTTTCAGGGATTTTTCAACCTTAAAGTGTTTATTTTTCTTTGGAGACCTGGGGTTTTCTTCCTCAAAGACATCTCAGCTGAAGTTCATGAAACTCCCTTCTAGGAGAGGGTAAGATTTGGGTCTTGTGGTCCTTTAAAATCCCAGACCACACCGGACAGCAGCCATGGGAGTGATCTAAGGGAAAGGTACAAGGCCGTGAGGATGATGATCACATTTTTCCAGGCAGCAAGGCTGCAGAATTAATGGGAGCAGCCTGAAGTCCTCCCACAATAGAAAGACTTACCAGAGATGATCTCTGCTGGGGCAAAACCCCAGGGCAGATTCTGTTGTTCATGGCAGTGCAGAGGTCGATTGGGGTCCTGTGGCACACAGGGCAGGGCTGCCAAGGACCAGGATCTGGGGAAGCTGGAGGCATTCTGGATAACCTTTGCTGGTGGATGGCCCATGCCCAGCTCAGCTCGAGGTGGGGCAGGGAGCCAGAGGGTTGTGTCTGTGACTCTCAGCTGTCATGAGCTCATGGTTTACGGGAGGCAGGCTCCAGGTAGGACTGCTGCGCCAGGCTGAGGGGTGCAGCAGGGTCCCACTGCAGGAAAGCTCTGGAAAGTTGAAGGCCATTTGCCAATCCTGTGCCAGGATACTTGGATTATTGTCATTTTTAGAAAAAAACCATCCATCTGTATTTCTGGAAAGAGACCAGACCTTTTGCCCTCCTTTCCAAGGAGGAGAAGCAGCGGCAGCCCACAGTCCCTGCTGCGCCTGGTAACTCCTCAGGAGCACAAAACCCCCCCAGCCCATCTCCTGCTGGGGGTTAAGGGCTGCCAAGAGCTCCATCAGAGCAAGGCCATCAGGGGCCTTGGCAGAGCTCGGGCTCCTGTGTCTGGAGCAGCCCGGAGGACACAGCTGTCCTGCAAGCAGACACACTCTGGAAGCCATGGGATACCCTGGCAGCCGACCAGTCACTAGTACATCCAAATAATGTCTGGGCTTCCTTATAAATTCATAAAAACTGGTGCATTTCCATGAAACATTTTGATGTCTATGAATCAGCATTTTCCAATAAAATGTTTCATCAGAAAATTCCCAGCGAGATCCAGCCCTGATAAGGTCCAGAGCATTGGCTGCAGTCCAGGCCAGCCTCAGCCGTGGGGCAGTTGTGGAGAGTGATCTCTCTGGGTGATGACGATTCCTCCTGACCTTTCCTGCAGTGTGACTGTGTGGCCTGGGCATCTGAAATGTTATTTATAGGCAGCAGCAGCAAGTGCTGTGGAGACAGTCTCCAGCAGGCCCTCGAGGCCTGGACATGCAAGGGCTGCTGGAAAGGCGTTTTTCCAGTGGAAAAGCCACTTTACAGAAACAGGAATAGAAATAAACTCCCTCTTGGAGATAAATCATTCCTGCTGGGGGCTTGGTTGTGTGCACGAGCTTCCACACGACCTGGGGATGCTGCTGGCTGTGTGAAACCACTGTTAACAGTGGGGTGATCTCCTCCTCTCGTTCCTCTCCTGGGGCTGCTGCCAGAGGAAGATTTGTTACAGCACAGGGAGGCTCTGGTTTCACTGCGTGCCTCCAGCCCTGTGCAAATGTAGTTTCCTACATCTCAAACGACAGGAATTGCTGGGGACAGGTTGCTGGTATGTGACTGTAGGGCCCATATCACACAGGAATGGAGAACTTTGTCTTCACCTGGAGTAATGAAATGAAATAACTCGCTCTCAGAGCCCTCTGCACAGGTTTTCTTGGAGTTTCCTGGAGCTTCTGAGCCCTCTAAGCCCTATTGTCTATATTGGTCCACTGTGAAGGAGGGTGCTGCAGAGCTGATGGGCAATGTCTGGACACTCAGTTGCTCCAATTTGCTCCAGAAAAAAAAAAAAAATAGCCCAAATCAGTTTTTCCTCAACAAAACATTCCAATTTCCATCCCACTGAGAAGTTAGGGCTGTCATTCCCAAGGCTTCCATTTTAAAATCCTGCCACATTCTGAAGAAGCAATTTTCTGCTTCTGACCCTGCTTCTTTTCTTGTAAAATGAGGTCATTTCAATGTCCCTGTTGCTCCAAGTTCTAGACACTTGCTGATGGATTTCTATCCTTGTGTACAATGAAGCAAGCAAGATTAAAAAAAAGAAACCAAGGTTGTAGTGCATCAACTTGTGGGAATTTTGGATCCATAAGTTATCATATTCTAATGCAAAGTTGCATTTCAGGTTTCATCAGCATATAGAACTGCTTTAAGGCTGCATGTAATTGCATCCCAGAAAATAATAGGAAAGGATTAGATGCCCTGCAAAGAAAATTCTGCTTATTAACAAAGAGGGAACAAGTCCTTTATTTCATGTTGGAATGTCAGGGAGGGTGCAGGTTTGTGTCTGTGGCTTGATGCACTGCTATAACAATATGTATAATAATGGGTTTGAGTGTGTGCACTCTGAGTCCCTTTGGTAAGGAGAAATGTTTATTCTGACAGCACATATTGTGTTTCCAAGATGGACTGATTCGGGTTTTCATTCAGCAGTGGAGACTTGTGGCACTTTATTAGCAGAAGCAGTACAAATAGACTTTCATTCTTTAGCTTGTACTTCTGCTCATGTGAATCAGCAGTAAGACTTGTAAACCAGCCCTGTTACAATTCTTTCAAATTTACATTTTTTTCTGTCTCATATCTGGAAGCCACTTTGAAATACACTGTCATTGCAACAGTGCCTTCTGACAGAGGTCTTAGAGAAATTCAAGAATAAAATGGTAGAAGTGGTTTGAAAATTGTATCCTATTCCTCAAGGATTTACTCCAAGCACTGAGCAAAATCTTCCAAGGGAGCAAGTGTACACCAAACAGAGATGGCTGGTGCAGTGGCTCTTTGGCTTTTTTATTATCCCTAATATTTCTGCTGCTGTTTCTTGCTCTCCTCCTTCTTCCCAGCATTTGTTCTTTGTGAAGGAACAATAACTTGAATAACTCCTATTCAAGTTCATGGGCTCTGTAATTCCAGAAGCATCACCCTCTGCAATGTTCTCTCTCCACCCTGCTGGAGTCAGAGATGGGCCCTGACTATCTGATTCTAGCACAACAAAACAAATATGCTGGCCCAATGATCTTCTGACCATATATAGGCTGAAATAGCCTTTTGGAAGATATGGTTGATATCTGTGATCATCACAGGGCAATTAGGAGCCATTATGGAAACAACCATATTACCAGTAATTTATTGGGCAGCCTCAAACTATTTCCTTGGGTGGGGAGGGTTTCATCTTCGAGAACACCTCCTGATCAGGAGAGGCCATGAATTAATTTTTTATGGAGGATCTGATGAGGAGAGTGCAGAGCTCAGAGCATGAACCTGAGCACAGGGTTACGTCTTGGAAATGCAATGTCCCAGAGGAAAGCAGGCAGGAGAGATTCAGTGTTGACATGGTTCTCATGGCAGCTGCTTTCTGAGAGCTCTTTGACAGGGCAATCTCTGCTTTCCAGTTGCCTCCCAAGAACGACTTTTCTCCTGTGCAAGAAACAAACAGCACTGCTAAATGCAGGGCCTCACCTTGCAACAGGAAGAACAGACAGGATCTGCCTGGGATGCCAGAGCTGCTGTGCTGTGGTGTGTGAGGTGGCTGAGGAGAGCCAGGCTCCAGGCTCCTGATGCCTTTATCTACAGAGAAGCTGCCTTGTCTTTAGGGCCAAACCATGGCCAAAGGGCAGACCCAGTGTATTCCAGTGACACAGTGACATGGACCACTGCAGACCATCCTCTGCATCCACCACAGAACCAGAGGACCACACACTGGGTTGGGTGGGGAGGGACCTTTAAGCTCATCTCGTTTTACCCCCTGCCATGGGCAGGGACACCTTCCAGCATCCCAGGCTGCTCCAAGCCCTGTCCAGCCTCGCCTTGGAGACTTCCAGGGATGCAGGGGCACCCACAGCTTCTCTGTGCCAGGGCCTCCCCACCCTCACAGGGAAGAATTATACCAGTCTAGTTCTGTTGGATTTGTCAGGATCTTGATGAGACATGAATTTTTTTGCCACGGGTGCAGGGGAAAGAGGCAGAAAGGGAATTTCCAGGGCCAAACAAGCTGAGTTTATTGGTTTCATTGTCATTTTTTAGTAACTGATGTAAGGCACAGAGCAAAGTGGGCAGCTGATGGCAGCTGCTGGGTGGGAAGGGGCTGGAGGAGAGGTTGGGGGTCAGGTGTGACAGAAGCACTGCAGACAATAAAAGCAAATGCTGAACTGCAGACCTGCCTTTTCTTTGTAAATTCATCTGTTGCTAAGAATAACCTGCCTGGACAGTGTCCTACAGCATGCTCCAACCTAAAGGGCATTTTGGTCTGACAAATGAAAACTAATAGAGTGAAGTTATTACCATATGAACATGTGGATTGAAAACATGTGTTGAGTGATTAAAGGCGAAGGCTTGATGACAGGCCCGTACCGGAGATGGTGCATCTCGGGGAGGAGATTGCTGTTTGGGAAATGCCATATTTTACCATTGAGTTCATTAGTATTTGCCATAAGGAAAACAAGAAAGGTTGACTCCAGAAAAAAAAAAAAAACCCTCCCTCTCAGATCCTATCACTGCACACACGATGTTTGCTTTGGAAACTCCTCGCCGGGGTTTCTGTCAGTCTGTTGCTCTGCGAATGCTGTCTCATGGACAGTTTAGGATTTCACTCTGCCTGGGCTTGGACTGTGTCCCAGGAGTGTGCTTGGTGTCAGGAATTCAAGCTGGAAAAAGTGTGCATTCTGGAAGATTAGGCACTGCAGGCTGTCCCCACAGTGCCCATATCCTGGGCAGGTCAGAGCACACCGGGGCGGCTGCGGGGCCGTGCCCCAGGGTGGGAAATCCACCACAGCACTGCAGGGAGACACAGCAGAGCTGACAGGAAGTTTTGGGTTGATACACGTTCATTATAAATCATCTTCTGCTTGTCTGTTTACAATAGTCTGTCTTTCCTTAATGTTTCTGAGGTAAGAACAGACCCTGTATTTTAACTGGACAACAATATTTTTAAGTGAAAAAATAATCACCCATCCTTGCTACTCGTATTTTTGGATGAGATGTGAACCAGAACTATGGGGCCAAATGCCTCACCCCAAACACTGAAAACTGAAGAACAAGAGAAAAATCAGTCACAATGCAAAAACTTTGCTAAATTTTGTGACTGTAACCAGTGTATCTGTGACTGGCTGCGAGGGACCTGCAGCAGATTAACATTTGACAGTCCTTACCAGTCACAGTCCTTGTTGACTTTCCATCAAGATATTGCATCAAGAACTGATACTTAAAACCAAGCTGAACCAAATATTTAGGCCCCCCGAAGCACACCAGTGTCCGGGCAGCACTGCAGAGGATCCTCAGTGCACAGCCCTGGGCACCAGAAGTAGGATCAGAGGAGCCTGCAGAAGCTCTCAGGACACCTCACTGAGATGAAACAGTCTGCAGGCAACTTCCAGCCAAGATAGATTCTTGGTTCATCACAGATTTTGCCAGATGCTACATTGATCCCACAATCCTGCCAGTGTTGTGTTGTAGGCTGGGTTTCTGCTCTCACATCATAGTCACGTCTCTAGAAATTGCAAAAGCTGCTTAAGGAGGGCTCATTTAGATTTGTGGGTCTATTAATTACATCTTGTTAAGTGTGTTAATTGTTATTAATTGCTATGGCATGGGATATCCTGTCTTTCTTGTCTGTTGACTCTCATCCCAGTCATCTCAGCAGTGCTTTTGTTCAATGACGTTTAATTGTACAAAGTTTCATAAACCCAAAGACCCGTGAATGCTGATGGGAAGGGTTCGTTTTCAGGCTTGAAGGAAATAATATTCTAGTATCTATTTGTCTTAGATTTTACCACAGATTTAGAGATTAATATTTTAAAAAAATAATAAAACAAACTTTTTAAACCTACGCAGTTTCCCTGACCTCTGTGTTCTCACCTCAGTGGTTCTACTGGCAAAAGGAAAAGGCAGGCAAAGGGACTGAAAATTGCTGTTGTAAAATGCCTGTAAATGGAAGAATAAGTCCAAATTTCATTTTATTTGTTTCTGGCAAAGTCAGCTCACAGTGGCTGGAAATCCAGAGAAAAGATAAACCTTTCTGCTTCTTGCATTCACCACTCAGTGTTTTTTCGGGTAAAAAACCCAGCCCATTTAGCTCAATTCCTTCTGTTTCCTTTCCTCTTCCTTGGCAGCACGGGTGTCAGCACAACAAGAACATTTCATGTGGCTTTTGATGGCTTTCATCTTTTTCACAGTCCCGTTGATCTTTTGAGATTTCAAATGTGTTTCTGGCTGTTCCCACTGGGAGAGCCCAGGCAGGCGTGGGCTGGGCCGGTGCAGGTGTCCTGGGAGAAGGATGTGCCACCTCTGGCAGAGCCACAGGAGGATCAGCGTGCAGCTCCAGGAGCCTGTGTGCCAGGGGCTGGGCACAGGTACCGTCCTGCAGCACCCACTGGAGGGTGACTGTCCCCGGTGGCAGCAGGACATCAGCGCGCCAGGGCGTTTCATTCAGCCTGTCTCAAGTGCTCATTCCAGGCTGGTGTTGCTCGTGAGGTGCAGGAGCGCAGTGGTGGAGACACAAAATGCTGAGACCTTTCTCAGGTTCGATGAGAGCTCTGCATGCTCTGTGCAGCGCTCTGCAGATCGGGAAACAAACGTGGGCAGTTGTGCTCATGCACCTCCTCTGTTCTTGTCTCTCCCGAGACCGGGATAAAAAATAATCCACGAAGAAAAACTACATGTAGATGGCAGCTGGAGAATCTGGGGCTCCAGGGAATGGTGGGAATGGGGTCAGACACAGCAAAGGGACAGCCAAAACATTAGAGAGGTCTCTGCTGCCAAACTTCCCCTGCCCTTTGAGAAAGGGCAGAGGGCACGGGGTGGCTGCAGGGATGAGGGCTGGCCCGCAGGATGCCAGCGTGCCTGCCGGAGGAGGGGGAACCACCGCATCATTCCCAAAGGGCAGACGTGGCTGGCCACAGAGCAGGTGGCACTTCCAAGCGGGCAAGGAGTCCGTGCAGGCAGAGAACAGAGAGCTCCTGCCCGGCAGCTGGGGCACAGGCGAGCGCAGAGACTGCTGCTCTCCGGGACATTTACTGGGGCGGGGGGAGTCTCCAGAAGAGATCCCAGCTCCCTGATGGATTCACGTGGCCATGTCCAAAAGGCCGTGTGGTGCCCAGCTGTGGCACACACCGAGCTGAGCCCCGCGGCAGCCCCAGAGCCGGCAGGGACCGGGGCAGGCTGCGGGAGCTCATCCCGCACCACAGCAGGATCTCCGACGAGCTGCTTGGAAGCAGCCCCTGGAGCTCGTGTTTCCTGCCCTGCCGGGCCGCAGAAGGGCTGGCAGATCGCACCTGCAGCCGGGTGCAGCCCAGCTCCTTCCCGAGCCGGTGCCGGGGAAGGGCAGAGCTGCCCCGGCAGTGGCTGCCCGCACACGCACCCGGCCACGGCTCAGCAGGTACCGCTCCCTCCCCGCCCTTCTCTGCTGGAATACATAACACCGGTTTCTGTCTCATGGTATTAATAACCCCTGCGATGTCTTTGTTTAAAGTATTCCATTGGGAAGTGCTATTTTAAGGCTCCATTGAGTCAGGCGGAATGTGAAACCTCCTCCTGCCGGACACTTCGCACTCGGTGCTTATCTGCGTGCGCGCTGGTATTTTGTCTAATACAACGCGGAGATTAGCTCCCCTCGCGATTTCACTTTCACAATTTACATTTCGTGTGTTGGAGCAGCCACAACAGTCTGCACGAGATCGTGTCCATACGTCCCCGGAGCACAGAACACGCCGCCGAGCAGTTGTTGAGTGCTGTGGTGCCCTGGGAGACACCGGGGATCGGGTCCTGCAAGGTGCTTGCTGGGCAGATCCCAGACCTAGCAAGCTGGGCCTGGAGTCATCAAGAAAGTTCAGTTTGCTAACAATTCATCAAGTAGCCACGAACACTGCTTAGCTCTTTAGTTTGAGATAACACTCATCTGACTTCCTGCATATTCAGAAAGTATTTCTGGTTTTTGAAGTGCCTCTAAGTTAAACTCTCTCCCCTGTTGGCTGAATCACTGGGGGAGCGGTCTGGTGTCCACACTCCCAGACTGGACAGGATCCAGGGTGCAGCCACCAGCCCATCACATCTGGACACTCAGCTTTTCTTTACTTTTTTAAAAAAGTGCTTTTCTTTACTTTTTTAAACCCGTGTTGTTTTAATGTGGTTGTGGACTGAAGCTCCCTTCAGAAACAGGAAGGGAAGCAGGGAAAGTAGTTCCTTCAGATAAAAAAAATGTGTAAAAGCCACTGCTGAAAAAGAAACACTTACTAAGCTTTCAACAGAAGCTGAGAATAAAAAATCTGCCCAATAAGTGGTCCAGGGTGTCGGTTTTATAGATCAAACCTTCATGAGATGCGACAAGGGGAGGAGAGGTGGACTCTGAATAAGTGCTGCTGGAACTGTGAAATTGTTTGCACAATATGAACATAAGAAGAACCTGGGTGTTGCTGATGAGCAGGAAGGGCAAAATACAGAAGTGCTGCACAAAAAAAACCCTCAGAAATTCGTGATTATAGGAATAGCACAGATGTTTTAGTTCCTTGCTCCGGCTCTGCGGGGAGTGTAGCAATAGCATAGCATGGCCATGGCCAAGACTAATGAGGACATGGGAAGTTTCAGCACTCATGAATCTTGCAGGGAAGCTTTTTTCTCAGCCCAGTTCTCCAGAGTGGCCACCCTGCCCCTTTTTTTTCCTCCTCCTGATAGAACTCAGACACTGGGCCTGAGGAGCTACTCCAGGCTACATGGGAGCAGAGAGGTTCCTCTTCCTTTGTGTTTGTCTGTCTTCTGCCTCAGCCACCTGCCACTCTTGTAGGGGACAATGGAGATGAATTGTCCCCATCTCCTACTCCCCCAGTCAGTACCCAGGACAATCCCTTTTCTCTTCTTGAAATACCAGGCCTGCTGAGGGAATACACTGAGGGAATCGAGTGAATGGTTTCTCCAGTGTTCTTCAGCCCTGGAGAAGATGAGGGAAACTCTAGGGAGAGGAAGAACCTCTTTGGAGTGGATTTGATCTGCTCTGGTCCTTGAGATGGTGGGATCTAGGCTTGGGGGTGTCCTGGTTGGTAGGTTCATAAAAGCAACCCCAAATACTTGACACCCAGAGAAGAGAGTCCTGAAGAGTCCCACTGGTGTGGCAGAGGAACCAGAAGAGATGGCAGGGGAGTGGGCTAAACTAGATGTGCAACACTGGCTCCTTGCTTTCCTTGTTTCATGATGGTGGCCTCAGGCTGCTGACTCCTCACTCCGGCTTCAGCAGGCTGGAATACCATGGCTGGGTGGTTCTTTTCTGGATGAGACCATGCCAGGGGATTGTTCCACTAGTTCCAGGCCTCCAGAAAGTTTGAGAAGGAGACATCAGTCCAGGCAAGGCTTCCCTGCTCTCAAAAACCCAACACATTTTTTAATTTACTCAAGCTATGTTCGTCTGATGGTGGGGTGTTTCCATGATGCTCTCTTTCACAAGTTTGTTTGAATACAAGCAGAAAATGTGCCCATGACAAAAATAAGGGCTCCCACCTACAATCTATGCCTCCAGGCCTGAGAGCAGCACTTGGAAGACATCCCTGTCCTTTCTCCAGGGTCCATGGGGTGTGCAGGGGTCGGTCCTCCCTGGCAGCAGCGCTGGGATCCTGTGGAGCTGCTCCACCAGCAGAGCAGTGACTGTAGCTGTGCAGGGAGCTCCCCCCTGCAGGGAAAACAAACTCCTTTTGGGAAGGAGACACTTGCTGAGCACAGGGCTCAGCACTGCGTGTTACCCCTGGATATCAACAAAACATGGTCCTGCTTTTCACCCTTTGCAACCTCGCTTATAAATACCAGGATCTCTGCTTTAGCCGCAACTGAGAAGAACAAAGTTGATTTATTTTTGTTCTTTCAACTGTGGCTAATAATAAAGTGTGAACCCTGCACAAAGCTGAGCTCTGTGCCGGGGCTCTGTTGTCATGAGACCAGTGACTCCAAATACAGGGAGATGGGAACACACCGAAAGTGTTGCCGAGGCATTTTTTACACTGCAAGGGTCAGCATGGGGCAGGGAGCAGCTTTGTTTAAAGACTCTGGGCTCCTTTGGCAGGTGGAAGCTGGGACCTCTTTCTCTATGTGGCACAGGGAATTCAAAATGATTTACAAGTCAGAAATAACAGCATGCCTGGGAGACTTTTGAAGCCGATTTTTTTTTTCTTCTAAGTAATTTTCAAGTATTCTTCTGTAGAAGCTGGAGCCCTGATGAGGTGCACTAACTCAGCCCTGCATTTCTCCTGTTTATGGAACCCCACACACAGGCAGTAAATGCCTCCACTCATTGGCCTTATATTTCCCTTGCCATCACAGGGCTGCCTTTGCAGAGGTCCAATCCTTGCTTCTGGCCTGGCAGCCTCTGCTAAATCACAGGGCTTCACATCCTGCCCCTCAGGCATCACATACTCCCTGCAAACAAGCACTTTCAGTTCTTGCCTGGAAGCTCCTTAACTCTGACTCTGCTGGAAAACTCAGCAAGATGGGGAGGACTGCATTAAAACAAGGTAAAAAACAGCCAAATCCTCCTAGGCATGACATGGAAGGAAAATCAATATTTAAAATACATGTATGATGTAATGGAACTTAAAATAGTCTGTATCCTGGAAAAAAGAGATTAACTGCTTAAGGCAAACTAATGAAAAGGTCACTTGGACAATACTTGCAAAGCACTCCCTGTACTGCATCACGGACTTATCAGTTCTGTTTGACAGGGAGTCACACATGATCCCAAGCACTTATCTCTGTTTTATACTTTATGAAAAATTGATTGACTCCTTTTGCCCAAGAATTTGTGTTAAATAAGAAATAAAACATTGTTTATGGGCAACTTTCTCTTCCCATAGTCAGCAGGGGCCAGTTTTATAAGAACAGGACATCAAATCTTAATACTGCAAAGTACCTGCATATTTGACATGGCAAAGTGAACTCTTCTGTTATTATCTCAGCTGGATCAGTTCCTAAAGCTAAACAGAAACAGCAGCGAACATTTTCCATTCTTTCTGCCTCTAACCAGCTTCCCTCACCCTCTGGCACAGACCACATCCTGTCTGGGCAGTGCCAGTCCTCCCAGAACACTGCTGAGAGGGGTGGAGATGTCCGTCCCCTGCCACCCTGGCGTGGTGCTGGCAGCACTGGGATGCCTGAGCTCCTGCCTGCCAGGCTGTGGGTGCAGCAGACTGCCCGTGTGTGTTTTGCTGCCCACTGAGTTCCTTGTAGCAGCAAACCCTCTGCCCATCCACTGTCAGATGTCCCCTGGTTAAGGAACTGCAGCCATGCCCAGAGTGATGAGAGAACACTGTGCGGGATGTCCAGCATTGCCACCGAATTTGGAAGCTGGGGAGGGATCACAGACTTAAAACTTTCATGACAGCTCCCTCAGCTGCACTGCTGGAGGTGAGGGCCACAATGTAGGGAGGTGTTCTAGGAGTGTGCAACTCCTCTCAGGAATGGGAGATGCCATAGGAAGTGCCAAGGGCCACTCATGGTGCAAGTTCAGACGGAACATGAGGAAAAACTCCCTCAAGAGAGCAATGCAGCACTAGGACAGATCACCCAAACAAACTGCAAACTCTCCACCCTTGCGAGTCTTGAAGAAGCAGGAAGACAAGCCATGGCTGACCTGGTTTTGTTGCTAATTCCCTTTGGGGGAAGATGGGGATGGCAGGCTCTGACTGTCTCTTCCTGTTGATTCTGTGATTCTCTTCTCCACTGTATTTCAGGGGTACTGGTAGAGGATATCATAGGAGAGTTGCTACTTTTTCAAACACTTACTTTCATAAGCGAAGGACTTTGCAATTAGCAAGCCTTCCCACCAGACTGGAGTTGTATTCTCACAAGATTTCCTCGAGGACTTACTTGCTTTTCAACAATGCCACAGGGGTGCAGGGTGGAAATGCTTCTTGACCTCTTTCAGTGCAGAGCACGTGCTCTGTCTTAGGCAGGTGGAGTCTGTTTTTCTTGTTTCACATATTCCCCAGGTGATGGGAATACAGCCCCCGAAAGAGATGTTAAAAAGACAGTTTTATTTTCCCAACCTTCAAAAATTTGCAATATATAACTCAAATGTTGTGCGGTGCTGCAGCCAGTGCTGGGCAGAAAGTGTTAGATCTCACAGTCCCAGAAGCTGCAGCTCAGATTCAGGCAGCCCTCCAGAGATCCACGCTTTAAGCTGGGAGGTATGAGAAATGAAGTTGCTGCTTCAGGGTCTTAAAAAGGGGCAACACCAAAGCTCATCCAAAGCTTGAGGCTGCTCACACATAGGCTCTGTCCTGTCTCTGAATCAAACTTGCTGTTAAAATGTGGTCTGAAATGTGGTGGGAACTGACTTAGACCCAAGTCTCCTCCCTTAGCCAGGTGTTTTTGCAGTCACAGGATGAGGGAGAGCCTTTCTCCTCCCTCCAAACGGTCTGTGCCTGGCAACACAGGGAAAACCCGTGTGCAGGGGTGTGGGGTTTCACCCATTTGCAGCAGCACCGTTCTGATCTGCATGGACAAGTGGCTACAGAAGGAGCCTTCTCCCAGGCTGTGCACACACCAAGCAGAGCAAGGGGAAAGGCCAAAAGCATTGGGAAACGGTGTCCTGCCCAAGGACAAAGTCAAACTGAGGGAGCTGGGCACAAGGGACAGGCCACAGGTGGGCTTTGGGTGGTGAAGAGGCAAAGGGAGTGACAGCAGCACGCCCTGCCAGGAGCTCTGAGGGGGAGAGGTTTCCCACTGCCAAAGCAGAGGATGGTCCTCTGTGCAGTTGTGCAGCCTGAGCAGGGTAGGACTCTGTCAGAAATGGTGTCTTGGACTGAAAACACACTCCAGCCTGAGCTGGTCTCAGCTTGCTGGACTGCCCCAGGCTCTGCTGGATGAGAACAGCTCTGGAGCAGGACAAGTTGCTCTGGCTGCCCCTGCTGCCATAGCTCCTGCCCCGTGTGACCTGGGACAGCTCAGCTGGGCTGTGGGTGGCCCCTCTGCCCAGGACTGAGGCCACCTGCTCCAAGCAGCATCGAGCTGCTCCTTCCTGTAACAGCCTCATGACTTCCTGGGGGATTTCATGCTGTGATGTCACTTCTGCAGCACCTTTCACCAACGATAAATCCCTCCAGAAACAGAGAGAAAATGACCCAGAAACGTCACTACACATAAACCCCTCAGTTATACAAAGTCCTGCAAACATCAGATAAGACCATAACAGAGAAAAGGTCACAGCAACACCAGTTATGTCGTGAATAGCAGCAACAAGTAGCAACCAGTGCCTGCTTCAGTCTAAGGCTAGAAAGATGAAAAGATAGAAATGTTGTTGGCTTTAATTCTTTTGTAGTGAGTTCCAGGCAGCTGTCAACTGCTGAACATTTGAACAACCAGGGCCTCCCAAAGGGAAATAACATCTTCGGAATGGCCAGGCTCAAGAAAACACCACATCTTAGATGATGTATTGATGGGGAAAAATAAATTCAGAAGAGAATTTGGTGCTTTGCCGAGCAATGTCCTGAAGATAAGCTTGTACCAGTTCTTCAGTCACGCACTAATGATCTTCAGTTCATTGTGTGTTATAAATCACTCTGATGGATACAGAAAAGGGTAATAAATGAATAAATAAATAGCAAACACTCTGTGGATAGTGCTGATCATAGGAAGATGAATTAATCATAAACACTGCTTCCAAAGGCTGTGACACGAATGAGCATTCCTTTGATATCAGCCGTGCTCTTCTTCCCACCAACTTGTTCTCAAATAAACATCCCGGTAAATATTTGTCTCCTTGCTCTAGCATTGCAAATAAAATGAGAAAGGCCACATCCCTTCCTAGCCCATGGATAGCAATTCCCTCAGGGGGATGCTGGATTTCAGGTTGGGATTCATCTCAGCCGCTTCAGTCAGCTTCTAGCTTGTCATCTCAGTCTAGACTGGGGTCTCTGGGCTCCCTTCAGAGCTGCCCTTCCAGTTTGCCACCCTCCAGTTCTTTCAATCTCTTTTATCTCTTTTAATCTCTTGTATGGCTTCACTGTCTGATGTCCCACCCTGGTGCTCTCTCCCCTAGAAGGTGCCCCAGGAATTTTGATGCCTCACTGCAGCACATCCTGCACCAGGGCCTTTCAGCTGAAGTGATTTCCACCCTGCTGGTGGCACCACAATCACCTGCAGCCTGAGCCCTGGCCCTGCCTGGTGCCCTCCTGTGCTGCTGTGCCACTTCAGCACACCAGAACCAGAGCCCTGGGAGCGGCAGCACGAAGCCCCAGCTCCTCTGGGATGATGCTCCAAGGCGCGTCACGGGCCATCGCCAGGGAAGAGGGGTTGCCTTGCTGCACTGTGCCCTGCCCTGCACCAGTGAGTCACACAGGGCTGGGTGAGGCAGAGATGAGCCTTCTGGGATGCTGGGATGACTCTCTTGGTCTCAGGACAAGCCTTCCTAATAGACTCAGAGCTCACTTCCTCTATCTGCTGTCGTAAGATTGCAAACTCTAATTTCATTCTCTGCCTGCTCTCCTTCCTAGGTGAAGTCCATTCATTATTTTTAACTGTATGCATAACCCTTCCTTATCTCCAAGCCCTGCTGTTCCTTCTGCACAGGCTGATGACATGACTGCATGTGCTCTGTTCTCCTGGTAGCTTGTCTGAGCAAAAACCCTCTTGCTGCTCCCTTTCCCTGTTCCCATCTGCAGCAGCCAGGTGCCCTGAGGAGGCATTTCTGACTCGTGGCTCTGCCCTGGTATCTCCTTCCTCAGGCTGCAGAGGGGTCAGCAGCCTGCCCTACTAACACCCACACGAAAACATCCTGCTTCCTGCAGCAACGTGAGTGACTTGGCCATCTCTCACCTGCTCAGCCTTGAGAATCCCTTGGCAACTCCAGCCCACAAGCAGCCTGCAATGGACACCACATCCCAGCCTCATCTTCAAGCTGTTGCTCCCAGAATCAGCTTCATCCTTACTGGATTTGAAGCCTAAATTCTCATATGTCGAAAGCCAAATTCTGTCTCCAAGTTGCCCAAGCTCCTAGTCAGCTATTTCCTTGAAAGCAATAGGGTTCAGGCAATGGGAGTGCTGCTGCAGATAAATCATGCTCAAAGGGTTTGGAAACCTCTACTTGACCCAGAGTGTAAAAACCTGCATGAGCAATGCATCTAAGCAGAAAACTTGTCAGAAAAATCCATCTGGTTACCTCCCTATGGGCAGAATTCCCTCTGCTTATGCTCCACGTTAGCAATGCCTTGAGACAGCAGGGAGGGAGGGTGGCTGATGGGAGACTTCACCGAGCAATCTGAGCCAATCAGCAAGTCCTCAGCTTTCCCTGCTGCTCAGCTTTCCTAGATGGGAAATGAAACACGGGTGGCAAAAGAACTGGAAGATGCTTTTAAGTGTGGTTCTGGCCTGCACAAAAGGCTCTGTAATGTGGATATTGCTGTGTATTGTTTCTCAATAGGCCCCTCAATTAGTTCTGCTGAGCGCAGCACAGTGGGAGAACTGGTTTTATCTCCCTGCCTCCAGCTTTGGTTTTAGCTTAGCCAAAGAGGGCTGCCCACTGCTGTTCCCAGCACAGGGCTTGAGGAAGCACTGCTGCAGAGAAAGCACCCAGATCGGCACAGCTGCAGGAGGGCAGGATGGAGGAGCAGATGCGAATGGTCTCAGCTGACAAACACAGCCCCGTCTTCTCTCGCTGGCACCGCAGCTCGCCAGGCTGTGACAAACGCGCTGGGCTCCTTCCAGATGAGATGCCACCATCAGTATCAACAGACTTTGTGCAGGACTTTGTGATGCTTGGGCTCAATCCCAGCCTCGGAGACGCCGGCACAATCCCTTTGCTGTTGCTGTGACTTACGAGATGCCTGGGTGGGAGCGCGGGGTGTCACGGGGCAGCACGGCCAGGGGCGGCTTCTGGAAGGTGCTGAGGTTCTGTTTGGTGAATGCAGAAAATGCAGAAAACCCTCTGGGCTGCAGGCTCGGCTCTGACACCTGCACACTGAGGCCTGGAGCGTGCCTGGGTGGTGCCATGCACTGGTTTGTGAGGAGGACAAAGGGGTGCTCTGATAAACGGCCACAACTGGGATCGCCCTTATCTTTCCTCCCAGAATCAGTGCCCTCCAGAATACGCTTCCCCCTGCCCATCCAGAAAAGTGTTTCTACAGACAACTGTTCCACGGTCTGGACTCCTGGCTGGACTTGTATTTTCAGGTCCTGAAAGCCTGATTGTCTTTTTCAGACCATCTCACCACCCTCAGTGGTTTTGGAGAGCAAGCACCCTGTTGGTGCATCTTAGCGTGTGCCTCTTTGCTTTGTTGTTCTCTAAACTAATAATAAAGCCATCTCTTCATCCACTATTGTCTTTCTTTATGAAAAAAATGACAAAGTGGGAGAAAAAATGGACATATATGAGAGAGAAACAGCTTTAATGAGATTAATATTCAATAATACACTAATGGCTTCACACTGTGAAGTAGAAAGTATTGTAGGTGTTGGAAAGTCATATGACATCAGTCAAGAATGGAAGGAACCCAGCTAAACTTAGATCAGACTGACAAGTGAATTTTGGAGCTGGTTTTGGCAAAGTTTTGCAATCAAGGAATTATGTTTGCTGATCCCCAATGGGAGATCCATGCAAAAGTGCAGTCAAAAGCAACCAAAAGAGTGCAGCCAAGGATAGGTAGATTCTTACCCTGGGGCAGACTTATGTAACAGGCTGATGTGCATTCACCTGGTTTCCATCACCCAGTTGGCCTCAGAGGAGGATTGCATGGTGGTCCTGGCACAGGGTGCCCAGAGCAGCTGTGGCTGCCCCTGCATCCCTGGCAGTGTCCAAGGCCAGGCTGGACATTGGAGCTTGGAGGAGCCTGGGATGGTGGAAGGTGTCCCTGCCCATGGCAGGGGAGCTGGAGTGGTCTGAGTGGTCTGCAAGGTCCCTTCTAACCCAAACAATTCTGGGATTCTATGAAGGCAGACCAGAGGGAAACAAGAGCAGCTAAGATGGAGAGACAGAGAGCATCTGATCTGAGACAAGGTACAAGGTTACCATGACATAATAGAGAGACACAAACCCTGAGGGACAGCAAAGAAACATCAGAACACGCTGAGGTTCTCTCTTCACTCTTTGCTGTCATCATTCAAGGGCTAAGATACATTTAATGGGTTAGACTCTGGGTAGGTGGAGGAGAACCTGGATGCTGTACATGCAGAAATCCCATGGATTCTGAGCATGCTATACATCCATGTGCACAAGAAATCTTCTGTGACAAAGCTTCCAAGCATGAATTCAAGACTTGGAGGCATTATCCAAGACTAATTTTCAAGTGCAAAGCAGGCACTTGGGGAATTTGTCTGATTTTCCCCTGGAAGCTTTCTGCTGTGTGCGAAGCAACCAGTGCAGCCTGCGCTTTCTGCTGTGGGCAGGGTCCAGGGCTGAGCCCCCAAGGAGCTCTCAGTAGATCATAAAGCTGACAAGCACTTGGAAAAGCTGATGTAACAATATGTCTTTAATTTAAGGGTGAGGGACAGTGAAATTGGGAGATCTGGGAGACAGCATAAACTCAGAGGAACACGGGGCGTGTGGGTATGGGTGCATGGCTGTGCACAAGGTCACTCTGGGTGGAATTTTTCGCCATTACTGGTGGCACTCAGTGGCCTTGTTGCCTGTCCTCAGTGGCTTTGTTGCCCAGAACCCCAGTGTTGGAGCCCACAACTCAGACTAGTCAGAGTCAACAATGGGTTTCTGAGTTCCTTCACCCAGAACCAGGATGCAGGGTGTGTTTGTTCTCTTGGCATTGCACTTGCCTCAGGGGATGGCTTGTCCAGTCTCCACTGCCCTGCCCCGATGTCCTCAGGTTTGTTCTCCCAGGCAGATGTGGAATCCCCAGCCCTGGGCCCTGAGGTGCTGGAGCCTGACCACGGCCCAGGAGAATGTTTGTGCTGGGTACAGCTCCAGCCCTGTCTTTTCAGGGGACTTTTGACAGTTTCAGTCCATGGCCAGAGCAGAGCGTGAAAGCAAACACAATGCCCTAGCAGTAAGCGTGAATCCAATTCCAAATCAGCAGTTAAGGAGGGCATCCATCCTGCCACGCGAGAGGTGGCTCCACAGAGTACAGGAGGTCCTGCCAAGAGCTTTTTTTGGCTCTTTAGTCAAAACTTCCCTTTGCCTAAATTTCCATTGCTCCTGGGCACAGTATGTGCCTTCTTGGAGCACCCCAAATAACCCTCACTCGCTACCATCAAGTTATTGTTTCATTTAAATGATATTGGAAGCTCCTCCAGCCCCAGCCAGGGAGAAAGGCTCTCCCTCCTTGCCAGGGGACTATGTAATACAAGAGTTTTGTGCCAGAACCGCTCCATGGGGGCCAGGAGAGAAGCAGGAGGGACATAATGTGCTTTCCATGAGGGAAGCCCATTCTACCAAGGTCTGCTGGGGCTTGCTCTGCTGCTGGCATGGTTGCCTCTCACAAGTTGTACAGGACCTGATAAAGTCAGACAGCTGGATGAAAGAGCATAAATACCCTAAACTTAAACATGCTATTGAGGAGCTGAAGGCAGGACATAAATAACTGCACTCTCGCTTTCATGTTTATCATACAATTGCAGCAGGACCATATTTGGAATAAGTATCCCAATATTTGAATGCAACATGTGATTGGAGTTTATCTGTTGTCATGTTTTGAATAAATATTCAGAAAACTCATTATTTCGGATATCCCCCTCTTCTCACTTTTTCTCAGATGAGGTGGAGCTAGGCAGTTTGGGCACTGCTTGAGCTGTCTTTCATGTTTTCAAAAGCTCTAAGCCCTGGAACTGAGCTTAGCACAGCTCGTTCCTGAGCCGTCCAGGAGGCCAGATCCATGCAGGGCGAGCCCTGGCCAGCAGCCAGCCCTGCTCCACACCCCAGCCTGGGGTGTCCCTGTCCCTGAGGTATGGTCACTCTGCTGGGCTGCACCTCCTCCTCTCTGGAGGCCCCCACTAGGTGGGTGACAATAGAGAGGCTTTCCTGTGACAATGACAAGGGACCATGACAGCTGCTCCATCCAAAAGAAGAGGGAGGCAGAGCGCCCTGACTCGCTCTCTCACCATGGATGGGGTCCTGCCTCTGCCTGCCTGTGGGTCACAGACAGACTTTCTCTGCACAGGGTCAGTTCCAGTCCTACGAGCTCTCAGGGACAAAAGGAAACCCTGGCGTCATTTTACCCTTTGAGTTTTTATAATGTCAAGTGCAAGAGGCCCCCAGAACCACCAGCCATGATCAGGTGAAGCGTAAAAACTTGTCAAAAAATCTTTGAGAAGGACATAACAAAACCAGAGTATCAAGTCGACTACAAAGATCTCTTTATCCCCAAAGCAGTGTTACTCATTTGTAAGAAATCCAATCCTGCTGCTGTGTGGAGGATGCACAGGCTGGTCTGCACCAGGACACGCACAGGTGGGGAGCTGATGCTGTCATGGCAAAAGGCTGCTTAAAGACGGTGTCTGGGTAACAGAGCTTGCACACCCTGTGGTGGGCATCCCCAACAGGCAGGTAACGTGCTAATGTAAAGCTTTCCTGGTGCTGCAGCCAGTGAAGTGTTCAGGGCTCTGCAGAGCTGGGAGCCAGTGACAGCGTCCTGCGTGACAGCGCTGCTCCAGGGGTGCTTTACCCAGGTCTGCTGCTGAGGATTGTTGCAGCCCTTACAAACAGTTGATCAGTGCAGTGGTACCTCGTTAGGACAATGTGGATTTGATCAGAGCTTGTACCCAAGGTCATCTTTGCTGGGAAATGCAGTGTTACAAACTAGTGTTTCCAGTAACATTCCCTTTATTTTCCCTTTCACTCTTACTCTTACTGGATCAGATTTTGGCAGAGAACATTTTTGCTTAATTCCATTTACTTCTAAAAACATAAGTTCTGCAATTAATTTCATCTTTCTATTGTCTCAGAAATGTTGGTCAACAGGGAGAATAATTCTGGCCTGGATTTCTGATGTGCATCGGGGTACGGCCCCAAACCGTGCTGCCAGCTGACTGCCAGGCATGGGATGCATTAGGGAGGAAATGAAATCTGAGGGCATGGCGTGTGGAAATGCAGGACGTCTGCCTTGCACGTTTACACAACCACCAGCACACATGTGCACGCTCAGTGCCAAGGCTCTCACGCAAACCTTCACACCCTTCTGCCAGCGCAGCCGCTGCAGCAGGACACGGGCGTGTGCTCGGGCTGCCGGGGAGCGCTGGGGCTCCCGGTGCTGCTGACACCACCAGCCCCTGGCTCGCACCCAGCTCACACCAGCACGGCCCCACTGTCACGTATTTCTTCCTTAACGTTTTGGGCTTCACACAGATGGGCCCCAGCGTGCTCTGAGTTCTTGGGACTGATGGGAATGCCATGTCTCCGGAGCTTGAGGCATACGTCTTCATGGACCACGGTGCTTGCCAAGCTGTAGGAAGCACAAGCTATGGATGAACAAACAGTTGACAACCTTCTGTCATGAAGGGAGCCCACACGGAGCATGGAGGGGGACAGGACAAGGGGAGATTGATTGTAGATCAATTGATTGATTGAAAGTAGATTTAGGTTAGATATTAGAAGTTCTGACTGTGAGGCTGGTGAGGTCCTGGCACAGGTTTCCCAGGGAAGCTGTGGCTGCCCCATCCCTGGATGTGCTCAAGGCCAGGTTAGACAGGCTTGGAGCAGCCTGGTCTAGGGGGAGATGGAACCGGATGATCTTCAAAGTCCCTTTCAAACCAGGCCTTGCTGTGATTCCACGATTCTCCTTCCTCCTTTCTGCTGGCTCCATGACTACACCTCCAATTGCTTTGTGACTGAGAACAACGGGCTGCAAAACTCTGTCACTCCCTTCTCCCAAGTGCTTTTGACAGGTTCCCACCTCCTCCCAGGCAGAGGACGCTGCAGACAGGACACAGGCCCTCACATGAGAGCACTCTGAGGCCTGGGCACAGTCCATGCTTGGTCTCTTGGCTGCTCTGTGTGCAGGCTGCGGGGCATATGGAGCATTCATCCTCCATGGGTTACATACCCATTCAAATGCTCCATTTACACAAGTTCTTAATATTTAGCTGCCCTTTTCTGAAACTCCACATCTCAAAAGAAGCGCTATGAAGAGGGGAGCAGCCAGGGTGGACAGAAAGGATTGTGTCCCTGGTCTGTTTCTTTGCAATCTCCACTGGAAAGGTGCTCTGGTACATCTCCTTCATCCGTGAGGTCCTGCACGGTGACTCAGCCCCTGCAGGTTCAAGCTGCTCCTAAACACGGTGCTCATTTACTCGGAGCAGCTAACGCAGAACAGCGGGTTGAATTTGTTGACACATCTCAGAGAGATCTCACTGATTAATGTGCTGAATCTCAAACACAGGCTAAGACCATGAAATCCCTAACAGGGGTTTAGATCAGAGATAGCATAATAATACACAGAACTCTTGGAAACATTTTCAAACCATGTAATGTCTATATTCTTAGTGTTCCTGACAGTGCTAATGGAACCAGAAAGTTGACAAGATCTCCTCTGTATTCAATTCCCTGATTGCTTTTAAACCCCTTTTCATGTAGACATGGTTCTTCCAGCATCACTTAAATCTTCCAAGCCTATAGGAACTGGGATCTCGAGCTAAGCGAGCCAGGGTCACTTCTCCCCTCTCTGTGACCAGAGACAAGAGGCTGCAAAGGCTGTCCAGAAGGAGATGTCCTTGCAAAGGGCAGGGAGGGATCAGCTTTACTGGTGGAAAGGAAGATGACACAGGCCAAGGGGGGGATGTGAGCTTCGTTTCTCAGCTTTTGTGTCTCTGTCCTGCTTGTCTGCAGCGTGGGGAGGGGAATGATGAAATGCTGTTTGAGTGCTCAAGGCAGGTCAGGGAATGCTTATCACGGTGCCTCATCCCACAGGGAAAGGCACATGAGAGCAGGCCATGCAGTGATTCATTAAAAAGCTCTGCTTCCCCCTGTCAGAGCCTTACATGGTGTATAGCTTACTCCTGCTGCCTTAATCCTTTGAAGATGCTGGGTCAGTTTTTCCTGTTCGTCTGGCTTTAGCCGCACGCGCTCCCAGCGCGTGGAGCCGCCAAAGTTTCCTGGGCTCTCCAAAGGGGCAAAAGCAAGGCTTTAATTTATCTGATCTGTGTTTCATTCTTTATTTGTAAGGGGAGCAACAGAAGTGGAAACGGAGTCCCTGCCTTTTCCCATCAAGCCCCACACGTGCCCGTGCCATCGTGTTTGCTCTCTGAGGATTCACGGGGGGCAGCTCTGGGATTTCATGCTGCAACAGTCAGGAATATTTTCTCCGGGTTTCGAGGCAGTGAGGGGGAAGGTTCCCAAGCCCCCCTCCGAGTTCTGGCACTGGTTCGACTGAATGAGCTGAAAAAGGGCCCTTCCCAGCGAGGGCTGTGCGTGTACTCACAATGTCACGTGCTCTCAGGAAGGGAGAAGTCCCCATTCCAAACCCCACACGCAGCTGGCTCCAGACCGTACTTCACCTTCACCTGACTCATTGTTGGGTCTCCACTCTCACTGATTTTATCTGCTTCACTTTGCTCGCTTCCTGCCCTTGGGCGATGATCGCCTTTGCTGATACGGGACGGAGACCTGCCGGCAGCGGAGCGCAGGGAAGCGCAACGAGATTGCTCTGGGAGCGCAGACGCTTCGGAGCAGCCTCCAGAGGGAGATGCCAGCCTGGCTCTGGCAGGAGCAGCCTCCCTGAGCGGAGCTGGGCTCCCCGGCTGGGCTCTGGCTCGCTGTGACATCACGGGGCACAGGTCTCCGAGCGAAGGCACCAGCGGCACCAGAGCCAGGCAAGGAACTTGAGGCAGCTCCAGGAAGGAGGGGGTGCCAGGACTGGAGCCAGCTGCTCCCTGAGCCAGCCCGGCAGCTCCGCAGGGAGGGCAGGGCACCCAGGAGCAGGGGCAGCCATCACCTCCTCGCGCAGCGCTGTGGCACCAAGGAGAGGCCACTGCCCCTTCACACACCGCACCTGGCAGAGCCTGGAGGGTCCTTGCAGCTCACTGGGTACAGAGGAAGAGCTCTCTCAGTGGTGCTGGGCTCAGGGAGGCTCTGGCACTGACTTCACCTGTGCTTGCCTTGCTCACCTTCCCAGCCCCAGCCCAGCCCAGCCCAGCCTCCCTCCAGCCCCACAGGGACCCGCAGGCTGCCAGGGAGGTGGTTGGGAACCTGCTGCCAGTTCCAGGGAGCGCCCGACCCTGCCAGCAGCACTCTCCGTGTCCTGTCCATCACGCAGCCAGCGGGTCCAGCCCCACAACCTGCCCCAGCGCAAGCTCAGCCCCACCACCCCTGAGAGTCTCAGCACTTCATCTCCATCCACCCCAGAGGCACTCAGGGGAAAGGGGAAGGGACAAAATAGAGCAGGAGGTGTGTCCAGGATTTTCAGGGATACCTCAAAAACAGTTTGCATCTACCTGAAGCAGATAAATAACAGAAATCTTCTGAGGCCAGAGGAAGAAAACCAGTTTACAAGCTCTGAGGTTGTACTACCTGCCTGTAGCCCTCCAGGAGCAGCAACTGGCCTTTTGCAGCCTTCTGGCTCCCTTTCCCTGCCTGGTTTTCCCACAAGTTCTCTGCCACTTTCCGTGCTAAAGCCTCTGGTTTGTGCCAAACCTCATGTCTGCAATGCTGCAGTGCATTTAACAGCCAGTGTGATTGGGGTTTTGACTCCTCAGGTGGTGAGTCCTCTGCATTATTGTCAGAGAACATTGTGGTTTCAATTTTTTCCAGGCTCAGGAAATTTTGGGGACGGCAGAGAATGGAAACTAAATTTGCTAGACCGAATAATTCTGGTTTTTTTCCTAGCAGAATAAGCACCATATAAAACACAGCAGTGACAGTCTCCCAGCTATGCACTGCATGGGTTCAGCAGCATGTCACACTGGGGAACAGCCTTAGAGCAGGATTTGGACCTCAACTTCTTCCTGGAGCTCTGAATGCCCTGTAAGACATTGCCCCTCAACACAGCAATAATTAATACAATTTACAAAACATTGGGTCCTGGGGGCACTACTGTAGCTGCTGTGGTGATGGTGTTGGCCACGGCAGGAGAGACCTTGGCAGAAATAACAATGCTGGTGAGATGAATGGGATTGCATCTTAGTTTTAGATGATCTTGGAGTGCTGGAAATTGGCTGTGACATCCCAGCATGAATCACACCCTTGGGAAGTGGGCTTCTGCTCCAGACTGGGAGCTTGGCAACTGGAAACCGTGGGGAAGACTGGAGTGCCTGAGTTTATCATAAGACAAGTCTGACCCACTGAAGTCACTGTGAAAGGGGCAAATGCAATGCCAGGATGCCTCAGGATGGCTTCTGCATGAATGACAGGGACAAAATGATGCCAGGAGCTCTGGACAGACCATGCCTGGAAAAGTGCATGCAGATCTGGTTGCCTGCTTCAAGAGAGACACATTCATTGCTCTCTGGACATAAGTCTGGACATAAGTAAATTCCAGGGATTAAGAAGATCTGTTCTTGACTTTTTTAAGCTAAAGATCTTTGCTGGCAGAAGAACAAATGGGTATAAACTGGTTGTTATGAATTCAATCTGAAAATGAGGAAACACAGTCTGAAGGTCAGGAGTGAGATACAGGAACAGCGTTCCCTACATGCAGTGGAGACCAGTCAAATCCCTTCACAATGGCCACAATTCCCTGGAGAATAAGAGCACACTGCTGTGTGTAGGGGCAGGTCCAGCTTAGTGATCCTTTATTTGCAGAAGCAGCTCCGTGTCTGGCTCATCTGGGCACTGGGGATTAGCAGCGCCAAGGAGCTGAGGACAGCTGAAGCAGAGGCTCTGGTTATCGGCCCTTCCTCTGAACTGGTGTGTTTGTTTTGCTCAGTCTTTCATCTCCCAGCACACCCTGAAGTTCAGTTTTCTCCAGACCAGGAGTTCCTGGGTGCTGAGCAGAGGCAGTGTGCAGCCAGATGGACAGGGTTAGCTGAATACTCACATTCTAGCTCTGTGGGCCTCAAAAGCAACAAATGGTCTCTCAGAAGTCACCCCCAACCAACCTCTGTGCCACACAGCCACACAATGGTCGTTCCTAGGGCAGACAATGTGTGTGTGCCCCATGCAGCTCCTGCAGCTGGTCATCCTGTGCATTCCCTGGGCAGCCCAGCTGTGCACAGCCCAGCAAATCTGGGCTTCACTTCCAGGTGAGGAGAAGAGGGTGTGCAGAGGGCTCAGTAACAGGCTCAGTAATGGGGAGAGGGAGAGACAAGCACAAGCCACATGGGAACTCGGTAAATCCGTCTTATCACACATCTGGAGCAGGGAAGAGGCAGGAGCCTGACGAGATGTGAGTGGAGGGAAAGAAGGATGTGCTTGTGACACATCAGTGCAGGGTAGTGACAGCTTCTCTCACGCTGAGGAGCTTTTAACCCCCCTCTCCTGGTGAGACCCAGCAAGCCTCCTCACACAAGCACTTGGCAAGGGGGAGCTCAGAGACCCCACAGCCAGAAATCAAGCTGCTCCCCCAGAGCTCTGCCATAATAATATAATGTGCCCTTATTCACGAGCAAAGAGTGGAAACCACTATCCCTCCACTTGGCTCTTTGCTCGTGCTCACATCGTGTGACTGATAGCTTGAATCATCTCCCATTGTTTCTGTTCCCTGACTGGATGGCTTTTAAACAGGACACCCAAAAATACACTCTGGGATGGCTTTTCAGATGAATATTCACTTGGGATTGGATGTGCATGTTTCTGCCTTGCAAACACTTGCCCCAGCGAGGAGCAGCCATGCACGTGCTCACCAGGAACCTCAGCGCTCCCAGAAATCCCAGCTAGCTGGACACCAAGCCATGCTGAGCACACATCTTGGCAAAGCTCCTCTTTTTACTGTGTGACTGGCTCCAGGGGGTGCTGAGCAACTGCTCTGAGCACCAGGGGGTGAGGAACTCTCCAAAACCTGACCTGGTTTATTTATGAGCTTTGTGATCTCTTCTGCACATCTCCCCATGGATGAGGTGTTGCTGTGAGCTTTGTGCTGGAGCTGCTGCCGTGACAACTCGTGTCACTGTACTGTCACAGACTGCCCAAGCCCCCTGACACTGCCTCTGCACCTTTTTCCTCTGGGCTCCCAAGCAGAGGTGGAAATCACGGATTTACTAAAGCATTCACAGTCATGGCTTCTCCCTGGGCAGGTGAGAGCCGCGGCTGCAGCCCTGAGCAGGGTGTGCTGCTCAGCACAGCTCCTTGGCTCACAGCACCTGCATGGCCAGCCCTTGGCTGGGCCCAGGGTGCCCAGCACACAGCAGGAATGCAGTGCACGGGCTGCACCAGCACCTGCAGGGAGCAGTGCCTGAGTGCCCCACCTCACCCTGCTCTGGAGGGAGCAAAAAGGGCGAGGTTGGAAGGTGAAGTCACGGGGCAGTCCCACAGCAAAGTGTGTGCCAGGCACCCTGCTGTTCTCACCACCCATCATCTTCATTTGGAAACGTTCCAGTCTGTCTCTCCAGAGGCCTTCAGGGAGCAGGAGCTGGTCCCTGCCACAGCCCTCTGGGTCCTTGCAGGGAGAACAGGGAGCCAGGCACCACTGCATCAGCTCAAACAAGTGATGATAAATCCTGCTTGTCTGGCAGGTGGTCAGTGGCGTGCTGATGGAGCAGGCACAGCACAGAGCTCCTCTCCACACATGGATGGCAAGGAAGCAGAGCACTTCCAAGGAAGAGCTGTGTGAGTTCCTGGGAATTGCTGTGGAACATCCTCAGGACAGGCTCTGCTCAAGGGGGGAGTGTGGCTGCCAAGGAACACGGCTACACGACCGATGCGGGCTGGCAAGGAAACCACAAACAGCTCCAACAGCTTATCTAGGGACAGGAAACCCATCTCAGGATCTTCCTAGAGCAGCATGGGGGGGCCTCACCACCAGTTTTCACTGGTGGATATCTCCTAATTCAGAAGCACTTGGACCTTGAGATGGGTTTGAGCCAACAAGGCTTTGGGTGAGAAGTGGTGGGTGAGGAGGGCAGGTGAGCACAGAGCCCTTGGCTGCCTGAGCACCACCGTGGGTGCAGCTGTGAGAGGGTCACTGGGATTGACAGCTGCTGATCCCTTCCCTCCTGATGTCCTGGCACACCTGGGCATCAGGAGCGTTGGCTGAGTCAGCTGCTGTGGTTTACCCCAGCCCGCCTTGCTGCCTGTCCGTGAAGCTGCCTGCACACAGGGGACAGTATGTACAAACCGGTGCCAGCTGAACTCCCAGGGCTGCAGGGATAGAGGGAATTGCCCTTTAGCAGGAGCTACAGGAGCAGGTGGGTCTGGGCTGCCTCTGCCAGCATGGGATGTCCCAGGTCAGCTGCTGCACAGAGAGGCTGAAAGAGGGGCCATGACTCCCCACTTGAGTCACCGTGGCATTTCACTTGGTGCTCTGGGCTGACAGGGCTCCCACTGCCCGTTCCCACAGCCCAAACGCTGCTCAGGGGATCAGCACCTTGCAAACCCTGCCAGTGTTTTCTGCTGAGGCAGCTTTGACTTGCAGGAAGATTCAGGGCAAGACTTTGTACCCTGAGTGATGTTATAGGGGCATTCAGGCAGGTGATTCCCTATCCCTGACGCATCCACCCCGATGAGGTGGATCCCTTGAGCTGGCTGAACATCAAATCTTGGGAACTCCAGATAAGAGTTTGCAGCAGAGCAGTGCCAGGTCACAGTGGTTGGGTTTTTACTGGAGACAGAGGTGAGGTTCAGTTCTGGTGTCAAATCACCCCTGAACGGGATTCAATCACCTCTTTCCTGAAGGTGTCTCACTCCCCCTGGTAAGAGGGAAAGTCCCAAGGACCTTTGATTCTCCACAAGAGGGGCTGACCCATCTCAGTGCAGGAGAGGGCTCACAGCCAAGAGCCTGGAGCCCAGATAGCTTTGAGGGACAGGGTCAGGCCCTGTCCCTTGCCCCAGCCTTTCCTTCTGCTGGGGTATGTCAGTGAGGAGGATGAGATCCAGATGGGCCTCTGTAGGATGGGCTAAAGATGAGTCCTACACCATGGGACTCCCAACCTGGCGTAAATCCTCCAAGGGCTACTGGTTCTCCAGCTAGTAAACCCTCCGAGATGGCATCATGAGCAGATGGCATGGGAGAATGGGACGTGAATCTCAGAGAATCAGGGCAATGCAAATATTTGTGATATTAGAAATAGCTACAAAAATGCAGAGCAATAGGAGACACAATTAGGATTCT
Source organism: Aphelocoma coerulescens (assembly GCF_041296385.1). Taxonomy (NCBI): domain Eukaryota; kingdom Metazoa; phylum Chordata; class Aves; order Passeriformes; family Corvidae; genus Aphelocoma; species Aphelocoma coerulescens. Next base: position 10,724,661 of record NC_091031.1, on the reverse strand, counting down.
AATAAGAAATGCATTCCAGAGCTGCCATAGTGCCTTAGCTTGCTTGGGAAGTTGGCCTTGGCATCGTGGCCTCTTTCAGAGATGAAGGAGGGACGATGTGAAATGGAGATGTCTGAGGAACTGACATGTGAGCATCCCTTCCTGATTTCTTCTCCCATGCAAAGGTTTCCCTTTGAAGAGCAAATACGAGGAGGAGACCTCCCAGCAGGTCTCAGTGGGCCAAGGGCATCTTGTTTGCAAAGTCTGCTGATTTCCACTCTGTCTCACATTGAACTTCCTGGCTTTATTTGAAATAATTTTGTTTTTAAAGGTCCTTTTTTCTTCATGGGCTGCTCATGAAGGAAAGGGTAGCTTGGTACCTCTGTTTCAAAGCTCTGGAAGGCTCCTGGCCCCATCAGATGGGCTGCAGACTGAAACTTGCTGTGCTTGTTGCAGCCACCGAAATACAGAACACAGTGGCCTCTGTACACTGAGAATGACAAAACCAGTGGTGAAATGGGAAGAGGGATCCAAAATTTCACCTGGACAGGCTCAAGAAATGGCCAGTGGGAATCTCATGCAGTTTAACAAGACCAAGTGCAAGGTGCTGCATGTGGATTGGGGCAACTCAGGCTGGGGATGAGCAGATGGAGCAGCCCTGGGAGAAGGATTTGGGGTGCTGTGGGTGAGAGCTGGGACCCAGAAATTCCCCGTGCCCCAGGGTCGGCAGCAGGGAGGGCAGGGGGGGTTCTGCCCCTGTGCTCAGGTGAGACCCCACCTGCAGAGCTGCCCCAGCCCCAGGGCCCAGCACAGGGAGGAGCTGGAGCTGCTGGAGAGAGCCCAGAGGAGGCTCCAGGATGAGCAGAGGGATGGAGCAGCTCTGCTGGGAGGAAAGGCTGGAGAATTGGGGTTGCTGGGAAAAAAGAAGCTTTAGGATGACCTAATTGTGGATTTTCAGTGTCTGAAGGGAGCTACAGGAAAGATGGAGAGAGACTGTTTATGAGGGCCTGGAGTGACAGGACAGGGGGGAATGGCTTTAAGCTGAAAGAAAGGAGATTTAGATTGGATACCAGGAAGAAATTCTTCCCTGTGAGGGTGGTGAGACCCTTGCCCAGGTTGTCCAGAGAAGCTGTGGCTGCCCCTGGATCCCTGGAAGTGCCCAAGGCCAGGTTGGATGGAGCTTGGAGTAGCCTGGGACAGTGGGAGGTGTCCCTGCCCATGGCAGGGGTTGGAACGAGATGATCTTTGAGGTCCCTTTCAATCCTATCCATGATTATATGAAATTCACTCCTTCAGGCTGCCACCATGAGCCTGTTAATGTGGTCTGGGCAGATGTGTGCTCCAGAGCTCTGGATGGATGGATTGGCACCGTGTCCCTGCTGCTGGCACCGGGAGCTGCTCTCAGCACTGTTGAGAAGCTGACCTGCAGCTTTTCACAGCAGCAGAAGGACCACGGGAAGATTTGTGAGAACCATGAACATTATTCCTGGTTTCAGCTAAAATTTCATGTCTATGGTTTTTCCTTGGACTTCTGAACATTGCTCCACACGGCTCTCTCATTTCTGAACTATTTGCATTGCATTGTTCTTTATTTAATCGCTCCGTGTACAATCTGCCATCAAAATACTTTGAATCAATTGGTTTAGGAGGGGCAGGTTCCCTGAATTCCTCTCCACCCCAGCTCATGTCAAGATGCAGACACTGTCACAACCCTACAAAGCCAAATCTGTCTCTTTTCTCCCAGGCTATAGCTGTGATTTTACCTTGGTCATTTGGCGTGCGGCCAAGAAGGGATGGGAACTGTCCACCACTGCAGCCCAGAGTGGTGACGCAGTTCTGTGCTCGCTGAGGCAGGGATTGTACTCACAGCAAGCTGGGAATCCAGCAGAGCTTTGGGGATAGTTCAGGTGGTTCCAAGAGTTCTGCACTGAGTTTCCTGAGACCTCACTGCTGCTTTCCCCGTGCCGTGGAACTGCTGGACAGCCTCTGCCTGCACAGACGCTGGAGTGTATTCCAGCCCTGGCACACAGGATGGGAGCCCGTAGGCACCTGGTGGGGGTAGAGTGGTGTGGATGCATCCAGGATCTGGAGAAAGGAGACCCAAAGGGATTGGCTGTCCAGGACATGGAGGTGGGACTGAGGCAGCAGCCAGCGAGGGGAGGGGTGGTGGGACATGCCTGACATCTTGTGTTCCGGGAGCTTGCTGCCACTGGGAACGCGCACGCGGACGGTCCCACCACATCCGACGGGTGTCCCCTTGGTCACTATGGCAGTGGTGGGAACACCCAGTAAACCTGCTGAATGACCCACTGCTGAATGACCCACTGCTGAATGACCCCACTGCTGACTGACCCCACTGCTGACTGACCCACTGCTGACTGACCCACTGCCGACTGACCCCACTGCTGACTGACCCCACTGCTGAATGACCCACTGCTGACTGACCCCACTGCTGACTGACCCCACTGCCGACTGACCCCACTGCTGACTGACCCCACTGCTGAATGACCCACTGCTGACTGACCCCACTGCTGACTGACCCCACTGCTGAATGACCCACTGCTGACTGACCCCACTGCTGACTGACCCCACTGCTGAATGACCCCACTGCCGACTGACCCACTGCTGACTGACCGCACCCTTTCCAAGCTGGAGTGTCTTGTCCCCCCAGCCAGCCCATGCTCCCACCAGAGCCCCGCTGTCAGTCCAGAGATGTTAGTGAGGCTAACTGAGGGCAGCTCCATGCAATCCCTCTTAGCCAGTGGTTTTCCTCTGGACAAAACCAGTTCCTTTCTGCAAGGCCCTGGAGCCGAGCCCACTGTGCTGCAGTGAGGTGAGACCAGTCTGCAGTGTGGAAGCAAAGGTTCCCCTGGGAGCACAGCTCTGTTTGCTCATAGAACACACCAGCACTGGGACTCTGCCCCTTCTCCTTGGCCCCACGCGCCATCCAGGAGGAGCATATTTGTTTCTGTCAAGTTTTTCAGCATCCAGTTTAAAGACTGTCTCAGTTTCCCTCATCATTCTCCCCAGGGATTCACTTTGCACATTCTTTAGGTGGCATTTTTGTCGCTTGCTTGCACCTTTGAGCGCACACACACACACACTCTCAAACCAGAGTCAGTAATAAATAAAACTATTCCTTTCAAAACAGAAACTCATTCTTGTCAAGATTCCCATCTATAAATACCTCTGAAAAGGACAAGAAAGTTTAGTTTGGCATGAAAATGTGGGTACCATGAGGAATGCCATTTTTCAGTGCTACCAGAAGGGGCCCTGCAATAGATGCATGCCATGGATACAAATGTCCTGCCCGGAATACGTGCCTCCCTTGTGCCTGGCTGTGCACTGTGACCCATAGACTGGGCATGCCTGGGAAGCAAAAGCCTGAAGAAAGCTGCAGGGAGCTCCAGGCAGTCTGACTGGAAAGGCAACAGTTCACAAATTCCAGAAAAATGCCTTCTACAATGAGGTAACAAGAATAGGAGTCAGCCCACGACAAGGGACACCCCCATCCAGAGGAATTTGACATCTCAGTAAAGCCCGTGTGGGAGAGGAAGCAGGCCAAGGAGTGACTTGCCTGAGGGGGACTTCCCTGAGCTGGTGGGTGACAAAGGCAGGTTCCCTGAGCATCTGTGCCAGCCACTGCTCTTCCTCCTAAAGCCTTCTCCAACTTGAGGTGCCCCCACCGCCCCCAGGAGCCGGTGGCCCTACACATCTGCAATGACACGTGTTGTTCTTGGCTGCTTTTCCGTCTGCCCTCCAGCAGCCCTTGCCTTCTCCATGCTGTGCCCCATCGCTGGGAGAGCCTACTCTCCACACACTGACTCATCCCTTCCCACACCACATCCCACCTCCTCAGAACCCCACTGCTCCCCAGCCGTGCTCCCACACCCTGCACGTGTGTAGGACAAGGCTGGAGGCTCCAGGGCACGGCTGGCTGGTGTGGCTGTGTGTGTGAAGTGGAAGTGCCTGTCTGACTGGCTGATATAACATCCACAGGCACGTGGACACCCCCCAAATTGAGCATCTTCTCAGTGACACAGCAAGAGTTCACCCAGCTTTGCTTCTCAAAAGGATTCACCCCTTCCCTGGGGTGTCTCTGGCACACTGCAGGGGTCAGAACACGGGCTGCAAAGGACACTCTCATCCCCTGCACTCCAGACACCAAACTGGGGTCTGTGATGGCAGAACGGCCCCTCCTCCCTCTTATCACCTCTTGGGAAGGACCCCATCGGTGGTGGCTGCTGGGGCTGCTGATAGTGAGGTCCTTAGGTCAGGCCATTTCTGAATAAAGCCCCCTATCTCAACTCAAAATCCTTTCCCATTCTGGGTTGTGAAGCCATGTCTGGAGACTCTGAGCACTCTGGGCAGGAGACACATTTGGCTAATCTCTGGCTGTGGCTGGCTGCTCAGAACACAGCTGACACCTGTCAAAGTGATAGCAGAGGTGGCTTCCCAAAGAGGCCTGTCCTCCAAATCCTCCGAGGCTCACGGCAAGTAGGAGCCAGCACCCCTTAGCCCTTATCTCCCGGCTCTGCTGAGAGGAACCTGAGGTGTGTGAAGGCAGCTTTATCTCCTAAAGTGACAAAATGATCTGAATAAATAAGCTACCGGGTTGGGGAAGGTCCCAGACGTGTTTCTGGGACATTTTGAACAACCACAGCCCACTGCTGAGCAGGAAGGAGCTGATGGAGGAGTGGTGTGTACTGCCAGTGCAACCCTTCCTCACACCCCACAGAGGACAACAGGACCAGGGCACGGATCCAAACCAACCCATTGGAGGGCAAGGTGACACTGTCTCATCCAGAAGCTGTCACAAAGGTGTTTGTCAGGAAGATGAGCCACATCCCCCTGGGCTGGAGGTGTCACCCAGAGAACTCTCACGCATTTCCTTCTCGGTAGAACCCTGTCTGCTCCTCCTGTCCTGAGCATGAGAACCAGCCAGGTGTCCCATCAGAGGGAACAGCTCTGCCACGCACCTCTGGATGGAGATGTGGGTGTTGCTGACCTCACCAGGCTCTGCACTCTGAGGGTGACGGACGTCAGCCCACAGAGGAATCCAACCACAGAGGACGGGCAGTACCGTACCAGAGCCGTCATCTCCCTCTTTTAGCTCTCTCCCAGCTGCTTCCCTCCTTCTCCCGTACGAGGGAAACTGGTGACCAGAGCCCCAGGGTCAGGGCCATACTCAGAGGAGCAGGCAGTCCTGCCATGTCCTGATTATGTCATTGGAAGCCAGAAAGAAAACCAGGTTTTTTACATTTTTTCCCCAAATGTCATTTCCATTAGGTTGTCTGTTTCAGCCAATTTAAGCTCTCAGCAGAATTCCCACCAAATTTTATATCAACTATTTTGGGGTAGGGTTTAAAAAAGTGAAAGAGTTTGACTAATTTTAAACCCAGTGTTCCCGAGGGACACTTAACAAAACACACGATGTCTAAAAACCTTTGCCGTTTCAAGGAGTTCAAAATAACATTCCAGAAGGGATCTTTAGAAAAATGTTCCTGCACCGGTCCTGTTCCCGCCGCTGGGCTGGGCCGCCTCCCTTTAATATCCCACATTTGTTTTCCATTTAGTTATCAAACCTACATTAAAATAAAATCTCAGAGTAAATGAAATCAAACTAACCTGCCTCCTTTCATTTCCAGAATATTTACGGCGCATTAAAGGAGCAGAGCCTGTCTATTTCCATTGCCAGCGGGGTCAGGTAGCTCACGAGCTGCCCCTCTGAGCCCGTGGGACGGGGCCAGGGCTGAGCACACCTTTGCTGTCCCTCATCCCACACCCCCATGCTCTGCACCAACAGCCCTGAAACCACTCCAGGAGAGAAGTTCTGGGGCTGTGCCTGCCACCCCCACTGCGATATGGAGGCAGCTCAGCTGCCACTCGCAGGGAATCCATAAATCTCATTTTACACTAATCCAAGGACTCTGTGAAGCTCCCTCTGTACCTTTTGTCTGGAGAAACTGGATGTGTTTAGAGATGGTTTTATTAAAAGAGGCTTGGTAGGAGTTATTTAAATCACCCTGCTTGGCAACCTGACAAAATTACCTGTGCTGAGCCCAAAATAAAAACTCCCTGTAGCTTGCAGAATCCCCTACCTCATATAAAAATCAAAAAACTTTCCTCACTTGACAAAAAAGTAGGTGTTTTTTAATTACTGCTCCCCTTGCTCACTATTGCCCCTTTCTCACCCCTTTGCCCAGGTTACCCAGTGCCAGGGCAGGGTGCTGGTCCCCAGCTCGGTGGCTGGTGGCTTTTTGGGGGGTTAACACCTGAAATTCCATGTGGGAATGAGCCTCATGTTTGTACCATGTCACCAGCACCACTCAGGTGATGGCAGCCCTTTGAAAGTCATTTTACATTGTCTCGATCTGTGTGGTGGGGAGTGATAGTGACAATATTAGATCTTGGGGAAGGAAGATTTATTTTGTCTAGTTTATTGCTAGTTTTCATAGTATGGATGCCCTTGAACTCAAATATTTAATTTTTAGCTTCGGGTTTTTTTTTTATAAAAAAACCCAAAAATTAAGAATTTATATGAGTCATCATCTGCCCAGAGAGCATTTGCTAAAATATTAACTGCACAAGTAGCTCAATACAAAGATTTCCCTCTTTCCATGAACAGCAGACGACATTTCTTTTTGTCAGCAAAGATATTTCAGATTTATTGAAGCATAGTAGGATAGTCTGTGTCCCAAACATACAAACAAAACTATAAATAGTTCAGGAAGATAAGAAAAGTATCTTACGTAAATACTCAGCCTAAAATGAATACAGAATCCAGGAATCCTTCCTTGCTCCCCAGTATATTTAACATTTCCAGATGTGTCTGGATGACCAGTTTGGGATTAGGGGTCTGAAGCTGCATGGCATGGAGCCCACTCCACTGAGACAATAAGTTGGAATAAATGTCCTACAGCACATCCACTTTTCTACAGTTGTCCCTGTCCTCAACAAGTATTTGCTATTTCATTACCGAGACAGTTTTCACTGGGTTTTGCTTGTCCTGTAGATCATCATCAGGCAGTTTCTTTTTCTTAGTGTGGCTTCAAACTCTTTCATCCCTTTGGACCACCTGGTCCTGTGGTCTTCACTCTGAACAGACTTGGGTGTTGCAGGGGCCTCAGTGATCTCCACATTATCTTGTCCGTGGTCTTGGCCAGGAAAAGCTGTCACATCTTGGAGCCCGTGACATTAGACAAAAGCTGAACTCCACGGGCAGTTCTCAGGCAGCCCCGTGGGGAAGGACGAGTGCAGCTCCCACAGAGCACAGAGCAGAGCAGGGCTCAAGGCATCCCCTGCTTGTTCCACCTGCACAGGGAGGAGCTGCATCCCCCAGCCAGCACGGGTCAGGTGTGGACTTCTCTTCCCTCTTAACCGGAGATGTGAGGCCCTGAAAAAAACCCTTAGTACTTTCGAGGAAAATGAAAAGGGAAAAATAATTAGTTAATGTCGAAAAAGAAGTTAGTAAGAAATAAGAGATCATAAAACAGGCACATTTGGCTCATTTTCCCTTGGAACTTAAAGGCTTTTTAGAGAAGTGTGTAAAATGGTTTTGTTTCCGAGAGTTTCCCCTTCATCTGCATTAGAGGGGCAGACCTGTGTTTACACAGCATTTCAGAGACCTGTCCCAAGACCTTCCCTGTGTGTTCCCAAGCCAGCAGCAGGCAGCTCCTGTCCCCAGTGCTGTGATGTTTTCTGGTTGCAGAGCTCTGGCCACAGGCACACACAGCCCATGTTTGCACTGCTCAGGCTCCAGCAGCACCTCGACTTCTCATCAGTAACAAAAAAAACCAAACATAAATATTAGAAGGTTATATAGAGCACTGATTTCTATTTTTGTCATCTTTAAAATAGTAGGTAAGTCCCGTGGTTATATCCAAGTTGGCCCAATTCCTCTTTTTGTTTGTTTGCAGTTTAATTATCTTGGAAGAAATTTGCTGGTGATTTTGGGTCTCTGCTGCAGTGCTGTGACAAAGTCTGTGCTTGGGTTACTCATTTCCAAGTCTGTGTTTCGCAAAGCTTGGCACCTCCATACCCCTCCCCATCAGGGAGAATTTCAAAGTCTCTGCTTTCTCTCCTGCTTGAGCAGCACAGACTGAGGGGAGGCTTGGGGAGGCTGCTGGAAGTGGGGCCCAGCTCCAGCTCTCCCGGCTTCCCAGCAGCACAGCTCCCATCGCTGAGCAGACAGTGACTGTGGAGGAAGAGGTGGAGGAAGACACTCACATACCCCAGGAGGAAAGCTTGTGAGGGGGATTTTGGCAGCAAAAGGCCAGTGCCCTGTGGAGAACTGCGGGGGGAATGGGGTCCTGGGGAAGCTGGCAGCTCCCGGGCTGGGAAGGCAGATGCTGAACAGACCCGTGCGTGAGCGGAGCTTGCAGCAGGCGCTGCCGAGCAGCGAGCCAAGGTGCAGGACAGTAGCAGCCTGAAATTTTATAAACAAACAGCGCGTGCAGATGGCAACAAGCAGATTCCTGTTCCTGCCCCAGGTCTGCGTGGCTGTGCAGGATGAGCTGCTCCCCAGGGCTGCTGTGTGCTGTAAGCATCCATCGCCCCAGCAGCTCTGCTGGGTGCCCTCACCACAGCTCACCGTCCTCCCGAGCAGGCAGAGCCCTGCAGAAGTGCAGATCCTCTGTTTTTCAGCAGTGTCGAAGGTCAGGAGCAGAGGTGGGAGAATTGGGCTGGAGAAGGTCCATGTGTGAGGGGGCTGGCTCCTGTTCTGCCCCAAAGCACCATGGCCATGCTCATGTACTTGTGCCAGAGCTGGGCTGAGGGGACTCTGGTCCTCAGGGATTCTGGGCTCAGGTATAAGGGCTAAACAGGGAAAGGGCAGGGCACTCAAAGTTTCAGTGGTGGGGCAAACATCTCCATGAGAACAGGGCCCAGGGAAACCAGAAGAAAGTCCTGTCCTGAGAGCACCAGGTGGGATCAGTGTCTGTGCGTCCCTGAGGAACTCAGCTGAGTCCAGAGGTCACCTGGGTGGGGCGGGCTGGCAATGCTGCATGCACAGTCCTCCAGGAATCTGACAGCTTGAGTGAAATTTGGGATCCATCTGCACCCTCTTCCATGGCCAAGGCAGGCAAGCAATGGCATAAGATTCAGGGAAATAATGCATCTAATCCGCCTGAGTAATGCTAATGCAAGCCTCTTGATTAGTGTTTAGAAACCAGGCAAACAATTGATTTAAAATAATTGGTAAATTATGATTAAATAAAAACATTTATACAAAAGAGTTTGTCATTGATATGGTTAAATAAATATTTGTAGAAGTAACTTATACTTGGCCCTGTGCCTGGGCGATGAGCTCTCTTGGGCTGGCTGTGGTTTCATTTTAATAAAGACCAGAAGGCATTCCAGGAATACATAATGCTCCCAGCCCATCCGATGTATATCTGGGGCTTTAGCTCTGCTCGCCACTAACCCAGGCCCAGATTTGCTTTGTATCCCTGGCTGGTGCTCATCACACCCCTCCCCAAAACACGCTCCTTGTTTAGGGCTGAGCCACCAAACAAGTGGCTGTGCCGAGGGGGCTCTGTGGGCAGGAGGGAGGGATGCAGACAGGAGCATCAACGTGTCCCCTGTGGTGGGAGCAGGGATGGGGTGCTGCAGGCTGCACTGTAGGGAAGCCTCGAGCTCTGGAGCTGCTGCAGGGCTTAGAGCAACACAGCTCTTATCTGGCCCTGCTCGGTGGGAGATTTCCAAGAGCTTTACAGAGGGGTTAGCCTCATTACGGCCAGTTAGAGATAAGGAAACCCAGCTGAGACGTGACTTGCCCATAGTCCCGCTGCGGAGGGAACAGAAGCCAGGTCACCCCTGGCCGGGCCCTGTGGAGCCTCCTCAGCTCTTGGTGTGCTGCAAACTCATTCCCCTTGGCTCCACAGCCTGGCAGTGCCTGCACTGCCTGGGCAGCCAGCTGCTCCATGGACCAAAGGGACTCGTGCAGCCCCTCTGGCACTGCCAAGCGTCTCTGGAAACACCCATGGAGTGAAGAGTGAGGGGGGACATAGGTCAGCAAAATGGGTTTTCTGGGGGCCTGGGGGTGATACTGGCACTGCCATTGCTTCTCTCCCTCATTTCCAGCCAGCCTCCAGTGTTTGGAGCAGCCAGACCAGGCACAGAATGCTTCCTGCCTGCACTGGCCACCCAGAAAGCAGCCAAGGGCTCGTCACTGCTACAAAACACACCAGCTTGGCCTCGCATGTTCTTCATTGCCCTCAGCACTGGTCAGGCAGCTACTGCCACCAGTCCAGCCGGCTGGGAAGTCCTGCTTGCAGGGACATCACCCTGGCCCCAGCCTCACCCTCCTGATGCTCTGGCGGAGGCTCCTGAGCCTGGGGGTGAGGGCTGCCCGGAGGGGATGCACATTTGCCTGGCAGTAAAGGCAGCAGAGCCAAGCAGTTCCTGCACACAGCACCTGTCCTTTCTCCAAGACAGGCCTGCAGGAGCACACCCTGCAGCCTGGACAGCACGAAGAGCATATCCAGCAGCATGGCCTGGGGGTGTGAAGGTGTGCTTGGACCCTTGCTGGGATGAGCAGTGGGGATGGCTACGAGAGGAAGGACACAGGCAGCCAGCTCTAGGCTTGGTTTGCACCGTGCATGAGGAGAGGTGGAGGGAGGAAGCTCCTGCTTTGCTGGGCTGCAGCATTTGAGGCTTACCCCAGGCACCACTGCAAGGGGAGCTCAGCACCTGGGAGCATCCTCCTTGTGGCCCAGGCCATCAGAACAGCCGTGGGTGTGAGAGAAGTCCCTTGAAGGGAGCAAGTCCCCAGCTCCACTGGGAAACCATCCCCAGAATGTCATCTCCAGTAGATTAAAATAGAAATTTGCCTGCCCCGGCTGTGAAACACAGAAATTCACAGTCCCACTCACTGTACGCCTCCCTCAGTTGTGCTGGCAGGGAATTCACAGAGCCTGTCCCCAGTTCTCCTCCCCACAGGGACAGGGGAACCAGACCCTCCACTGCCTGTGAGTCCACACCAGGGCCGTGCTCAGGGCACGCAGTGCTGCCGTGCTGGACCTCCCACCGTGGCCAGTGCCCTGACCTTGGTGTCCCACCACAGTCATGAGTCAGGAGGGAGCTACTGGTATCTTCCATCCCACATCCCATGCCTCTGGACAGCACGGGCTGTGTCTGGCCTGGCCCTTCCCCCTGCTCTGCATGGGACAGAGGAGGTCCCTGAGTGCCTTGAGCTCCTGCCAGCACAGCCCACTTGACCTGAGCACTGTGCTCCAGCCAGCGACCCCATGGAGAGCATCACCCCTCCCGCTGACCTCCCCAGCCTCAGACCTTGAGCCTTTAACTCTTCCCTCACCTGCTCTGATCCCCTCTGCCCTCCATCCCGAGGCTCCTGGAGCTGATGGAGTGGCTGCAGCCACCGCTGCTGAAGGACCAGCCTGTGTGTCAGGAGTGACAATCTGCCCAGAGCCAGGGAGTCAGGGGTGAGTGCCAGTGCATGCCCTGTGCCTGCAGCCGGGAGCACACGGGGAGGGACAGGCGGGGACATGGGACAGCCTCCAGCAGAGTGCCCGGCTGTGGCAGCTCTCCACACTCACTGCGCATCCCTGCTCGGTAAACACAACAGCCAGAGTTCTACAATCAAATATTTATGCTAGCAAAAAAACATTTTACATAATCTTTAAACAGCTATGTCATCTCCCTATTTGCATTCTCTGATCTTTCTGTTTTGAGTTGGGATTGGAGAATTTGGTGTATTTACAAAGAAATAAATATTATGATGAAAACATCAGGCAGCTTAATAGTAGCTTTAGCAAAGTGCAGAAGTATTTCTATGTTCATGTTGTCAATTGCATAATATCTTCTGGACCTTCATAAATTGAGGGACCTTGCTTGGATGCTTGCAGCACTGTGATAAATAGTTCACAGCTCCAATTCAAGCGAGGCTGTCTGCTGTCAGAACGGGAAGAGCTCATGACATCTCTGCCATAAATTCTGGCCCTCAAGCTCTGTGAGGAGATAGGGAGGGGACAGACCACTTAAAATCTGGCAGACAGTGGCAAATTCAGGACAGTGGAATGCTGCTGCGATGGTGCTTACCAGGTGCTATCAGAAGTGAAGGATTGCACCATCCCTGCTCACAGCTCCCTGACCAAAGGAAATCCCATGCTCTGGGCATGTCCTGAGTTAGGACCCAGCCAGGATCTTTCTGAGCTACCACCTCTGCTTCACAGTGGCAGAGACGCTGCTGCCTTGCTAGCTCCAGCTCAGAAAGCCTCTGTCTGTCCCAGGTCATGGAGAGGAATATCCTGACTGTTTGCCATGTGAAAGCCACAGGACCTCTTTTCGGTGCAATTCACTCCCAGGTAAACCTCAGGCATGCAAAGAGAAGCTGATTTCTCTTCAGGTTCCTAAAGGCCATGATCAGCAGCACGGTTGGAGCTTTGCTGGGGCAGTCTCAGAGCAGGAGGTTCATATCTGCCCTGAGCTCAGCCAGCTGCAGTGATCGGCTCAAGGGCAGCTCACGTGGCCCCGTGAACTCCCGAGAAATTCTTTCTCAGGGAAAGATTTCTTCTTCCATTCTCTATCACAATGATGACATCCTGGCAGTAGGCATCTTCAAGGGATGTCCAGAGGTCTTTGTGAGCCTTGGCTACTGGTTTCCCTGTGATACCTGCCCTTGGCTACTGCTCTGTACTCAGTTTATCACCGCTGTATTGGGTACAAATGGAAGAATGCACTCCTCCTGAGCAACATATTTGTAAAAGCAACTCTTTTTCCAGCCTTCCCACTCCTTCAGGATTCAGAGTTATGCCAGGCTGGGGACATTCAGCACTGTGTGTGTACTGTGCCAGTACAGCTGTCCCTCCCTGTGGGACCCTGGACACCACAGCTGCACAAGCACACAGCAAATTATCACTACTCTGCTCATGGGATGGGGGAGTCAGGGTTGGGAGCTCCTACCACCAGATCTGTCTTTCCAGAACATGCTGTGAAGATTCAAAAAATAAGGCCACGGCAGGAGGGGTCTTTTCCAAGTGGAGCTGCCAGGTGCTAGAGAAAAGAAACCAAAGCCAAACCAGTTTCATTCCTACAGGAGAGGACAATCTGAGCAGACATGACTGGCAGGATACCAGGTTCGGGGAAATTCCCCTTCTTTGGCACAGACACTGTCACACACTGACCCCTCCAAGTCCCCAGAGGGGTTTTACTGAAACTACAGCTCATTTGGTTCTTTTTCCCATAGTTGCAAATCTACATACAAGCAAACAATCTGCTTTAAAATAAATCAGTCCCATAAACAATAGGGTGTGTTGGGAGATTAGAAGGGATGACTTCCTGGGATCTGGTGAGCAGCACAGAGCTGATATCCTCATGGCTCTGGGGTGTGACTTCTCAGTTCAAAGGAATTCCCTGCCATGACTAATTTATTCTGGTATTCAAGGCTCACTCTCACTCACTGCAGTCAATATGACCCAGTTTACAACAGAGGTGCTTGCAGCAGAGCTGGGAATGGGGGAATGGGAAGCAGTAGTGGTCTTTGCAGCCTTTGGGACCTTTGTGCCTGTTTCACCTTCCAGAGAAAGGTGGTGATGCAGCTGGTGGTGAGGCCCCTTTCAGAGCTGAACAGTGATTGTGGTGCAGACACAGCCAAGACTCGAGGGCACTGACAGCTCTGGAAACTCATGAGGACCTTGTGGGGGGATAACTATTTCTGGGCTACCTAAAGCAGGCAGCAGCCAGGCAAATGGCTCAGTATCTGCGGTGGGAACTCAGTGCCTGTCCTTGCCTCGTCTGGGGTTTATGAGAGACAACTTTCCTCTGTTTCCTGAGGACACCAAGAGTACGTGTGGTCAGGGCTGGCTCTCACGTAATGACCATCACAGGGAAACACCAGCTCTGGCCTGTGAGTTTAGCAGTTGAGCAATTTGCTGAGATGAGTCAACAAATTAAAGCTTGTTAGAGGTTGTGTCACCTCCTAAGAGAGACGTACCTCCATCCCCTACTGGTATCCCCTGAGGGGAGGGAAGGAGGGAAGGAAGGAGGGAAGGAAGGAAGGAAGGAAGGAAGGAAGGAAGGAAGGAAGGAAGGAAGGAAGGAAGGAAGGAAGGAAGGAAGGAAGGAAGGAAGGAAGGAAGGAAGGAAGGAAGGAAGGAAGGAAGGAAGGAAGGAAGGAAGGAAGGAAGGAAGGAAGGAAGGAAGGAAGGAAGGAAGGCATTAGGAACTCCAGAGGGAGCAGGGATACCTCAGTGGAGCTTTGGCCAGCAGGAGCAGTAAATCAAACAGGAGTTTGCAAAGTAAAAAAGTACAAAAACCTGAAGTTTGAGACACACGGTGTCAGCGAGTCCTGCCTTGTCCTTGGGCTGCTCATGGCATGGTTCTGCTAAGTGGTGGAGCTTGTTTCAGGACAGCAGTGTTTGTGAGGTTAAGACCATTAGAGAGCATATTTCAAGTACAGTGGACTAAACATTAGGAAAAATTATTAAGGAACAAGACTCTGGCCACCTTGCTAGACAGTACAGTAGAACTCTGTTTACTAGCTCAGCTTAATGCTTGGAGATCAATTTATTTAAGTCATCTCTCCCCTGCCAGTCATTAAGGAAAATCCACTTCATCAGATGTAGCATGAGCAGGAAATCACATCCAGCCCAGGGAGCTCAGCTCTGGACAGCCTCATTAACCTCAGCTGTCAGGTAACCAGCAATAGGCCAAGAGGAAATGGTCTGAAGTTGTGCCAGGATTTAGGAAAAATTTCTTCACTGAAAGAGTGTTCAGGCATTGGAACAGGCCACCCAGGGCAGTGGTGGAATGGCCATCCCTGGAAATGTTCAATAACTGTGTAGATTAGGTTCTTAGAGACATGGTCAGTGGTGTGCTTGACAGTGCTGGGTTGGCAGCTGGACTTGATGATCTTAGAGGGCTTTTCCAACCTAAATGATTCTGTGCTTCCATGGTTCTATCACACGGACTACATGAGGGTGAGAGACCCCAGGAGATGCCTGCAGCATTGGGACACTGATGAATCAGAGCCTCTGGGGCCATGAGTGTAGAAGCCTGGAAATTCCTATCCCCAACCCAGTTTAGGAGTACTTCCCAGAAACCACGGGATTAAAATAGAATTAAAAAAAAACCCAAAACAAAACAAAACAAAAAAAACCACCACCAACCAAAAAACAACCCAAACAAAACCTCAAACCAGTCCTGAAATACTTGTATGACGTAGAGGGAATTTAGGCAGCTTCCTAGGTGAGACCCATGTGTCAGGGAAGCTGAGGTCTGTCCTTGACTTAGTTTGTCTTGTACCATTTACATCACACGGTAAAAAGTGCCAGCAGATCATCCACTACCTCACGTGAACCAGATGTGGGCTTGGGGAAGGGGAGCCTCAAAGGGTCTGTTTCTCTTTATTTTGTGTGCTTGCAGTCAGCTTCTCTTCTCTGAGAGCGTGTTTGGTAGGCGGGGAGGGATCCTCCATAGCAGAGGCGTCCTCAGCCTCCTTGGCATGGCTGTGGCACAGGAAACTTTGAGCCAAGGTTTAGCCCTGCCCCGTATTTCCCGTGTCAGCGTGCCACAGCACGAGAGGACGCGTGTCCGGGTGCCTGCAGCACACGGCAGCATCCCAGGTGGATAACCCGCGGTCCAGCCCCGCACTGGGAAAGGTGTGCGCCGAGCAGCTCTGGGCACAGCAGCAGGGACACACCTGAGCACACCGAGCTCAGTCCCCGGCCCCGGAGAGCAGCGCAGCCGCGTCCTGTGCCCCCCTGACGGGGAGAGCATCCGAGGCAGCGCTCCGGCGGAACGACCTCCCCAAAGCCGTCCCCTGGCCGGGACACTTGTCCCGACCCCAGCCCTCCCCTCGCCTTTGGGAGCTGAACCCCCCGGCCCCGCTGAGGTGCGGGACCCGTGTCCCAGCACGCTGCAAAGAGTTAAGCCCTGGCTCTGTTGGTATTTCCAGCGGCTCCCAAAATCGGCTGAGACGGGGAGCGCCCGGATTGGCTGCGTACGGCCGGTAGTAATTAGTATCAGATATCAAACTTCTGTCTTTGCTAAGACCCTTTCCGATAGTCGCTGCTCCCCGCTAGACGATGACATCAGCCAGGACACCCAGCTGCTGGTAGTAAACTCCGGGCGGGAGGAGGCTCCCGCTGGCTCCACGTTAATTAGTTCAACACAGCACAGGGGGAGCAGTTGGTGTCTGTGCAGGGTCAGTGCTGGATGGGACCAAATCTTACAAAGCCACTTGCTGCTCCTTGCCAGCCGGCTGTAAAAGCACCCAGAGAGTCCAGGAGAGCTGGATGAATCCTGAGCACCAGCCACGGCTTGGTCGGCTTTTCCCTGTGGAGGAAGTTAATGGTTTAAGTGAGGGGCGTCTGGATCTGGTCCCTGAGTCACCATGACACTCCTGGGGTCTGAGCACTCCTTGCTGATTCGGAGCAAGTTCAGATCAGGTAGGGAAAACCTTGAGATTTCTCTTAAAACTTCTCTCTCTGTCACGCCGCAGCCACAGACTGTTTTGCATTAAATGTTCGGAAGCAGCATGTGAGCAAAAGACTCGAGGGGTTGTAGAGCTGTCACGGCTTTGCTCTTACAGAGGCTGTTCCACAAGTGGAGAGACGCATCTTCCTTCCTTCCTTCCTCTCTCTTGCTTTTTTCCTCCTGGTTTTTCATTGTCTTTGATTTATGTCTGTGGTTTATTTTGGTAAAACTGCAGTTCCTGCTTCTCCTTCTCTGGCCCTGCTGCGAAGGATTTGGGCAGGAAGCCAAAAGGGCATCTGGGATAAACAAGGTGCCTAACGCCGTCCGTATATTCCAGGTGCTCTTGCAGGTCTGTCTGGGATAACCACGGAGAGGACGGGCCTGACACTCTCTGTGACAGGCAGGCAGCCGAGCTTGTTCCATTAAGTTGTGACTAATTGTAGAAAAATGAATTTGAAGAAATGCGTCATTTTTAGAAGTAAAAATAACAAATGGAACATGAAAAGTATTTAAAGTGACATCATCAGAGAAATAAAACCAGAGGCACACAATTGATTGCCGCTCGCGGAAGGCTTGCAAGTAAAACATGCCTCCAGCTCATAAGTCAGGGGAAGCACCGGGCAGGGGCTTCTCCGAGGATGTTCAGTGAGTGAAGGTGAACTATGGGACGGTGGCTTCTAGATCAGCCCCTCTGCTGGACGTTCATGCCTTTAGTCACTGGCTGCATCTATAGTAAGTATGCTCTCTTTGGGAGTGGGTATCCTGACTCGTAGCTTTTTTAATGATCACAACATACTGCAAATTTTAACAGCAATGCCAAAAAAACGCTGTCAAGGTGCTTTCTCTGACCTTCTTAGAGGTGAAGTTCTCCCTGGGAATATTATCTGTGAGGATGTGCAGATAAATCAGCTGCATGTGCCGTATGGGAGGCTTTAAATCCAGACAGGGCAGTCACGTTGGAACATGCACCCGCTCTGGCATGTCACCCACGCCGTGTGTGTTTTTGCCTCCTTACTCATTGTAGATAATGAAATGGGAGATTTATGGTACTGATGGGAGACATGAGTGGTGTTATCAGGATCTCTTAGATAGCTGGGTGGTCAACTTGAACTTTGTTTTCTCAGCAAATACAAAGTTGGCAATTGGCTGAAAACCCCAGAGTGTGTGTGCAAACACAAGTGTCCTAGTCTGGCTGAATTATACAAAGCCTGGGTCCAGGTCTTTGGTGTGGTTTCCATATCTCTCTGATCTTACATTTCATTAGATTAAGTCATTCCTTAAATTTTGTTGGTATATTATGGTACACTGCTGTTCGTTTGAAAAAAATCTCAGTCTGTAACAATTCCTCCAGCATGTACAAAGCAACACTGCCACCTCCCTGAGGAGCGGAGGACGGGCTGTGCATTGTCCCTGCATTCTTTTCAAATGAACCAGGATTGTTTTCAAGGCTCATTTCTGGTTTATTTGTAAGCTGGCTTCACTATGGAACCAACAGTGGGCTCTCTAAACATATTTTTCAAATGATTCTCCAAGAAAAGTAAACTTTGTGGGTCTTTGCTTCCATAAATTCTAGTGCCTTTCAGCATTTCTAGGACAGTCAATTTGTGGGGCATTCTTTGGTTCATGATTTATTCCCACAACCGCTATCCCTGGCTATGGCCTGGTGAAAGACAAGCTTCCTATTTGACAAGATTTCTCTGCCTATTGGTTTTGTTGGAGCTGGGCTCACCAAAATCCCAAATGCGTGTCTGCACCTCGCTGTCCCCATGGCTGTGACCGCTGGCAACGTGGGACATGCCCACAGCACAACCCTGTTTGTCGGAGTGTGTGAGACAGGGGAGGAGAGCAGGATGCTGAGAAACCCAAATAAGTCAAATAAAGCTGCTTTCAGTTTGTTTTGGATTTTTAATAACATGGGGAATAGAGAAGAAAGAACTAACATTTAATGGAATCTCTTTTATTTGCAAAGTCTCTATGGGGCAGCTTCCTGTGGCATGCCTGCTCTGTGTGCAGGTTTTGTCAGCTGTAAAGCCCCACAAGGATGGCAGGAGGTGCAGAGCTCTGATTTACCAACCTCCATTCGCTTGGAAGAGGGTTGGAAGTCTCAAACAGCCCATGGCTGTGCCCCACACCGTCCTGCATGGCTCAGGGGCTGTGACACGGGACAGCAGCAGCTCCAGAGCTGTGTAGCTTGCACAGAGGCAGGAGGGATCAGCCCCCGAAATGCCAAGCCACGCTTAGCCGTGCGCCTTCGCTTTGGAAACACTCTGGAGCCGGCAGGTGTGAGGCTCTGTTTGCTCCCCAGGTTTGGGAAGGATTAGCTGTGCTCCATGACTCATGATGAGTCTGAATCCCTTTTGAAGGATTCCAGGCCAATATTAAAGAGGGCTGAAGTAAATCTTAATAACTAAACTTTTGCTGTCTCTCCATGGCCTGCAGACGCTGAGCAGCTGAAGGAGCTATGTGAGTGTGCTAAGGGGAGCTAGAGATACATTACTTGTTGTTTCCTCATCCCAGAATCCCTTTAATCTCCATGTTATGCACCAGGCAGAAAGTAGAGCAAGGAGGTGGCAGCTAGGAGATGGTGGCACTGCTGTGGCTCCAGGGTCAGCTCTCTGGTCTCTCGCTTCCATCTGACAGCATCAGTAGCAAGGAAAATGTGTTTGTCCAGGAAAGGTTGCTGTGCTGGTGGCAGTGCCTTTTCACAGTGTGCCCAGAAAGCACCCCTTGAGTGCCACAGAGGTTTCTCCTGTCCTTGTCTCTCCAGTGGTCCCATGAAGGACCAGCACAGCTGTGCCATGTGGAGGGACCGTGGCTATCCCAGTGCCAGGCACCAGGAACCGCTCCAGAGGAGAGAGGGAAAATCACCACCATGCTGCAGTCCTGCAGGATCCCACTTCCCTTCCTCAAGGATCCGTGTGCCTCTTTATTTTGTCTGTTTGGCCAAAGATAAATGTTCTGATCTGAGGTCGTCCTGACAAATTTTGCAGGAATGATGATTCTTCAAGTCTGCCATGCTATCCCGTACGATCCAGCTGTCAATGGGATTGCACTACATCAACCAGGACATCTAAGTGCTGTTCCAGAAACACATTTAACTCTTCCCAGAGATGATAATTTATGTGATCTCTTGCTCTGAGTACAAACCAATTGTTCTCCAGCAGTGGAGAAGCACTGGCATCGGACAAAGCAAACAAAGCTGACAAATGCAGATCCAACCTTAACCCTGACCCTTTTTTTGCAGCTATATGGAAAGAGCTTACAAGGCCAACATCTGCCTAACTTCAGTGGTAATTCAGATAATTGGTGAGAAGTGAAAGTTTAACACTATAAATCAGGCTCTGCATGGCTTGGCATGGGGTACCAAGACCTAATTGTGGACACATGGGTGTGGGTTTGCAGAGAAGACTTGCCTGGCTCCATGCAGGAAAGCATTCATGCTTACACATAAGGCTTGAATGAAACTGAGATGGGAGAGGAATTTATTCTGTCTGCCTCCGGTGGCGAGAGCAATTTGGACCAAAATCAGCAGGTCAATAAAGGCAGAAGAGAATAAGTCTTGGTAGGGTGTTTGGCCAGGCGTTTTGGCAGAACCTTTATTTTGATATTCGTGGTGTCCAAAGATAAAGCATGCGCCTGTGTTTCCTCTCAGATTGTGAACTCATACAGGTCACAGTCAGTGTGTGTGTTCAAACCACGGCCTCACTGTAACTGATGAGACCGTTTTGTGGAGTTTTTGTAAAACACTGCCTTGATGTAGATCAGTTTGTGCTTGGTTTCGTTCTTCTGGCCTCTTATACCTCAGTGTTTTAGTGGGCAGTCATGGGTTTCTTTGTCAGCCAAGCATGTGTTATAGCACAGATCGAAATGTACCTCACTGTGCTTCAGGGGACACCTGTCTGGGCTGCTCATGGGGATGCTGAAGGGGTGACTCCAAGGTGAGAGCCTTTTCTCAGGACCACGGTGAGCTTGGGTTTGTTATGATGGACACGGCCCTCAGAGGGATTTCACAGCTGGCTGTGCCCATTTGGTGGTCTGGGCTCCTTGCTAGCCAGCTGTGCTAGCCTAGTATCTCTTCCAAAGTACCTGAAGACCTGGACTTGGGGTTAGAAATGTAGTTCTCACCAATGTAGAGGTGATGTCTCACCAATTTTTCAGTGCAGTCTCCCAGGTAACACACACAGTTGTAGCACATCTGTCTGTTAGAAGCAAAATGCTCCCAGCTCCGAGGTGACATCACAGGCAGAGATAAAGCAGAACCCTCCTGGGAAAGGACTGACCAGGGCTGTCCATGGCTGTCCTGGCTGAGCAGTGCCATTTCCAGCTTCATCTCTGGGCTTTGTCTCTGCTCACACAGGTCCCACCGAGGCCACGTTGTCAGAGGATAACATTGGCCTGGAGATGTGATGTTACAGAGAAATCACTTTGTGGCTCATGGCTATGGGCAGAGCAGGTGAGCTCCATGAGATCCATGGAGGGGCTCAAGACAAAGTCTGGCCAAGGTGTTCTTGCAAAACAGCAGCTCCAGAAAAGCGAGTCCTTCGATGCTCTGCTGTTGTCAGCACCCAGGAGGCTGGCTGGCTTGTCACCCAGCTCAGAGTCACTCCACGCTGGAGTTTGGTGCCAGCCTGCTGCTCGGCTGGGAAGCAGCCCCACGGTCCTGCCCACACCCTGCTTTGAGAACAGACTCCTGCTCCTGGTGCAGCTGCAAGGAACAGACACAGTCCTGAGAAGGCCACAAACAGCATGATTGAACCTGCCAGAGTGCCAGCCCTGATCCTGCCCTGCTGGGACCTTGGGACAGTCAAAGGAGCCCCGGGGCAGCTCCTCTCCCCTCTCACACAATACCTGGGACATTTTATGGAAAGCCAGTGTCACAGCCTGCAGCAGTCCTGCCTTTCAAAGGTGGCTGGGTCAGAAACAAGGCCAGGAGTTGGACTTGGTCACAATTCTGATTGCAGGGCCACTTTCTGCCAGTGAGTGTGTGAGCAGGGGCAGGTCAGCAGGTTCCTCTGGTACGCGCCACAGCCATGGACTGCCCTGTGTTTCACCTTTGCTCAGCTGCTGTTTGATGGGCAACTAAACTGCTGCTGTTGCCAACAGGAGCCCCCCCTCCCCACTCCCAATTTGTTGCCAACTCCCCCCACCCCAGCAGAGCTGTCCCCATCCTGTGCACCACTGAGGTGCACTCACATTCCCCAAACCCCAGCTCTGAGCCATGGAGGGCAGGAACGAGCTGCTGGTGGCAGAAGGGGCAGTGACTTGCTGTCAGTGGTCTCCTTCTTGGAGACAGAGCAGCCCCAACCCTCGATCACGTCAGCCATGGCTTTGCCTGCCTGTCCTAGTCCTGAGCCCTGTGAGGAGGGCACTTCCCCCACTCCATGGCACACGTGCCTCATGCTGCTCAGCCCCCTGTGCTGCTAAAGCCAATTCCCCAAGGAGAGGATGGTTCTGGGGGTGCTCTGGCCATACCCCAGTGGGGGGATGCTCTGAAGGAGGTGATAAAATCCCATCCCACCCTGATTGTCTGCTGAGCACTGGCCTCAAAGTGTCCTGGCAGGCTGAAGCAGATGGCTGGATCTGCCTGCTCCTGGGGTGAAGATTTGAACATGTCTTTTCTGTGCATCACCAGGCCAGGCAAGGCCCAAGCTGTCCTCTGAGCTTTCTACAGCTCTGAGCTCAGCTCCTAGAGAGGAGGGTGACTCATGACTGCAAGTCACAGGCAGTGCTCAAAGCTTGGGCCACCAAAGGCAGCTGTGACTGATGCCAGGAGGTCTTGTCTGCACCACTGACACAGCCCTACTGCACAGGACATTTCTGGAAGCCAGTATCAGTGAATGGGACCTGGTGCTAGCATGGAAGTGAGGAGTGTTTCTAACAGAAAAAGTTCATGAGCAAATTCACTGGGATAGGTCTGCCATGTGTCTCACCATCCCAGGAGGATTTCTCATCGTGGGCTACCCCAGGAGGCAGCAGGGTTGCTGAAAGAAAGGCTGTCTCCCAGCTGGTGGTCACACAGGATGACCAGTGTGCATGGCTGCTCCCTGGCTGGTGCTTCTCACCATCCAAGCTGGTGCAGGCAGGTAACAAGGATGCTGGGTGGGACCAAGATCGTCTCTTCAGTGCTCCAGCCACCAGTCTTCGTATGATAAGTGTTCCTCTGATGAGTTAGCAGAGCAGTTCCCTTGAAAAATAAGAATATTCATGACAATTTAATTCCCGTACAGCACTCAGAGCTCAGGCCTCTAGGCATGCAGCAAAGGAAGAGGACAGGAACGCAGCTGGGGTCAGACAGCTTCAACAGATTTCAAGGAAAGAAGCAGCTAAGTGGTGGTTTGGATGGTGCCAGGGGCTCCTTCAGCCCTGTTTTCAAGTGCTCTTGGTTGTAAGGGAAAGGTGCAAGCCCTAAGCTGGCATCTGCCGAGCTGCAAACTGCAGCACTGCCTCAGAGGCTGCTTCCCTCTTGTCCAGGCATGTTCAGCATTATTGTCTGACACTGTCCACTTTGTTTCTTCAGATGGTTTGCAACAGGTTTTAGAAGTTCACAGAGATATTTGAGAGTCAAGTCCTGCATCCTACTGCATGAGGAGGTCCAGATTGGGATGAATATTTGGTGGCTGAAATAACTGCTGCAAATGTTGAGTGTGTGCTGCTCCTGGAAATGGCTGGTACTTGCACTGTCCTCACATTTTTTGACAGGATGGTCTGAACAGACAGGGATAGATAAAATTTTCCTCCTTGCCCTGTAGTTTAAGAATGGGCCAGACTTAGGATGTTTGTAAGCTCAGCATGGCCCACAATGAGCTCCGTGACCTGCCCATGGAACTGTTCAGCTCTCACACCAGAGCAGTGAGTGCCATTGCTGGGTCATGGCCTTTCTACCCATCAGCACAAAAACCAAATTGGAGACCTTTTCTCCTCGCACAAAATTATCATTACACAGTCCCAGATCCCCTCTGTGGCAGTCTATCCACAGGGCAGGAGGCAAAGGAGAGGCTGTGAGGTGGAGCGTGGACCAGCTGCAGTAGGGTGGGATCCCCCAGACCGTGCCCTGCTCACTGGAAGGCAGTGGGATCTGGGAAATCTGGGATCCCAAGCACTGCTCCTGCAGCCAAGCAGTGGGAGAGCTGTGGCAGGGAAACCCACACGTTTTCATCACTTCTTGCATCAGGGCAGATGATGAATCTTACACCCACCACACAGGAAATCATCGTCACCTTCCAAGCTATGCTCCAAGGGGATTTGTACCCTCTCCTTTTTCTCCTCACCAGCTGGCTGCTCCACGAGGCTGGTGAATTGTTTGTTTGCTAGGAAGGGCTATGAAATAAGCAGAAGCAGCAGGGAATGCGGGCCCTGAATGCACAGACCGTTAGAATCCCCCTTGCCAATGTGGATGTGGTGCATCACTTGGCCTGGCTGCGTCGGAAGTTGGAGTGAAATGGCGCAAATAATTCGGCACACGTGGGAGCTGTGAAGGGAAGTGATGCAGGATCCTCCCTCGGGATATTTTGCAGCTTGATGGGGCACTGCCGTGTCCTTGGCAGGGTGGTGTGTGTGATTCCAGAAGGCTTTGCTGTCTCTGATTCCTGTGAATAATGTGATGCTGTGTGTAAGTCGCCTCAGTTGAAGGCAGGATGCTCTAATGCCTGGGGCACTGGACCAGGACTAGGAGAGTAGAGAACCATTCCTGGATGAGAGACAAATTGGTTTTATTCTTGGACAGTCTCTGACCTCCCTTAGCTCACCTATTCGTACAGATCCATCTCTTCCTCGGGGAAAGTGCCAAGCTCTGCACAGTTCTTCAGTATTGTGAGCACTCCCAGAGAAGGTTCCACACAGAGATACTGGGGTACAGCTCACCCTGTGTCAGATACCAGCCAGGAGCTGGTTACCTTTAACCTGTCTGCACAGCCCAGGAGGAAAGATGGGCATTCCCAAAGCATGGACTGCCTCATTTGGTTCTGAGGGCCCCAACGGGGATGGCTTCTGCAAAGGGGGTGCAGATAACTGGGTGCAATGTAGGCACCCAGAGCGTGAGAGTCTAAATCCACGTCCACAGGCAGAACCAGCACCGACTGGGGGTGGTGCCATGGGGCAGAGGAGACTCTCCTGGCAGCAGGGTTTGCCAGTGACTTCAGCCACCAGCTTCACCCTGGCTTAAGGCGAACAGCACACACACAGACTTTACCCCATACTGAAGGCTACATTTTTCCCTTGCAGCAAGAATCTATCTTTGGTGTCCGAAGAAGCGCTGGAATTTGGCAGGAGATCATTGTCCCACATGAGGCCTTCACTAAACATTTGCTCTGAATGTGAAACATGGTTTGTACAGAGGACACGGAAAAGTCACAAGCAATGGCATCTCAGGGAGCCTCATGCTTTGGGGACTGCTCTGGAAGGGATTATTTTTCAGCTCCATCCCACATCCCAGGAAAGCTGTGCTGTAGACATGAGCTGTTGGCAGAGCTCAGCAGGTTGCTCCCACGGACAAAAATGCTGTTCTTGCCTTTCTTTTCCTTCCAACCCCAGCTCGTTCAGGCAGCTCAGGAGAAGCAGCCTGGGGCTGAGCTGGTGGGCAGGGAATTCTGCAGTTATGTTGTGACTGAGGTGCCTGTCCTCGTGGCAAGCTGTACTGAGCTTCCAGCAGGAAAGCACAGAATTGAGTTTTGTGTTTTACCTTGTGATAAGGATTTGTCTTGAAGACAAATTTGCAAAACCAAAGGTCTAGAATATGATACTAACTCAAAGTTAGGCATGGTTACCTGGGTGATGGGATGAGCTAAATTGTTCACAAGGCTGGTCCAGCAGCAGGGATCAGTGCCAGTCCTCTGTGTCACACACAGACCCCACACACTTTGTCCCTGTATTAGCACCTCAGTACAATCCTGCCCCTTTCCCTGACAGTCTCTCTCTCACAGTTTTACAGCTGCGGCTCCAGCAGAGAAGGACCCGTGAGCAGCTGGCAGACCAAGGCATCATGCCACGTGAGTATCTTCTTCTGCCTTTCTCATCCTGGCTCAGAGGGCTGTGTTCATCCTGGGCACTGCTGGGGCACTGTCTGGCACCAGCTGCCCACTCGGACCCACACAGCTCAGAGCAAAGTGCTACCAGGGGGACTTTGCTTCCTGCCCTGCAGAAATCTGATGATCCCTAGTGCTGTACAGTGCATTTGTCACACAGACCATAATGCCCCTGCTCAAACCGAAGCCAGGAGAGATTCTTACCTTACACCATCCAAAATTTCAGCTGCAGAGCTCCCCGTCTCAGCGGTCACTGTAGCAGGACAAACATATCCAGCTCAAGCAGAGGACTCACACAGCTGTTCACGTAGGCAAGGGCAGAGAACCTCCTGTAAAAGCCAGGAGCCTCTGGGACAGGACAAGGAAGAGGATGAGAGGGCTCATTCCAGGAGGCTGAGGAGGAAGGCAGCTCTGGGGAACTGCCATGGCCCTGGTGCAGACAGGCAGCCCCTGGAGGACTGAGACATACCCAGATGCTGATCCCACACAGCAGGGCTGTCAGTGCACACCCGAGGCCAGCAAACCCCCACAGGGGCTGCTTGCTGCAGAGTGACAAATGTGTTCCCTCTCTGACCCCATCCACCCCTGCTCGCCTGGCATTCGAGCCTGAAGGACGAGCTCCAGGAGAGCATTGTCATGAAATCGTTCTGCAGCTGAAAGGCAGTTGCTAGAGCCCAAAAAGTCAGCGAATGAAAACAATCCCCTTCTGCACCTGCAGGTGCATCATGAAACCTGTAGCACCACTGGAGAAAGGATGTTGGGAGCTCAGCCCTGCTCAGTGGAATACTCCATCCTGACCTAGCTCAGGCTCCATGTGCAAATCTGTGGTTACCTGGGACCCAGGTAGAGGATTATCCTTTCTGTCTCATCAAGGACCCCTTGGGTTCACTGCTAAGGTCACAATTTTCCAGAGGCTGTGTCACTTCTGTCTCTTCTGGTTGCCCTTGAAGACTGTGATGGAGCTCTTGCCTAAGCAGCAGAACACCACCTCTCTAAGAGCATGGCTCTAGCACTGCTTGCTGCACCCTGCCCATCCCCTGGCTCCCCCAAGGATTGGGCCAAGCAACAGATGCCTTCTCAGGACACTCTTGTCAGCATCAAGCATTAGGATGACAAAAATCATGACTGCTAAAATGCTCAATGGGGTTTTAAGGCTGATAAATGCATACTCTTTCCAATTTTCACCTGTTTGTTTATTTCTTTAAACATTCAGATTTTATGCCGCCTGCACTCTGATCACAAGACTCCAGGAGCTGAAGCTTTAAACAAAATACTGTGGTATTTGTTAGAGTAATGCAAGAACTAGGAACACAGTCAGTGGCCAAAAATATGTCTAACGTCTCCCAAATTGCAAAGTCCAGTCAGTAAAGGTGGGGACACTGGGACACTGTGCAGGACACCCCACTGCACACACACGGGGCAGCAGTGTCCCCTGAGAGGTTTGCACACCTGGGGCTGCTCTGCAAGGCTGCACTGTCACACATGGCACCCGACATCTCAAACCTTACACACTGCAAAGTATTCAGACAAATTTATTTGATGGCAACTGAAGGGTATTTTCCTGTTAGTTACAGCTTCTTTGCACTCCCAGCTTCTAGGCTGACATTTTGCAGTCTGGTTTCTGTCCAAGAAGACCATTTTGGGAAACTTGAGCACGGTTCACTCACTGAAAGTAATAGAAGAAAAGGCACTTATGCCATTATAAAAACAAACACGCAGAATTTAACTGCTGAATTTGACATCAGGAGGAAGTGTCAGATGTTAGCATTTAATACATGGGAGCCCCAGCCAGCTTCCCCATGGCTTGGGCATGTGCAGGCATTCCTTATGAAAAACAAGGCTTTGTTAACCATATCTTCCCATGCCATGTTGGTTCTGAGGACCAGCAGGTGAGTCCCCTTGACTGTGATGGACTGCAGAAACACCTGTGCTTGAAGGCCCTCCTGCTACACACAGCCACCACCTCGTCCTCTCACTGAAACCCTAAAACCACTGTCCCAGGGTTATCAACGCCACACACAGGACCTCTGCCCTGGTGCCTCCAGGCCCTCACCCATTTCATGCTGAAATGTCATCCCCTGACAAGTCCTCTGAACTAGCAATGTCTGTATTTGTTCTGCAGACTAATAAAAGCTGCAGCATCCACATAATTCCTCCAAAAATCTTGGTAAATTACTAAACTCCGCAGCACTTTCCTCTTGAATAGCATGGCTCTTGGTCAGTGCCTGCAGCACGCTGCCAATGTCAGTATTTCACACGAGCAGGGCTGGGAAACTCATCTCTCTTGCTAACTTCATTTTCTCATGTGCACTATTTGATTTTGCTTCTGATTAAACCAGCTGTCACCAGTGCTGGTGGCTGCTCACTGGAGCATGGCACAGCAACACCAGCTTGTCTGTCTGTCTGCTTTCCAAATGTCAGGAGTAGGAATGTGCCTTCTGGGTTTTTCTGTGATTCACTGGATGTTCCAGGGGTTGCCTGCGTGTTGACTACCAAAAGTCAATTCAGAGGACCCCCAAACCTTTCCTGTTTCTCCCCAGTCTTCTTTTTATCCTCCCCTAGACTGATGGAGGATAACAAGGCCTGCATGAAAATAGTTTCTGTCTTTATTGGATCCCATTCAGAAGATGGAAAGAGAATTTTTGTTGCCAAAGAAAGAGTTGCAGCAGACTGTTTTTGTGGGTCAGGACACCTTCCCCTTCCTTGTCCCAACGGGAACAGTTAGTTTTGTCTGCTTACACAGACAGAAAAGAATTTTTGTAGGATGTGAGAAGTATTAACCCCTTCACCATGTAAATTCTGCCTCGATTTCTACCGAACCACAGTAAACAAGGAAATGTGCAAGGTTCTCCATGACTCCAGTACAGACTGCTCCATGGGACTGGTGTTCACTGGTCCAAGAGCCAGGGTTTATTGGCCTTTTTCTGGGAGCACCTCTGGGTTAATCCTCCTTGGAGTCAGGAGATGCTGAGGACATGGTCTGCTGCTTGCCTCCGTGCAAGGAGGTCCCATGTAACACAGCTCCTTCTGAGCAGGGGACAGGACAAATGTCCAGTCATGGTCAGTGACAGGAGAGGGATAAAGGAATACCTTGCAATGCCCTCGCTGGAGGCTGCACCACAGACCCCAAGAGCTGAGGCAGGCATTAATTTTCCTGCTGACCTCCAGCCTTAGTCACCTACCGGTTTTACTCTCAGGTGAGATCCCTCACAGGTGTTTGCTCTTCCCGGATCTGTCTTCTGGAGCTGTGGTGCCTTCCATGACCTGCAGGGAACAGGACAGGGAAAAGATGTATCTGCTCCCTGAAGTGTCCCACAGAGCACTGTTTCAAAGCCTGCACCCTTCCCTGCCCACGTGCCTCCTGCTCTCCCCATGCTCTCCATCCCCCCTGCTCTCTTGCCATGGACTGGCTGAGAGCATGGGATTTCCCAGAGCTTTCCTGAGTTATTTTTAGTCAGCACAATAAAGAGAACAGCTCGTTTGTGTTGCTATTTTTATAGCACTCATTAAAATGCTGTTGCTGAATATCCTGGTAGCTGCTTGCTTCCGCTCCTGTGCTGACTGCTCCTCTTTCTTTCCTGTTGCAGCACTGAAAAGCCCATCTGCATTCCATGAACAGCGAAAAAGTCTGGAGCGAGCCAAGGTAACTCCTGCAGCCATCCCAATGAAGGAACACATGGGCTTGCTTTGCATGAGTCACGGGGTTTGAAAGCACCTTCCACCACTGTCCCCTCCTCTGGCACCCTCCATGCAGGCCAAGGATGAGGGGCAGGGTGCCTGCCTTGCTTCCAGACATGCTGAGGCCAAGCCAGGGCTCACAAATGCTCTGGAGCACCCTTCTCTGAGCAGGGAAGGTTTAAAAAAATGGCAAAGGGGGCATCAGTGCCCTGAGCTGTGGGGTTTTACAGCAGCCCCATGTTTTACAAAAGGCTGTGGGCAGGGCACGGTTCAGCATGGCTTTGTCAGTCCTTGCAGCAATGTCCAAGCAGTGGAACTGCTGCTTCCCCCTCCGGGTCACATCCACAGCCCGCTCCTCCTGCGCTGGCTGCTCTGCACTGCTGTCAGCGAGCTCAGAGCAGGGCCAGCAGCAGCCAGGACTGAGGGAACACGGTCAGCAAGTGTGCAGGGGCAATGCAGGTGCCACCTGGAGCAAATCCCCAGGGAACTCACACTTATCACCAGGCAGCAGCTCTGGCTTTTAGCTCGGCAGTGCAGCTTGGCCATCAGGACACAACATCCAAGGGGGAAACGGGCCGGGCTCCCACCCACCCCATTACCAGGCTTCCCCAAACACTGCCAAAGGCAGTAGCCATTTCCAGGACACATTGAAACTCTGTGACCTGATCACTTTTTGGGAAATCACATTGGTTTTCCAATCACCCACAATCCAGCCTTGACCAAGCTGGGGGGATGATCCCAGAAAAGGAAGCAATTAATCATGCAGGTTTTGCTTGAACATGAGAATTTGTTCCATTAATCTACAAAACGTGCCTGCAGTCACATGGGAAAGGACCTTTGCAAGGAAAAATGATTGTGAAATACAGGGAAGTGCTCTTCTGAACTTAAACACACTCCAAATCACTTGCCCCAAGTCTCCCGTGGTAATAAATGGCGAGCACAAGAAATACAGTATGACTCTGAAAAATTAGTATGCTTACAAAATTTCAAGCAATCCAAAGTATCCTTGAAGTGTCATATATTTTACAGTTAAAGTATACATTTGTGTCTCTCTGTCTTTCTCTTCAAAAGCTTTCACTGGCTAGTTGCCTGGGGAAAGGGGAAGGATGGTCTAGTCTATCCCAAACCACGGGCGCTTTTAGAAAGTGGTAATGAAGACACTGAGCACAGACCATAACAAACATTATTCCCTTGCAAAGCTGCCCTGCTTAGACCTGGGACCAGGAGGATCAGCAGCTGTTTCCAGACAGTTACCCAAAGGCATTTGTTGTTTAGCTGATATTCCCCCGAGCTGATGTTGTACAAACAGAAAGCAGATAACTGTCCATGTGTCCTGAAAGCTCTTCTGCTTCAGCTGGTGTTAAAAAAAGCTCACATCTGAAGTCTTCATTGTTTGCACCCCAGAGATGCAAATGCAGCTTTTTAACAGCCAGGGTCCAAAGGAACTGAAGTCACAGCAGCAACACAGCTGTAGGACAGCAGTTGGAGCTGAGCCCAAGTCAGGACCTGATCTAAGGATTAGTTGGAAATGCATTACATGAGTTTAAATGCACTCAGGTGCAGACACCAGCTTGCTTTGACCTGGCACAAGAACCAGGCAAACCTACACATGGTCCAAGCACGGGATTGTGTTGGTGGAAATAAACTGGGAAAAAATATGGGGGAAGGGTAAGGCGTTGTAAAGACTTTAGTAAATAAAATGTCTATTATTTGTTTAAACATGTCGCTGGCTATGTTCGAGGCTGGCATCAGGCCAGCGCAGCAGACTTTGAAGTTGATATCCTATAATAGATTGCTGGGGTGGAGGACAGAGAGCAGGCTGGCTTTCCTGGGGCTGTCTGGCTCAGCAGGGCTTGGCCCCTCAGAATGGAGGGGCTGCGGGGGTGGCTGTTGTGCCTCTGCCCCAGAGCAGAACAGCCCCACTGGGCCAGTCCTGACTGATGTGTGAGCACTGACAGACAGACACCCCACTGCCCTACAACCTGCTCTGGTGTGTGAGCACTGACAGACACCCCACTGCCAGTGACCTGCTCTGGTGTGTGAGCACTGACAGACAGACACCCCACTGCCCTACAACCTGCTCTGGTGTGTGAGCACTGACAGACAGACACCCCACTGCCAGTGACCTGCTCTGGTGTGTGAGCACTGACAGACAGACACCCCACTGCCCTACAACCTGCTCTGGTGTGTGAGCACTGACAGACAGACACCCCACTGCCAGTGACCTGCTCTGGTGCTCTCTGACCTGTGCTGTGAGCACATGGCCCCTGATT
The DNA here is from genome assembly GCF_041296385.1 of Aphelocoma coerulescens. NCBI lineage: Eukaryota > Metazoa > Chordata > Aves > Passeriformes > Corvidae > Aphelocoma > Aphelocoma coerulescens. Next base: position 10,693,274 of record NC_091031.1, on the reverse strand, counting down.
CCCAGCCCAAGCTGCTCTGCTGAAGTTTGAGCACACTACTGTGTGATATGCAGAACTGCGTCTCTTTTTTCCTGCAGCACTTTTTAAAGCTGTTTCACATCCTGTGTCCCAATAGCCATCTCACCTCTGGATCAACCAACCTCCCCTCCCCTCAGCTCCCCTCAATGATGCCATTTCTGGCTCAATGGTGATGTCTGTAGCTGTTGCCCAGACCCTTCCATGGACCCTTTCAGATGCAGGGTACAGAACGGGGCCCAGCTGACACCAGCTGTGTCTCCTTGCTGGTTTGGGGCTGTGGGTCAGCTGCTGATCACTGGATTCTCCAGAGCCTTCTAGACTTTTCCTATGCATGGAGTAACTAATTTCTGCCTAAGGCCCTGTCCAGTGACCACTGCAGGAGCATCTCTGGTGCATTGAGTCTTCATCCACTGCAGTGCTTAATCAGCTGGCTTAGCTGTGGCTAACTGTGACCTGAACACAGTCCTTCCCAAATGTCCTTCTTGAAACTGTAGCACATGTATTTCAGATCATCTGTTGTGCCAAATCATGGTGCACTGTAATCTGTTGGCCTTGAATGATTCAGAATTATAGAGTATGTCTTCTATCATTCAAGGCATTAATTAATATATTGGCTAGCAGGAAAAACTGCATTGTAATAGGATTTGATAAATTCTTCTGTTTCTACTCTGAGCCATTTCCAATTCCTCTGGTGATCCACAGTTATGCTCCTTTTTTATATTAGTCTTATCCAGAACAAATTTCTCTGGCTTGCATGTGAGAAAGCCATGTGAGATAATGTCAAAACATGCTCCGAGTCGAGCTGCTGACATTCATTGTTTATTCCTGTAATAGAAAACTGTCATTTCTCCATAGAAGGAATTTCAGTTGGTGTGATGTGACTTGTTCTTGATAAATCCATCCTGGCTGTTGCTCACCTCCTCGCTATCTTCAAAATTCACTTATATAGATTGTTTGATTACTTGGTCCAATATCTTGCTGTCTGCTTTATGGTTTCCTAGTTTCTTTTTCCCATCTCTTTTAAAGCTAGAAATTATTCTCTCCTTTGCTATAGTTGCTATTACTCTAGCCTCGTGTGTCTCAAACTGTTCAGGAATTTTTAACTCCTCTGAGTACCCTCTAACCCGTTCTCCAACATGACAACTGGAGCTTCTTCTCTTTTGTTGCTGAAGGTTCTTGGCTGAGCCACCTGTTTGATAAAGAGCCATTTATTGTTTTAGTGAGGATGGTTTTTAAAAGGCATTAAATCCTGTAGCCATCTCAGCAGTATGCACAATTATTTCTCCTGTTTATGGAACACAGATAGCACTTTCCATTGCCTGATCCTGGCTGCAGAAGTCCTTATAAGATCTTTTTCTCACGATCCTGTACATTTTGTACTGTGGATTTCCTATTTTGCTCCAGCTGCTTGTACTATTCCTTTATATTTATCCTTAAGATTTTAACCTCTTTGAACTATGTACAGTTTTTGTATTATTTCTTCTTGCAGCTCAGCTTAGCTAAGAGCTTATCTAAGTTGAGCTCTAGCTTTTCTTCACCAGGGGATAAGCCTATATTTGTATTTTTGAGGTCATCTGCCCTCAAGGCTGACTTTCTGGCCCTTATGGATGGTGTTACTGTACCTCTGTGTGCCTCTCTGTTCCTAAAGCCATGAGGGAGTTGGCACAAGGCTCCAGGACTGTGTCCATTGCAAGCTCAGCTGCAGTGACTGCAAAGCAGATTTTCCCAACCCCATACCATAGCTTGGGTGAGGAACCACAGAGCACAGGGGCTGCAAGGCTGCAGGAAGGTTAAGCCTCGTGGCTGACCTGGGTAGAGAGTCTGAGTGTCTTCATGACTTGTTCCACCTGATCTCTCACTCTGGAGTGCTGGGCTTCCCACAGAAGCCACCAGGACACTCCGGAGCTGCCCTGGTGCAGCTCTCAGAGGTGACATGCTGTGCAGGCCCACCACTCCCAGAGAGTAGGTCTCACCCTTCCTATGAGTTCTCATAACATTTTAGGCATGAGAAGACCAATAGTGATTGCAAAGCAGTGGGTACAGCGAGCTGCCAGCAGCTACGTGCATGCTGTTCCCTTTCTGAAGAACTTCTGCCTAAGGACAAGCCAGTGTTTAAGTGATGAAAAATGTCATTTAGGAGCTCACTCAACCCAGCTTGTCATAAATCCAAAAGAATCGTGGGATGGCACAGGGGCAGGTGCTCTCAGTACCTTATTGCTGCTCTATAGCCAGGTAACTTCGCGTTTGTGTTCTGCAGACTGAAGATTATCTCAAGCACAAGATCAGAAGCAGGCCTGAGCGCTCAGACCTGGTCAATATGCACATTCTACAAGGTAAGACTGCCCGAGCTTCTCCCACATACTCCTTGTGTCTCCTGCCCTGGGACTTGTGTTTCTCCTGCCCTTCTTGTGTCCCTTCAGGAATCTCATCGCCATTATTTGTCCCAGCTGCTCATGGGGGGCAGACTCAAATGGGACACGTCATATGAAATTCTGTCCAGACCTGATGTTCAGGAAGCAGGACACGCTTTTATTCCCTGACAGACACAGCCCCAAGGCCATCCAGTCTTTCTCCCATCTCTGGCAGGGAGCAGTGTGAGATGTTCTAGGGAACAGTGAGGTACAGAACAGCTGTGAGAGAGAGCTCTGTTAGACACTGGTGCCAATGTCTGATCATGAGGAGGAAACCCAGAGCATTTGTTGTTCAGGGCACTGAAATCCCTGTAGCAGGTCACTGTAACACCTTCCCAAAGCTGCACATCTTTTGTGCTGCTATAATTCTGGATATTCTATGTGACAGCCCATGCAGTCAGTGACCCAAGCAGAGCTGTATGAAAAGCCCTGCTATCAGTCCGTGAGCCACAGCAGCTCTCTCCTCTCCCATCCTGGTGTTCCCTCTCAGCCAGAGAGCTGGCAGGGCTGTATTCCATCACAGACAGCAGAACACCACAGCGTCCCTCGTTATCTCCAGAGATAACAAGATCCTTAGAGACAGAGAGGATGTGCAGCTTCCCTCCCTCCTTGAGTCCTGTCACTTGCCTGGAAGAAGCAGATCACTCTCTGGCAGCTGTGAAGGCTGCCCTCTGCTCTCAGCATGGATGCAATCTCTACTTCTTTTTCCCTCAGGCAGGCAGGAGGGCTGAGCCAGCGTCGCATGCTGCATCAGTGCTGCTGCCTTGCTTTTCCCTTGGGGTTCCATCCCTAAAATAAGCTAGCACCGTTGCTTGTTTAAGAGATGGAGAGTGTCTTTCCCTAAGGTTAAATAATAGAAGCAAGATGGACTGGAGGTGGGGGCTGTTACCAGACATGGAGGCAGCTGCAGTCCCTGGGCATGGACAGGGACAGGCAGAGCCAGCCTGGGGAGAGAGACTGCAGAGAGCAGAGAGTGCCTGGCTGTGCACTGAGCAAGATGCATGTGCTGCCCCACACCCCCCTTACCTGCAGCCTCTGCTCACACCTCTGTCCATCCTGCTCTGCATCTCATGGAGCTGTGTCTTGGCATATCGTGGACTTACAAACCCATTTTGTTCGTAACAGGACCTAGAGGTGATTGAAAGTGGCCAGGTGAGACAGTTCACATCATCCAAGTGCTTCACAGGCACCCTTTCTGTTACTGTTCACCTCAAGGAGCTCATTTGTGTTCCCTGTCTCTATAACCTGAGGCCAGGAATGGCCCTAGACCAGCTCTCCTGACCTCCTGCAGAGAATTTTCCATGGTATCAAGCCCTGTAGCTCGTGTTGCCCACAGTGTCTCTTCCAGAGAGTGTCCAGGCTTTGAAGATAGAACAACCTACATGCAGCTGTTCTTACTTTAGACCCTCAAGGGTTTAGAAATGGTCTGGTTTAGAATGCCACTCCCTCACTACTCGCACCTGTGCCAAGAGAGGAGCCAGATAACTTTGTTCAGGAAATCTTTCTGTTTAAGTTGCTATTCTTCTGTCACCCCTCAATAACTGGGGTCTTCTCAGCTGGCTTTGGCAGGGCTGTAGCTTCCAGATCTACCTGCCTTTGCTCTGCTCCTCTCCAGCTCGTTCTTCCCTGGAGTCCTGGAGCACTGTAGTCATGTCACCTCCAAAAGCCCACAGCCCAAGACTCAGCATTTTTAATTCCAGTGTAACCCATTTACTCCAGTTGTCAAGCACTGCAATGGTCCTATTCTCCAGCTGTTTCCCAGAAGTAGGGATCCATCTGCACTAGCCCACAAGGAGCCAGTGTGCTCCTGGCAGGCAGGAGCTGGAGACCCCTTCGGCCCTTGCTCATGGCAGCTTGCTGATGAAGTTTCCATCACAGATCACTCCTGGGCCTTGCAGAGGATGCTCCAGCTGCAGGCTGGGTTTGCAAGCCCAGGCTGGTAGACAAAAGCTCTTGTTTGGGAATGGAGAAGCTGGGCCTGAGGCTCAGAGAAGGACCCGTGCCCCAAACCCCAGCAGCCCCACCCAGTGTAGCAGAGCAGAGCTCAGGCGTTGGCCACGGCCCCCAGAGGCTGTGCTGAAGGGCAGCAGGTTCTCGCTGAGTGCTGTGCCCACAGGAACCGCTGGTCCTGATGCTTCTGTTTGGCCTTTTAGACTCGGCTGCAGAGGGGTCCATCCAGTCTACTCAAATGAAGCTGAAAAGAGCCCGACTGGCAGATGACCTCAATGAAAAGATTGCGCTCAGGCCGGGTCCTTTGGAGCTGGTGGAGAAGAACATTATTCCCGTTGACTCGGCTGTGAAAGAGGCCATAAAAGGTAGTGACAGGAATGTGTGTGCTGTGTGTGTGCGTGGAGTGGGGCAGGGGCTGCCGAGGGGACGAGGAGGTACCACAGCGACAGCAAGAAGTGACCAACCTGGATGTAAGAGCTGCAGTTATTGCTTAAATGTCATTATTTTCACAGTAATCAGCCCAGTCCAGCACAGCCTGTGAGCACAGCACTCTCAGAGCAGTGACACTGAAACATGCACAGTTGCTCAGCCACGTTCCCTCAGAAAGAACCCCCCTTCTTACACCCCTTCCCTCCCCAAGGCTTTGAGCACAGAAGTGATACCATTGGAGACAGACACTCCTTCCTTCAGCATGGGAGAGAACCTGAGTGCACAGGTGTGGTTGTGAGACCAGCCCAGATTCTCCCACTTGAGCCCTGCCAAGCTCTCACATCCCAGTAAATGGGGGTGAAGTGGCCCCAGTTCAGCAAAGCTGTGGTTCTCTTTTTTATTACCGCTGGTGCTAGTGGTATGCAGGACCCAGCAGAGCAGGATGCTGTGTCCCTGGCCTGTGGAGCACCCTCAGGGTGCTAAATTGCTGGAGAATATGAGCGGGGGCCTGCACCCCCAAACAGGGTACACTCCTACCAGCCAGGACCCAGAACCTGCCTTGTGCCTAAGCTTGGTTTTCCTCCATCACCTCCCCCCACCAGAGGAGGGAGGAAGAATCACCCACAATTACTTCCCCCACGCTGCTGCAGGGAAGCTGGAGTGGGAGCCAACACAGAGCAGAAAGGTGACTCAAATTTCACCAGGGCCCAGTGCCAGGACAGGGAGGTCTGAAAGCAGAGAAAGGAGCAGGAAAGCCAGCAGGGTCTCACAGTGACAGGACAGCAACCCGTGTTTTTGAAGCCTGGGGCCATCTCCACATATCCAAACTGGTGCTCAGGTCTCCAATGAGGCACCGAGAGCTGCTCTGCCCCTGGAAGCTGCTTGTTCTGTTGCTACAGTTCCTCAATCCATGGGCTCATTTCCACTGGCATAATCCCATTTGAAGGGTCTGTTCTGGAGCTCAGAGCAAGCTGGGCACAATGGCAGAGCTTTGGGACAGAAAGGGTCTTGGAGTGACAGGAGAGAAGCCAAAAATGAGAGTTGAAACAGGAAGCACTTTGACTTTCATTTCATCTCAGAAACCGTCTTAAATGACATGAAATATTCCAGGCTCAGATACTGCTCTGTCCTGCCCCACAAATGTTCCTGCTCTTGGTTTGGGGGCTGTGAAATGCAGGCTGTGTATGTATAGCAGCTTCTAAAGCTGGACCTGGAGCTGCTCCACTCCCAGCATGTTGCAGCTCTCCTCTTTGAAGGTGAAATGTTCCAGGACTCTGCCTGAAGAGGAATTTTTAAGGAGAGTTCAAGTAAGATCTCCCCGGTCACTTACTGAAGGAGAGAACAGGGAAAAAAAAAGTTTAAAAAAATCTCCCCCTATATAAACATTTGAGGCAGTTTGAGCATGACTTTATCCCCTGGAGCTGAGGTTTGGAGGCTGGGCAAATGAGCTTGAATCTTGGATAGAGCATCTCTCCAGCTGCCTTGTCAGGAGCTTGTGGTAAACAGAGATTTACAGCACCAAACTGTTAAAAACAAAAAGTCTGGCTTAAAAATGATTTGCTCAGTTTTAAATTTCTCCCTTTCACAATGCTCTTCTATCACATTGCTGGGGAAAAACGAGTCCTTGTAAGCCAGTTTCATCCCATTTAGGGTGAAACACACAGCACATTAGGGTCCAACGTGAAGTTGCTTGGTACCATAGGATGCCATGAGAAGAAGGTTGTACAGCTGCAGCAGGAATACTATCCCAGCCCTCAGGTTTCTGCAGAAGAAAGACCCAAGCTGAAGGATCCTCAAGCTCATTTTTGGAGTCAGAGGCACCTTGTGGTACTCATGGTTTGGGGCAAAGGGCTGAACACAGGGCAGAGATGAGCACTGGCACTTCTGGACGTTAAGCCTTTTGTTTTTGCAATACCAGAAAGATGACAGGGTTTAAAATCATTTTACTTTAACCTTGGAATCTCAACTGTTTATACAGTGGAAAGTTCAGCTGACGTGTTCCTCTAATCACCTCCGGCAGGGTGAGCAGAAAGTGCCAGACCCCAACCGAAAGCCCAAACGTCCCAGTGACAGGAGGCCGCCAGTGCCCTGCATAGCTGAGCAGTGATACAAGAAACTTTTTTTACCAGGTCCTTGTCATCACTTTGTCCAATGCGCTCAAGAGGACAATACCCAGTGCATTAGAAACAGCCCGGAGCAAACACCATCCTGCCTGAGATTACAGCAGGGACACGGGATCAAGAAACAATATGCTCAGGCTGGGCTGGGTGAGAGCAGGACAGATAAGGGAAGCATTCCCCACTGGCACAGGCCTGCGGTATCAAGCAGCAGGATGCAGCACATTCCTGTCATGCTCTGGGCTGTCGCTGTGTCCTGAAGGTCCCCTGTGCTCCCAGCTTTGGCACCACTTCTCAACACACGCTTCCCTGCCAGCCCAGCAGGAGCCCTGCAGATCCACAAGTCCCCCTTGCTTGGAGTCATTTTTCCCAAGAGGGGATGTCCACGCTGGCCTGAGGGCATAGGAAGCAGCTCCCGTGCAGCCCAGGTGCACCATGCACTGCTGCATCTCCTCAGGGACCTGTTTGGGTGCTGCCTCTGATGGAGAGGATGGAGAGGACATAGGCCCTATTTCCAGGGAAATACGAAAATAGCAAGTTGAACACAGCTGATCCCATTTCCCCAGCCCATGTCTGGGCAGCAGCTCAGGCAGGGGGCCAGGGCTCTGTCCTCGCCCACCCTGGCACCAGCAGCCACAGGGAGGGGAGATAACCCTTATCTCTCAGATAGGGGCAGGGGTCAGAGCAGGAGGTGCGTGTCGGTGAGAAGGTGCACATTGCTAGACCAGCAGCAGGGACAGGTGGAAGCTTGTCCCCAGGCCCTTCCTATTTCCCCATTTGTCACCTCGCTATCAGTGTGCCAAGCTGCCTGACAAATGCCAGACATGAGCACGAGGAGATTACGAGTGTGGCCACGCTGCTCCTTCCTCTACCCCCACCTGCAGCTCTCCCGAGGCTCACATGAGACCCTTTTTTTTTTCTCAGCACTTTATTTATCATCAAAACCTCGGGGTCAAGAGCCCTTGCCCATCTGACTAGCAGATAACAGTGCAGGAGCTGTGCAGGCGGAGCAGCCTGGGGCTGTGGGGCAGGCAGTAGCAGTGGTTTGAACCAGTTCTGTGGGTGAAACCTGTGGACAGAGACAGGATGTGGGAACCTCTGTGCACCTGCAGCCACGTCTGCCCTTGTTGGCTCTCGTGCCATGAGCAGATGGATCACACTCTGAGCCGATTTCACCCTCAGTCCTTCTGCTGAGGACGGGGTCCCGTGCGTGGCGTGGGTGTTCAGCCGGGGTGCTCAGATGAGGGAGAGCGACTTGTGCCCCTCTCCCATCTCAGCCCAGTGGAAGGGCAGGATGGCAGAGCTCCTCCTGCACCAGTCCCAGCTGTCTGCACCAGCTCTGCTATGCTGGCGGGCCGAGCTCCTCCAACCTCTCCTCTCTCCCTCTCCCCACAGTCCTGGCTCCTCAGATCCCTCTTCTCTCCCGGGGCACACAGTCCATGTTGTAAACGAGGCTGAGACTTTCGAAAGGAAAAGTCAACTCGTTTATTTATTAACTGCTGAGAGCGGGAACCCGGGATAAGCCCAGGCTCCGCGCCACAAGCCAGAATAAAACAATCCACCAACAAGACAGTGAGACCCACTGGGCGCTCCCTTGGAGCCCAAGGTCCGCAGGAGGACGCGGTGCAGAGCACCTGGTGGCTTTTAGAGCCTCTGGTGCCACCGGGCTGGTGCAGTTCTCAATCCCCGTGCTGATCGGTCCCTTCCCTGTTCGCTGGTCGGTCTGTACCCCCGTGCGTTCCTCACCAGTCATTTCCAAACAAGTCCTCTTCATTGCTTGGCTCGTTCTCCAATCCCGGTCCAGGGCATCGTCCTCATCCCTTGTACCCTACCAAGCAATGGACTAGAAAGTTCCTTCTGTTAAACCCCTTGGGTCCTTGTTATATCCCCATCCAGTGGTTACATTCCAGCATTCCACCCGTACAGTCTCACAGCTTCCCTTCAATTCACCTGTCCATCCATTCCACCCTCAACTCCCCTCTTTTATATCTCATCTAAACAGTAATAACCAACACCCTGAAAGCAACTCATTTATTACAGTCCATGGTCCCGGTTCCTCACGCCCCTCCTCTCTCCCCCTCCCAATCTGCCCTGCCCACGGCTCGGACCCCCTGCTCTCCCTCCCGCAGCCCCCGGGCACCCCGTGTGCCCCCCACCCACGGCCGGGGAGGGGGCGGTGGGCGCGGCCGAGGCCCCGACGAGGCTCACCCAGTCCCCCCGGTCCCTCCCCGCTCCCCCCCGCTCCCCGCAGGCTCTGACCATCGCCCCTCTGCCCCCACAGGCACCCAGGGCGGCTTTCCCCGCCCGGCCGACGCCTTCGCCTTCGAGGAGGACAGCAGCAACGACGGGCTGTCCCCGGAGCGGCCCCGCAGCCGCGGCTCCCCGGGCCCCGCCGAGCCGCCCCCCGGCTCCAAGGCCCCGGAGCCGCCTCCCGCCGCCCCTGCCGGGGCCCCCCAGGTAGGGAGAGCCGTCCTGGGGCCGGGGGGGATGCGAGGGAACAGGGGAGACTCGGGGGGACGGGGATGGCACAGGGGAGGGAGCACAGGAGGGACACGCGGGGCCGAGGAAGTGATTCCTGCCCTGTACTGGGCACTGGTGAGGCCGCACCTCGAGTGCTGTGTCCAGTTCTGGGCCCCTCAGTTTAGGGATGTGGAGATGCTGGAGAGTGTCCAGAGAAGGGCAACAAGGCTGGTGAGGGGTCTGGAACACAAGTGCTGTGAGGAGCAGCGGAGGGAGCTGGAGGGGCTCAGCCTGCAGAAGAGAAGTCTCAGGGGGGACCTCGTCCCTCTCTACAGCTCCTGCAGGAGGGGGCAGCCAGGTGGGGGTCGGTCTCTTCTCCCAGGCAGCCAGCAACAGGACAGGAGCACACAGCCTTGAGCTGTGCCAAGGGAGGTTTAGGCTGGACACCAGGAGGAATTTCTTCACAGAAGGGGTGGCTGGGCACTGGGATGGGCTGCCCAGGGAGGTGGCGGAGTCACCGTCCCTGGAGGTGTTTAATGAAGCCTGGATGTGGCACTCAGTGCCGTGGGCTGGGTGACAAGGTGGTGATGGGTCACAGGTTGGACTCGATGACCTCAAAGGTCTTTTCCAGCCTGGTTAATTCTGTGATTCTGGTTAATTCTGTGATTCCGGGTGATTCTGTGATTTTCTGCGAGTCTGTGACCCGCGGGGGAACCGCGGGGCCGGCGCGCCCTCTGCCCGCCGACGCGGGTACTGCAGCCCCGGGGAGCGCCGGGCCGGGGTGGGGCGAGGGACTGGGGGGAAACGGGGGGAATGTGGAGGCTGGGGGGGAACAGGGGGAATGGGGGAACTGCAGTGGATTGAGGCAGACTGCAGGGGCTGGGATGGACCGGGGGAAAGGGAGGAACTGGGGCAAACTGGGGTGGGGGAGGACCAGAGGGATTTTGGCCATCCACAGGTCAGCTGGGAGGACTGAGCTAGAGAGGACACTAGAGAGAGCGAACAAGGATATGGGGCTCGGGTGAAATTGAGAGGGCTGGAAAACCAAGGGGGGCTGTGGAGACAGAGGACTGGGAAAGGACTGGGATAGTTTGGGGTAGATTTGAGTGGACTGGGATACACTGAGGCATCTGTGGGGAGTGGGAACAACATGGGGTGAGGAAACGGGGTACCAGGTGCCCCTGTCCAGGCTGGGCAGCCCGTGGGTCCGGCCCCACAACCCCTCTCACCTCTCCCTTGCAGGATCGTCCCCCCAGTGCCGATGGCCACGCTCCGGACACTGCCCCGGGGCAGGGCAGCCAGTGTGACAGCCCCAAGCAGCCAGCGGGGCAGGAGAGCCCGACGCTCCCGGTGCCCTCTGCCGTGAAGGTAAATGCCGGTGCCTCCAGACTGCCCCGGAGAGGAACCAGCCCAGGGCAGCCGGCTGCATCCAAGCCTGAAGTGCCCATGTGCTGCACCCCGAATGTGTGGGAGCTCTGGGTGTCTGGCCTTAAAGGCTTTGAATAATTCAGGCAGACAAAGCTCGTGTCAAAAACTAATTTAATTCATTGTGTAATGGTCCAAGATACAGCAGTACACCTTGCTAGAGGCAATTGCTTGAGTCCTGCACTGAAATCATCCCCTGGGGCTGGGAGCAGGAGACACAAGGCAGCACTGGAATACCTTCCAGGCAGGGAGGGTCATCCTCCATTTCATGTGCTCTCCAGCACAGCTGAGATGGGACGCAGTGCCAAGGGAGTCCCCCACATTCAGGCTCTTGGAGCTGGGGTGTCAGGGTGCCAGCAGCAGCTGCCTTTGTTCTATCCCAGGCCTCTGAGGTCCCATGGTGATGACCGGAGCTCTTCTCACCCCTAATTCCTTTCCTTCTTGGCCCAACAGTCCAAATCATCCAGTGATAGCAAGAACCGTCACAAAAAGCCCAAAGACACCAAGCCCAAAGTGAAGAAGCTCAAGTACCACCAGTACATCCCTCCAGACCAGAAAGCAGAAAAGTCCCCTCCACCTATGGATTCTGCATATGCCAGACTGCTCCAGCAGCAGCAGCTCTTCCTGCAGCTCCAGATCCTCAGCCAGCAGCAGCAGCAGCAGCAGCAGCAGCAGCAGCACTTCAGCTACCCCGGGATGCACCAAGGACAGCTAAAGTGAGTGGCACTGTGCCAGCAGCAGGACTTAGTCCTGTCTCTCTCCACACTTTCCCCTGCTGTATCCATTTGTGCCAGAGCAAAGGGATAGAGGCATGCCACTGAACAGAAAAGCTTGGGAACTGCACAAACTCCTTCCAAGCCATTCTGGCCGGGGGCTCCTGTGACCTGCTCCTGTAGGAGCAATCTCCTACAGCCCAGCCTGGTTTTCCTTGGCCATCCTTAAGTCTCATACAGGAGACAGCAAAGGAGTGGAGGGATGGGATGCCGGGCACAAAGACCTTGGGGGAACGGACAACTCACCCCAAATCTCCTTTGTTATTTCAGGCAATCAAACGAGCAAATGGTCAAAAGTTCAAATTCTTCATCAGCTTCTGGCAACAACACTCCTCTTTCTCCAGTGAAAACCACCTTTTCAGGCCAGACTTGTGTCTCATCTATCAAGCCAGGGCCTCTGCCATCCAACCTGGATGATCTCAAAGTGAGTGCAAACTTTGTCACTGCAGGAGCAGAATGTCACAGCCTGAGTGTGCTGTGCTGCCTCTGAGTGTGTCAGGGGAGTGCCCTAGGCTGGGAGGGACAGTGTTACAGATCAGCACATCTGAACCCTGTGCTCTGAGCCACCCAGGAGCACAGGGCAGCACCCTGGGGCAGGGCTTGGTCACTGTGGAGGTTGGGAACATGAGGGCTTGCTGCTCTGCAGGTGATGAGAGGGTGCACTGCTCTGGCCTGGGTATCAGCAAACCACAGGTGTGGCCTTGGCAGACTGCAGGTCAAGCTAAAGGATCATCTGAGCTGCTGCTCCTGCAGCTCCTGGCTCCATCCCTCTGTGGTTTTAGGGTGGACATCGTGGATGCTCTGACAGACCAGCCAGAAGGTGGTAGGGCAGCACGGCCTCCCCTTAGTGTCTCAGCTCCCCAGTGGTTACTGCAGCCAGGCCAGCTCAGCTCTCTGCATGGTACATGAACTGTTTTGAGCACCTCTCATGTAGGTAAGAGAGGGCATAGAGGAGAATCCCTCATATCAGCTGTTCTTTTATACTTTGCTAATGGACCCTCAGCCATGGGGAAGGCCAAATCCTTCTAGGAGCAGAGATCTGGGGGCAGCCCAGAGGTAGAAATAATGTGAGCTTGCCCCAGCTCAGGTGCCTGAACCGTGTGCCTGAGCATAGAGCAGGTGGCTCCAAGGTATGTGTCACACTCTGAGCTGTCAGCTGGCTCCTGTCTGTGTTAAAGTCCTCTGCCCATGGACAGATCTACTGCTAGAAAGGGAATGCTGAGTTTCTTCCATGACCCAAGGACCACTGCTGTTACGGAGAGGAGTCACATTCTTGGAGGAAGGAGGAAGGTTTTCCTGTTAGGAAGGGTTGAGATTCCGCAGGATGTGCGGTGGTCAGGCCTGTGCATGGTGACTCTGGTGACTGCAGGTGAGACAGGGAGCACCTGGGAGGGCAGAGCTTCAAAGCTGGAAGCTGCGAGCCTGTGATCTGAGACTCCTTGTTAGAAGCACTGGGTTTCCTGACACTGACCACGAGTGACTTTCCTTCCAGGTGTCAGAGCTGAGGCAGCAGCTCCGAATACGAGGCCTGCCCGTGTCGGGTACCAAGACAGCGCTGATGGAGCGGCTGCGGCCCTTCCAGGAGTGCAGCAGCACCACGGTGCCAAACTTCAGTGAGATCACCACCGTCACCTTCCCAGTCACTCCGACAAGCACCCTGTCGAGTTACCAGTCTCAGTCCTCCACCAGCATGTTATCAAACGGCTTCTACCACTTTGGCAGCACCAGCTCCACCCCACCCATCTCGCCCGCCTCCTCTGACCTCTCTGTGAGCGGCTCTTTGCCAGACACCTTCAACGATGGGCCCATGTCTTCTCCACAGTTTGGTCTCCAGCCATCTCCAGTTCATGGCAGCGCTGAGGAAAGCCTCATGAGCAGCATGAATGGAGGGAGCATCCAGCTGGAACTGGAAGGAATAGACACAGAGAAAGACAAGATGCTGGTGGAGAAGCAGAAGGTCATCAATGAACTGACGTGGAAGCTGCAGCAAGAGCAGAGGCAGGTGGAAGAGCTGCGGATGCAGCTCCAGAAGCGAAAGAGAAGCAATGGCCTCGAGGAGAAGCAGCAGCCTGCTCAGCATTTCTTTGGTGTCCCTATCAAGCAAGAAAACACCGTGTCCAGCTGTCCATTTGCATCCAAACAAATGGCCCTGAAAGGCCAGGCCGGCAGCTCGGATAAGCTGAGTAACTGTGGGGTGCCGCAGGTGCCCCACATTGTAAATAGCCACTGCTTGGAGCCCGCGGGGCAGAGCGCCATCACCTCCTCGACATTCCTGAGCCCGCAGTGCTCCCCCCAGCACTCTCCCCTGGGGGCTGCAAAGAGCCCCCAGCACATCAGCCTGCCGCCGTCCCCCAACAGCCACTACCTGCTGCCGGTGTCCCCCGAGGGCCGCAGCGGGTCCCCGCCGGGCAGCAGCTGCCTCCGCACAGCGCCGGTGAGTGCCAGCCCGGGCCCCCACGGGGTCACGCCTGCCTGGGGGAGGCCTTTCCTCTTGGCCCGGGGCCACTGGCAGGGCAGAGAGTATCCCAGCTGGACAATGGGTTGGAAGCTGATAGCACTGCAGGGTCCTTTGCAGGGTATCTTCTGGAGAGCCAAACACCACAGCCAGTTGCCCTGGGGGGGCCACAGCACAGCTCCCATGCCCCATGGAGCCCTGGCACAGCTCCCCTCTTCCCCAGGGGACCCCAGCCCAGCTCTCTCTGCCCCTAGGTGAGCACTGGCAAAGTTCCCCGTGTCCTGGGAGAGTCCTGGCAGAGCATCCTCTGCCATGTGGAGCCCTGGCACAGTTCCCTCTGCTCTGGGGAGCCCTGGCACAGCTCTCTCTGCCCCTGGAGGGGTCCTGGCAAGCTCCCTCTTCCCTGGGGGAGCACTGGCACAGCTGCTTCTACCCTAAAAGAGGCCAAACCTAGCTGCCTCTCCCCTCAGGGGGAGTCCTGGCACAGCTTGCTCTGCCCCTGGGGGAGTCCTGGCCCAGCTGCCCATGCCCCATGGAGCCCTGGCACAGCTCTATACACAGCAGGGAGGCACCAGCATGGATCCCTCAGCTCCTGGGAGAGCCCTGGCACAGTTCCTACACCCCTGGGAGACCCCGCTGCAGGGCTGCAGGGCTTCCCAACATCTTGCCAAGCCATTGTGGCTCCCAGCAGTGTGTGAGGGATTTTCACCACTGAGCTGGAGGAGAGCAGTTGCCCCGGGGAAGCCTTTTCTCAGGAAGCTGGAGCAGGGCTGGCAGTTGAGGTCTGCAGTCAGAGAGAGCTTGTGCCTCCCCAGCTGGCCACCAGCCCAGCAGAGAGTTGTCCTCAGCAGCCACCACTCCTCACTCAGCCCCCTGGACAGGTACGAACGCCTGGGGAGGGGGACACGCTGCCAGCACAAAACAGCACAGGGTTCTGCTGATGGCAGCCCCAGTCCATGCAGGGCCCTCCCAGGGCTCCCCAGGGAGCAGCAGCACCTTTCACTGGTCGGTGCCATGCCAGGGGTGCAGGGTGGGCACACGGGGCTGTGGCAGGGGCAGCCTGGGTGTTGCAGGACAGCCCACGCCAGAGCAGGGCTGCTCCCAACCCACCCACGGCAGCCCCGAGCAGGCACTGGGGTGCAGCCCTGCACAGTGGCACAGAGTGGGGCTCAGTGCTGTGTCCAGAGGACAGTGAGGTAGGTGCTGTGGGCAGCTGGCAAACAGCATGGCCAGTGAGGTGGGAAAGGGCAGCAATTTAGGGTGGGGAGGGCAGAGACAGAGCTGCCAGCGGAAGGGGCATGGAGGGCAGTGGGGTTGGGGTGAGGCAGGCAGTGGGGCTGCTGTAGGGGTGAGGAGGGTGATGGGAGCACTGGTATGGGTGAGCGGGGCAATGGGGAGCAGCGAGCAGGGGAGGCAGGGGGTGACCCCGGCACTGGGGCTGTGGAGGTGAACTGGGCACCACAGCAGAGCTGTGGGGGCAATGGGCAGTGGGACACAATGCTGTGAGGTGATACCCAGGAGAGGCAGCAGGGCTGCTCTGGGCAGCTGGGCAGTGGTCAGTGAGGGTCAGGAGGGAGGAGGGGCTCTGCAGGGGCATCTCCAGCTCCTCCCTCACTGCCCAAGGGCTGGGGGTGTACAGAGGGGATGGTTCCATTGTGTCCTGCAGCTCATCCCAACTCCACCACCACCCATCCTGGACATTCCTCTGCTGCCTGCAAGGGACTCCCAGGAATGAGGGTCCTTGTTCAGCAAGAATTCCTCCTGTCTGCCCAGCACTGCAGTGCTGTTTCCCATGAGCCAGGGGAGTGTTCCTTTCAGCTGCCCTCCACAGAATGGTGGCCAGGATATGCCTGGCCAGGCAGAGTGGCCTCACTGCTGCCCTGGATCCACTCCTGGATCCAGCCTGCCTGGAGGGTGAATCCCCTGGTGCTGGTTTTTGTGGGACAAAGCCATGGCCAGGCAGTGGGGAAGGACACACAAGGACCTTAGGGGATGGGGACAGCAGCTGGCAGGCACTGTGCTTCAAATGTGGTCCATCCTGGAAGGGGAGCCTGGCAAAAAGCTGGCAAAGATACGCAGGTGTTTGGCACAGGCAGAGGTTTCCCTCTTTTGCTGATCTTCCCTGGCTTGAGTTCTGAGATTCCCCCAGTCAGATGGTGATGGGGAGGGGCTGGGGGGCGGCTGGGGAAGTGCCTCATCGCTGGCCAAGCACAGCTGACCACCAGCAGCATCTCTGTCTTCCCTTTGTCCTGTGCATCCACAGCTGACTGAGCACCAGGACGTTCTGTGACACCCTGTCTGTGCCCTGGCAGTGACCAGAGGCCAGCCTGGCCTGCATCTCAGAGCCAGGTCAGGGAGTTGGTTTACCTGCCTCTATTCTGCTCACAGCCCAGGCATTTTGTTTTTGTTTGACCCACAAAATGGTGATTTTCCCTGGCACCACACCAACCCCAACAGGGATGAGAGCGCCGGGCCTCCCGCCGTGCATTGACTCCATTTCCCTGTATCTCCCCATGCAGATGGCTGCGCAGTCAGGCCAAAAGTTTTCTATTTCATCCCCAAGTTTTTGTAAGTCAAGCCCAGCCCTGTCAGAGGTAAAGCAGCCTCCAGCCTATGAGGATGCAGTGAAGCAGGTAACCGCATGGTTTTTGTTTCCTACAGGGCTAGGGCTGCCCATGATGTCTTTTTGCAGTTAGTGGGACTCAGCTGCAGGAGTTCCCGCCCGTTCTGTGGTCTCTGGGTAGGACAGGTCTGTTTCCATGAGGAATGGGCTTTTTTGAAGGGTTAGTTGCTGACCAGCTGCCTCAAGGCAGTCGGACACCCTGCTGGGCGGGATGGTGTCCCCTGTGCACCCAGGGGTCCTGACACCCCCCAGTCCCCCCGGCTGCCAGTGTACTCTCTTTAGGTTCTCGATGCTCTGGGAGAGACAGACCCTTGAGCATTCCCAGGTCACCAGGAAACCTCATCCTGCTCTGTGCCATCTGTCCCCCTGAGCCGTAGCTGCAGCGCTGTCCCCCCGGGGAGGACTGGCCATCTTCCTTCCCACCAGAGTCTGGGAGCAGCCTCAGTGCTGGGAGTGGTGGTGCCTTTAGGAAAGTGGAGTGATGCTGCTGGCAGAGTGAAAATGGGCTTATGGGGGCGTGCAGGAGATCCTCCAGGTTCCAGTCAGGGAGAGGAGGGAGATGGGCAGTGCTGGGAGCAGGAAGGGCAGGCAGGCACATGCCAGTGTGAGGTGCTGGGGCCAAAATGTTGCTGTGTCCTGAGGGCCCAGGGACAGGGCAGGCTGTAGTGGCCACTGAGCAGAGGGCTGGCAGCAGGGAAGGGTGCTTTGCTCCCTGGATCCACCGCGATTGTGCCACACCCTGCGGTGCCCTGAATGCTGCTGCCAGCCCCGTGGTGGTATGGCCTCTCTTCTGCATGGGAGGAAGCCTTTTGTGGGGTCTAGAGCCATCTTTTTTGGGGTCTAGAGCCATCTACCTGGCTTGTGGCTGGAGGGACTCTCCTCCTAATGCCCTCTACTCTCCTCTTTGTCGTTTGCTGCAGCAGATGACACGAAGTCAGCAGATGGACGAGCTCCTGGACGTGCTGATTGAGAGTGGAGGTACGCTCTGCTTCCCTGTTCCCCTCCAGGGCTTCCCCTCCAGGCCAGCCTCGGTCTGTGGGGCTCAGTGTATTCTGTGCACCCCAGCAGAGCTGCCTGAGTCGAGTACAGCTTTCACCTGCCCTCGCTGTGCCAGCAGCCACTGAGATTGAACCCAAAAGCATATATTGGCTCTCCTGGAGCCTCCTCCTGCGTGTGCCAATCCAGTGGGGTGGTCTGGGCTCGGCTGTCACCTGTGCAGAGAGAAGGGACAGCAGGGCAGCAGCCCTGTGCACAGCACTGCCAGCCCCCTCCCCACACAGAGCCCCCGGTGTGTCCCCCCTTCCCAGTGCTGCCAGTGCCATCTCCCACACAGAGCACTTCTGGTGCCCTCCCCTGTGCAAAGTGCTGCCTGTGCCCTTTCCCAGCCCCCTGGGGACAGCTGCCAGTGCCTGTGCCCTAGGGACTGTGTCCAAACGCAGGGGATCAAGGTCAGAGAGCAGGAATGAGCGAGGCTTCCCGCAGGGAGGGTGGGCAAGCAGTGCCAGTGGGATTGAGCGGGGAGCAAGTCTCCCTGGGGATGCCCAAGAGGTCAGCTGGAGGGCTGTGGTGGTGCCCCTGTGCCCAGCAGCGGCGGGCGCCGTCAGAGCACCTCAAATCCCTCTCATTTGTTGACAGAAATTCCAGCCAATGCCAAGGAAGATCGGTCCTGCCTCCAGAAAGTACCTCAGATAATGGTGTCTACAGGGAACTCCGGTGCCTCCGTCCCCAAGGGCTCCGCCCCGTTCGAGCCGGGGTCCTCGGCGCCGCTGCCCTTCGAGCACTGCCCGGGCAGCAGCGACGCCCACCTCGAGGTGCTGCTCAACGCCCACAGCCCCCTGGGCAGGGTCAGCGAGATGGCCCTGCTGAAGATGGGGCCAGAGGAGCCCCACTTCGAAGGGATGATGGAGGGGTTCTCCGGCAAAGCCGCAGATGAACTGCTCAACTCCCAGGAGATTTTACAGACTCCCCTCTCGCCCATGGAAACGCAGCTCTCCCCTTCCCCTGCCGAAGGCTCCGGTTTACAAATGAGTTTCACTGAGTCTCCGTGGGAAACAATGGAGTGGCTGGACCTCACCCCCCCCAGCTCTGCCACCGGCTTCAGCTCGCTCACCCCTGCCGGCCCCAGCATCTTCAACATCGATTTCCTGGATGTTGCCGACCTCAACCTGAACACCAGCATGGACCTGCACCTGCAGCAGTGGTGAAGGGATGTGCTGGGGCAGGATGCTGTGAGCCTGCAGCAGGCGGCACAGTGTTCCTGTCGTGCGAGAGAACACGCAGGGCTAACGTGCCTCATCCAGGGGAAACTGGAGTCATTTTCCCAGCATATAAACTTGTTTGAATTTCCAGTCACTGAAAATGACAGCACAACAACTCTGGTACTTTGGTTTTCCTCCATTGACACAACCCCACAGAGGACACCAGTGCCTGAAATAACACATCCTTGGATTGACAAGAACTTCACTTTTCTTTCTTTAGTCTTTCCCCCTCCCCCTCCCCCCCGGTTTTAGCAGTCACTCTCGTGAGAACTGGAGCAGCTCATGACAAGACTGTGTGGTGAGGTGACCTCACCTGGGTGGCAACAGGAAATCATGGAGAGGGGAGCCCACTGTTCCTCCTCTCCTCTCCTCTCCTCTCCTCTCCTCTCCTCTCCTCTCCTCTCCTCTCCTCTCCTCTCCTCTCCTCTCCTCTCCTCTCCTCTCCTCTCCTCTCCTCTCCTCTCCTCTCCTCTCCTCTCCTCTCCTCTCCTCTCCTCTCCTCTCCTCTCCTCTCCTCTCCTCTCCTCTCCTCTCCTCTCCTCTCCTCTCCTCTCCTCTCCTCTCCTCTCCTCTCCTCTCCTCTCCTCTCCTCTCCTCTCCTCTCCTCATCCAGTCTTTCAGGCAAACCTGTTGGGCTCACCTTGGCCGTGCCAATGCCAGGGTGAGGAGCAGGGAGCTGTGCCCAGCCAGGTAGCAAACACCCTTCTCTGCACAGCCTGGCTCTTGCTTCCCTCCTGCCCAAAGCTGCATTGCCCCATCCGTGCACAGCTCTGCTCCAGGTGGATCAGAGTTGGAGATCACCGTGTTCGTGGTGGCACCTTGGCATGTCCTGAGGGGCTGAAAGCCCAGGAGCCGTCCTGGCTGCATTCTGAACTGAATCAGGCTGCAGCATGTGACCTTGGAGCAGAGAGCTCTGGACATTGGGAGGCAGATGTTCAGGATGCAGGCGCAGGAATGGCAGGGATGTGGCATCCCAGGGGAGCAGCCGTGTCCCCGCTAGCACGGCACGCACAAAGAGATGAGTGATGTGTTTCGGCCAAGGTAGGAGCAAGTGGTATGAAAGAACCAGCCAGGCTTTGGAGGGGCTGTTCTCTGCACAGCCAGGTCAGGATGATCTCCACCCCCTCGCATGATCCGGGAGCGGAGGGAGCCCGGCAGGGACACTCAGCGACCGCTCTGGGGCAGAGCTCAGCGGGCCCTTGTGTGGCTGCGGGTTCGTGTGAGCGCCTGCTGGTGCTGCCTCCACTCCTCTGCCATCCTCCCCTCCACCCTTCTGCCCACCCCTCCTCGATCCCCAGCCGTCATCCCCTCCTCCCCGAGTTTACTCCAGCGTCACTGCTCCCTCAGCCCCGAGCAAGGCTACCGGAGAACAGCTGTGAATCACCGAGCCTGGAGGAGCCCGTTCTCCCGATGCCGGCAGAGAAGGAAGCTCTCCCGCAGTGATGCTCCCGTTTGGAATCACCAGCATTTCTCCTATGAGTCTCTGTGCAATATTCTTCCTCAGGCTCTAGCAAGAAGGAGCCTTTGCTTCACTTCTTGGCTTCCACCAAAGAATTTGCTGCAGACTGTGTGATGGACACGTCTGTTCATTGCAACTCTGGTTTTGCCAAAGTAAATATTGTTGCTGACAAAGATTGTTAAACTATTTACAGACTGAGTGTATTTAATATTTGTGTTACTGGAAGGACAGCACACGGAGATGAAGCTGCTGGGAGGAGGTCCAGCCTGGCCGTGGCTCCCGTGGCGCTTCCCCAGGGATGCTGGAGCTGTCGGAGGCAGCTCTGCAGCCTGGGCGGTGTCCCCAGTCCCTGGTGTTGTTGCATGCTGTATAAAGCACGTGGCAGTAGCTTTCAAGTCACTATTTAAAGCACCACTTTTCTATTGTACAAATGTCACAGGGCACTGCTAGGATAGACAATCACAGGTTGCATTTTTTAAAAAGAATTTCTTTTTCTAAGTGAGAGATTTTTTTGAAGCCAGTCCGTGGAGAATATTCAGAGCACTTGAACCAGAGTAGTGTTAGCTGCTCCACTGCGGCCTTGTACAGAGCTTTCCAGGTAACTTTCTCCTCTCAGCAAATGTATTTCCTTATTTAAAGGGATGCTGTCAGCTTCAAACCTGTAAGCAAGCACATTTCCTTACCTATGTTACCAGCAACACCTACATTATTAAAACCCTTGTCTTGCCACTCTGTCTGCTCATGGTTTGCTGTTTGATTTCGCTGTGGGACAGCCACAGCTATCCCATCTGCCACCACCTGGTACCAGCTCCATGCTCCGGGACAGTTACAGTCCTTCAAGGCCTGAAGAATTTCATTCATGGCAGCAGTTTCTCCTGGAAGATTTCTGAACACACCAGCCAAAGTCTCCTGTCTTTTTCTTCTATTGGCTCTGGTTTTGCTTTGTTTTCCTGCAGGCCCCACTCCTTGGGTCAGGTCCCCCTCAAAAGGCAGAGCTGAGCCTTTGCCCAAGCCCCTTGGTATTTTTGTCAGCACTGGGCTGGTGGCTGCAGGGTGCTGGGTACAGGCAGAGCTCTGCCACAGCCAAACCTCCCACTGCCCACAGGCAGAGCAGGCTGGCACCTCACCCCGGGGGACCTTGCATCCTTCTCCACAGCAGCCCTTGGTGTCTGTTTCCAGATCCGTCACATCTTTCCTTGGATTAGAAAAGGTTCCCCGGGTATTTACCCACCTGCGTGCGAGGAGGGACTGTCCAGGTGGGCTAAAGGTGAAATGGTCCTGAGACATTGCTCAAAGGAATCTAAAACCATGAACAAATAACCAGTTCCTATGAACATCTTTTAATGTCCAGCCCACACCCTGAAGCCAGGCGTGCTGTGATAACTGCCTGGGCTGGGCCAGGTCATGGTTACCCAGAGAATGGGGAGACAAGCCTCAGCCTAGGATTATTTCAGGAATATCAGTGGACTGGAGCACTCCCCTGCCCTGTCCTCCTGCTGAGGAGAGCCTGCCTGTGCCGCTCCCCCCGCAGCAGAGCAGCTGGGGAGGCTGCGTGTCCCTGCTGCGAAAGGCGAAGAGCAGAGTGAATGGAACAGGGAGCCACAGCTCTGAAGGGCAGGAAGGAGCCTGTCGGTGCCAAGGTTTGGAGCAGAGCACCTGGGGAGGCTGAGTCAAGGCCAGGGTCCTGCCACGGGCAGAGAGAGAGAAGTGCTCTGGCCAGGACAACAGGACACAACAGCCACAGAGCCAGAGCAGGTGTCTGGCGTCTAACGAGGTGCTGGGTCACTCAGAGCACCTTCTCTGGTGGATTTTAGTGTAGCTCTGGTTCTGCACCCACAGGCACAGCATGGACACCCCCATAGATACCACAGGCTTCACCACACAAAGTCCTGCAAGCCAGCAAATCTCAGCGTGAGTAGCTGCCTTCCTACACAGCAAACCCCTCTGGCCTTCTCGAGCCTGTGTGTGCTTTCGGGGCTGTTGGCACAGCTACACCTGCAGGGTGACACCCCTGCACCCAGCTCTCCCGCTCGGTTGAGCAGGGCTTTGCTGTTTGGACACACCACGTTCTCCTGATGGGAGGCACGGGAGTTATGCCAAGACAAAGGCTGTCTGGCAGATGCCCCCGGAGCAGCCACAGACTGTCCTGCTGTTCTATTTCCAACAGAACGGTGCTGTGTGTCTCCAGGAGAGGGAGTTTGTGCTTCACCTCGCTCTCCAAGCACTTGCACAGCTGTAAACATAAAACAAAAATACAACAGCTGTTTCCTTTTCTTGTTCCTTAGAGCAGTCACTCCATCTTTCCCTGGGCCCTTACCACGCTCAAAGCAATGGCCACGTGTGATTTGTATCAGGATTCAAAGGGGAAATAGAGTTGCTTTAAAAAGCAGCACCTATGTGTTAACAGAATTGTGGAATCACTGAGGTTGGAAAAGCCCTCCCAGGCCATCCAGTCCCAGCTGTGCCCGATGCCCACCTTGTCCCCAGCCTAGAACACTCAGTGCCACCTCCAGGCACTCTTTGGACACCTCCAGGGATGGGGGTTCCAAACCTCCCTGGGCAGCCCCTGTCAAGGCCTGAGCACCCTTTCCATGCAGAAATTCCTGCTGCTGTCCCCCCTGAGCCTCCCCTGGCCCAGCCTGAGGCCGTTCCCTCTCCTCCTGTCCCTGTTCCCTGGGAGCAGAGCCCGACCCCCCCGGCTGCCCCCTCCTGTCAGGGACTTGTGCAGAGCCACAAGGTCCCCCCTGAGCCTCCTTTGCTCCAGCCTGAGCCCCTTTCCAGCTCCCTCAGCCACTCCTGGGGCTCCAGCCCCTTCCCAGCTCCGTTCCCTGCCCTGGACACGCTCCAGCCCCTCAGTGCCTTTCTTGAGGGGCCCAGAACTGCCCCCCAGACTGGAGGTACCTCAGCAGTGCCAGCACAGAGGGAACCCCCTGGAACACAGGCCTGAGCCCTTCATTTATACTTGCCTGGCCCCCAAAGGACAGACAGGGCTGGGATGAAGGCCAGGGGAAGCTCCCATCGGGGACGAGGTCGGAGTTTTTCTGTGCTGCCTCAGCAGTGACACAGAGGGATCCTCAGTGAAGGCAGTGAGACGCCTGCAGACAGGAGAAGACTCCAGAGGGGGAATGAAGCATGAGTTCAACAAGGAGCAGTTGAGAGGGACTGAAATGTCCACAGATAACATTCCCTCCAGTATGCCCCAGTCACAGGGGAACAGAGCTGAGAGGGATCCGCTCCCTCCTGCAGAGCATGGGACCATCCCGTGCAGGGATGGACTCACATACAGCCACCAGCACCTGTGAGCTCCTTCAGCTGTGCCAGCTTCCTCAGGGCAAACCCCAGGATGCCAAGGCAGGTGGCAGTGCCAAAGGAACAGAATCCCAGAGCATTCCTAGGTCACAGAACACAGGAGCTGCGTTCTCCGGTGGCTGCCCAGTCAGGAAGGACCCTCCCTGGCGTGTGCTCAGATTTTGTCTTCTTCCTTCACCAAATGAGGGATCTTGGATTCTGACTGAAGAGTGAGGATAGCAGGTGACCCAAAAATCTCAGAAGTGTTGTGCTGGCAACAAAGAGCTCCAGTAAAAGGCTTGGTGTGGTGGGAACACAGAATTTAGGCAAACTGACAGACTTGAGCTTTGTGAACCTTTCACACTGTGCATCTCTACACAGCAAGACCTTCTTCAGCTCCGTTTGTCTTCCCTGCCTTCCCTTCTCTTGACACAACTGTCACCCTCCAAGTGATGAGACCCTGCAAGAACTGGTGTCAGGTGATCTGTCCATTCCCAACTATTCCAGATCCTGAGCTATGCCATGACCAAGGATCCCTGCAGGATGCTCCGGCACTCCCCTCTCTGTGCTGGGCACTCTTGGACTGCGCCATCCAGCCCACTGGAGCAGGACAGGCTCTCCCCCAACACTCTTTTTTCCCAGTGGGGCTGCTGGGGCCCAGTTCTGCCCACTTGACAGGACAGATTCCAGGCCCTCCACAGCTTCCAGGCAGAAGAGACACATCCCAGCACCGGGCAGTAGGACTTAGCCAGGACTCTCAGATCATGTGGGTCCTGCAGACCTTGACTGCTCTTGCAAAACTAAAGCAGCCATCACAGCTGGGAGCAGCAGCTGCCCTTCCCCTGGCATGTGGGCATGGCCATCTGCCCTCCTAACAGGGACAAGGTGTCCTGAGCCACCAGAACCTCCCTGTGCTGCAAACAGCGCTCGCCTGAGAGGCACCTGAACACACCGAGGGCCCAGCAATCTTCCAGAGAGAGAAAATAAATCCAGGGCTCCCTACACGTCTCTCACTTGGCACAAGCAGATTTGAAGGTTGCTTTCCTCTTCCACCTGGAGGACAGGCCTGGAAGGCAGGTATTCCACAGCTCTCAGTGAACCTTCCCATTCATGTCTGACCTTACAAAATGAAAATAACAAGGTCACAGTCGCATCTTAGTTTTATTACAACTGACCTGCAGGCAAAAGGATAGAACTGTTACATAAACACTCTGATCCATGTATAATAGCTTAAATAGAGGAGGAAGTCAAACCAGGATACCGGATAAAATATTCGGAAGCTCTTTGAAGCAGTTATGTTCCTGAGCTTCATTTTACAGACAATAAGGCAACATCCCTGCAACATCAGCTTTTTGATATTTTTATACATTTTTTTTCTATGGTACAAGAAAAAAAATAATAACCAGAATTCACAATGTACAGTTCTTACACTATTTTCACAGCTTCTGAACACTATACACCTTTTTTTTCTTTTTTTTTTTTAATAAAGATACATTGCAATAAATGGTGCACCCTTAATAATTTATAATAATCTATGTTGAATAGGCTAAACCTGTCCTGTACAGCCACTCAGGCAACAGCACCTCACTCCTGTCACTGGCAGTTCAAATCTTTGCATTTCCATTCCCAGCAAACTGGTCCTGGGCTAGAGATGGGTCAGCACCAGAGCACAGACCCAGCCACCCCAAAAGGGCAGAGCAAGGCAGTCACGTGTGTTTTTGGGGAGGATCCATCTCAGTGCTGGCCCTCTGAAAGGTTTTTGGGCTCCCTGTTACCAGGGAGAAGGGAGTCAGACTTTAATACCCAAAGGGAGAGACAAAGCCCCACACGTGGCTGCCCTTCCTGGGTGTGGGTCTCTTCAGCCCCCACAGCCAGCACCCCTTGAGCCCTGGAGCACTTGCAGTCTCATTCTGGGGGCTGAAGGCTGGAGAGAGGAGTCACAGCTCCACAGGGATTTACCTGAGAGAGGCTCTGGGGATGGGGACAGAAAGACTGTTTTAGACATGCTGGGTCTAACTGATCCTTACGCAGGATGCACCAGAGCTGTCGGGAAGGAGCAGTTCCTGCAGAAACCTCTGCCTTGTCTGTTTGGGGAAGACTTTGCTGACTGCCTTGCCTGAGGAGCAGCCCAAGAGG
Organism: Aphelocoma coerulescens; assembly: GCF_041296385.1. NCBI lineage: Eukaryota > Metazoa > Chordata > Aves > Passeriformes > Corvidae > Aphelocoma > Aphelocoma coerulescens. The sequence goes on along the minus strand of NC_091031.1, from coordinate 10,667,472 downwards.
AACACAGTCCAGGAAGGGCAGGACCAAGGGATCCCAGAGGCTCACACCAGCCTCAGTGGCAGCAGGAGCAGCTCCGGCAGCCAGCGGGACGCGTCGCCTTTGCGGCCGACAGGCACCAGCCGTGTCTGGGGCAGGGCCCCGGCTCTCCTTCCCTGCTGGGATGTGCTGCTTGGTCTTCAGCGCTCAGCTTGGGCTGTTGGCACGGGGTGGCTTTGGTTGGACGTGGGGAGCCCCTCCTTGGGATCCTGCCAGCACCACGGTGTTTCCATTCCCTCTGCATCCTGGGTCCGGGCTTGTGGCCGAGCTCTGATGGGAGGTTGCTCTAACACTGATGAAGTCCTACCAAGCACCTAAATCAGCTCAAAATGGAAAGCAGAGACCCTGCAGCCTCCTTTTTATCCCTGGTGTGCTACTAAACACCTGAAAACTGCAGTATTTGGGGGGAAAAAAGTTTTCAGGAAAAATTAATCTTTGAAAAATACATCAACTGAACAGCCAGAAAAGCTTGATGTGCTGTTTCACTTAGGAATGGACCAGAAGATGACAGCTTGCCTGGCCCTGCTGGGCCAGCTGAGAGGAGTTAGATGCTCCTTCATCTCCACCTCATCTCCTTCTGCACCCAACAGTCTCAGAGAGGTTTGCTCTGGGTGTAGCACCAAGAGCTGTGGAGGTCACAGAAGAGGTTCAATCTCCCCGTGGTGGTGAATTGTCTCCAGCAAGCTCAGCAGGGTGTGACGGGCACAGAGCCCCGTGGCAGCCAGGGCCACCCCTCCATCCTGCCTGCACTGGCGAGAAGGAAGAGCTGAGGTTTGGATTTGTGAGGGACATGGGGCTGGGAGGGCTGGGCTGGGCCAAAGGCACAAGCACCAGGGCTGGGGACAGCAGGAACACGAGAAACACTGGCCAGCACTCACAGCCATCAGCTGGTGGCCCATTCAAGCAGCTGCAGCCTCTGTGGATGGCACTGGGTGAAGGCAAAGCAAAGCCAGTGGGTGGTGAGCACTGTGCACTATAAACCAGGTCAACAAGCAGGTTAAATTCAATCAAGTAGTTTAATAATTCTTCAGGTCAAAGGTCTTATCTTACCAGGTAACAATTTACAGGACACCTAGTTAAGAGTGAAGAGTGGCTGGCTTGGTAAAAGGAGGAAGAATACATTATGTCCCATCTCAATAGTTTAATGTTAGCCTCTTTCAACGCAACATATTTTTGGTAAAGACATATTCACTATATTTAACATGATCTCTCTTTAACAGGAAGTTCAGCTGAGCACACTGTCCCCAGAAAGTACACTGCGACTGTAAAGCAACAGAATTTCATAGCAGTAAATCTATTGCACTTTGTGAAGAATAAAATTCTCCTTTGCCTTTCCAGCTCCAGAAGGCAAAGCATCTTGTTGGTTAAGCAAGTTCTTCTCCCTCCAGGCAAAGTCTCTTAATGTTCAGACAGACAACGCCTAACTTTTGTTTGTTTGCTTTTTATTATTACTTGAAACAACAATTGGAAGAGTTTGAGAGAAAAATCTTTCCAGTAGCTGCTGAGGAGTCTCCAAGTTTTGAGTCTAGAAATGAATTGTAGGTGCTATCCAATCACGGTCAACAAATAAATGTACTTATTTCCACATTTCATGAGTATGTCCACAAAAGAGCAAGATGAGGTCTCTCTGTGACCAACACTAACACTGTGTGATCAGGTATTACAGGGATGCACTTTATATGTGACAACAGTATACAGACAGGATGGAAATAACACCAATATTATTGCACATGGTGTCTGGGCGAGCATTAAAAACACTGCAATATGTGATGAAAATTCTTTACAGCTTGTTTTCTCTCAGCCCTTTTTCTAGAGTTTGATGTAGCAGCAGTATCAATCCACGTACATTGGAGAGCTGGGAGTTGCTGGCATTTGATCCAGGATTTTACAAACATAGCATGCAACATCCACTGTGCGTTCCTCATACATCAGGATGAAGGGATGTTTCTGGAATCAGATAAAAAACAACAAAGTTACGGTCACTCTCCTGGCATGCGCTCCTCACATAAAAACTGAGCAGGTGAAGTTGTCTGGTGCAAGAACACGGCTTTGTGGTGGCTGTAGGACATGGGGCCATGGCTTTTCCACACTGGGAATCCACGTCTGTAACGTGGGAGGTTAATGGAGGTGGGACAGGACTCCAGAGGGTCAGGAGCTGACAGGCAGGAGGTAGTGAGGGTGCAGGATCAGCAGCTCCTCTGTAGCACTGACATTTACTGAAATACTTTCAAGAGAGGTTTCATCATCAGCTTTGTCACAGTGGGGAGAGTGACAGAAGTCACAGGGAGTGGCTTGCAGAGGTCAAGCCCAAGCCCTGCTCTCCTGAGCCCTGACCCTATGCTCTGCCCACAGCAGGCAGCACTAGCACTTGGCCAGATCAGAGCAGCTGATCTCATCAGGGAGGTTCTGGACCAGGGCATCAGGCAAACCCCTTTCACATCAGCAGATGTGAAACCCCAGGGCTGATTGTAGAACCAGGGCCTCTGAAGAGGTGCCTTCCAGGTGCCCAGAGCTCCTTGAAGGTGGCACAGTTGCCACATGTGACTGATCCAGGCCAAAAGCATTGCTGCCCTCTCTCCTTTAGGCCCCCACCACAGACAGGCCCTTCTGCTGCCTGAATCCAGGGCTCTGCTCCTTCAGATCTCACTTCTGCCTGAGCCCAGCCCCGTGTGAGCTGTGTGCTGGAGGCACTGACAAATGCAGCACTGAGAACTCACCAGAAGCTCTTTGTACTTTGGCCTTTTGGACTCGTCCTTTGTAAGGCTAAAGAAAGCATAAAGATCATTAGGAGAGCGTGGGATCAGGGAAAACATTACAGACATCAAACACAAACTTTTACAGGACACGATGCTGTCGCAGTGGGACTCACCACCTCTGGTTTTCTGGAAAACCCATCCTTGCATTATGAGTGACCACAGGAGTAACTTCCCTCCCTCCCTCCCTCCTCCCTCTCCCTCTCAGCCATCCCAGCTGTGCAGGCAGGGGCTGGGGCTGTGTCTGACACAAACGTCCTGCCACAGAAACTTCCCTCCTTACCATGCCTCTCTCTAGCACAGCCTCTCAGAGGTTTTCTCCTAATTCCTTTCCTGAAGAGCAGTTTCCAAGGTCTGCCCTTCAGTCCCAACCCAGACAAATCCCCTATCACCTCCAAACCACTAAAATGTGAGAGGTCCTCACCCATATACTGGTGCAGGAACATGAAAAGAAGCCAGGAAGTGCTGGACACATGACCAAATACCAGCCAAGAAAACGAGCCAACCCCAAATGCTTTCAGCAGCACACACTTACCACAAGTTGACGAAGTTGATGAAACTTGGGGAAAACTCCCGTTCCTCTGAGTTACTCAGCTGTGGTGGGTCTCCTTTCACTACCTGTGTCAACTGGTCAAATACACTGTTCCACTTGGGGTAGGGGAATCGCCCCGTGGCCAGCTCGTACTGCAGAGAGACAGCAACAGCACCAGGCAGGTTTACATCAGGTAAGTTCAGTCAGGGCAAGAAAATGCCTGCAACGACCTTGAACCCCCCCAGAATGAAGACTGAGATGAGATCCTTCATCCTATTCCCTATATGATTCTAAGCAGAATTTACCCAGCAGTAAGTTCTGCTGCCTGTGTGAGGAACACGGCCAGATTTACCCTGACCAGGCCATGCTTCTGTGCTGGCCATATCTGCTCCTCCACTGGCTACAAAATAAACCAGTGTAGGAGAATAAAATCCTCCAGTCCCTTCCCAAGCATCCTAACAACCACTAGAGAAAATGGATGATGAGAATAATACAATCATATCGTATCTCAAGTTGGAGAGGACCCATAAGGATTCCCAAATCCGACTCCCTGCTCCTCAGAGGATAATGAAAATGAGTTTTTTTAAACATCAGTGGTGAAAACAGAAGCTACTGGTTCATACTTAATTGCTTGTGCTTTCTCTTCTGCTTCACAACCTGAAGAAAGTAAGAGCTTCTCACTGTATCAATGTGTGCAGGTAGCAGTGCTGTGGTTAAGCCAGTGAGGAATCAGAATCCCAGAATCCAGGATTAACCAAAGTCTCTGTGCAGCCAAAGCACAGCAGCTGCCAGGGCTGTCAGAGGCTTATTCACACAAGCTGGGTGCTCTGCTCTGCACCACACTCAGCACCCCTCCTCATCTCAGATTTTGAACACAAAATCCATTTACAATCCAACACCTCTTCCCTGCTCCCATCTTGCTCTCTGCAAAACACAGCTGCAGGCACTCAGGAGAGCCATCTACCAGGAGAGCATTCCGATTGTTCCTGAGGCAGAAGTGCTCATTTCAATCACAACACCCAAAGGAGCTGGGCTGCTGACTGTAACACCTCCACCTGCACAGGGCAGCCAGGCTGCAGAGCCCCTCACTTACCAGTGTAATCCCCAAGCTCCAGACATCTGAGCGCACGTCGTAGCCTTGCCTGGACGCGCTGGGATCTATCCTTTCCGGCTGAAACAGGAAGAAGGACCAGTCAAGCTCTGTGCCATGCAGGAAGCAACAAGAAGCATCTGCAAACCTAGAAAGAACTCTGAGCCTGGCACAGCTCCGGAGGCAAACTTGTGGCCAGGGCAGCCATCCAACCCCAGCAGAGAAACATCTCGAGGAATCACTTAAAACACGGATTTTTATGGAGGTGTGGTGTAAAAGGGATCAGAAATGGCAACTTATCACAGTCCAGTGCTTCGGGTTTTTCTTCTTTTTGCACAAACGCCTTGAAAAATGGTGACTGTCTCATTTATTCAGTTTTGTTTAACTTTGGGATCTCTTTAGCACAAAGTCTCACTTTCTCTGTTTTCACAGCCAAGTTGTTCCCAAGGGATCATAAGAACTGGAATCAACATCTCATCCACCACCCTGGGGAGTGAGGCTTAGCAGCATCTACCAGAACTCTTCTCCCCATCCAGTGCTGGTTGCCAAACCTAAGAAACTATTAAAAACAATGTGCTTTAAGAAAAGCTCCTCTTAACAAGGTTTTGGTCATCCCTTGAAGGCAACTATGATGCTACAAGGCTTTAAGACATCCAAAATATCTTTCATAGAAAGCAATACTGAGCCAGACATGGGTGATTCACACGCAAGAGCAAGTTATCCAGAGAGGTGAACCAGCAAAAAACATCTTTATGCCTTGCATGTCATCTTTATGAGAAACCTCAGTCTGCCTTCTTCAGTTAATAATACAATAATTAATATGTCAAAAGAAACAGGGTCTCATTCAGTTTTGACTACAACAATAATAAAGATACCTGAATTGCAATAAATTCTAAATTATGGGGTACAGGCAATACCCTGAAAGCCCCGGTTGCTTTGTAAGATACATTTTAATACAATTTCATGGCAGATGCAGCAGAGAAGTGCAGCAGCAACTAACCCAGCCCTGAGCTCTACTGGGGACACACCATGATGTCTGGAAGCTGCCACCAGGGATGGACCAGCTCTGGACACATCAAATTACGAGGATGCTGGCCTGGCCAGTGTTGTGACCACAAATGCACAGGGTTGTGCCACAGCAGAGCAGCTGCCAGGCTGCAGATGAAGGAGGGGACTGCACAGGGAGCAGCTGCTCTGGGCAGGGCCAAACTGCTCAAAGGGACTGGTGGGATGGGCAGCACTGGTGAGACAGAGCTGTTGTCTCAGGCATCCATGAGGGGCACCCGGCTCCTGTGACCGAACAGAGCATCGGGGATTTGGCCCTAGACCATGGTGGCACAGTTAAAGGGAAAGCAGGACAGACCAAAATAAATCCATCTAAATACAGAGCAGGAAGAATGCTGAGAATTTTCCATGTAGATCACATGGGAGCAATTAACACCAAGGAAGGAAGAGTCACCATGTCACACTCTGGGGACCTGGACGAGGGCTGCAGACAAAGCCTGGCTCAGGCCAGGTGTCCTTCTGATGCCAAGTGCAAGCAGGAAAGAAAATGGCTGAGGTGGAGAGCCACCTCTGGATGTGCTCATGGGGTGAAGGGACAGGGTATGGATGCATCAGAGACAGGTACAGGCTGCCAAGGGGCTGCTAGAGGTGAAGTGCCTAATTTCATGTGGATCTTGCTTCTTATGTGCAGTGAAGCTTGCTAAGCTTTGGGATCTCCTCCTGAGCACACAGGACTCACAGAAGCTGAGCTCATTGCTAAAGCCTCGGTTTAGGAGCACAGATGTGAGTCATTCACACAAGCAACTGAGGCACCACAGTCACACTGTGCTGGGTAAAATCTCTTCTAAGGTCATACCCTCCTCTCCAGGTGACCAAGGACAAAGCTGTGAACACTGTGTTCCCTCTGGGTCTGTATGGCAGTGACAGTCACTGCAGGGGTCACGCAGCATCCTATGCCACAGCCTGCCCTGGTCCCAGGGAGATGACCCAGCTCCTTGGCCAGGGAGTGACACAGCAGAGCAAAGGACACACGATGTGATGAGTGAAGAGCTACCCAGACCCTCTGCACTGCCAGGACAGCAGCAGAGACACTGGCTCTGCGTGCTTCACTTCTGCACCTACACAGGAGAGCAGAGTAGTGTATCAAAAAATACTTCAGCCAAAATATTCATCCCTGCTTGGATGTTGAATTCAGATGTTCCTTTCAAAATCCCCTCTGTTCTTTAATTTCCTATCCCTCCCCATCGCCCAGGCCAGCCATGAAGCCCATGACTGCCCAGAGATTATCAGCAGAGATCATATTTCCAGAGAATGGCCTTTCCTCCCCTCCTATTTCCTTTACATATTTACTCCGAGAGAACCTTTCATTTAAAAACTTCTCCAGCAGCATTTTCCAGGTGGAGACACTGCTTTCCGTTTGCATGGGGCTGCCATCCCCTCCCAGCTGGCTTTCCTAACCACACCTGAATTCCTTGATCCCAACAGCAGGAAAGTGATGGGCTGGTGGACAGAGCACACTTGCTAGTCACAGAAAGATTGACAGCAACATTATTGAAGGCAACCAGGTCCCATTGGGCTTGGCACAGCATATTCTCAACAACCTGATTTATCTTGTTAGAAAAGGCAAATGTGGCCATAAAAAAGCTGGCCTAGTGCAGGGCATGGTCTGGACCCCAACCAACTCAAGCACAAATAATTTGCATCAGTAAATGCTTCACCTGACAGAGTTCAGAGTGGAACTGCTGTGTGTTGAGTGGGAAAGATTTACAGTGGAACCTCAAAGGTGGCCTTAGCTTACTGCTACTAATATCCATGAAAATATAAAATTAGCGTTCCTAAATGTAGAGTTTTATAAAAACTATTGCTAGTGTGACACATAAGGGCTCCTGGAAAACCAGTGTGTCTGGAGTGTTTGGTAAGCTGGGTTCTGGCTGGCTGCTGATTCACAGGAGCAGACAAAGAACAGGGAACACTCAGGAGGGACAGAGGATCCTAGGACAGGAGAGCAGGAAATCCCAGGGGAGCAGCAGTGTGTAGCTGGGGCAACATGGTGGGAACAGCTGCTCTTGTGACATAAACCACAGGTGAGACCAACAGAGGGAGTTTGCACAATTCCAGGGTCTATGCTTGCAAAAGGATGTTGAAAAAATGGGGGCTTAGCCCAGCCATAAAACACAAGCTGATCTGCCTTAAGGGAATAAGGTGCTCATTCCTAATCTCCTCAAAGAAAAGCTCAAGAGGTGACTACATCCGAGGCAGAAAGCACCTGCTGGGGCAAAGGGCTCCAACAAGAACAGGGCTCCTTAACTCTGCAAATGGAGAAGAAACCATAGCCCACAGCCAGCCATTAACACAAGAGTTACTCATATTAAATGGAGGTATTAGGAGCATAATGAATGACCAGGACAACTTTATGGGCACTGTGGCAGATTCTCCAGCACCTGAAGAGGCATCTTTAATGCAGGACTTTGGAGATCTTCCCTGTCTGGTGTTATTTTGAAAGGCCAGCATCCAGTACCCTAGAGCTTAACACACCTTGCACACCCCTCTTGGCATCTTCACCACCCTGATGGTCACATTCTGGCTTCCAATCAACCTTCTGGGAGCTTATCAGGGCAGCGGGGGCCACCCTGGGCCACCTCAGCACAGCCAGTCAAGCCCTGAGCACGGCAAATCTGCAGCAGCCAGGAGCTGTTTCCAGCTGAACACCCAGTGTCTCCTGAGAGCAGCTGTCTCCCAGACCTGACTTTTAGGCACTTCTCCTTAAATCCCAGTAGTCAAAATAATGATTTTTCCCCTGCTTTTAATACTCTCTTCCACAGAACTCATGTCCTGCCTGCAACACTTTGGGCAAGCAGTCAGCTTACACAGGTGGCTCCTGCCACAGGTTGCTATAAGCTGCCTGTGCAGCCAAGCATCTGAAGGGCCAAGGAGGAAAATCCCATCCTGTTGTGTTCTGGCAGGACAAGGGTAGGAACACTGAGGCTCCAACCCAGGCTCAGCACTGCAGCAGGGCTGCCAGGCACAGGCTCCACACCGTGTGATCTCAGGGGCCAAGTCTGAACAGGAGAAGTCCCACGCAGGGCAAACCTCAGGGACGATTTTGGCCAGTGAATGAGTAAGCAGAGGTCACATTCCAAGTTGAAAGCATGTGGGTGACAGCAGTGGCACACGAGTGGGGATGGCTGCAAGCCGCACTCACAGCTCAGGCATCTCCCCAGCATTTGCTTCATCACAGGCAGCAAAGCCTGCGTTCAGTCTGCCCTGCTTGCAGAGGGATGGTGCCACATGTCTCTCAGTCTCCTCCCAAATCTGTTTTCTCAGTCATAAAAAACTATGGCTGGGTGCCAAGTTTCAGAGGCAAGAGGAAAAAATAAAAAGTCCAACATACAGTAATATTCAGGAGCATCCAAGACGATGAATTCAAACCCACAGTGCAGAAAACTGACTGACTGAGCCTGGTTAAAACCTGGGCATTGGGACAGGAATGCAAAGCTCAAACAGGCTCTTTTAGTGGCTCTGCTTGGGAAGAGGATCCAGAGAACTCCTGCATCCCTACAGCCTTCCCCTCCACGGCTGGGAAAGAGGGGTCAGAGCTGTCATTGTCACCTGCCTTGGGAAATCTTCCTTTTCCTTACATGGCCTGATCTCTGCCTGAACATCTGAACACAAGGACATCCAGCTGGCCCTGATACTGATGCCAGCAGTGACTGTCCACCTTCACCAGGGAGAAGTGAGAAGCCACAGTTTGCAGCCAGAGGCTCCAAGCTGACCTGGGAAAAGGACCTGAGTGACCAAGGATGACAGTGACACCATCCCACTCTACTCCTGGAGGTCTCGAAGGAGCAGGGCAGGGCAGGACATCCATCCTCATGCTGGCTGGGTCCCCTCCTCTGCCCCTGCCTAAACCAAGCACTTTCAGTCTCACCCTTCCTCTCTGACACAGGCACTGGGTTCACTGCAGCGTTGAGAAGGCAAAAGCAGTCATGTCACAAAGACCACCAGCTCCAGCCTGGCACACAGAGCCCACTTCCAGCCAGAGGCAAGGCAGGGACCACAGGGAGCAGGACACAGGGAGGGTGCAGGGCTGGCCAGGAGCAACCTCAGCTCCTTGCTGGGTGAAGGCTGTGGAACCCCACCTGGAGCAAACCCCCAGCACAGGGCACGGGTGAGGAGGGCTCAGAACAGCCCAGGCTGCTCCAGGGGTCAGCGGCTGCCTGGGAACTTGGTCCTGCCTTTCTTTCCTTCAGAGAACACAAGGTACCAACACGTAGGCCTTTGCTCACTGTAACAATTGCAGGGGAACTGAAAGCCAAAAGCAAAACAAACTCCCAGTGCTGCAGCGCCAAGGCTGAGGCGCCGCTCGCTGTGACAGCTCCAACAATTTTGGTTCAAGCACACAGCACTTGCTTGGCAGCTGGACATGGCTTCTGCTGCCTCCTCAGACCACTCAGAGCCAGACTGGCTGACATCCAGTGTCATTCTTACCAACAGCTATGTGGGGACCAGGTTCCCTGAGGGGGCAAGTGCCACGGGGTTGGTGGGCCTTGCAAAACAAGACACTATCATGAGGGAGAAGCATCCAGCAGCCCTTAGCAGAGCCTCCCTGGCTGAACAGAGCTACTACTCTTGGCCTATTTTACACTAAAAAAAATACTGTTTTCCTTTCGAGAGGAGTGTGGCAGCCTGACTCCTTCCCAGGTATATCCAGCTTTGATCACAGCATCCCTTCAGGCACAGCCTCTGCTGGCTTGGAGAAACAGCTGGCAGATGTGCCTGCACACTGGGGGACATCTCCCCATTTCCCAGGCTTCCCGGTACGTGGAAACGCTCATGTACTTGGAAAGGAGTCACTGAGGCTGGAGGGCAGCAGGGAAGAGGGCAGTCGTCTCCCACATCGCTTGCCAGCTGCTGGCTGCCCCACAAACCCTGTGCCATGCCAAGGCTCTGAAAAACACGAACTGAACTGCAACACTTTTGCTCACTTAAAAGTCCACCCAAGTCTGGAGCTGCTGATGGAGCTGCACAAATCACAGAGTGCACATGGACAGACAGGAAGAAGGAAAACCAAAGGAAGCACTCGTCCACCCACGTCCCAGGGGAAAGGAAGCACTGCAGCTATTTACAGACATGTCAGGAACTGTCACAGCATAACTATACCAACAGCCTGAGCAGAGCTGACCACCTACCCGTGGCTCAAAGAAAGATCAGAGTCAGAGCAGACAGGTTTTGCCTTGGACCCCAGTCAGATAAAAACCATCTGAGAGCCATGGCTTGGGCCAGATGGGAACCCTACCTTAAAAGAGAGGTATTTTCCTTTTTTCTACTTGGTGGTAGAGAAAAAGAATTCAGAAAACAGTATTTTTCAGCATAAAGAGCCACAAATATGCAACAAAAATTAAATACAGGCGCTAAAATTGAAGTTATATGAACAGCAGCAGGCATACAGCTCCCTGCACAAGGTACCCTTGGCTCATGTAAGAGCAGAGATGCATTTTCAAAGCACCCTGAAGAAGCACTGAAGTGTTTAAAACCCTCAGACAGCTTCCAAAATCACCACTACAGCTTTTCTCTCCAGGAGGGGGAGGGCAGCAAACAAGCAGGACAGACTCCCAGGAGCCACAACTCAGCCTCAGCAATTTCCACACAGCTGCTCTGCTACTGCTGCTCTCCAGAATCACATTCTCCTGGAATGAAGTTCTGGCACACTTTGGAATTAAAGTGGTTTACAAAAATCACTATAATTCTGCTCTGCAATAACTCCTGTGACATAATCTTACCAGAGCAAATGGATTTCTTGCAGACCAAGACAAACCTGCACTCTGACAGCCCTGCTCCCCTGGTCGCTGGTGCTTTGGAACTGCTGGAAGGCACAGAGCTCCTCTCCACTCCAGCACCACAGCCCTGGCAGCAGCAGAGGAACCCAGCAAAAAACCAGGAATTTGGTCACTTTGCCACAGCCTGGATGACACTGCCACAGCAGCGCTCAATCCAGAGCTCAGTTTCATCCAGGAAAGGGGTGTTCATCCCACAGGAAACAGGCTGAGGATGGGGGGGGTGAGATCCCACAGAGCCCAGGGCTCATCCCACTCACCGCCATGTACGGCCGGCACCCTGCATCCCGCGTTTTGGCAATGGAGTCCACGAGCTGTCCGCTAATGCCAAAGTCACAGAGTTTAATATTTCCATTTCTGTCCAGAAGAATATTGGAAGGTTTGATGTCTGCAGGGGAAAGAAATTTAAACCAGTAAGTCACGGCTGGAGGTTTCGATTTCAAGCAGAGCAGCTGCAGAGGATCGAGGCCGGCAGGGCCGCGCCGTCGCCGTCACCCTTGGCGCTGGATCCCGACCGCCGGCACCGAGGATCCTGTGGGAGCACGAGGGGATGGAGCCAGCCCCGGAGATGCCACGTGCCCAAAGGCAGAAGCAGATGCCCAACCAACCCGAAAATCACACTTACATGGAAAAAAGCACAGACTGGAGGGGCAACAGAACAGGCTCTTCTTCAAAACCTGCACTCAGACTCATGGTGGTGCAGGTGCTATTTACACTTTAAAGGCCACTAACAATTCTTGCAATTATTTTAACAGAAAAGAAGAAAAGACATGAACTTAAAAAAAAAAAGACACGAAGAACTCACCTCTGTGAATGATTTTCAAGTTTTCTTTTAAGTGGTTTAGTGCTTTCACAGTCTAGGAAAGAAAAATAGATGAAAAATAAGCAGATGTCGTAAGAGTCCAGTGATTATTAAATTTTTGGAACTCCAAGAACAGGGGGGAAAAGCATTTAATACATTGAGATATCAATGCTGTAATGTGCCACGTAATAAAAGCAATTTTCTCTGATCTTTTTCTGCAAACAAAAGGTGATATAAGAGAGAGTATGGACTTCAGTGAACACACATGCCCTGTGACCTGGAAAGATCCCACTCTGGGAGAGGGAAGTAAGGGGTGAAACCCGAACAGTCTCTGTTGTTAATTATCCTGAGCAATAATTTATTTCAAGCCCTATGCTGTATTTTTTTTCAGCAGGTCACAACTGTTTCAGTAACCTGACTTTTCATTAGGCCAGAATTTCCAGGTTAAATCAAGAAAACATCAGCCAGGTTCTCCAGTGCTTTTGGGAGCCTTTGCACAAGACTGCCAGAAGCCTCTCTGGTCTGGGCTGGTGCCTGTGCTGCTGGTGCCCACATTCAAGCAGACAGAGCAGGATGCTGGTCCTGGGGTCTGTTTATGAACTGATTACTGACCCCAGGACCTCCTTTTACACCATGCAACAGACTGTGGAAAAGTCACAAGCACCCTGGAGAACCATTCCCAGTGTGGTGCAAACAGCAGCAGCAGTTCTACTCCACAGACCAACCAGCTTTTCACATAGAGGGTGATCTGAACTTTTCAATTATCTTCAACAAAAAGGTTTAATGAAATACTCACAGCTAAAGTGATTTTGCCTAAGATTTCTTCTGGAATAACATCATCTAATACACTATATACATATTTGTAAAACTTATCAAACGAGGTAGACATGAGCTCCATACAGATCCAACAGTCACCCTGGAAAGAGAAAAGAATCTGTGTTACTGTTGAGGTAAAAATGAGAAATACAAATCCAGAGAGCATACAGAGACCTGCTGAATCCAATGAAATACATTAACAGCAACATGCATTCAAGGGAAAGGATGGAATTCAGCTTGATTAGTTTTAGCAATTTGCTCCCAACTCTGTTCACAGCAGAGGCATCTACCTGCCCCGCTCACACCTGGCTCAAGGCATGGGATGACATGCTGGTTGGGACAAACTGCACACTCCTGTGGTAAAAGCAACAAATAGAGGAGAAACTTCCCCATGTCATTACCCTATTGAAGGCAGATTTTTCCTGACCAAAGAAAACACAAACCAACCCAACTCTACGTTAACACGTGGAAATAAAATTAAGAACCCTAGGAATTTTGCTGGAGGAGTGGCAAAGGCCCCAGCTCCATCCTGCACAGCCAAATGACTTTGGTGTGAAACAATCTCCTCATTCTCTCATGCTCAGGAGAGCCAGGAGCAATTCTCCAGTTAAATTTAGCTGGTGGAAAAGCTTGTAGAGCCACATGTTTTAAGGCCAGAAAAGGCTTTTCTGCCACTCAGATTGACCTTCTGTGAAACACAAACCAATGAGCTGCACCTGCCAAGTTGCTCCAGCCCAGAAGTTTGGGTTAGGGGGAACAGAGGTGCCCAGTAAAGGTGTTGCCAAACACCATATGCTGATGTGGGCAGAGGCAGCAGTGCCTCCCAACTTGGCCTTGGGCTGCTCACACATGTGCAAGGCCCTTTCCACAACACTGACAGCAAACTGCAGGAAGGACCCCATGTACCACCAGTGTCACAGGTGCTGCTGCTCTGGTGACAGCAAATCCAGCACTACCTCCTGTCAAAGGAGGGATGCTGACTCCAAAGGACAGCCTCTCCCTTCCCAGAAGGGGGGAGCTGCTTTCCTAGGAAGGGCTGAGCTGCCAGTGGGACGTCTGGCTGGGGAAGAAGACTTTGGTTTACAGCCATGGGCAGCTCCAGTTTATGCTGCTCATTTGGCATCAAGCTTTTCAAATCAGCTCAAGGCAAAGCAGGAGCTGATGTCATCCACTCAAGGGCTGCTACAAGCCTGAGTCCAGAAAACTCTCATTTCACCAAAAAAAGCAGCAGATGGAGTGAGTGCTGTGACAGACATGGAGACATCACAGTGAAAGAGGCCAGAGCAGCACAGCAGGATGAGGGCATGACCTGGAAAAAGGTGAACCTGGGCTGCTAGAGACTGTAGCTGGCTATGGAGGAAGGTGGCTAAGGAACTGTTCAGATTTCAACTGCAGAAATTAAATTGGGCAATACATGTATAAAATTTCTCTTTTCCACACTAGCAACAAAGGCAAAGTGCAGATGAAGCACTTCCATATGATGGAGAGTGGCTCAAAGCAAGCAACGTGGCTCCAGTGCCAGTGATGTGCATAAACCAAGTGAGACTGGAAGCCCACCAGAGCTTTATGAGCCATCTGCAGTGAGAACAGCCTCTCTCTCATAGACTGGTTCTACTGGCCACAGGATCATTCAAAAACTGCTTCTGTTTTGATCAGCTTTATAAAAAAATTGGGACAGGGCTACATTCCTGGGCTAGTCTACTGAGACTGGGGGGGACTGGACTGGTTCTAGAGAGCCAGAATACCACTGACCACCTGCAGCCTTGTATTTATGTCCACTGCACCAGTATTGTGAGTGGCTTCCACTGCCCAGGTTACAACAGCTGGACAGCAAAACAAACTGAGTGAACAACACTTGAGCAGAGCCATTATCGTGACAGAGGCTTCATGTGTACTCTGCATCATGGGGTTGGGATGGGTGTGGGACTGAAACCTCAAATAAGTACAACAAATTGCTGTCCAGTGGTAATTTTTAAGCATAAAAAAGCCCCCTTTATGATCCAAAGCACCCAATGAAAGACTTGGTTTACTTGTCTCCTGAAGTAAATGCCACACAGAACTCCTGAATGGGGGTATTTATTGATCTGGTAATGTAAAAACCTACCTGACCTACATGAACTCATGTCAGCAAGATCAATGGAAAAAGGTAACAGGCCTTTTCCACTATGCAGCTTCCTTAAGGCTGGTGCAAGATCCAAAACTCTACAGGCTAACTCTTCCTGGGAGTTGGAGAGCCTTACCCCTTGGCAAACTGGTGAATTTTAACTGGAAGAAAAAGGAAGACTGGCTGGGCAATGGGCACTCAGCCCCCCTTCCTGACCAAATCCCAGGAAGTGCTGATGTGCATGGGCCAGTCCTACTCCATTGTGAACTGTGAGGACAAAACCACCCTAATGAAAGTCTCACTTTAAATTTTGCTCTTAGGTCAGGTTGATTTCCGACCATAAAACGACAAAAGAAGCACTTTAATTTTCTCTTCCTGTTTGAGCTATTCTTCCAATGATTGTATTTCAGTCCTTATTGGGCATTAGATTACCAGATGCTAATGCACATCTTGTAGACATTCCAAAAAATATCCAGGAACACCCTGTGCATTTAATTCAAAATATCTCTGCCCAGGACAGACACAAAAGCTGCTTCACAAGCAATGGAGATGCTTCAGCTTCTCAATGCAGAGAATTCCCATCGACAAGGGAGCAGGTGTCACAAAGATGTCATCCATCTGGAGTGCAGCTGGCCAGGAAAGGACCTGTGGGTCCAGGTGGACACTAAGCTGAACATGAGCCAACAATGCTGGGCTGAAGGATCACAGCATGAGGCAAAGCATCACCAGCAGGTAGAGGGAGGTGATCCTTCCCCTCGATCCAGCAATGGTGAGGCCATTCCTGGAGTGCTGTGACCAGTGCTGGGCTCCCCAGTACAAGAGAGACTCCAGCAAAGGGCCACTAAGATGACTGAGGAACAGGAGCATCTTTCCCATGAGAAAGGCTGATAAAGCAAGGACTGTTCAGTCTGCAGAAGGTTTAGGGGAATCTCATCAACCTGAGGGGAAGCTGCACAGGGGATGGAGCCAGGCTCTCGCAGTGGTGCTGAGCAGCACGACCATGGCACAGCCTGACACACAGGAGGTGCCCTCAGAACATGAGGAAACACTTTTTGTGAGGGGGATTAGTCACTGGCACAGGTTGCCCCAGGAGGCTGTGGAGACTCTATCCCTGGAGATATTCCAAAGCTATTTGAACACAATCCTGGTCAAGTGGCCCCACCTGATCATGGGCGTTGGAGAAGGTAACCTCAGAGGTCCCTTCCAACACCCATCACTCTATGATGCAAATGCTGAAGGTTTATCACATCTGCTCACTGCAGGGGCAGCCAGCTCTTTTATGCAAGCTCCAGCTACACTAGTGAGAGAGACTGACAAATGTCACCACCATATATCCTTTGATGGCACACAGGACACTGCTCCTACAGACCAGGGACTGACCACAGGGACAGATGTGCTGAGGGATGGCAACACAGTCAAGGATTTCCACAGAAACAGGGTGAGGTGCATCAACAGCAAAGAGATCAAACAACTGAGCAAGGCTATGTCAGCAATTCACACCATCCCAGCACTGTGCTACCAACACATCCATCCCAGCTCTTCTGTCCTGCCAGCAGAAGTTCCCCACGGGCTGATTCACCCAGCTTCCTAGGCATGTTCTGCAACTTGCAATGAATTTTTCATTGAATAATTTTATCAAGTATTGAACTTGTTGGTTTAAACTTGGCTCAGCTACACTTACACTGTGTAGGAGTCACTCCTGAGATTCCAAGTCAGATAAGGCTTCTTTCCTCTTCCCCTCTTAAAAGAAAAACAACTGGAACAGGTACTTTGAAGAGCCACTAGTGTGGTCATGGTAACTACCCAACCATTCCCAGCCTTACAGGTACTGTTTCAAAGCAGAGCAGCTCTAAAGCTTGTAGCAGACATGCAAGAAGAGACCCTTTTTTTTCTCAGACCTAAAAACCTCTTAAAACAGCTATGCTGAGGGCCAAACTCTTGGGGGTCCCAGTGCAGCCCTGTGGGCTCAGCCCACAGGTCCTTTCTCACAAGGAGAGACTCAAGTGAAATGTTTGCACAACCCCTGTCAATCATCTTTTTTTCTTCCCCCATCCTGTAAGTACAGCCTTGAGAGGAAACACATGAGCACATGTAGCCAGATCCTCTTCAACCAGATCTCTGATAGCTGATGGGACAGCTCTGTGTGCACTAGCAGGACTCTGGGCTGTCCTAGGTGCAGTATAGGAAAACCAGCTGGTCTCTTGGGGCCAGTGGGAACCCCCCCGTAAAGTTCAAATGCAAAACCCTGCACTTGGGTCAGGCACTCAGCAGTATAAATGATGATGGGATTGAGAACAGCCCTGAGGAGAAGGGCTGGGAGGTACAGGTGGATGACAAACTGGCCATGAGCTTGTAACATGTGCTTGCAGCCCAAAAAGCCAACCATGTGCTGGGCATGGTGCTCTGAAGCCCCTGATACCATGCATAGACTGAAACACTCTCTTTTACTTTTTCAGCTTTGTTCTTGTTTCATTGAACAGGCAATTTAATCTCATCTAGTGGGTGCCAATGAGCTCCAAGTCCTGTACCTGGTAATCAGCGTGAGGTTTTTGCACTGTTACATGTTCCATCACATGCACACACATACAGTAACAGAAATGTCCCTTCTGACTGAAGAACAGGCAGCAAACGATATGGGTTCAGGTGCTGCCTGCTGAGGGACAAGCAGGACCCAGAGAAGACTTTCCCCATCACAAAATGTGGAACAAGCAAGACAAAATACAACTGCAGGGAGAAATATTCATGTAGTTCTTTCTGCCTTTCCAAATCGAACTTCTGGCATTCACAGAGGCTGCCACAGGAGCTTGTGTTCACAGCTACTCCCCTGACTGCAAGCTGGGACACTTGTTTGGCTGGGAAGTAAGACCCTGCATAATTTTGTCCAATTTGGTTTAGTATTCCCAAACTGTCAGGATCCCAGAGCTTAGCTCTGCCTCTCCACATCAAACGCTCACTGTTGTGGAAGGCTGCCTGCCTTCCCCTCGTGCCAGCTGCCCTGCTGCTTCTCCTGGAGCTGCTCGGATCCTGCCAACCCTCTGACTGCACAAGCTGCCTATTCAGTGGGTTAAACTCCTGTAAAGAGGCTCACATGGAAGCCCTTCACCTTTTAGGAACAGGTAAAGAAGATTTCCCATTAGTTGCTCCATCCATATCCAGAGAACCTGAATCCCAGCTCAGAGTAGGCAATCCCAAAAGAATTTCCTTACTTTTCACCTTGAAATGCTGGAACAAAGAGCTTTGTTTTACATAGTTTGCTGCAGATTTCCTGAGAGAATTTCAGTCTTTAGCAATGTCCCAGGAGCTCTTACACCCCAGGGGATGGTGCAGCAGTGACCTGGAAATTCCACAGTTATTTGAGAACAGATCTGATAAGCAGACTGGGGGGGCGTTACACAGGTCCAAACAGCCTGGTGAAATTCCTTTTTTCCCCTTTCTGTGTTTCTCTGCTGTCATGCTTTCCTATCTTTAAAAGATGAAGATTCTACTGAATATTGGAATGAGTAATTAATAGGACAAGACAGAAAACTTTACAGGAGCCTCCCAGCTCGCCCTGTGTACCCTTGAGGTTACGTGACTTGGAACATCACCCAGGCAGTGAGGGACCAAGGAGAGGGGAGGCTGTTTTCATCTCCGAAGCAAAACACCACTTATGCTGAAGGGGGAAAAAGAGGATTTCACTCCAACAAGAGAAATGAAACCTTTCCCAGACACAGCATCCAAGGAGCACTGGGAGCCCTGCCTGGCTGCTGGACGATGAGATTTCTGGACAAGACAAAGAGTGCAGCCAGGCTGACATCTGGGTGCTGCTGAAGGTAAGTTTTTATATTGTTTATGTATTTACATTTACATCCTGGGATGTGCCCAAAGATGAAGGGAGATGACAGGCTTGCACAGCACTGAGCATGTTGCTCATCAGCATCTGGCAAGACACTGTTTTGTCCCCAGACCTTTCCTCACACCAGCTGACAGCCTTGTCACCTGCATCTCAGCAAAGCTGGAAATTTCCTGCCGAGATGAGGCTCCACACGTGGTAGGAGCTTGTACTGTGTGAACATGGACAATGCCTACTGGCCTAAAATGCCTCTGTGTTCAAAAAGATCAGAAAAAGCATAGCATGAGAAAAGGAAGGATTGTTATGCTTATTTTAGAAAATGAGATTTAAAGCCAGAGGAGTGACCTGGAAAAATTACAGAGGCAGACTCTCTAGAAGCAGGAATTGATTATTCAGACACAGTTTTGGGCTTTACCTACAACACTGACCTCTCTCTAAAAGTTCCCCAGTAAAACCCCACAAGACTCTGCACAGGCTGCTATGCCTGATAATCCCCAAAGGCCACCTGCAGCCCTTAGGTCTCTACTTTCCTTCTTCCCTTGAGCAGAGGTACTGGATTTGGGATGAAGTAGTGGAAAACAAGCAGGGGCTCCATGTCTGTCTCCCATGTCTGTCTCCCTGTACTGTGGCAGTTTCAACAATAGAGCAATTACAGTAGGGATAATCCAAGCCTACAGAAGAGCTACAGGAAGAAGGAGAAGCAGCAGCAGTCAGGTTTCAACATTCATCTCCAAATCTCCTGTTGCAAAGGGACCAAATGCTTGCTCAGCAGTGGCCAGACACCTGGGTCTCCTGGCTAAATACCACCGAGTAAAAGTGGAGAACCAAGAAACCTAACATGAATCAATTTTCTCCTCCTTAGCACGAGCTTGAAATTACAAAGGGAAAAAAAACAAGGTAAAACCCAAACTGTGCAACAAACGAAGCAAGTCTGGGGTGCCCACCTCTCTGAAGAGCGCGCCATAAAACTGAACAATATACGGGCAGTCACTGCTTCGCATCACTACATCAAGGTCCATCAGAAGCTGCTTCTGCTCCTTTTCATCCACTGTCGACCGAATTCTCTGGAAGAGGAAGAGTGGCAGAGACTTTATCACTTATGTGCCATTACTGTATCCTCAGCCCTGTTGATGGAGACACGTGACCAGGACCCCAAACCCAAGCAGAGCAGGCAGTCCCCCCAGGCATGCTCAAAAACACTCTAGAGAATCAAGCAGTGTTCTCAAATAAGAAATGGAACTTCTAAAACTTCTAAAGCTGTTTAATCAGACTATAAAACCCTCAGTCCTTGCATAAGCATCAACATTTTCAGATGAAATGTCAGAAAGAAATTAAAGAGCTGAAATTTCATTGAAAACTACAGCAAAACACCACATCCAGGCTTTAATTTCAAAACAAATTCCCACACAGTTCTTACCCATGTTGGACGGGGCTTGAAGACTGGTTTGAAATTTAACCAAGGAACATTATGTTTAAAATTTCTAAGCACAGAAGCCAAAAAGGCTCCTTCAACAGCCTCCACCATGGCTGGGGAGAAGGGACTGTCACATAACCCAGGGAAGACATTTCTCTGGTAATCTTAATGATGGGCAGCAGTCCTGTGAGCTCTTCTCATAAAACTAACAATCCTTTACCTAATACTGGCCTAGGGAACATCAACACTGTATAAAAGATACTGTGTATATATGTATATATATATATATATACACACACACACCCCCCACGTGTATATAGAGATATATATGTATGCACACACTATTCTTTAGATATATACTATATATTATGAAAAGTCTCATTTGGGCTTGAAAGAACAATGCACATTTGAAAAGAGAAAACTACATTTTCAAACATGAAACTGGTTAAATGAAGGATGGAGACGACCATCCACAGTTTTTCATGTGATTTTACAGATATATTTAACATCTTGCACTAATAAATACATTCCCTGAATCACAAGTGAGGAAATCGTGATCCTGAAGCTGTGACTCATGTTGAAAAACCATTAAAAAAACCCAAGAAAAAATACCTGGCAAGAAGTCCCAAGCAACAGAGGTAGCCAGGACCCTCCTCAGGGACAAAAACTACATGGCTATCCAAGAAGGAAAAATTATTCAAGCTCAGGGGAAAAATCTGCAAGATGCTAGCACCCATTTCAGCAACACTGTGGCCCCATGGGCAACTGCTGGTGGCATCAGGACTACACATCAGCCAGCACAGGCCAGGTGTATGAAGGTACTTTCAAGGCTGGCCATTCATATGGCACCACACATGAAAACAGTGCACAATTATGTACTTTAGGACTTATTTTGTGATGACCCACACAAAGCAAGGACAGTATCAACACTGTAATTTTCCTTACCTGTAGTGTATCCTGGTATTTTGGTATTTAACCACTCGTTCTTAATGTTCTAGTACCTCTAGTTTGGCCTACACCAGTAAATGCTATGTTTATATTGCCCTTTTCCCACCCTGTGAATTCTAAAGTTCTTGGGGGACCTGTCAGGACACTTGTCCAGCACCCACAGTCCGTAATACCCGTGATGTGCTGAGCAGGTGGGGCTCTGTGTCACCAACAGAGCAAGAAGCAGCTCAACGGGCCAGGAACAGAACTAAAACACTTCACCTCCAGGTCACTGGTTCAGGTCTGTTGCACTCAAATTCAGACAGTCACTGGCTATTTCCTGCTCTTGTGCCCTCACCATACAAAGCTCTGCAATCCCCCCGAGAGGCTGGAGGCCGAGCAGAGTGAATGTCTCTCTCCAGGTGATGCACCAGCAGCACTGTGTGAAATGGAAATGCCACTGCTCTGACCTCCACGGAAGGTGATGGATGCCAAAGCCACCGTGGTGAGACCCATGACCAATAGCTCAGTCTCTCACTGAGACATGACCCACACTGGAAAGGTCACCTCTGGTGAGGAACCAAAAGGAGCTTTTCTCCATACTGTAACTTGTATCCTCCTTCTGTGCCCACTCCGTGTCTGTCTCCAAAAAGCCTCCTTCCTGGTCATCTGAGTGTTGTCCCAGCCCTGCTCTGCATTCCCCCTGTGCCTGCACACAATCCTGTCACAGCCAACCCCACAGCATCCTCCTCAAAGCCCTCAGCTCCTCCTGAAAGCATCTCCTCCCACCTCGGACATTCCTGCTCTGCTGTTACTTCTCCACCTCTGGAAACCATGTGAAATGGTTCTCCACCATGCTGTATGGTGGAGGCAATTTTAATGGCACTCCAGAACAACACTGAACCCAAACTCCTCTTCCCAAACACGAGCTCCCGGCAAGAAAAGGGCTGGCAGAGGATCCTGAACACAGACAGTGGGTCAGCTACAGGGCAGAGGTCCAGGCAGACACAGGAGCCAAAGGACAGCTTGAGAAGCCAGTGTGGACACTCCAATAAATACTGCTTCAGGGAGTGAAAGGAATGACATGATACAAGATTGGGAGGTCTCACACAACAGTGCTGGAGACTGGCAAAGTCAAGAGAAGGGGAGAACTCTGAGGAGCAGCATGCAGTGCAGCACACAGATAGGGTCAGCCCAGGCTGGACAAGGTGGCTCTGTTTAGCTGCAGTGTGCCAGGGAGCCTGCTGCAGCCCAGCACTCCCAGTTCACCAGCAGAACAGGGAAGGTGAGTGAAGTCAACAGCAGTCACCACCCAAAGAGCACGTGAGCCATGATAGAACCTGCTACCTGAAACCAAGGCACAGCACAAAGCACTGCAGAGCTCCCACAGACACAGTCCCCAAAGGACATGGGACATGGCAGGGAAGGAAGACACAAGGCGAGGCAGCTGCTGGAAGGCAGCACTTCAGACAGGGATGGACAGGGGCTGACTTCACTTCAGGCCTTACAGCTCTCAGCCTGGGCACTCTCCTGCAGGCAGCCACTGGTAAGTCACTGACAAGTGACCCCATGGCCAAACAAGCCATGGATGGAAAAAGGGGGATTTTAGTAGAAGCTTATGGAGCCTCCTTTTTAACAATTCCTTGTTGGCCTCCAATTTAAACTGTACCAAATCCTCTAGGAGAAAATTCTCCAGCCCTTTTAATTCAAAGGCAGGTTAGGACAAAGCCTTCCAACACCAGGAAGAAGAGCTCTGAAGCCATGCTCTGAGCAGCATCAACAGCAGAAGTACAATCCGTGCTGTGGATTGTGCCACTCCGAAACCTAAAACCAGGCAGATTCCAGAAACTGGACCCAAAACAGAAGAGACATCATCCAGCCCAATATGCACACAGAAAGATTCAGGTGCAATGTGAAGTGACTGGTTGAAAAAAAAATTAAAAAAAAAAAAAAAAGGAAATGGGAAAAAAGGAAAAAAAGCTGTAAACACCAAACTGAAACTCAGCTCCTTGAGCTGTGAGACAACCCAGCACTGTCCTGAGCACGGGGCTCACCTGTGTCCTCAGCAGAAAGCTCAGCACAGCAGTGCCTGCCAGTGTCACGGGAGAAGTGGTCCTTCCATGGCATGGCAGCGATTTGGGACAACAAACCAGGAAGAAAAGGAGGGTTTGCCAGTCACTGCTGAGGATGGGAGTATCTATCTCCCCATCTGAAACACATTTACTGTTGACTGAAGTAGATTGCAACTGGTTTCCCACCTCTTGTGATGAGGCTCTCTCTCAGCATTCTTTTCCAGCCCTTACTCACCCACTCCCTCCCCAGCTACCCCACCAGCAGGGCTGGGAACACTGGTTTCCCCAACTCCCAGCCAGGAGACCTAAACAGATGACTGAAAAAGAAAATCCTGAAGGTGTCGGTTTGGGAGGAGGAACTCAATTGTGAAGAATTACAAAGACAGTTTGGCAATAAAACTCCAACACTTTTCTTCAGAAGTCATATGGACATGGGAAGGACAGAAATTTGCCCCTGGATGGAGCTAAATATAATAATGTGTCATTTTGATGGGCCTTTATGGGCTATCAGGCATCCAGGTAAGGATGGAGGAGTCATGGAGGTATAAATAAATGCTGAACTTCTGCTCTCAGGGGTATTTGATACTTAGGAAACCCCTTCTGCTGTGAGACTGCCATCAAGAAATCGAAGAAAGTCAGACAGGAACTTCTGGTTTAAGGCTGTGGATGAGAGAACAAGCACTGACTACAGGCAAAATGATGTACAAGAGGCACTGTGCTCTGAACAAGAAACAGCTCCATGGCTTACTGGCTTCTCCAGGAAGAACAGGGATCTTTTATGGGTTTGACACCTCCGATTACCCAACTGATCTTGAAAATGCTTCTGATTTCCTTAGGACAAGTTTAGAGCAGAAGTAGAGCATGTCAAAAGTATTGTTAAACTAAAGAGAACACAGGAAACCAGCAACAAGGGCTGAGGACACTGACTGTAACTGGAGGCTGGACCAGGCAATACTGCAGAGTGGGACTAAATCAACCAGGCTGAGGATATTGGAAGATACAGAAAATTCTGGCCTACAGCTGAAAATCACTTTTGTTTGGGGTGGGGGAAAACTGAACACTGTGGACAGAAACACCCTCTCCCTCAGCTGGGTTACTGTCCCAGCTGTAACCATTCCTGACAGAAAAGTAATTCAATTAAAAAGAAGTGCAAGATGCTTCCATGGGGCTGTGATAAACTTGAAGGTCAACCAAAGCACAAACCACTCCACTCATCTCTTGGTGATGTATTTCTCAGCCAGCTGAACCGGTTCAAATGAAACTGGCAGAAGCTGCTGATGGTGAACCCCAGACGTCCAAGGTGGTCCTTGCTGCAGGGCAGAAGAGCTGAGGAGCAGGAGGTGAAGACCTCCTGCCTGAGCCTGAGGCTCAGACATCACTGCCAGGAACACCAGATGCTCGGACACCACTGCTGTGTTTAGGCTCCTGAGCTGCACAGGAGCCACCCAACACATCAAAGGTTGACTATTTTAAATATGTGCTTATTTATTTTATGAACTTTTCAAACAAGCAGCTTTCCCAGCCTTCCAGAGGCATGGTGAAGTACCTGGCTCATAAAAGCCACACCATGTACAGTATTTCAGTGCAAAGCAGAGCATCCTGCTCTAACTGGAAGAATGCTCCCCAGCTTTCATTACAGTTTGGGCTATGTTTTTTTTTTTTTCATTTAAATTCCAGGGATCTTTTAAAACACCCTTTTTGTGTGAACTATCACCAGGGCCAGAAGGAAACCTCAGGACAGAAATTACACCCCCCAGCAGCTGGGTGAGCTCCTCAAGAAAACATTTCACTCAAATAAATGGGGCTTCTCTACGTGCCTCTAATTTGTGGTACCCTCATGGAAGAAGAGGCACAGTCCCTGGAGCAGCTGGGACAACACCATGTGGTGATGCTGGAGGGCAAATGCAAAAAGGGCTGGAGAATTGCACAGACTGTGGAGCCTCTCAGACAAAACCAGGAGTGACAGCATTGGAGCAGATCCTGAGGAGGAACCAGGGCTCTCTGCACAGTGGAGAAGCCCAGGACAAATAGTCACAAGTCACTTACGGACTGCCACAGACTGGGAAAAGCCAGACTAACACAAAAACAAGAAAGCAGAAGCAAAACCAAAGGATAGTGGGTAGACTTGGAAGTCCAACAAGGGAAGGTCACAAAGAGCTGGTGCAGCACACAAACACCAGCCAGGAAAAGAGACTTCTCCAAGGAAAATGAGTAGCCAGGAGGAGAAACCTGACCAGGTGAGGATTTAGCATGCAAACTGGCCTTGCAATTATTAGTTTGCATAGCCAGATCTGGCCCTGGACAAAATTGGGCTGTTCTCTTTTCCACCTGGGAAAGTCTTAACCTCGTATGCCAATAAATCCTCAAGAAAATGAAAAGGGTATTTTCAGTGACAGGAAAACTGTGATGGCAGCTGACCCAGAGCAAAAAGGTGCACCTCCAGGAAGATCTGAAAGGAAGGGACCTAAAGAATGAAAGGACTGGTTTTTATTTGGGGGAAAAAAAAAAAAATTGGAAGATTAGGAAAACATAATGCAACATTTTCCAGGGGCAAAAATGAGGAAGGTTTGAACACAAATCCTCTTGAGTTGGATCCCTCTTTCCTTCATCTTCTACCCCTTCTCCTGATAGCTCTAGGAAGGGGCTCTCTGTGGCAGAAAGCATAAGGGATGCACAAACAATTGCGGGTGGCAGCAACAGGCGCAGCAGGTCCCTGCTCCTGCAGCCCACTCCAGCCTTCAGCCTATTCCCAAAGAGGTACAGAATGTCTTTTTGTCATTGAAACAAGTATTCACAGAGAATGACCAAGGCTAAAGGAGAGGGAGGAGCAGCAGGACTCACCAGGAGCTCATCATCCCAGCCATGCTCCACCAGCTGAAGCCTTGCTGCAGTGGTTTTAGCCAGCGACACGACGAGGCCCATTTCAGGCTCATTTTCTTCCTTTGCTACTGACTCTGGAGCACAGATGAAAAGCCTTCTGACTCACCCAGGGCCTGGCAGCCCTGCCCATGCCAGGAGACTCATTAAAGGTGCCAGGATTGCATCTGCCAGGACCCATGGGCTGATAGACCAAAATGCGTTACAGGGAAAAATGAAAGAAAACAGTGTCTCCACCTGCAGACCTTAAGTTATTTTGGTGATATTTCAGCCCTCAGGAATTATTTTCCTTCAGTGGTAAGAAAAACTGGATGTGCAGCAAAAAAACGGCTGTGCTGGGGGAGCCCTGGGAGCACAGGAGCCACAGGCACCAAGCAGGGGAAAGCTTGGGAAGCATCAAGGAACTGTTCCTTGTCAAAGGCATGACAGGCTACAAAAAGCCAGAGAAAGGAGCTGGGAACAGGATGTGAAGATATGCCCTGGCAGCCACACTTTTGGGGTGCAAGGATGAGTGTCCAGAGGTGCCCAGATAGCCTGGCACAGCAGGAGCTGCCTTCAGCCAGAGGAAGACTCCAGCAAGGGGGAAATGTGCAGTATTTCAAGCTGCACACTTGCAGAACAAGGAGGATTTGAATCTCCCTGTGGTAGAATGGGGCGAAACAAGCCTGGTCATGGTAGCTGCAAGCAGCACATGGCCCTTCCAGAAGTGGGGTAGGAATTTCCTGACTGTGCTGGGAATTTGCAGCAACAGTAGTGGAAATTTGGGGAGTGGTGGAGAAGAATGGAGGAGCAGTTGGGACAGGTCCCTATACCAATCTTCTCTGCATATAGTGAGCAGAACAGGCAACTTTTGGCTTGCAGCCTCCATAAAGCTGTTTCCTTACACTGTCCTTCCAAGGATGCTTGGCTTGCTGCACTGGTGCTGCTCTTGGGGAAGCACAGGAGGGACAGCAGCCCAACCAAATAACCAGACACCACAATCCAGCTGTGAAGGGTCCCTGTCACCTGCCCCCAGCACGGTGCCACACCACAGAGCTGCAGGTGTCACAGAGATCATAGCCAAGACCTCACTAAACTGACACATTTTCACAAAACACAGTTTCCCTTCTCAAACTTCTCTTACAGAAGAGCTTTATGTTGAAGGAGAACATATGGCTGAATGCAACAGTTCCATGGTGAAAAGACCACAAAGCTTGAGAGAAAGAGAGAGCAGGAGGGCAACAGTCCCCAACATGGACAGATTAAGATAGAGGAGGAGCAGGAAGATTAATGCACAACCATGGCTGCCCCAAAAGCATCAGGAGGCTGAGAAAGGAAAGTCTGAGGAGTGTGGGATGAACTAGTCACTAGTCCAAGCTTAGCCCCATCCTGAAACTTCATCTCAAAGAACTGCACCATCCAGTCTGGGCAATTGCTGCTGCTGCCTTGGAGGCCTCACTGACTGTTCCACCCACAGGTCTTCCTTTGCTCAATTTGGTGTTTACTCCCCACTGGGACAAACAGAACAGTCGCTTACCACTACTGTTTTAGAAATGATGCTGTTGCCCAAACCCTCCAACCTTTCTTCCCCAGCAGGCCTAGCCATGTCCACCCAAAAGAAATAGGGTCAGAGAAAAGAAGGTGGCACCAGCCCAGCCCACAGCTTCAACATTTCACAGTTTAGTCACTTGTTCAAAAGTGAGCCCCCAAGCCCAGAATCCTCCTGAGGCTCAGAACACACCTTGTTCCTTGGGAAATACAGCTCAACATGCTGAGCCATGCCATCTCCAGCCACGGAGACTGGTACCTTCTGCCTCCCACACGGCTGTACCTGCACCATGGGCCCTCGACACTGACAAGATTCACCTAGGGTGCTGAAATGCCCTTGTGCAAACAGTGTGGGACAAGAGAACCCCTGTGTCAGCAGACACATCTTCTCCATGACACGAGCTAATCCAACAAAATGCCCTTCTCTGCATGGCTGTAGCCACAGCAGAGCTCTGGGAAACAGCCACTCAGCTCTAGGGGTGTGCCCCCCTCACACCCATGGCCACTCTCAGCAGAACTGCAGGTACCCAGGTCACACACCCTGGGTCTGAGAAGATGGAGGTGTCCAGGAATCATTGCACTATACCAGTGTTTTTCAACCTGCCATCTGCAAACTACATCCCTGAGTTCTACCAAAGGCAACTGAAAGAAATCAGCCTTCAGCTACAGGCAACCTCGAGTTCTGCTGGAGACTTTTGGGGATTCAAACCCAGGTTGAAACAGCACTGCATGGTGATCCAAAACACTCAAGAGACCTAACCAGTGATCCCACCACTGCGAGGAAGTCAGGATGTACTGGAGAAGACCAAAGGATGGGGGTTACTCCAGTAACCTGACACACTAGAGACAGGTATGAGTTATTTCAGAGCAGCTGGAGCTGCAAGTGCCTGGCACGTGAAATCAGCAGGGCAAACGTTTCCAGATCAGATCAGGGAATATTCCAAAGAAGACAGAGAGTTGGAAAAGACAGCAACACAGACTCCTACATAGCTCACTTCTGCTTTTTCCTGGGAGCCATGAGAGCACTTAGTTGATATCAGAGTTAAAAGATAGATGTCATTAGTAACCTGCAGTGAGCAAAGGAAAGGACCAGAGAGAGAGAGAGAACAGCTGCTGCCCTCCTCCATGGACAAGCAGCTCCTCAAAGATGCCCAGTGAGCAGCACTGCTGTGGCAATACAGAGGATTATTGCCCAGCTGGGAGAGAAGGCTGTTCCTGGTTCTAAGGTGAGATTTTGGGTAGCATAAAGTAGAAAATGGACAGTCAAGAAACCTGCTACACTATCCACCTCCAGGACATGGTAAGCACAAAGCAGACACTCCATCATACATCAGCAAGAGCACAACATTCCCTAGAAAACATCCACTCCATTCCAGCTCCTTCTGGCAAGGCCACACCATGGCACATATGCTGACATAAACAGCTGATTTTAAGCCATTACCTTATTTCACAAAAGACACCAAGAAGCTATGAGATGTCAAGTTGTGCCTCCCACCAGCCTAGGCTGTACCTGAACCAGTGACCCAGAGGTGAAAGGCCCGTGCCCCATCATCAGTCTCCAGAGACGTGTGATCCCCTCAGAACAGCAGGTTCCTGATAGACATTTTGAAAAGGGCACAGCAATTATGAGAACTTCACAAATCACCTGAAAACATGCCCATTATACACTGTATTTTCAGCAAACAGCAGCCTTTACACCAGAAATAAATAGAACAGAGCAGTAGATGGGTGCTAGATGGAAGAACCTTAATTCTCCATCACACTGCATCCCAATGGACTGAAGTACAAATGTAAGGATGGGCATCACCTACTTTAACTGCCATAATTTGCCCACTTGGTTTGTGGACCATTTTGTTGACAGAACCATAAGCGCCTCGTCCAATTTCTCCAAGGTCTTTCAAGTCCTCTGCTGTAAAATCCCAATGTTGTTCAGGGGAAATCTTCAATTTTCCTGATGATTCAATGCTGTGTGTTCTCAGTCTCTCTCTGTCAAAAATATTGGGAAGCAATTTTTCCACATTTTAAATAGTCTTTAAATGTCTCTTTTCAGCACTTGATTAAACATTAGAAGAGAGGGGTTCACAAAGCTACAGCAACAATCTGACTCCACGAAGGATTTTGGTTGGGGTGAGGGGTGGAGGGGTGAGGGAAAATGTTAAATCAAAAATGACATACACTTGCCCACAGCTTCAATTAAGGATAAGTTTCTCCAGCTGCAGCATAAAATTCAATATGTCTCATAGAGTCATTCTAAGCACTCATTTACACAGTTCTTTCTACTTTGCACAAAATACAGGAGGCTGTGAGCAGGATCTGGTAATATGCAGCACCAAGAGCCAGAAGAGAATGCCCAGCCCCATCTCCCCAAAGCTCCTGCTGCTCTACACCACCACATCCCAGCACCTGCCTCCCTTCCAGCTGGAATTCTATTAATACAGGTAAAGCTCTTCTGGGTAAACCAGTGAGACTTTAGGAAAAGTTTGTCCTTAATGAAAAACTGCGATTAAAGAAGAAAATAACCCCAAAACCCAAAACACTTAGATAATAATTTAATTTATCCAAAACCAAATAAAGAGCCAAGCTTTTATAAAAACCAAGACAAGTTCTTTGTGACATATGAAAACAAAATCTGCCTGTTCAAGTGTGTCTTCACCAAGCACCTAAATTAACTTTCTCAGGCAAACCCTGCCCCTACTGAAGCCACCAGGATTTGCCCAGGTAAGGAACAGATGAATGTCCAAAATTTGTGAACAGAAGAGCTCAAAGGTGTCCCCAATGGCTCATTCACATGCAGCAATGCTACCATTGAATTAGTAGGAAATGGACAAGTATTTGCAACACTTTTCATCTTAAAATGCCATGCAAAATTTCAGTTTTTCATTAGTTAATTAGCTGATTCACACTTCTCGAGTCATAAAGTAAGCCAAAAGCCCACATTTTCCACTTTCAGGATGCATTGCAGACAGTTCCCACTGCAGGGCACACCGATCTCACACAGATTTTAAAGCACACAAGTACTTGTGACCACCCTGTGTACAGGGGAGATCTATCAAACTCACTGGATATTTGATCCAGCCCCCTCTTCCCTGTCCAGGGTCTGGCCCAACGAGCAGAACACACAGGGAGGATTCCACTAAACACATGGAGCTTACTGAGTTTATCAGCTGAGGAATAAACAGGTCAGGGCTGATTCCACGCTGATAAATCTCACGTTGGTCACCAGCAGCTGCAAACACCACCCAGCTGGGGAGCCAACCAGGACTGGGTTTTATTGGGATCCCAGGTTTTGTGAGGGCAAAAGGCCAATTGACTGGAGCAGCTACAGTTCAAATGGCTTCCTCTGCTGCACTTTGGGTTAGTGCTGCCACATTTGGAGCAGCTGCATGTCCTGAACCCTTGACCCATTCGATGAAAGCCTTTGGGATCAGCTCCTCTCCCCACTGCTGGGCTGTGTCTGCCACAGTGTTTGCTACTCTCTAACCTGCCCAGCTCAAGATTTCAATCTGCTGTTCCCTACACTGCGCTTAGGAATGATTTGGGAAAGCACCTGATAGTGCTACAAGCACAGGTGAGACAGACACGCCATCTCAGAGCTCCTGTGCATAATAAACACTGCCTTCAGTGGGGTTCTCCATGGAAATTGCTTACTAAAAAGTGATGAATGAAAAAAAAAAAAAAAGGCAGCAAAATGACAAAAAAGAAAAGAACAGAGGTAAAAAGAAATGGAAAAAAAAAAAGAAAAGAAACATGACCTCCACATGTGCCAAGTGTCTCACAGACAGCTTCTGTTGGGAGCTCCTGAACTGGTTTCTGTCTAACTGCTCCACCATCCTGTTTTGTCAGTGCCATAAAAATAGTTCTTGTTTTGAGGGAGGAAGGGAGGTGAGAAGCACCATGCCAAGGAGGCACAGGCAAACAGGCCTTTCCTGCCTCACCTCCTGGCAGCTCGTGGGCACGAAGGAGCACGATCTTTGAGAGCTAAATCCTCTTCAAAAAGGCAGAGGGAAAACGGCAGAGAGGTGAAATTTAACAGAGCATGAAATGTTGTGTTTTGGCTGACTGAGCTCCTTTTCCAGCTCTTATTTGAAAATAACATTTCATATCAAAGTTCTCATGCAGTTAAAAAATTTAAACATTGAGGTAATTTACTCAAATAAGCAATTAAACCCTTCTCCTTTCCTCCCTCTGTTTTTCAGACTAGGAAACTTTGCTTTTCTGACCCTGCACCAGAAGAGAAAGTGAATTGGAATTCATTATTTCCTTGTCACACAAGCAGCCTGTGTGTCCCCAGCTGTGGTGTGAAAGCAGATCTGTGCCATTGTTCCGCAGCTGCACGATGGGGCCTCGAGCTGCCGGGAAGAAGGTGGGAGCTCAGGAATAGCCCCTCCCCAGGGCTGCACTGAGGGCTCTGCACCTCTCCAGGGGTTTGGATCGAGACAGACCATTACCATCCATCCCCAAACCCTCTTGTCTTGGAGCTTGGCTTCATTTCCATTATGTATTTATGATGCCATCTGCCTTGTCTCGCAACCACGGCTCCTGCTTAGCTTTTCTCAAATACCATGGGAAATGGTCAAATAACCAAACCATCAGTTTGACAGAGTGACAGCTACTTGAATAGAGGTTTTGCTCACTTAGCTGATTTGCCATATGCAAGCAGGGCAGTTTTCCTTTAAGCAGCATGGCCCACCTCAAGAGTCATAAGTGGAATGCAATAATTGCTTTTAATGTCAAAAAACCTACACTTTGTATCCGGAATCTTTCAGTGTAAATCAAAATCCCAAGGGATTCTCATGCCAAGAAAGGAGCTCAAAAATGCAAATCTAGAACACAGACTCTCTGTGTTGATCTAAATTGGGAATTTTTTTGAGGCAATAAAAACTAAACCACCAATGCAGGACATCTGTCTGTATGCTTGTACTGCTGCAGATATATGAGGACATAAATCCACAGGGTGGATATGCCTCCAAATGCAAAAAAGCCTCCCCAAACCCTGCACTACATCCTGGTGCTCTGGGTACTACAGCAGCCTGCTTCAGAGAACAGCAGGACAACCACACAGCCCTGGGTCTAGTGAAGGTAAAAAGTAGTTAGTGCCCAGTCCCTGGGATTAGTGCACATCAGAGACTGTACAAAAGTGAGCAGACATGTGCCTTCTCTCACCATTTTGTTTCTAAGCTGTGCAATCTAACCTCCTCTAAGGCTGGGAATGTTGGGCAAAATTGGACATACATTCTCCAAATGCTCAGGATGTGTAAGGTGGACTTGAGGGTCTTCATATATGATTTAAAAAAATAATATAAATAGCTAAAGTGGGCTAGATACTCCTCAAACAGTTAAAAGTAGCATTTCCAAAAGCACCTTGGAGTGACTACAGCTCCTGACAACTCATCCAAGGCTTGAGCTTCCAACTCCCCATCTTGCTTTTGAAAATTTTTGAAAAGAGAAGAAAAAAGGGGCTGAGGAGGTGGCTGCGATCCTTGCACTTGAAAGGCACCAATGTGTCGGTCTCCCTGCAGATGGTTACTATGCTTGTGACAGCAGTTATTCCAGGGATTAGGAGCACCAAGCAAGACAACAACTCCTCCAAACAGTTGTCCTTTGTCAGAGCTGTGTCCAGCTTGGCAGGAGGCGGGCGGGCGCTGGCGCCAGGCACCGCCGGGCCCAGCACGGCCACGAGGCTGCTTGCCACAAGCTGCACAGCTGGACACGTGTGGGAAGGTCTGTGATGGCCAGGGAGCCCAAAATCTTCTGTGGAGACCCACGGAGAGCTTGGGAAGCTCCCAGACATGCTGTGTAAGTTCCCTGAGCCCTGCTGTTAACAACCAACTGCAGGGAGGCCACAACTTTTTAAAACAAGCATTTCCTTGGAATGAAAAAGGACTGTTGAAAGAAGAAGAGAAAAGTTGGTGGGTTACTTTAAGTAAAACTGAAAGTCAACAGACATGAAGCAAGGTCAGGCAGATGATGTAGGCAGCTACCTATCTCCTCTGTTTCACTTTGCTGAGAGCTCTGCAGGACTCAGAGAAGCCCAAAAGTTGGCATATTTGATGGTACAGCTGACATGAATAAAATCTGCAGAAGCAAAAAGATCCAAGCAAACCAGCTGTGCTTCCCAAGCCTGCCTGGTGCTGGATTCTGCTCAGAAGTCTCTCATTAAAGCTCCTATTTACACTAGGGTTAATGAGAATATATTCTACTTCTCCACAGGCTTGGTAAAAAGGCTGGCATTTAAAAAACTGGTTTGTGGTCCATCAGTCAAAGTTAAAATGTAAATCCTAACAAAAAAAGCTTCCAGGCCAACTGCAGGGTTCAAATGACACTGTGCAACTTCAGAGTACAAACACAGTTTAGGACTGTGGCTGACATGGTCCTACCGAGATTCTCAGACAGCCTGGAGAGGTTCTACAGAGCTTTGTTTCTTCTATCTCCAAGTCTGTGTCACTTCTAAAACCATTTTCAGACCCTGCAGGCCAATGCTAACACCATATCAACCCTATGAATTGAATTGCACTGGAAAAAGTCTCCAGAAGAAACATCCCGGTCTTTTTTTCTAGAGGGGTGGAAATGCTGGTGCTGTCACAAAGCTTTTGGATTCTCAAAAGAAGACATTTTCGCTTTTCATAAACAAACAGCATCCTTGCAAGAGGGGCAGAACTAATTTGGGTTTGTTCTGATCCACATAAACTGTCTTGAGGCTTCATTATATTTAGTAACAGATTCCTAGACATGAAGAAGAGATACAGAAAACGTGGCAAAGGAAGGAAATAGTTTTGCAACTGTGATCCATCCAGACTAAAGCAAATTACATTTGCTCCCTTTCCTTGTGACCAAGAAGCTGAAATTCTCCCTAGCACTGCTCTGGCTTTTTATGCTCCTCCAAAACTTTAAAATAAAGATAATCTCCCAAGAAGTGGAAGATTCCACAGCCCATGTGTCTCAGCCCAGCACATGCTCAAGGCTGCAAAGAGTCTCCCTGACTCAAATGGGGCTTGGGTGAGGCTTTTAAAATGTCAATATTTCGTATTAAGCTTCCCTGGTAAAGTACTGAGTTACAATGGATTTGATTAACCCTGCTCTTGACATGGAGGAAACCTCTCCACCCACCATGGCGAAGACTGAGCTGAATTTAACCAAGCACATTGATCTCAAACTCATTTTGACTCGGCCACGAGCCAGACTGCAGCACATTCACTGAACCCCCCATAGCTGGGATTTCAAAGCTTACACTGGATTCAAGAACTTCAGGATAATACTGGAAAACCCTGAGCTAATTAATTTAAACAACCCTTCTGAGAATGCTGATTCTTTTTATTTCCTCTCCTGGGTCATGGGCAGCTCCCTGAGAGAGAACAGCAAACAGAGACACGAGCACAGCCATAAGAATGAACAAAATAACCTCAATACAGACCATAAATAGTTTGCAAAATCATTATTACACAGCAATCACCCGATGGAATGACACTATTTCTGAGACAATTTCATTACTTTAAGAGATGCCATTTTTGCGGGATGGAGAAGATTTGACAATGGCTAACAGACAGGAAAGCTTACTGTAGCCTGCTGGAAAGTTTCTGGATGAGGTCCGCTTCTCTCCTTTTGAAACTGAACGGGACAATGTGATTACTACCCAGGGTTGCTTGTGTGTCACTTCAGCCAGGAAAAGTTGTGGAAATGACAGGAAAACATGGTGCTGTTATCACATGACACAATAACGTACAACACAATACTCAGCTAGTCACACTGCCCACTGAGCACTCAGCGGCACAAATTACAGCCACACCTTTTTCTTCCAATTTCCACCTAAGCAACCTCCCCTCCTTGGGGGCAAAGCAGCACCTGATGATTTGAACTCA
This sequence comes from Aphelocoma coerulescens, assembly GCF_041296385.1. Classification (NCBI taxonomy): domain Eukaryota; kingdom Metazoa; phylum Chordata; class Aves; order Passeriformes; family Corvidae; genus Aphelocoma; species Aphelocoma coerulescens. The sequence continues at coordinate 10,631,995 of NC_091031.1, read as the reverse complement.
TTTTAACATATTAAGTCATAAGCAGTTTGTTTTCTTACAGCAATGAGAATTATTATTTCCAACTGTATTATTACTACAATTAGAAACATGCATTAACTTATTAGCCAAATACTCTATGTTAGTGACATGCTACTTCCTTTGAGGCACATTGACCATCCCTGCTCTGCTTTCCTTGTGCTAAGGCAGATCTTACTAACAACTTTTTTCCCTTAAAAAAAATTAAAAATCGAGCTTCCATCCTGAATCCACCAATCTAGGACTGGTGGTCTCTCCCAGGTGGGCTTGCCATTCATCAGATCCCCTCTCCCAAATAAGTCTGAATGAACTGAACAACTACATACTTATTCCCTCCAGGGCCCTACAAGTGACAAGAGTCAATCACCACTCTGCACTATGAGATTTCTCTAGGAACAAAAATTGTGTTCTGGATCTCGGAGTCCCTCAAGCTGTCCAGCTCCAGAAACCTTTCTCAACATGAGGACCTGTTATCCCAGAGCAGTTGGAGGAGCTTGGGCGAGATGGGCTTCTGCTAAGCACTGTGTGGAGAACAAGCCCTGGATACTTGCACCACTGACCACTGCAGCCATGGACACATGGTCAGCAAAGGAACCAGGGGCTCTGCTCAGCTCCTTGTGGGAACCACCTGAGAGGGGCAGATAATGAGCACTGCTAATTCAACTACAAGAAATGGTTTAGTTTCAAATACTCTAAAGAAGTGATTTTTCTAATTTAAACTTCTGTAGGACATAAAATTACAACCCTAGTCTGCAAAAGTCCAACTTCTCTTTTGGGATTTTAAAAAATACAACTGAACAATATCCCACAAACCTTGGGCTGCATCACAGCCTGAAATAATCTGGAATTCACTGCCAAGAATGCACCTGGTCATGTATTTCCTTCTGTGGCAGACAAGGACAGATGGGAGACACAGAAAGCACCTGACTGCAAGACAGAGATTGCTTATTCAGAGATGCAGCTACTTCAGCGTGGTGACCAAAAGAGCTTGTAACAAGACTAAGTAGACCAGATTTGACTTGTATTTAAAATGTCCCTTCTCTAAGACAAAAGACTTGTGCCAGGTGAAGATTCCCAGGCTCCAGTAGTGTGTGAGATTTTCCATGCTGGGCTCCTCTGTGATGGCTGCTGGGGCACGGTGCTCTCACTGACCCTTCAGAGCCAAGAGCTGCTTTGCTGTGAGCTCTGTAAGAATGCTCACAGAAAACTAAGGGTGCTGTAAGGAGCTAAGCCAATGTTCCCAGAGAATCACCTTTCCTCTCTTTCACTGGTATGAAATACCCACCTAGAATCTCAGAGAGAAAAGAACACAAGCTGTGTTATAGCAAAGCCCCTGTGCTCCTCAGAGAGGACAACCACCTTCACACTGCTGCAGCAAGAGACATCAGAAACAATCACTTCCAACTGATCCACACTTGTCTCTGCAAAGGCACCAGTTACACCAGGCATGAAGGACCATTTGCTCACCTGGATTTATTCCAAGCATATCTTAGGAAGGAAGGAATTAAAACAGGCTCAACAAAGAAGACTGTTCAGCATTGTCATAATTCACTGTAGACTGGCTTGGCCATTTAGATTTAGTTTGGATATCAGGAAAAGGTTCTTCCCCCAGAGGGTGCTGGGGCACTGAAAAGGCTCCCCAGAGAATGGTCATGGTCCCAAGGCTGCCACAGCTTAAGGAACATTTGGACAACACTCCCAAGCAGAGGGAGGGATTTTTTGCAGGGTACTGGGCCAGGAGACTCGATGATCCTTGTGGGTCCTTTCCAACTCAGTTTATGCTATGATTCTATGATTTGCTCTCTCTTTACTAAGTTTCCCAAAATGAAGAGGTGTTCATGATACGAGGCAAGAACATCCACCTGATATTAAGGATGTCTGTAGTTTTCCCAGACATGATACACCACAAACCCAGGCAAGTTAAGTCCCTTTCAGAAGCCTGTTCCCCAAACAAGGAGAATTCCAAAACCAGTTCAGCCCCACAGGCCAACCCCCACCTCCATCACATCCATCCTGTCCACCACAAAGCACTTTCCATGACCACTTTGTACAGCAGTTGATTTTCCTGTGTGCATCCTGTCCATTCAGACCCGATGTCCTCCACGGCACACGCTGGAAGTCATTCATTTATACAGAGTGAGGACAGAAGTTGTCAATAAAGATCTGCAGGGTCAATGCAGTCTCTGAATCTGAAGACTCTTCTGTCTTTATTCTCCACTCCTCCATGTGTAGAGAAGACAAAAGCCATAACTGATTCCTTCAGTATGAACCCACAAAGCAGAAGAGTTGACTCGCTTTTCCACAGCCAGGGGAAAACACAAGACATTTTACTACAAGGTGGTGATTGAAGTCTGAAGAGATAAAGGATGTGCCTGTCCTGCTCTGGTGAAATGAGGGATCCCAAGTACACGGAGTGGCAATGAGCAGAGTTTATTCTGAGAGCTGGCAATGGCAGCTGTTTATAGGTGTTTCCTGCAGGAATGTGGTTTGCAAGGTTCCCATCTGGCATCAAAGGGTTCAGTCCAGTCACAGATACAAACTGTGCTGGTCCATGCCTGACCCTCTAACAGTGACACTGACAGCCCTTCAGGGTCAGAACCCAGCTCCACCAGCTGCACAACAGCAGAGACACACGGGCACCAAGCTCAGCCCAATGCATGAGCCATGTTCTACTTTGTTACTTGTAAATAACTATTGAACAAGATATTTATCCAAAAAATGGGTAGAGACCAAACCTGTGTGCACACACAAATATATTTATACACATGCATTCAGAGATGTTACATATAACATTCTGCTTCATCCCATTTTCCTCTCCCAACACCAGCACGTTCTGCATAGAAAGCCAGCAGTTACTGTGTTTGCCAAGGAGGAGGGGGAAACATGAGGATATGGGCTCTCTTCAGCCTGAGGACTCCACCCATGTGCCAGGACACCAGTCCCTAAGACATACAGGACATGAGGATGGGACAACTGTGGCCCCACTGACCTTGAATCAAAAAAAAAAAAGCTCAAAAAGCAGATTCGTGGGGCTAGAAGAAAGGAACTACAGAAAGCCAAGAGGGCATGCCATGCTCTCAGGTGGTTTAGAAAGATCAGCAAAAGCATCTCCTGCTCCCTGGAAAAATTTTAATGGCAATCAGTTCCATCTGATGGGTTTTCAGAGCCTGCCTTACAAAGTGATGAGCTCAGACACAGCAATGCTCAGTGTTCCCTCCTGGGCAGGACAGCAGCAATGCACTCAGCTCAGAGGATCCCTGGGACACCCTGGGATGCAGGAAACACACAGCTGGCTTGGGATCATTTTGATTAAAAAGCTCAAATCCCAAGGACAGCTCATGGCAGGAGGAAGAAAGGGAGATATTGTAGCAACTTCCAGTTGTCACGTGGAATTCTGGATCTCACCTGTACTTCTTAACCATAAAAAGTTACTGGTGAATAATTACTCAGAGCATTTGAATGCTCAGAGATGGAATTGCATCTCACCTTCTCTACTAAGTATGAAATGCGAGCTTTAGAATAGCTTAGAGAATTTTCCAGATAAAATGGCAACAGACAAACACACGAGTCTTTAAAAACTCTGAGAATACAGGTCCAGATGTTATTTACGGAAAAGTCCAACATGAATGTAGCTGGGGTCTCCCACTTTCTCAAGAGCCCTGCAGAGAAGACTGAGGTGTTTTGGTGTCCTGAAAGCTTTGAAAGTCTCCACACACCAAGACTTAGAACCAGTTTGCCTAGAGCACGTACACAGCTGTCCTTGCTGGTGGATGCAGCAACCTCAAAATAAAGGAAAGGAAAGAAGAGGAGAAAATTTTGCTTCTGGTAACACAACAGCATGAAGGGAAGAGCTGATACCAACTCTGAAACTACTCGACCTACTTTCCCTGCTTGGAAACAAACACTGTTGTAGTTATGTCTTGGTGTGAGTTATGCAGCTGTGCCAGGAGCAGAGGTGTCCCCCTGGATGTGTGAAGAGGGCTGCAGCTCAGGAGCCCCCGGGGTCTGTTGCACACTAATGGGACAGCTCTGCTCCTGCCAGACCCAGCGCTACCCCGGAACCATCGGGACACAACCAAAGGAATTACATAAACCCAAAACATTCTTAAACCACACCCAATCCTCCATAGCCTGAAGCCATGAACTGCTTTCCAAAAAGGCAGCACCACCCCTCATCTCATACACAGCAAGGAGAATGGGGAAAATTCCTGTTCTTCATGGCCAGGATCACAGACTTCCCTAAATAGTCTTCCTCTGCAGACTACACAAGGCTCTATCAAAGCATTGACCTTGTATTCAGGTTTATAAACCTGTGCTTTTGGAACCAAGCGGACTAAGCAAGGAAAATGGTCACCCCCAGCTCTCCTTCAGGCTCTGGAGCATGACAGGTACCCCCAAAGCAGCAACTTGGTCCTGCACAGGCTGCAAACACTGGGCTTTTGCCAAGGGCATGGATGGAGTCAAGGATGATGCCTTGTCTGTGTCTCAGGGAAGAACCACAGGTCACCACCCATGGAGCCATGTTGCTGGATAAAGGGGAAGCAACACAGCTCGCCAAGAGCCAGGCATGAGAAGGAAAGTCTACAGGAAACTCCTCCCCAAGGGAGACATGCCCAGCTTTGCTCTTCTGTCCAGACACACTATGTCCCAGCAGGCAACCACACTGATGGAGATTTCATGTTGAATGAAGTCAAGTTCAGTTTGAAAATAAGCATTTCCAGCTCATTGCTCTACCTTTCTCATTCCCACTGACCCAGAGTACTTCACACCCCTCCACACCATTCAACTCAGTAGAACAAAATCTGGCAGTCAAGTCAGAACCTGCTCTTCAGGGACTTACTTCAGACACCACCTTAGTGTCCCTGGAAAAGTGAGGACAACATTACTAAAAATACCTTTATGGGTAACACAGCTCTGCCACTACCCCATCCCACCTTCCTTTGCCCAACATGCCATGGAAAACAGCCCTGAGGGGGCAGCCCAAGCATCAGCCATCACACCTTGAATTAGGAACTGCAGGATGTTCATGCCTTGGTGTGTGAGACATCTGTGTCCCAGCTCAAAGGCCAAGGATGGCTGTGTTGCCATGAGGGCTCACAAGGACAGGCACAGAAGCCTCAGCCTCTCCCTCCTTGGATAACCCAACCCTGCTGCCACCACGGCTCCTCCACCACCTCAGTACCCAGCTGTTGTCCCTGTCTGGGCAGGATGGGCCAGGTCTCAGTGCTTTGGAAGGTGATTTGCCACCATCACCATCCTCTCACCCATCATTCCTCTTCCCACCATGGAGGGGATGGGCCTCCCCTGAGCCCCAGGCAGGGGTCCTGCTATGCACCACACCGAGAGGGTCAAGGCTGCAAGGTCTGAATTCTGCCCCCAGATAAGCAGCTCTGGCCATGGCTGTGTGCACAAGAACCAGGACAGCAGATCCCAACCATGCCCAGATGGGAGAGGTAACATGGAGCTACCTGTGGATCACAGATCAGAGATCCCTGTTGAACTCTATCACGAGCTTCTGGCCTAACCTTTATCTCTTCCAAAAGAGAGCATCTCCCAGCTTGCCATCTGCAGGATGGGGAGAGCAGAGATTTGTGCAACAATTTATAATGCAAAGTTCAATCATTCAGCACCCGTGAAGCATTTGGAACCCACGGGAGTCAGGTCATTACCTAACAGCAGGCTGGATTTGATTCAGACACCCAAGGGTGGGTCATTAGTTTCCAGAAGTTCTGAGAAGCCCAGGTCTCTGCAGTGTGGCAGGAAGGCAGGTGCTCAGCACCCTTGAAAAATTCATGTGAATTAGCTGAACGGAGATGCACAAGGTCCAAATTTTTGTTCCACACACAGAAAGCCTAAAGTCAGAAGCAGAGTGCTGGGATATCAAACCTGCACAGAAAGAAGAGAACAGTCCTACCAGGGCAGTGAAACTCCAAGGGATGTGGGAGCTGCCACTAGAGAAGCTTAATTTGGAAGCTGCAGACAGCAAAAAGCTCCTTTGCAGAGAGGGTTTGCACTTAAGATAGACCAAAACTTCAAAAGTTAAAAAAAAAAAAAAAAAAAGACCTTAAAGCAGCACACTCAGTGAAAATGTCAAACTGACTCTGGCAGCACCTTCTCTGAAGCAGTGATCTCGAAGCCAGAGATACTCAAGTATGTTACAGACCACATCATTTCTGTCATGCAGGCCTCAGAGATCACTGGCCAAATGAACTTGCAAACTCTCGAAAGAAAGAGGAAGGTTAAACACAAGGCAAAATTCATCAATTTGCAAAAAATGCTCCTGAAAAAAGTACAGAAGAAGCACTGCTCCAGCACTGAACCGACAGTGATGTTTGTACAAAAAGTGAAAGCCTGGTTACCACAGGCTCCCTCAAACACTGAGATGTCTCTGCTGAGGCCTTGGAGGTTCTATCTTACTTGTGCTGCCTTGAAAACACAAGTGATTACCTCCAGATACTGCAACTTTCAGGAAATGGGATAGATTCAGTCACAGAAAAAAAATTCAAATTCTTGGTACCTTTGACTCTGAATTCTGCCTCCAAGGCTTCCAGGCAGCACTTCCTGCCACAGGAAGGTATCACACAGCAGGAAAATAACAGAAATCAGTAATAATAAAGATGTAAACGACAGTTACAGAAATGAGGAAGAGACAGAGAAATATTTACAGGAAAATTCACACTGGTAGTAGAGAACATGCCAATTTAGGATATTCCCCTTTGGGGTTTAGGTTTTTGGGGTTTTTTTCAAGAATGGTAGGAACTCTCTCGGGTTATTTCCTAAAGAACTTCACCAGCTGCAGGCTGTGCAGCTACAGAGCCTGATCTCACATGCCAGAAGGGTATGGAAAAGCCTAAGAGGAGATTAAAAGAGCAACAAACACCTCAGAGAGGCTTTGGAACAGCCAGAAAAAAAAAACTTTCCAGGAATAACAGTCCTTGAACTATACAGGAAAAAAGGAAGCAGCAGAGTCTGATGTGCAACTGGACCTCCACTGGCTTTTGAAGAATGCAGCCCTGACAGTTCACTAGAACATCCAACAGACTCTTGGGGCAGCTCCCTGGAAAGCGTGTGACTCTTCCAGGTGTCACAAGGAGAAGGTCCACACAGGGCAGCTCTGGAAGCTTCCAATAAATCCATGAAGACACTCACATGCTATAGGGAGATTGTGGTGTTCAACTGGACACCAGACACTTCAAACATCAGGTTTGAACATTAAGAGAGGTCAGTTCATTTTGTCACCTTTCCAGGTGACATTGCAATGCTCTGGTAATCAGGTTCTCAAGAGGTGGCACCTCTGAGAGTTAAGAGACTTCCCAGCCAGCAGACAGAACACTCAAGAAGCAACAAGCTGTGAACCAGATGCCCATCAACATTCCCTGTGCTTGCTGCACATTTCCTAGCAGGTCGATCTAAATCCTCTAAGTCAACATCCATGCATCACTGCACAAGAATACAAGGCTTTCCAGAAAACCAAAAATCTCATCTACAGCCAAATGAATAACTTGGTTTCAAGAGCAATGGGCAGCACAGCCCAGCCAGAAATCCTGCCATGCACAGCCACAGTCACACCTCACCACATCACTCCTGTTAGTGTGATCTGAATCTCCTTTCTGCAAAGGCAACCAGCTGCAAGTAGCTCTGTAAAGCTTCCACATAGATAACGGAGTAATCTAATTTTGTTTGTGACCTAAATCCTACTTGGACACAGGACAGATGAGGTAAAAGGTGGGATGCTTTCCAGTTGGTATAATGGGTTGGAATTTGAAGAGCTCACCCTAACCATGGCTTGTGTCCTCCAGCCTCTGCAACGTCTGCTGCAGGGAAAACAAAGTTAGCAGCTGTTAATCTGGTCTAAGTGACAAATTCAGCCTAAACTCACAAGAGAGCTGGCAGATCTCCACAGCCTCAACTGCTCCCCAGCCTGCACAGCATGGTAATCACACAGCCTCACTGACTCTGACCAGGCATCAGCCACCAGTAAAACTCTTACATCTTCTCTAGACTGCATCCTTCCACCAGTAAAACTCTTACATCTTCTCTAGACTGCTCCCTTTCAAGTATGAATTATATTCCCCAACTACTGTCTGTAATTCAGGCTCTATTTTGCCTTACCCTGTACAGGTTGCATGTAAAATTTTGTTTACAGCTGTGCTGAATGCCCTACAGACAGGCAGGATACATGTTATGCCTAGAGAAAAATCTCTTTGCACTTCTCGAGAATTTGGTGGCAGCAGTTCCAGCTGAATCAAACAAGGCACACCTCCTCCATCACAGGCAGTCACAGAACCAGAAGGGACCTTCCTTCCAAACCCCTGCCTTGCTTCCTGCTGCTCAACACACCAGCTCAGGGCTCTGCCCACCTGCCCCACAGGGTCTGCACAAAAAGCCACTGACAGTGCCCCTTAGTTGGAATAAGGGAGGTCTCAGCCCTCGGCATCTCCAGGAGGGGAGATTTCAGGGAACAACAGCCCAAATTCTAGAACTAGAAACATACCTCCAGTTTCTAATCTCATTCTAAGTCCCACTGAGTAGGTCTCCTATTTCAAGGTCACTTCAAAGCCCCCTGATTATAACACATGTTCTAATTCAGAAAACGTTTAGGGCAAACCCCAGGCAGCACTGGAGATGTGAGGGGTCCTGTCCCCGGCTCGCAGCCCTATTCTCTGCCTCTCCTCCTTGCTTAGTTTCCTGAATATCTGTGACAAAGGTGACCTCCTCCAAGACATCCCAACACAGCTGGTAGTGGATGTACTCGTAAAGGTGAAAGAGGAACACATCCTGGGGCAGAGGCTCAGGGTGACATGGGCTGGACAGGGACAGGAGCAGCAAGGCCATACCATCCAGTGCCACTTGGCCCTCAGCAGCTCTCAGATCCAATGCCTTAATGGAGATGGCACGGCAAAGCTCAGAGGTCCTGACCACTCACCGACTCCTCCTGTTCCTGCATGTGATGTCACATTCCTCCATGTGGCTCTGTATCCCGCCCTGGCTCCCACCTCCTGTGCCCCCATGGCAGCACGATTGTGCAGCCTGGAGGGATAAGGCCCCACGCTGCACCCAAATCACAACACATGGCTCAAAACCTCCAGAAATGGGAAAGAAACTACAAAAGAGGGGCAGGAGGAAGGTTTGTGAACCCATCTATCAACTTCCTGCATCCAGTAGTGTTGAATCTATACTGTCTCCTCCTGGACACAGTATTCCAGGGCACAGCCTATGCATTAGCAAAAAGCCTCTAACTACAACAGCAGCCAAGCTCTGGAAACAGCCTCCAGGCAGAAGTACAGTGGGAACAGAAGGTCTCTGCACTGCAGGAGGCGAGGCAACCGGGAAGCACTGGGCAGAGTCCTAAAAATGCCACATTTTGTAATTGAGATTCCATGGCCTTGAAATTGTTCCTTCAGGTAACATGCCATGAAAACCAAGGAACTAGCATGAACAGATGGAGTCAGAAATCACACAAAGATCACCTGGGAAACCTCCCTGTGCAAACCACAACTAGTCCTGTCCAGCCTGTGTGTGCATCGCCCCTGCTCACTGGAGTTGAACTCCACCCCTGGCTTACAGCAATTCCCCAAATTGTTTTCCTCCACACTCCCCAACCTCTTTTCCAACACCCCTGAAGATTTCTCAGACTGAGAAACAAACCCTCAAAAGAAAGAAGAACTTGCACCTTGGTAGAATGTGGGCTCTGTACCCATTTTATCCAGGTATGGAGCCTTGGCACTGAGAAGGAGCACAGTAACACTCAATAGCCTGAAATTTGGAATGCCACCTGTGGCACAACATGCTTCCCCTCCTCAACAGCCATGTTTCTGCTCCAGGGTGCAGTTTTCACAGATGTTTCCTCCCTCCTGACACACACGCCACCATGAGGAGCCCCATTTGCTCCTTTACTTTCTGTCTATGTAGCAGGAAACCACACTCTTACCTAAACATCCAACAATCCAGCCTGAGCAGTTTCCCAACCAAAACCTGCTAATCAAGCAAAATACAGCTAATAGGCAATTCCCATCTCCTGGCAGCTGCATGTCACCCCTGGCTGCCTCCTCTCATGCCCAGACCAGAGCTCAGCACAGGCAAGACACATCTGACAGTGGGACCCCCTGCCCTCCTGAAGGCAGAAGCAACAGGACACCCCTGGATCGGTGGATCCAAACCACAGAACCCCAAATTTCATGTGAGAAATTAACCTCTCTGTATCTTCAGATCCACCCATCTGGACCAACAGGGCCTGTCCAGGGCAATCCCCAGCCAGTGCTCCTTTCGGGAGGACACCCAGGCTGTTCTGCTCCACCAGGCTGAGGAGAAGGGGCTCGGTGAACAGAAAACACACTCTGCAACAGGAACACGTCTGGGCGAGGAGGTCTGAAATATCCAGTCCAAATCCAAAGTCTAGAAAAGGTTTCTAGCCTACTGAGGAAAAAGTCACCCCAGCATCTCAGGGAAGAAGGCAGGAGACGAAGATACATCAGCTGTGAGACAAACACTTGACAGAAGCGTGCAACCAGAAAATGCCAACACTGCTTTTGAGAACAGCATCTGCTACGGACACATAAAGGACACACAGACAATTTGCTGCATCCAAGCTCAGCCAGCCTCACCACAGAGAAAGCAACCAAGCTAACAGCATCCATCTCTTTCAAACAGAAATGGCCTTGGGAGCTTGCAGCCTCCCAAGAGAGCTCTAGCACAGACACACCACCATCAATTCTGGCACTTGAAGAGCTATCCTATCCAACCCAAAACACTTGCAAGCCCTCAGCCATTAACCAGCCCAGGATCCAATCCTGGCCAACAACTGCAACTCCCACAGAGAAAGAGCAGCACCTGTCTTGGACAGTGTTGACAATCACTTGCACAAACATGAAACTTAAGATGCCATCGACTAACAACGAAAGCTCTTCTGTGCTAGACAGGAGCCACTGTGACTTCCAGTGAATCCGAGACAGAAATCCACACAGATGAACACAGAAAAGTCAAATCCCTATAGATGGCTGATGGTGGGCACTCACTAGCTGAAACTAAGTCCTTTATTTAATGGACTAACAAGGTCAGAGAGAGGAAAGAACCCCAGAAGGGGTTCTGCAGAATATCTTTACAAGGGTTTGATGATGTGATGAGACACAAAAAGTGAATCTCTAAATGTGAGCTCTACAACCAATAAGAATACTCTTATTTTAGAGAGGAAAAGAGAGAGAAGGAAAGAGGAGGATTTGCTGGAAAGGTCACTCAAGATTTTGAGAACCATCTAAAGTACTCTATAAAATTTCTCTATGTTATAATTACCATCAATAACTCATCTGAAACACGTTCCTAACTCGATAAAGTCTTGTTTGAAAATCCCCAGCATAAAGAAGCTCCCAAGAACAGAGCCCAGCAGTTATGTCCTGGGGAAGCAGAAGGCACTGAGCTCCAGGAGAGAGGCACTGACATGCAGAGCCAAGCAGGAGCAGCCCATGACAGGGACACTCCAGAGAGCCCAGGCAGCAGGGAGGCTGCAGGTGCAGTTTCTGAGACTTGACACTGACAAAACTGCTGAGACCTTAGAGAAGAAAAACGTGGGACATCTTTTGCAGGCTTGCTGCATCTGCCACAGGGACCAGCTGCAGAGCAGCACTGTCCAGCTAGATTGGTGGATCTGAGGATACAAAGCTGATCTTTTTGGTGCTGATGTACCCTGGTATTTACTAGAGTCAGGAACAGCTCTGTGCCATGCTTGCTCTCAGACTTTGGACAGGGATATCCTGGGGCTAAACTGGCTAGAAAACTCACTGAGAACTAATCTCTGCGTAACTCCCCTAACATCTCCCTGTTGCTAAAATGATAATCCTCAACCTTTGTCTGTTGTCGTGCTGAAAACAATTCTATCACAGTTATGGCTTTCACAAGTAACACAGAAACAAGAAATTCTAATGAAAAGTAATAAGCTGAACAAAGAGATAGAAAAACAACAGTGAATCAGTCTGGGCATTAATTATAGGTGTATCTAGCATTATCAGCTACAATACTCAATTCAATCAATTCTGGAAGGCATTAGCTCCAGTGTAAACCAAGAAGATCCCAATTTAACCTTTTTTTTTTAATTCTGGAAAAAAAATCTTTTATAGTGACTCAAACTGAGAGATTTAAACAACTTAAAAATAACCGAATTAATCAAACTGCATTTAACTAACACTTGATGTTGGCTAAATCATTTCAAAGTTGTTCCATTGGCTTTATACTCACATGTGTGGATTTTGGAAAGGAACTCCAGAAGTATTTAGAGTAAATCTTGCTGTGGACTTGAAAGGTGGATTTGCAAAATTTAACTTCAGCGCTTTGCGTTTACCTGGGAGACAATGAACATAAAGTAAACTTTTTGTCAGCACAAAATATTGAGAGCATCTGGAAATAAACAGAAAAAAAATGACATATTGTGAGAAAAGGATTTTACATTTTACAACATTAGCGAATCACAGCTTGTGTTAGGACACGGGGATGGAGACACAGAGTCGGCTCTCATACCAAGGTCATCCCCAGCTCATTCCAAGGCAGTTGCCAAAGCAAAGCACCCACAGCACCTCCTGTGACAGCTGGAGCACCTGGAATCACCTGCCAGGGCTCCAGCAGCCACAGCACCTTCAACCCCAGGGCTCAGCATCCTCCATGTACACCCATGGGGCACAGAGGCTTGGCCTGCCACACACAGCCTGGGCACACCAACAGACCTGGGGGGACAGCACTGAAGATGGAAAGAGCACCTTGGGATGTCTTTTATGTAAGACTCCAAGCACAGGATGGCTGTTGGGGTTCCTGACCCTCCTCAGGCTAGCAGCAAATGGAGATAACCATGCTTGAGGGAGGATGGATATCTGTGAGCTCTTTCTGCCAGGTGGGCTGCCAAGCAGAGAGCATCTGAGGGGTGACCCTGTGAGGGAAAGCTCTGCAGCCAACTGAGGAAGCAGTGGGAAACACAAAATAAATAAATAGTAGTGTGGGAGGGATCCTGGTCACTGCTCAAGCCACTGGCTCTCTATTTTCCACTGAAGTTGAGATGACCTGCTCAAGCAACAGCAGGATTGGGACTACAAAGGCAGCTCCCCCTTCCCAGCCCTCCCACTGGGGTACAGAAGACCCTGTCTTGCTCCCATTTACCCACAGGAAACCTGCACTCCTCCACACCAAAATACCTGAGATGAGGCCTCTTCCCCCCCACCTTCCCAGGAGTCCACAACTGAATCCCTCCCAGCTTCCCACTGCCTGGGTGATTCTTTGGGTTGGAAAGGTCCTTAAAGATTAACTCATTCCAACCCCTGCCATGGGCAGAGACACCTTCCACTAGGTCAGGTTCATCAAAGCCCTGTCCAACCTAACTCTGAATGGTGAGACAACCACAGTTTCTCTGGGCAGCCCGTGCCAGTGCCTCACCATTCCCATTGTACCCATCCATTTCAAGCTGACACTAAGGACACCGTCAGCCAGCACAGATGTACTCTGTACTTTGTGCTTGTCCTTGGAGCAAAGCATACACCTGAGGGCAGGTCTGCAGGACTGAGGAACCAGAGGACCTTCTGTGAGCGCACAACCTGTCACAACACCACGCCATCGCCTGACCGACCTCCCACACCCCTTCTGACTGCTTCCCTGAGGGCATCTCCCCCCTCACACAGAGCAAAACCAGACAGTTAATGACTGCCAAGGGTCTGGAGGATGCGACACTTATCCCTGAAACCTCCCCCTGTTCGTCAGCTCCCCCCAGGTCTGCACAAGCACAGGGGAGGGGATGGTGCTGGGCAGGAACCTGTGGAGAATGGCCACACAGCCCCCTGCTCACTGGTCCCATGATGGCAGCACAAATCTCAGATGGGGTCCAGGGATTTCTTCTATTATCCTTCAAGTCTGTTTCATTCACACGCCCAAAACCCCAGACCTCTGTGAAAGGGCAATAACATTGCTTTGTAAGATTCTCCCTTTCTCACAGCAATGTTTATACAGCTCAGGAGAACACGGGACTTGAACTGGGCCAACACTAAAATTGACACAATTAGCTACAAACCCTCATCAGAAAATCTCCTCACAGCCTGCTCCTATTCTTACTATTTGTAAACTTTATACACCAAGTTTCCTCCTGTTTTCACACAGGGACAGGACATTTTTTAACACAGTTAGATGTTGGTCTATTGATTTCTACCTCAGTAGGTTTCTAAGGATAGTTTCAATTATGTCAATCCACCATCTGGAGCTAGATTTTCTACAAATCCAACAAATACAGATGCTTAGGCTGCCCCTGGGAAGCAAACAGCATGGTTTGTTTCTGCTCAGCTGATGAACAAGGAATGTGACCGGGAAAAACGAACATCCTGAGAAACGCCAGGAATTTCCATCCAGCACAGATCACATGGAAACATAATTTAAGTGAAACAACAGACTCAAATGAAGCAGAAGTCTGAGGAGAGCCAAAGCAAACTGTGTTCCCTAGCAGCCTTCCACAGCTTCAGCTGTGGACTCCAAATCTTGAGTTTCATCCTAAAAAAAACTTTTGACTCCATGTCTCTATTCCTTGAGACACATCATTCTAACTGGAGACAAAAGAGCCTCTTTAGGGGCAGCAGTTTTGCTGTGATTTTGCTATGTACAGGTTCATTACAGACCACCCTGCCTCACTACAGCAAAGAGGTGTGGGGGTTATGGTGCCTCTGGAATTCACTAATGCCCATCACCACCAAGGCTGTGTGACCAAAACTGTCTGAAAATGTGCTGCAGAAATATCCACCTGATACAAATTGTCTTTTAAAGGTTCTGCTAACTTAACGTAATTCTAATCATCAACCGTTACAACGTCTACTTCTCTGAGAACTTTTACAGTAAAGATTATGGGACAGAGAATGATTTGGAAGAAACCAAAACTAACTTTGGAAAAGATTACTTTTTCACAAATTAGGGTAATCCTCAACACCGAACGTGAAACTATGAAGTTTCTTGACTTACGGTCTTCCCAATTGTGACCATTGGGTTTGTTCAGCTGCATGTTAATGGTTATACCAAGCCCAGACCATATTTGAAAGCAGGATGGTCTGGACTTCAGCTGAGCAGAAGTGGCAAGTACTACCTTATGTTTTGAGGGAATCTAAGCAGGACTGTATCCTAAGTTAGGTTGCTCTCCAAGAAGAAAAAATACAGCCAAAAATAGCTTTCTGATTGTAAATAAGTTAATCTATCCATAAGGATAGCAATCTTTACTGCAAATCATCCCAGCTTTCAAGTGGTAGTGGGTGTCCTCAAAACCATTTTTAAAAGAATGTCATCATTCTACTACCAGGCCTGTACATGGAACTGAGGTCCAGGAGTGATGCCTTTCATCCTCAAACGCACAGCCCTTGGCATTCCATAGACTGCAGCCAAAATGGACACTGGGAAAAGCACCTACACAATAACCCCAGAAAAACTCAGGCTCACAGCAGCACTTGTTCCTTGCTGCACTGGTGAATGGTGCTAGGCCAAGGACAGAATTATTTATGTGCTGCTATCCGTCACCAGAATTAATCCAAGCACTTGGCTCTGCAGTTAAGTTCTCATCACTGTGAGGCCCCTTTACCACCACCACAGCCAACCAGCCTTCACACAACAAGAAACAGCTGTCTAGCAGGTCACATGCAGGCCAAAAGTATTCCTCCACAGTTAGATTGTGTACTACTATTTTTACTTCACCTAGGACATCTATGAGTTACAGAATCACAAAATCATTAAGGTTGGAAAGACCTTTTAGATCACCAAGTCCAACCATCATGCCAGCACCACAACCTTGTTCACCACTAAACCATGGCCTCAAGCAACACATCCACACATTTTTACACTTGCAGGGATGGGACTCCACCACCTCCCTGGGCAGCACCTTCCAGTGCTTGACAGCTGAAGAAATTTTCCCTAATATCCAATCTAAACCTCCCCTGGCCCAGTTCCCTCTCCTCCTGTCCCTGTTCCCTGGGAGCAGAGCCCGACCCCCCCGGCTGCCCCCTCCTGTCAGGGACTTGTGCAGAGCCACAAGGTCCCCCCTGAGCCTCCTCTGCTCCAGGCTGAGCCCCTTTCCAGCTCCCTCAGCCACTCCAGCCCCTTCCCAATTCTGTTCCCTTCCCTTGGCGTGCTCCAGCCCCTCAATGTCTGTCTTGTCATGAGAGATTCAAGGTGCCTCAGCAGTGCCCAGCACAGGGGGATTGTCACTCTGCTGGTCTTGCTGGACGCACTGTGGCTGGTACAGGAGACCCTCGGCCATTTCTTCAAGCCTCTGAGTCACCTCCTGTTGGAGAAAGCAATTCTAACTTCTTCCTAGAATCTCCTCACCACCATTCCTGCATGCCACACCTCAACCGCACTGCTGACCATGTTCAGGTTACACAGAACAAAATGCTCCCTTTTCAAGCAGTAAGATTTTCAAAACATTAGTAGTTTAATGGATTTTTCCAAGGTTTCTATCTTGCAAGGCTACAAACTGATTCCTGTCAAAATGTTTTCCACTCGGTTCAACTCTGCAGGATCAACTTCTTGCTGCCACAGCCTGAGCACAGGTCACAGCATTCAAGTGAGTCACAGTGCACAGGTAAATATTCTCTCTGGTCATATGCTGAAGTCACTGTCTGTTTGTGGAGTGATGATACGCCAGGAATCAAATCTGCACTCTTTCCTTACTGTAGTATAATCAGGAAAAAAAGAAATACAACCGCTGGAACACAAGCTGTGACAGCAAACGGCAGGAAGGACAGTCAGGGCATCTGTAATGAACTGTGCAACATTTTTACCGCTCCCTTGTAAAATTAAAACACATCAACAGAAAGACAGAAAATGGGGAAGAATGGATTATTTACTTCCATTTGGAAACAGAACTGAATGCTTGAGGTAATTTTCTTAATAGAAAACTATCGGTTCTGATTTCTTGCAAGGTAATTCCAAGCAAAGCTAGTGCAAACTCTTAACGTGAGATGGAAAAAAAAAAACCCACACAGATCTCTGCTCTTCCAACAGCTTTAAATAACCAAACTGCTGTATCTTGTCTGCTAACAAAATGCCTGCTTTGATGTAGAGACAGCAAAGAACATTTACCTGCGTTCAGAGCTGCAGCCCCGCAGTTGCTGACATCCTGAATGCTCCCAGGATTTCCAGCTGGTTATTCCTGCTGCCGCTAGCACAGCTCTGCCTGCCCACAGATTCTTCCAACCTACCATCTTGCACTTCTATCTCCTTCCTTTCCAGTCTCGCTCATGGACCTACTCCAACCAGCACAACCAATCTGAGACTAAAGTAGGTTTCCAGTCTTACCCTCAAGATAAACTATTTTTCAAGTAAAAGCTAGTCAAATTTTGAAACAAAACCTAAAGAACTTCAGCATATCCTGCAGTTCTATTTGAGGAGTCTGGATGAAAGAAGAGACCCAGAGTTTGACTTATTAATTTTAAGAGCTGCAACTACAGAAATTCACTTTAAATATTTTCAGTAGGTCTGTTACTGACATTTTTAGTCCTTCAGTGAAGCCTTCGATTTAGTATAATCTGAGAGTCAGCACTCAAATTTGAAATGATCATTTTGCACTGCAGGAGTAAGCTAAGTATGCTCATTTTTAGGAGTCACCTCATTAGAAAGAGGATTTATCCATAATTCACCCACAGTCCCAAGCGTGCTTCCAACTAGGGAGCACAAACACCCAAGCCTAGAGCAGCCAGGACTCTGGATTACTGACCACTGCCTTGTTGAAAACACTCTATGGCAAAAAAACTGAACTAGACAGTATTTTAGCAAGACATGTGCATGATTTGGGGCCCGGAGGCGGCTCACAGCTGCACCAGCAGACACACCTCCACAACTGGCAGTACAAGATCCAGGTTACATCCAACAGCACTTCCACCATCTATAAATACTTCCACCAGCACACCTGGTAAAGTAGGTTAATCTTAAGAGTGCAAGAAATTGCAATCGGATTAAGATTAGTTCCCTCAGACTGGAAATTCTCAGAAGCAAAACCTGAGAATGAAGTCTCTGGACTCCCCAAAACCCACGGTTAACCTTTAACATTATCCCTGATGCTGTCCTGCATGGAAACACCATTTGTATGAATAGGGTTAAAGCTCCCTGCCCAGAGGAGAGTGCAGCACTGGGGTCAGACAGCAGCTTCCATCCCAAACTGGGGTTCAGGCAATTTCTAGCTGGAGAGCAGCATTTAACACGTGGCTCACAGTCACAGTCCAGTGCCAAGCCTGGTGAAACACTGCTGGAGAGAACCTGGAGGGCCTGGTTCACAGGGGAGGTGCTGCCAGATCAGGAGTGTGTGTCTGCTCTCACAGCAGCACTCTGCTTCACCCAAAATATTTCTGCAGCCTAAGGCAGCCACGGCATAGCCCAGCAGAGCCCGTCACAGAGCAGCTGTCAGATACAAAGGGTGACACTGCCCTAGGAAATTTATTGTGCAGCACCTGGAGCTTCTCCTGGTGAACAACAATAATAAATTATGCAAAGGGCCATGCCGAGTACTTTTTCAATATGAAACAGCACAGCAGTAATTACAAAATATACCACAGGAAGGAAGACTGGGGAGGGGGTTTGGTTGATTTTATTTCTTTTCTTTTTAATTTTTAGGAGCCCATACTCAGACTAACAGCAAGGAAAAAAATCTGTCCTTGAGGACTTTGCTTAAGGTCAATGGAAAAGATTTAGTTTCTTTGGATAAAGCAACAAGCACGTTTCCATCATCTCTCTAGACACCTTAGGCCAGCAAAGTGGCAACGTCAGTCACAGCCTGCATCCCACTGGCTCTGATAAACACCTTGGACCCAGTGACCAGACCGAATCCTACAGTCACAGAATCATAGAATAAAAAATCCTCCAGAGTCAGGGGAATAAGAATAGTTACATGTTGCCTGTCACCGACTAATTAAATAACTAGAAAGAAAAAGCAGAGAAAGCGTGCGTGTGTGAAAATGTTCAGGCTGCACTAACACACACAAATAAAATGCTGGAAACAACTTGTATTACAGTGAGAAGACTCATGCTGGAGCTGGCTTCTAACAGGCTCCAGACTCTCCTGAGGAGGGATAATGCTCTGACCCCAGCACTGGGCTGCTTTTCCACTCGACCACTGTTACCACAAGAAATAATCCTTTGCGCAATGCAAGCACAGCAGATCTTTATGTCTGGATCAAAAACTTAGTAATATATAGGGT
This sequence comes from Aphelocoma coerulescens, assembly GCF_041296385.1. NCBI lineage: Eukaryota > Metazoa > Chordata > Aves > Passeriformes > Corvidae > Aphelocoma > Aphelocoma coerulescens. Next base: position 10,612,793 of record NC_091031.1, on the reverse strand, counting down.
TTTTTTCCAAATACTACCAGCCTGACATCTATGTGCAGCTAAAAATAGCCAGTTTTTCAATTTGGATCTGCTTCACATGAACTGGTCTCTTGCTTGTGAGTGCCCATGTGTGCTGTTCTCACGAACATCTGATCAGTGTCTTCACAGACTTAGAGAGGAGCTGAGCCCTTCTGAAAACCTGCTCTCAGCTGCAAGGCTGTTTCTGCACTGTTACACTGGGAAAGATTTTGATCTAGATCTTAAAAACACCTAGGAACACATGCTCTCAACAGGCATTTTTGCTTAGTTCTGCTGAATTATAATGGAGGTGTGTAGAGTCGCTTAAGCAAGAAATCAAATCACAAGTCTACAGAGCACATAAAACTTTCAGTTGTCTTTGAAAGTACTTGGTTGGAGAACTTCTCAATACTAAAGCCAAGGCAATTTTGTGCTAAGCTTTAGAAGTGGTATCTGTAGACAGACCTATTTGATCTAGTTTTGTACTTCTCCAATATGGATTTCAGAAGAAGATGTTCTAATTCCAGAAGCAAGGGTTAGATCCAAAGACAAAGAGCATAAGAACAGCTGCAGTGGTCCATCCAGCACAGCATCTTGCCCTCCACCACAGCACTGAGATGCCAATGAAAAGAGCGATAACCAAAGCCACAACATCCTTCCTTCGGATATTCTTTCATCCTCCAACCACTTCCAGCTCAAGGCCCTCCTCAGCCAGCCATGGTATCTCTGTATTTAATGGCTGTTGCTGGGTTTCGCTTTCCCAATCCTATCCCATCCTCTCGTCGCCTTGTGAGCGCCAGACCCCATCACGCCAGGCTGGCAAGAGCTCACACAACTCAACCCAACACTTGATTGAAGCCCTCAAAGTCAGGTTGAACCACACAAACCCAACTCAGCTGCGTGCAGGCTGTCAGAAGAGACACAACCTGTCACCCGTGCCGGGGGCCCTGCCACCACCCACCCTCTCCCCTTGTCACACAGGACTGCCCTGGCACTTGCATTTGAGACATAACCCGAGTTTGCTGAACTTCCATGACTCTGTCCAGCACAGCAGCAGCACAGATCTTCCCATGATGACACAACAGGTCTGGGTGTTCCCACTGGATCCACTCCCTGTCTGCAGGACAGCAGATCCTCGATGCCACAATGGATGTACACAACCCAGCACCAGGGTTTGCCCTGCACACCTCCACTAGGGCAAGGAGTGCCCTGCTGCCATGTCACAGCTCATCTCCCACCACTCAAATGATTCTGCTTTCCAAGGAACTGGAGAGGGAAAAATGAAGGAAAATTCACGTAGCAAGGAATAAAAACAAACAAACAAACAAACAAAAAAAAACCCCAAAAAACAAAACATTAAAAAAAAGGCAAAAAATCTAAAAAAACTTAATTAAATTAACTATGGTTCACTTCCATTACTTTGTTCAAACCTTTCCTCATGCTGAAAACCAGCAGAAACACCCAAAGGCCAGTTATTTCTCAACACCAAAATAACTTAATAAACACTCAGAGGCTTTGCTAAACATTGCACCACAGCTCTGTGAACACCAGCTTTTGGGATGATGTTTTTCTTACCAAAAAAAAAAACAAACTTGTGTACTCATAAAAATTCTGGCTTTGTGCTGTCTTGTGAAGCATTCAGTATGAATTAGCAATACCCTGTAGCAGGATGAGCACAGGAAGGAGCCCCTGAGTTCCACTGCCGAGACATGTCGGGCATTGTCTAATGAGTGATATTTCCAACAGAATTTGCAGCTTTAATAGCTTGGCAGCATCAAACCCTCTTCAGAAAGACACACGGTGATGGCACTCTTGCCCAACATTGTAATTCAAGTGACAAAACACTCAGAATGCCAGGAATGAGCTGCTGCTCTGCTGCTGTGCTGGAAGGAGTGAAGGCAGCAGGTACCAAACCCCTTCCATGCCTCAGCTGAAGGCTGGAGTCAACCAGGGATTTGGGCATAGGGCTGCTGCCTTCAGCAGTTTGGAAGGTTGCCGGAGCTGCCTCCAACAGCCAACAGCTGGCTGCTCTCAACAACCTTGTGGATAATTACTTATGTGGCAGAAATCTTCAGCTTCTTGTTAGCAAAGATAATACTGATTGAAGTGTTACAACAATTAAACTTCTTCCTGAAGGAAGAACTGCACAGATGAACACAGCAACTCTGACTCCAAACCAACAGCCAAGGGATCTGCAGCAAGACACTTCTGCAGCAACGAACAACAGGCTGGCTTTGGTACATCAGCTCATGCAACTCTAAAAAAACACTTGCATCCTGTCAGTGAAGAGAGAGCAGATCTAAAAAGATAAATAAAATTTTAAATAAAGACCTTAATACAGGCATTCGTAATGCAAGCAAACACTGCAGAAAGTGGAAGTAGAGAAATGAGGAGCTGCAATCATGTTACCTGCAGAGCAGGAAGCTGAGGGTTTTGTGGTTTTCCTTTTCTGTGTGGTTCCAGATGAGTAAAATCCCCATGTTCCCAGCCAGGACAAACCCAAGCCTCTGCAGAGCTTGGCTCCAGCACATGGATGACAGTCAGGAGGTGAAACTTCTGTGAAGAGCTCTGGTCTCCTTCCACCACCCAGCTCAAAGCCTTCTGCTTCCCTGATGGACACACAAACCCTTTCTCTCCACAGAACTCCTGTTGCCCTTTTGTTACTACAGTTTATACAACTGAAAAAAAAAGTGCTTTTTAATACTTTGTATTTATCTTGCCGCACTACTTACAGGCCCTAACTGTCCTTAACTGGCCAGTATGCCCCTTGGATCCCCTTTGAGAGCACCCAGGGCAGCAGGTATGGCAAGGGGCACAGTGGTACCCCTTGCACCCACAACCCCAACTGCTCAGAGGTGCAACTGGAGAAACAAAATGGCTCTGGAGTTAAAGCTACTCCAGCTGGTAATTCCTGTGGCTTCCCTCTCCAGTAGAGCAAAACTTGCTAGAAATATTATGAATCCCCAATGAGGGTGCAAGCCATGTCCATATGCTGCTCCTGAATTTGTATTTACCTACAAGTCCCATGTCCAATGAATCCATGGGGGATCAAGCTGCCATTCTCCTCTTCCTGGTATAATCAGGTTTTTGCACACCTGGGAAGGGCAGGAGTACAAAATCTGTGCGGAGATGAAGATCCATTCAAACTTTTATTCCTTTCTTTTGAACATCTCACATGAAGCAGCCAGTGCCTGTCAGAAGTAACATTTACTTGTGCAAGTCACAGCCACTTCTGGTCATCCTGCCTCTACTGAAACTGTTTGCTTCTAAAGCTTTCAGACAAGGAAACAGCTTCAGTCCCTGTCACATCCACAAACAAGCCATGTTATATTGCAAAATGCTGTTTTCCCTAAATATATATATATTCCTGGTACTGCTGACACCTCTGAACTCCAAGAGGAAAAAAAAGCTATTTAATGAAAAGGATCCTGGTTTCTCCTCAACAAAAGGGCCAGAGATGTGAATCCACAAAAAAGTGACATAAAGTTGATTGACTATCAAAACAAAACCAGAGGAAAAAGCTGAAGGGAAGCCTAAGAAAAGCCCAGCCCTTGCTATCATGGACATACAACGGCTGTCACTCCATGAAGTGTCACTACACACATGCACAGAATTTTTTTTTAAAAGTAGCCAAAGCACTGGAACAGCCAGCCTATGAAAATGCACTTGTTCACATGTTCTTAGTGTTCCTTTAACTATAAACAACCTCTCAGGAAGAGAAACAAAATTACACTGGGAAGAGATCTTCACATCAAAGTCTGGGAAATACATTTCAAACAGTTCTGAGGTTTGCAACCCTGACAGAAACAGGAAAAAAAGAGAAGAGTCCCTGACCCTTTCATTTTCTTTATACAGACTTGTCAGCAAAACATAAATAGGAAGCAACTACCCCTGAGAACAGCCCTCCCCACAGACAAGACAGAGCTGAGCACAGGCAGGAGCCCAACACATGAAAATGGAGAATGGCTTGGGCTGTTGCCTGGGCAAGGAATGCCATGGGACAGGGACCTCAGCCCCGGGAAGCTCAGCGCTGCATCCTGCTGCTCTGCAGAGCTGCACCCCAGGGCACAGCCGAAGCTGCAAGCTAAGAGCTGCTCTCTTTAGGCCAGCAGGAGCCAGTTCCATTGCATGCTTCCCCCCTCGTTTCACCATTAATACACTGACTGCTTACTGTCAGGGTCTCCCAAATCTAGGTTAGCAGAACATCAACACACCTCGTGTCTCACCTGACAGCACAGTTTTGCCAAATTATTCACTAAGGCAAAGCTGCCATCCTGAACTGAGGCTTGCTGCTGTTTTCTCCTGAAAGGGCTGTAGAGCACTGGGGATCAAATCCTGCCACTTCTCAATGGTTTACAAGAGAAATTCAGACACCTGTGCTACATTCCTTTCATTTACAACAAGCAGAGAATCTGCAAAGCATCTCTCTCCAGTAAAAAACCTTTGATCTTCCAGCATGGAGAACAGCAACTGCATTTGCCTTCTCAGCACAAAATAACCCCCACCTTCAAATTCAAGATGTTGTTCTGGAGAAAAAGAAGTGGATGCACCGAAGAAACCATCACTTAATGGGAGAGGACAAAAGGTTTGTGCCAGCCTGTGCCAGGTCCAGGCCAGACCCCTCCTGCCCTCTGTAAGTGCCACCAGTTTCATCATCAACAATTACTGAGCACTGAGTACTTGAAAAAATAAATTAATACCCAATAGCTCCCATGATTCTCATTAATAGTTGGTAAGCACGACCTACAGAAATTGCCTGTGAAACAGAAAGCTGACAAATGGGTAAGTGCATTCAAGCTCCTGTCATCCTTTCCTTCAAAATATATGTGACATTTGCATGGAACGTGCACAAAGTCAGCAAATACACCCCCAGCACTTTAACAAGTGGTTCAAAGAGAAAACTACAATTAAAATAGACTCTGGCAGTAATTAAAGCAAGCACACTGTCACTATTTAGCAGTTAACAGTATTTTTAATGGAAAATACTCAACATCAAAATCTCTCTTTGCTGTAAACCACTTTTGCCAGGAACAAATGGGGTTTGTTCTGTCGAAAGAATCTTCTTTCCTAATAGCTCATGTCACAATTTGCCTGGTTAAAATCTAAAGGGGAAACAAGCCACAGGCACCTCTCAGCAGCTCTCTGGGCTGACACAGAGTGCCCAGGCAACAGCACAGGCAGCTGCTCCAGCCATGGCTCTGTCCACAGGAAGGGGAAGGTCCAAACTGGCACAACTTCAAATGTGCAAACCAAGACCATCTATGCTCAGATGCACACCACCAGTTGCTCCTAGAGAATGAGACAGTCACAACTCTTGGAGATGAAGATCTTCACTAGGCAACAATACAGGAAGTCCCTGGCAGCAAGAGCATCCTGGGCACAACCCCCTTTTTTCAACCATTTTTGTGTATCCTCTGCATTTTTAAGGCAAACTGTGATGCTTTGGCAAAGAGGTGGTAAAGTATTGGTTTAAGGCTTTTTCTTAATGCGTTTCTGACCTACCTGCATTCCTGCCTCCAGGCATAGGAGTCAGCAAAGTGATTTTAATGCAAGCATTTTACAGCCCTCCCCGGGCAGTCCATGGCTGCCCACGGCTCAAAGGGAGCTCACAGCACTGCAGGTGAGAAACTACCAGCACATCACTGCTTGTAGGACAAAGTGCACTGCAGATCCCAGAGCTGGAAGCACACATTTTCACTCCAAAACTGTCAAGGTCAGAAAGCCACAGAGATGCTGGAGGCATTTTTGTCACCTGCTCTCTGGAAGCCCTTTGGCAGCAGCCTGGCCCCATGTTACCAGCAGCTGCAGTTCCCTGCCACCAGCAAAAGCAGTTCCCATGTTTTCCTACACTTCCAGGTAGCCAATAGAGTGAACAGGGCTGGGCAGAAAGGGTTCACTGGTTATCAGTCCTCAGCTTGCAGCAGCCTCAAAACCCCTTAACTCCTGCAATGGCAAAACAACAAATTCCCTTCCCTAAGATCTCATTCATCACCGGTTTGCTACAGAGGCTACCTACCAATTAGACCCAGCTGCTGAGCTCTGAAAAAACCTCATTATATTACAAAACCCTCTGATGACAAAGCCTTTTTATTTCCTTTTTTTCTGTGGAATATCTCTTATTCAAGATTTTTTGTTTGCTAGCAGACTTCAACCCTTCTAACACTCTATCCCTGACAGAAGGTCTCAGCTTCAGCTGAAAAGCACTGCTGGGGAAGTTAACTAAACTCCTGCAGAAGCACTTCCAGTCTTAACATGTCAGACAACTCTGAGTTGGCAGAAAGTCTGACACAAAAGCAAGCCATTGTCCTTAATAAATATTAATCAACCTTCTTGGGCTGCCATAGTTCATATGAACCATTGGGTGCCAGCTGCTCCCAGCAAATCCCATCTCTAACTCAGTCTCACCTGCAGAGCCATTAACACAGCTGCATCATAGTCACCAGCAGGTCACTGCTCCCTTGTGCCCACCAGCCACTTCTCCCCATCCAGACACCTCCAGGCCACAGCTCCCTGGGGCAGACACTTCCCTTCCATCTCTTTTCACACCTCAGTCACTGTCCTCTCTGGTATTCACCGGAGAGGTCTATAAATCTACCTCAATTCCTGCCACACAGCTCTAGCTTGCAAAAGAGGTTTGAAATTCCAGCTTCAAACACCAAGTTTCCTAAATGTCTGTATATCCTGAGCGGAGAGAAAGCTATTAAGGAATAAATAGGTGCTGTCCAATCCTGTCTTAGGGGAGTAATTTTGACAGACAGCTCACTCTGTGCTGGAACACTGAAGCATAGCTCCTTCTCAGCTCTTCCAAGACAGAAAAACATCAGTCTGTGAAAAGTAATGGACAACAAAGGATTTTCTATATACAGTATCTCAGAAGAAATGTCTCTGAACAGCAGTCACAAAATATACTGAGATAAAACCAAAGACACCGTTTAAAAAACATTAACAATTATCTCTTCAGATATTAGAATTGCTGCAACAAATTTGCATACTGAGTAAAAACAAAAAAAAACTTTATGTAAATTGAAAGAAATGCAAAGGCACAATATTTCTAAAATCCAGATTTAAAAAAAAAAAAACAAAACCAAAAACTGAAACAAATCCTGCTACCCTCATGTCACAGGCAAAGCAGAAGGCACAAATCCACCTCAACAATTGGTGACCTTTTAATTTGAGTTCTTGCTGCACTAGCACTGTGAGAAATAGTGGCTCTCTCAGGAGTAGGAATAATATATCTGGTTAGTCACAAGAAAAAGCAAATTCTCAGTACCAATATTGATAAAAAACAAGGGCAATGCTAAATAAAAGGCCCAGCTTTCTCTCTTTGTGCTTTTTCACAGAAGCTTATCTGAAAGCCTGAAGTAAGAGACCATTTCTCATTCATCCACTCAAAGGAGAGCATCAGCATTAAGACTCTTCTTTTATCTTTCAATGTTTACTCTAAAATCATAAATTAAATGGATTTTTTAGATCAAACTTTAGGCTGCACTGCTTTGAATACAGAGCAGTCCCATCATCAGGATCCAGGGGACAAACACTGGCATCTGGCAGCAAAGGAGTGGACCAGGGTACTGGACGAAATAACAAACTTTAAGACTGAAGACATTGTTTTGTTCCCAGAAAGCTGAAGGTCTGGAGTAAATCTGCCCATATTAAGCAATATTTTAAAACAGATGGTCCAGCTGCTCGTGCCCAGGCAATTTCCCACAGAAGCCCAGCGCTCCAGCACTGCCACCACAGCGAAAGACCAGACCTGGTCAAGCACAGCATTCCACACTTTCATCAAAGACACCTGCCCAGAGCCGGGGAGGACACGTACAGTGGCTTTTTGTAATATTCCCCCACAGGTGCTGCTAATGACAGCTCACCTGTACAACTGCAACCTGGGCAAGCAGCACTGCCCGCAGCATTCTCTTCATCCTCACCAGCAGCCACACCAGACTCACACAATCCCAGAATAGTTTGGGTGGGAAGAGACTTTCAAGACCATCTCATTCTACCCCCTGCCATGGGCAGGGACACCTCCCACTATCCCAGGTTGCTCCAAGCTCCATCCAACCTGGCCTTGGACACTTCCAGGGATGAGGCAGTCACAGCTTCTCTGGGCAGACTGTGCCAGGGCCTCCCTGCACTCTCACAGGGAATAATTTCTTCCAAAGCAAAGAATTTCTTCCTAATCACACAGAGATCACACCAGATAATCACACTACAGACCTGGGTACAGATCCATTGCTTGATATAAGGGGCAGGTCACAGCAAAGCTCCTGTTCCTCGAGCAGTGACAACAACCCGAGCTGCCAACACTTGGAAGAGGCAGGTGTGATCCAGCAGGCTCTGGGATGCAGGCACTACAGCAATGTGCATGAGGAATTTAGCACCACTGCGCTCTCAGGAAGCAGCAACCTTGCTGTTTACTCTTTTACTAGGGTAAATAACTAGGAGCAAACACAAAATGTCTCTGCTAAAGAAATAAGCACCACAAAATCTCTCAATAAAAATTCCCCAAGTGCACTGGATTTTGAAAGTCTGTGGAAAAAAGCTCTACTGCTGTGCAGAGGGCAGGCGGGCCCTCAGTGTGGAAGGAGCCTGAGAGTCTGCCCAGCTAATCCTCGTGGTCTCACGCTGGGTAACAGAAGACTGTTGCAAAAATATCAGCCAGTAGCCCCAACTCAGATCCAGCTATCTTCTTCCCTTGCCCTTGTCCCCATTAACTCCTTCTGCCTTCAAGCTTCCAGTAAAAGGAACGCGTGCACCAGCCCTGCATACAAACTGACTGTCCCACACAAAAGCACCAAGAGGCCCCTCCTGGCTCCCGCAAGGTGTCCGAGCACCACAAAGAAGTTTTGCACCTTCACAGCCACCCGTGTGTGGCCTGTGGCCAGAGCCAGTGCTGTTGCCCGCCTGGCCCATGCTTGCCCCAGAGCAAACTGACCCACAATGCTTTGATTTATGATGCTGCAACTTCTCCACTACAGCAGGGCTCCCAGTTTTTTGCAGAGAAGGTGGGAGCAGCATGGCCTTGTATCAATGATGCAAAAGTCATCTCTGCTCATGGCACCAGCACAGCTAAGGTCTGCTCCTGGTGCTGCTGCCCTAGGAGGCATCTGAGAAGGGGGGAAGCTGAGGTATCAACCTGGCCTTGCTGCCCATGTTTTCTGCTCCATACAAGACCATCAGCAAGCTCCAGAGACAATGTGAACTCCAAAGATACCGCAAATAACATCCCATCCGTGGGAACAGAGCAACATACGCTGGAAAGGGGAGAGGAGGCTGGTTCCTTGCCTAGCCCAAGGCACACCAGGGCAGGAATACCATCACACTCTAAAACACCTCTGGGACACAGGCATTACAGAGGGAGCAGCACATGCATGTTGAAAGTGCCAGATCAACAGCTACACAAGTGCCATGAAATCACCAAGGTGTGGCAACAGAAAGAATATATCAGATAATGACTGAAATAATCTACTGAAAGCCAAGAGTCCTAAATGTTTTTAAGAGGAGTTTGTTATGCTTATACACGAGGTAGAAAAGAGTAACTAGTGGACACAAAATATTAAACTTGTCGTAGGAATCCCTGGACACCCAGCTAGCCAGTTCCCTTAGCAGGGAGTAAGGGCATTAGCTGGGCTGTGGCTGATCCCAACAGAATGTGTGTGCCCATGGAGCACAAACACACTTCTTTCACTGTGTTGCTATACATGATTATTTCACTTCTCTTTTCAAAGAGATTTCCAAGTGTCTTTGCATTTCTTTGAGTCCTAACATGGACCAGATCATATCAAACCCACAGTCATCTAAAACAACTGTCATACTTGGGATTGAATCATCAAGGTTGGAAGAGCAGTCACTTTTCTCCTGGCACATGAGTCAATGTCCCTGCTGGGCAGTAAAGCAGCACCAGCTCCTGCCAGCTTGGATGAAGATGACCCAAACTTCCCCTTCACCAGCTCAGCTGCCATGCAGAAACCTTGTTGGCTGCTAAACCCACAACTCTTGAACACAACGCCTGAAGGGACAGCAAGATGTTGACCCCAGTATTATTACACCCTCCATGTCTGCATTGCTCAACAGCATGGACATCAACCTGTTGAAGAATATTGTCACAGAGCATTATCTGTGTTTGGTTTGGGCCTCAAAGAGTCAGGACATGCCAGCACACGATTATTCTGAGAACACCAGGCAGTCAGAGCTCTGCTGCTGAAGTCAGAGTATCACCCAGCTCTGAGAGGGAAACCCAACACAAATCTTCCCCAAAAGCTGCTATTTACTACTTGGAAACAACACTGTGGACAAGCGGTTCCTGGACTGCGTCCCAGGTCCTGAGAGAGCAGCACAGTGCCCTGGTATGGGGCAGGGTGCAGCTCAGACTTTTGGCAGCTCAGCAACGAAGCAGGGTCCCTGCTGCCAGTTCAGTTCCAGGCTCCCGTTCAAGTCAGCCCTGACTAAGGCCTGTCAATATTAAAGCAAATGACCAGGCCTAGAAACATTGCAGGGCTTCACTGAAATAAACTGTGCATTCACACATTCTTCATTTCCCGTATTTTCATAGGGCAGGACAAAAGCAGCCATACTGACAAATCAGACCGGGAATTTCTTTCAAGTCACAGCAGATTTCAAACCATGGCCCTGATGGGGAAGTCAGCCGAGCCCTCCCACACGACCATCCAGACAGACACACACGGGCCTCGGACACCAGCTCCCACCACTCCTGTCTCAATCTTTGCCACTTCCACACTTGCTGAGAAGATCCTTCTCCCATTTGCTCAGGTGCAGTCCTCATCAGCAGAATCAGCTGGGATAAAACCACAGAAACAGGCCAGAGAGTAAATTTTTGCTCTTAGCCCCAAGGACATCTAGCACTGATGCACGGTGGCAAAGCTTAATCCGTAAGAAGCCTATCTGGCTATGACTGGCATAACCAGCCAGGCTCTTACTCCAATTCTTCTCGAAAAGAAATAAATTAATTAGAAACATATTTTAAAATAGATTTTGCATTTCCAGGAGAATGCTGGCAGGCTTGTTCAGATATTCCACAACATGTAGCTCTGGTGCAAAAAGAACTCAACTGCCAAGCTGCTGCCTCAAGCAGCACATATCTAAACCTTTGTATCCAACCCTTTCTTCTTCCAACAGAAGTCTGAGCTCATTCACAAGTCTTTTGTACAAACTTGCATACTAACTTACACCTTAGTGTCACACTTTCTAGTGACAACAGCTGGGCTATATCAGATCAGAAAGCAAAGAGCTGACCTCTTCCCCAAATCAAAGGAAGCCAGCTCTAAAAGCTGACATGCAAACACCCCACTTTCCACATGCTGATTGTTGCAGCTACCCCAAGGCAAAAAGGACCTTGAAGAACATCTCAGGTCTCGGCTGTAAGTCTTGATCAGCATTGTACAAAGCTGTTCTGACCATCCTCCCCCTTCCTGCTTCTGCCCATGCAGGTTTCTGAGTGGGACAAGAAGAAAGAAGAGGATATCAAAGGTAGGATGAGGTTTCCAGAGTCTGGCATGAGATTAAATCTTGAACTGACAGTGTTCAGGAGAGGAACTGGTCTTTACAGGAAAACTCGGACATGGTCCCACTGCTCCCCAGAAGAGATTTCCAAACGCAATGCTTTTATCTTAGTCCACAACCCCTCCCAGGTCAAACAACACAACCATATGTTTTCAAAGGAAACTGTTTTATCTCGGTCCACAAACCTCTTCAAAGTACAAACACTTTGCTTTCTGGTCCAAAAGCAAAGTGATACCTAATTCAGTTCAGAGAACCACTTCCAGAGAATTAGGTCCAAAGCAAACCACACAACTCTTTTGGTCCACAGGAAAAAAATAAGCCTAGACAAAAACAGATAAAGGACAAACTCCCGTTCGGCTCAGCTGTCTGCTCCCAACAGCTGTCCTCCTTACACCACAGGGCATCTCCTGAAGCACCTCAGAAAGATCAGATGAATTATTCAAAACACAGACTAATTCCTGGCGATTGGACTCTTTGTTCACTCCAGGACCAGAAGAGCTGTCTGCTTCCTGGAGGGCTTGCCCTGCCTCCAGTAAAGAGCAAACACCAAGGCTTTGATTTGCAGAAGAGGAAATCAATTTAGCAGCTCATAAATACACAATTTGTGCAATACACATACTCCCATCTCCCCTGATGCTCATGCAGAAGTTAACGGGCCATACCCACTGAACACTGTCACTACACCACCCATGCGCACGGCAGTTCAGCTCACCTGAGAGGAGAAACAGGAGGGAGATGGACAGCGATACTTGGCAACACTGTGTTGTATTTCCTCACCAACAGCAACAGCAGAGATCTCACCACTGAGGGTTACAGCCTGAGGAGTCAAGGTCACACATTTTGGAAGATGCTCTGCAGCATCACATGATACTCCTGATGCAAATCCAGGCCAATGAAACCTCACACGCCTCGCAAAGGAACTGTGCGGGCACAGAGCAGGCATCCAACAGGGCTGCAGAGAGCTCCACTGGGACTGTGCTTAAACAAATCGATAAAAATCACATTTGCACCTTTCCACCTAACCATGAAGAGACACAGACATGTTGCACCTACATGACCTGCAGGACTAAGCCTGAAGAAACACCTACCTAAGTAGACCAGGAAATGCAAGTCATGGGGATCTTCAAGAGCCAAAGCTTCCCCTCAAACAAAAGGAAACCCAGTAAGATTGCAGGTGCCCTTAAGAACCAGATGTAACATAAATTATAATGTAACATAAATTAAAGTGGAATGAGCAGTTTAGAACCAAAGTCAGCACGACAGCCTGTCCAGAACACCAGCCCCCAAATGCAGATGCTCAGGCTGACAAAGCTTCCCTGCCGAGGCAGCTCAACTGCTGAGGCAGAACAAGTTTTCAACTCTCCCCCTTATCATTATTTCCAAATGGATTTGGCTGCCAAAGTTTATCAGTCTTCTTCTACATCTTTTGGTTTAAAACACATCCCTACTGTCCTCTGGGTGCTCCGAGTTTACCACATCCAATCACAAGAATTAGTTCAAATCTCTCCTGCTGCAAATCTCCCTGCAGTCTATCCTTCCCTTCAGCTTCAGGAAGGGTCTCAGGAAAAAGGCCAATTCCCTCAGGCACAGAACCCAAGAGGGAAGGCAGGTCCTGAGCTGGGACCACTCACGAGGCAAAGGGACAAACATGGGCCAAGATGGGAAACACCTGCAAGGTGAACAAACAGATAGGCTGTGTATGTTAAAGGCACGTGTATTAAAAGGTACTTCCATACCAGCTCCTGCAGTCAGTTCAATGCTGGTAGCACAGGACCACCCCTTCGAGAGGCTGCCACATGAGGTGCCACCTGCAGTGGCAGTTTTCCAAGCATCTCATACACAGTTTACGTAAGTCCACCTAGCAAACCTCAGCAAGAGACCTGTAACAGAGATAACTTGTCCAACAACTCAGCAGCAGTACAAGCAGGTGGGTGGGGGCAGAAAACAGCGTGCAGTCACACCAAAAGTTATTTTGTCCTGTTCAGACACTGAAAGAACCATGAGTAAAAACCAAAGCTCCAAGGCTGCAGAAATCCTTCCCAAGGCTTCAATCTTGTCCCAGGAGAATGAGGTGAAACCCACTCTCCTTGCATTTCACACTTTATGAACAATGGCTTAACTCCTCGCCACCTTCAGAATAACTCTGAGCACTTTCCTTCTCATTGATTTTGATAATCAAGTATTTCAATATTTTGACAGCCCTCTAAAACCCAAGTCAGTGCCGACTGTGAGGAGTGAGCCTCACGCTCGTGTTCCAGACATCCTCCAAACCAGAGGGACATGTGCAGATGGAGGGACAACGAACATGCAATAGCTGTTCCATTCTCAGCCTAGCAGAGACACAGTATTCAAGCCATCTATGAGCTGAACTAAAGAAACACAGGTGAAGTGTCTCTCTTCAGGGATTTACCATGAGTAACTACTGCACATTAACTAATCCAGCTATAATAACACACCTTTTTGGAAGACATTTTTCCTCAACAAGCACTGCACTGTCATTTACCCACTGCTCACACATCTCTTCTGCAATAAAACAAGTCTACAACATGAAAAGAAACCTGAGTACCCACAAGACAGACAAAAGCCCTTCGCAGGGAACACCAGCAGCCTGGAAAAACACAGTGGAAGATTCACATTACTGAAGGCATTGGCCAACGGAGCAGCAGCAGAACTGCACAGGGAGAACCAAAAACCAACCAAACCAATATAAAAACAGCTTAAAAATGCACTAACTCCTAGGCAAGTAAGACTTAAAGACACTGATTCTTTTGAACTAGTGTCATCAGAGGGACTCAGTTTCTCATTGCAGAAGAGATGCTACAGCCCAGCAACCATAAATGACCAGGATCAACAAAGGAATCCCCAAAACATTTGTTCATCTCTCCAAAGCCAGCAGACAACACTGTACAATAATAATCCATCCTGACCAGAATATCCATAAAAAAGCCTATATGACAAGGTGATACCTCTTGAACTACAATGAAAAGGTTCAACTGCCAGTACCAGGCAGCTTTTCCTCACCCTGCTGCTGCAGCACAGCAATCCCCACCCTCCTGAGTGGATGCTGCTGTCGCAGTACAAGGAAGAAGGGCAAGACACACATCCACATCTAAGAGGCATTTGAATTCAATGAAGCCCACTTTAAATGAGGTACACGAGAGCTGGGAACATCACCAGCACCTTTCCAACGCTGGTCCAGATCAGTGCACTCCAGCCTTTGAGAAAATGCCAGAAGCATCACATACATTCAGAGATTTTTATATCCTCTTTATAAACGTCACTTCAGTGAAGCCTGGATGGATATTTGTTGCCAGTTCTTACCCACAGGGCAGAGCACTACACAAACACCCTGCACAGTTTCTTTCCCTTGCAGTTTTCCTTTCCAGTCTCCACAGGCTACAACAAGTAGCCTGCTTCCTCCACCGGGAAGCAGACCTCCACGTTTTCTTTCACATAAAATCTTATCAAACCTGAATCCAACAGAAGACATCCAACTTCAAAGCTGCATGATGCTAAAAAGCTGTTTATATGTGTTTGATACATGCAGAGCTCGATATGGTTACACAAGAATCCTTTATGCAATGCTTCACTGCATATGCACAAATTTAATTTCAGGGACTCCTCAAAAACATGAAGTTTGGAAAGTACACATTTTGGCTTTTTTTGCTTCCTCACAAAACTTGTCTTTCTCTTGTAGGATAACCCTCATTTTGATGGGCAACAGTGTGACTTCCACACCTCTTGGCTTCCTCAAATCAGCATAAAATAACTGAAAAGGCCTCCCAGCACTTGAGGAGACTAGTACTTTTGGGCTGCTCCTTTACCAGGAAAACAGACAGATCAAAAACATCAGGTGATTATAAGCAAATCAAAATAGAAAGCCAAAATGCAAAACCATGTGCCCACATACCAATACAACCCTACACACACAAGTGTATGACATGACTCAAACACAAAGCAGACATGGCTATAGGGCCCATACAGGAATGAACTGGAGGCACAAATGAATTAAAATACACTGGTTTGCTCACCACACAACTTTTATCTTTCTTAACAAATGCAAGTATGTCCAAGTAGACATACACCCATCAATCTGCCAGAGTCAGCCTCTATCAGTGCTGTCTGCTAACACACACAGGTTTGATAATTCCACCGAGGGCAAGTGGAAGTGCAGGCACCTTCTGACTGTATTCAATCAGTTCCCACCTGCTCACCTGGCCTATGCAGGAATGGGCAACTAAATACACAGGGACAGAGAACACTCATTTTATTACCTGCTGAGGACAGGCATTGATTCTCCCCTCCTGTACCCTCTTATCTTGTTCTTTTCTATCTTCCTTGTTCTCATACCTACATCATATGTTTAATTTACCTGGCCATTCATACACTGCTTCATAGCTAAACTGCTGCTCACTTGCTGCTCCTTCACAACCCCAGCATCTCCCCACTGGCTCTCGTTACCCAAATTCCCCTGAGGTTCCCTAAACAAACTGCCATGTTGACACTGCTAAGTCACTTTCTCTGCCCACTGTGCCTCTCTGCTCAGAGAGGTAAGTCCTCCCCACCTGCCTTTTGACAGTGCTCACTTGTTCCAGCAGATCCAACATCTCATTCCTCTCCTCCTGCCAGACCTGAGACCAGGAGCACCTTCCACAGTGGGGAAGGGAGCAGCTCCAGTCACTGCATGCACCCACCAAGGCAGCAAGCAACAGAGGAGGACACAGGAATCATGGCATCTCTTACTGAATTCCCATACTGAGGATCACTCTGGTCGCAGTGATGCCCACAAATGGTTTCAAGCAATATTCTGCTTCTGCCAGTGCTGTGTGCAGGAGCCACGATTACCCCACTCACACAGTGTACATTACACACACACAGCAAATTCACCTGACCGCAGTGACTGACACAGTCCATCACAGTATTCACCAATTCTGTCACTAGCCAAACATGAACAACTCCTGACCTCTCAGAAAGCCTCTCAGCAGCTCTTTTCTGCCAGAAAGAGAGAGGTACAGGACAGAGTTTCCTTGTAAATAGGAACTGATCACCCAACTTCAGTGAGCCACTGATGTAATGAATGGTACCCAAGGGTGAGACAGGGACTCTAGCTCATCTCCTCATGCACTCTGACACCTCTTAACAACCTCCCTGCCCTGGCTCCTTGCCTCATACCCACAAAGGACTCTCACGAGAGACAGACCTCCTCTGATTTTTGCTAAAATAGCTGGAGTTGGGTGAAGAGGGCAAAGACATCAGTGAGGGAGCAAACAGGACCACACACACGTGTGAAAGGAACTGAGAATCCCAAATTCTGGTTGAACTGGTCAGGAAATCCCACCCAGCATATCTGAGCCATCATGTACACTCTAAGACATATACAGTAGCTCTGCTCTGCTTTTTAAAGACACCAGAGCACACCAGGCAGTGAGTATTTGGAGAAGTCCCAGTTGCCTCCAGTCTTCCTGAATGCCCAATGCAGCTGAGCTGATTCCATAACAATCCGTTATAAGCGGTTCCAGTTCCTGTCTGGCACTGCAGTTAGGATAAGTGACTCCACAGGTTGTAATTAGAATTAAAATTCTCCCTATGCCTTAGAATTAACTACATTTCTAGATTTCATACCACGATTCTTCAAATGATCATCTTCTGAATAATGGTAGCAGTAATGACTATTACTAATTTTGGCAATGAGAGAAACATAAAATTGCTCCAATTACCATTTGGGTGCTGGTTTTTCCTTAAATCACTGTCAAAGGTATCCTATTTCCCACAGAATCTGTTTCCTCCACAAAACATCCAGGGCACTAAATATTCAAGACTGTTCCTGAACTTTAACATTATACACGAGTAAGAAGGACAACAACTCTTCGCGCCAGCAGTCACCAACATCCGGACACACTTCAGTGTGCATGCAGCAGACATTTAAAAAATTATAGAATAGGATCTATTTTAATACTCAGAAGCCCAGCTCTCCTTTGTTTCCAAGCTTTACCTTGAACACAGCACCATGAACAGCACTGGCCAGGAGACTCTTTGGGAAGAAGTGAAGCTCCAGGTCCTTTGGCATGGGCAGCTGACCCAGGCAGCCAAAAGAAGACATGAGCGTGAAGCTGGGGCAATGCAGAACAATAAGGTGAGAAGGCCTGAAGCAACCCCTTGCTTGATCACCAGGCTTGAGGGTCATGGCTGCACAGTGAGCCCAGCACACGGACAGGGCAGTGTCCCTTCACCTCTGTACTGTCACCTGCAGGACTTTAGGCTGTGTGTATCAAAAATGGTGTAGGATACAGAATGAAAACCAAAACTGGGTGGCTTGCAGAGACCTTCTGGATGTGCTGCCCTTGCCCCAGACATCAATGTGATGGGCCTCAATTTCTCTGAAGACTTCTCCCCTGTACCACCATCCTCACAACTCTTCCGTATCCCCAGACCCTGATGAATGCTGTGACAGCTGACACTCCTTATAAAACTGCTGGCCTTGACACCAAAACAGAAATCCCCTGCGAGCGACTCTCTCCCCAGGTGAGCTTGCCCAAGCACATGGCCTCTGGGCAGGGTCTCCAAAAGCAACAGACTGTTGTCCAGGGGAGCACTGTCACAGTCCCTTGGCATGAGAGTTCCATCCTCTCCCACTGCCACCTCCCTCACAGCAGCAGTTGCACAACCCAGGTCAGAGCGTTTCTGGCTGAAAATTAACTGAGCAGAACTTTTTTTTTTTAAATATAATTACTTTTTTCCAGCTTAATGACTTCCCTGCTCCACCTTGTCATGCTGTTTAAGCCAATTAAATCAACACCGACGCAGTCCCACCTACTCTTCTCCCCACCCAGCAATGAATTCCTGCACCTCCCTTGCTCCAATGCCTGCCCAGCCCCACCACAAACTGGGCATCCCCAACTTTGAAACACTCGCCACTTTTGTCAAGTTTTCTTTGTTCAACTCAGCTTGCCTTGGCATCAGCAGGAACACATGTTGTGGGCAAGGCCACTGTGCATCTTGGAGAGCAGCCAGATCTGCCCCAGCAGCCTGCACACCACCTGCAGCCACGTCCAGCCCCTTCCCACCGCACCCAGAGCCCATGCAGGTGGTGTGGCAGCACTGGTCCTTCTGGAACAGAGTTTCTTGCAGGTTCCAGGAACCATCACAGCCACAGCAATCTCCTGCTCCAGAGCCCATCCAGGATCCCACACGCAACTCCTCCTGGGACACCTAAACACTCATCTGTTACCTTAGGAAAAACCACCAGCATTTGGGCATCATCACACTGGCCCACAGTCCTGAATCCATATTTAAACAGCCATTTTAAACCACCTACAGCAGAACCAACTGTCCTTCCTCCACTGGAGAGAGCATGCAGATGCTACATCACCACGAGCTCACAGGGCATCACAGGTGCCAGGGTGCAAAACCAACTCTCAGCCTTGGAGACACAGGTGACTCAGAGGAACGACTCAAATATGAAAAATGGGTCAGGTGGAAATACAAGGGGCAACATCGAAGGCTGTAACTGAACTACAAGGCTAGTTCTTATTTAATCACTACTGCTTTGGCATATCATGGTCAAGCTTTTAACCCATGCATTTCATTCACAAGGTCTGGGACTCTGGTTTTTGGAAGATGGATAATACTACCTTGACAAGGCCCAAAACGTAATCCTTCATGAAGTAGAAGCTACAAGGAGCCAAAATTCACCTTTTTACTCCAAGTATACCAAATTCTTCAGTTTAACCACCAGTTCTTTGCCCAAAGAAGTCCCCACCAGTCTCAGCACAGTCCATACCAGGAGGACAGAACACAGAATAGAGCAAATAAATGTGACAAACATTATCTCATGACAGTACCTGCACTTCTGTCACAGAGAGTAACCTTTCCTTTTTCCTGCTCCCAAAACAAGGCAAACTGCTTCTTTAATATTAATTTAATTTAATAATCCCTGCATTTAATTTAAAAAAACAAACAAACCAGCACTGTGCCACCTCAGCCTAATAAGGCCTAAAATGTTGCTCAACCAAAGAGTATTTTTAAGTGGTTTAACTTTAAAAGAGAAACTCAAAGGGTTTGCTGAGGCCTTTCTGAAAAACAAATATCCACCGTTTTTGCAAGGCTGCTCAACCATCAACAAGTGCCGGTGGGAACCAACACGACCCGCTGCAGCACTGTAAATTTCCATCGGAACGGAACGGAACGAAACTGAACCGCAAGTTCGCGTTGAACTGATTTTACTGGAACGTTTGTCTGGAGAAAAGCATATACCGGAGGCGGAGGACCGGGGGAGCCCGCGGCTGGCCGGGGCAGTGCCGTCGTGCCGCAGCCCCGGCCCGGCCGCCGCCGCTCCCCGGCCGCACCGCGGGGCTCCTGCGGGCATGGGCCGCCCCCAGCGCACTTCGCTCCGGCCGGGGCCCCCAGGGATGCTGCTGCAGCCGCGGCCTGCACCGGTCACCCGGAGCGGCCGCAGAACCGTCCCCGGCCGGGAGAGGCCGGAGCCGCGTCCAGCCCAGCCTTTGTCCCAGCGGCCGGGGCCGAGCTCCGGGCAGGCCCTGAGCCCCGGCAGCCCCGGCGGGCAGGGCCAGGGCCGCGCTTCCTCCCGCCGAGCGCGCCGGGCGCGGCCGGGCCGCCAGCGGGGCAGGCCCGGAGCGGGGCCGCCGGGGCCGGGCCGAGCCGGGGCTTCCCACGGGCAGCGCCGCTCCACAGCCGCGGCCCAGCGCGGGGGGCGCGAGCCGGCAGCGCCCAGGGGTCCCCACGGCCCGGGCAGGGCGAGACCCGCGGCGGCTCCGGCCCGGCTCGGCGAGGTCCGGCGCTGCCCGGGCCGGCGGTGCTTACCCTGCATGCTGCTGCTGCTGCTGGCGGCGCCCGGCCCGGGCCCGCTCCCGCTCCCCCCGGAGCCGCCGCTGGGGCTGGGAGTCGCCATTGTGCGCGGAGCGGGAGCAGCGGCGGCGGCGCTGCGCAGGGCCCTCCCCGGCAGGGCAGGACACACGGCCCCGCCGCCCGTCCGCCCCCGGCTGGGGCCGCGAAACCCCTCCCCGCCGGGGCCCCGCGCCTGCGGCACCGCTGCGGCGGGGCGGGGGCGGCGCTGCCTCCCGCGGGGGGACGGGGCATCCCCGGGCGGTCCTGCGGCTCCGCTCCGCTCCCGCTCCTCCGGGCCGGGGGGCATCGCCCGCAGCCCGTCAGGGGACCCCGCACCGCGCTCGGCCCCGCCAGCCCTTCAGCCGGGGCCGCCCGGACATCTGCTGTCCTGTCTCACGTCCCTGTGGCCGGGGAGGCCCTTCGGGGGCCGGCAGTCGGCCCGAGCAGCTTTATCGCATTTCTCATCTTCACCCTAGGGTTAGGACCTCTCCCACACAGACAGCCCCTTGCAAACTTCTCCTGACTCCCCCGAGACCACAGGGCATAACTCCTTGCCGTGCTTTCCCGGATTCCCAGGGCATGAGCCTCTTCCTGCCACCATCGCCCTCCCTCTCATTTTCCTTCTGCTCTTGGCCACTGCTGTTCATGCCAGCGCATGGTTTCTGACCATTCCTCTTAACTCCAGCAAACCTACACTCCTAGTCGTAGTGGCAGCACATACTGTGAATTAGAGAAGTGAAATGGTTTCCCCAGAGCCGTGGGCTCTCTCCAGCCTGCTGCATGACAGAGGGGAGTCCCTTCGCCTACAGGCGGTCTTGTGCCCTCATCTTTGTAACAGAAATAATAGTGACCCCCTTTATGAATGGAGATGGGCTGAGGTAAGAGCTGGATGTCCCACGCGTTAGAAGTATGAGGACTCTTTCCCTGCTCTCCGTTGCCCCGGCCACTGTGGAGGTGATAATACAGCCCTGAGCACACACTGGAAGTGCCTCCAGGAACTGCAAACCATCTTCCTTTGTGCAAGTGCAGTGCGGGAGGAGGTTGGGGCAGGAGCTGCCTCCCCAACCTGCCTTGATTTTTTTCTTCTTTCTGTCCCAGTTCAGCTCATATTGATTCCTCTTGCCGCATATTAAGGCAAGATTTTTCTTTCCTCATATGTTTTGAACTTAGGAAAGTATCTTCTTCCATTCTAGAGTCTTCTGAGTCTTCTGGTTTCCCTGCTCCGTTGTGGGGAGGGGAGTAGTCCGGGAGAAAGGCTGAAAAAGCCCCTGAAAAAGCCTTCTGCCCAAACACTGCTCTGCAGGGAACAACTCACATTCTCCTGAGCTCACCTTTGTCAGGAAGCGGGAGAAGAGCTCAGAACTGCTCCCCTCCCTAATCCCACATCTTTTCTTTCTCTTCTCTGTTTTGCTTAAGCCTTCTCTTCTGCATTAAGCCCTGAGTGCAGGTCCAGGGTTGGCACCTCACAGGCTGTGATGCAGAAACCCAGTGCCTAGTGGCAAACACTGGCGTAAGCTGACTTCCACTTCTGCTTTGTGCCACCTACGTGTGGTTTGCTTACAATTAGGTAAAGTCATACTTTCCCCTCACTGCAAGTCTGGGAAGATCAACAGTACCCATTCTGACATGTTTGTGAAACCTTCCCTTAAAGACCTCCAGTGATGGGGATTGTGCCATTCCCTAGCAATCTCTTCTGGCGCACATCCTAACATCACCCAAAAGCCTAACTGCAGGGTTTATTTTTAATTTGAAATCTTTTGTCTCCTGCCCTGTTCACTATGGCCATGGCCTTCTTTAAAATGACCCCTTGAGCACTTGATGATGTGCAACACTGAACCGCAATGTTTCCCTTCCTGTCCTCGCCTCAGCTTTCTCTTCTACACATTACATCAATTCATTTCCTTCAGCCTTTCTTCATGTTTTCTATGCCTCCCAGCATCCTCACTGACCTTCTTTGATGTTTTCTTTGTTCATCTGCATTTTTTGAAGTACAGCATCCCTAACTAGGCATACTACCCCAGCTTGCCTTGCAGGCTACAGCTCACATGCTCCAGGATGGCATTTGCCTTTTCCTTTTTTTTTTTTTTTTTTTTGGGGGGGGGGTGTTTTTGGGTTGGTGGGGATTTTTTGTTGTTGGTTTTTTTTTTGATGGTTTGTTGTTGTTGTTGGTTGGTTTTTGGTTTAGGTTTTTTTTGAAAACTGCATCCATCCAGTTCCCTCACCTGAACCTGTGTTGCTCACTGCTCATAAAAGTAATGCTGGAAGTTGTACTTGTTGAATATTGCCCTGTAGATTGCAGGCCATTTCTCCATCAAGTGCTGAATCCTGTTGTCTTTGCTGTCCTCAACAGCCTGGAGTAATTACCAGGTTTAATAAGGCAGTCATGGGTGTTAATCATCCAGGCTGTTAACTGAAGTAATTAAAAATATCTGGCATCAGATTGGACCCCTGCAAAAATTCCCTGAATATGTCCTTCCATTTTTACAAACACTGATAATTAGCACTTGAGGTACAATGATCTCACCAGTTTTACACTCACCATGCCCTTTTATCTTCTTAAGAAGGGCTCAGGAACGCCAGTGTTGAAAACCTTCCTAAAGTCAACATATGTGACATCTGTTACTTTTCACTTTATGCCTAAAAATTTGTGCCACACCAGGAGATGAGAGTGGTTTGTCAGCATTTTTTCCTGATGTTCCCTTCTCTCTGCAACCAGGACATCATCCACCTCTTATTCTGTACCATTTACATCATGCCCGGATCTTATACTTTCCAACTATGTTACATACATATACATGTATATTCATATAACTCTACACAAGCACAGGTATTGTTTCAGTAGTCACTGGCCATCCCCACAAAGATGTCTGTTGAGTTCATTTAGTCCATGACTGGCGCATCTGGAGCAGTCCATGGTAGCCATGATACACTGTGGCATTGTCATTCAACAACCAATATTACACATGCAATTCAACATTACAGACTGTTCTCACCCAAACATCAAATCCTCTTGAGGTATGTGTCATGTTTTCCTGTCCCTCTGCATTACCCACCTGGTGCACCCGGGTCCTTGAGCAAAAACAATCCCAGGGATGGGTTTGCCTTTGCTTCAGAAATGCGTCCTCTGAAGTTGGTCAATCAGGGAATATGGGGCTGCTCCCATTCTCAGGAAGGTGGGCCCCATCCTTCCCTGCTCCTGGCACCTGACCCACCAGTTAAGGCAACTAAACCAAGAGCCAGCTGTGCAACCATGCATTTATCTCCAGATGTCCCTATTGGAATTGCAGTCAGGGTTCTGGGGCCAGGAACACACCAAAGCCCCCAAACCCTTCACCTGCCCACCCAGAGCCTTTTTATCCCTTTTGATCCAACCTAAACCAATCTGTAACCATTCATGACACAATGATGAGGGCCATTATGGAATGGGTCACTGCAATGGGTGACTAGGCCAGTGTTGTACTAACATCTCTGGTACAGGCCCTTGGGAAACGTCCTGGCTCTCAATATCACAGCTTGGCTGCAGGGCCCATCCCTGCTGCCTCTGTTCTTTACAAGTGGAGTTGCCAAAGTGAAGATAAGCTTGGACTGCTATGGGGTAAGTAGGAGATCCAGAGAGTCAT
Source organism: Aphelocoma coerulescens (assembly GCF_041296385.1). Lineage (NCBI taxonomy): Eukaryota > Metazoa > Chordata > Aves > Passeriformes > Corvidae > Aphelocoma > Aphelocoma coerulescens. The sequence goes on along the minus strand of NC_091031.1, from coordinate 10,588,815 downwards.
AAGGAGAGAAGATGTTTTGCCTAATATCGAGGAACAAGTAGCTCAAGTTCTACTCGAGGATATTAAAGGTTCTTGGCCTCCCTCTCATGGGAGAAGTCAGTATTGCCTTCTGCCGATAGTCTCCTGTGTCCCTGGAGCGGGTGGTTGGAGGAAGTGCTCGGGATAGTTGGTAAAGCTTTGAAGCGAACAGCCTCGACCTTTTCTTTGCAGTAAACACACAACACTGAAAGACCTTTTTATTTCTAAGGCATGTTACAGCCTGGTTGCTTTGGAATTCCATTTAGCTCAGTTGGCCAGAGCATGGTGCTAACATGAAGGTTGTGGGTTTGATCCCCGTGTGGGCCATTCACTCAAGACTTGGACTCGATAATCCTTATGGGTCCCTTCCAGCTCAGAATATTCTGTGATGCTGTGAATTAGAGCAGCAAAGAACGCCACAGCTGGTAAACCAATCCCTCCTTCCCACCGTACCCTCAGGAGAGGCAGAGAGCCCTTTTGCCTTCCCTTGCTCTTGTGTCACTGAACTTTGATCACTCATAAGATTGCCAAACCTTGGCCTTGGACAATTCCAGGGATGGGGCAGCCACCACAGCTTCTCTGGGCAACCTGTGCCAGGGCCTCGCTTCCCTGGCACTATCGCTGTGCTGAGCGTCCCGTCCCAGCCAGCCCCGCTGGGCTGGGCTGCGCTCGGCATCGGCGCCGGGATCGGGATCGGGGCCGGGATCAGGATCGGGATCGGGGCCGGGATCAGGATCGGGATCGAGGCCGGGATCGGGGCCGGGATCGGGGCCGGGATCGGGATCGGGGCCCGCCCCTCTGTCCCGCCCCCCTGCCCGCCCCGGCCATGGCGGCGCGGCTGTGGCGGCTTTGCAATCTCCTCATGGCTGCCTTCTTCGGGCTGGCGGCCGCCGTGCAGGTGAGGCCGGGGCTTCCCTCCCGTCCCCTCCGCTCCCCTCCTGCGGAGCGCGGCCCCAGCCGGGCCGGCGGCTGTGGGGTCTCAGTGCACGCCTCCCGCTGCAGGTGAACGACCCCGACGCGGGGCTGTGGATGGTGAGTACGGGCCGCCCTTCCCTTGCCCTTCGGCTCCTCCTGCCCCGGAGGTCCCGGTGGCCCCAGCCCCTCTCTGCTTGCGCCCGTCCGATCCGGAGCCGCCAGAGGAAACCTGCTCCCGGCTTCCAGCTGAAGAGCGGGCAGACGCCGGGAAAACGATGTCTCTACTGCAGCGACGGCTGGAATCCGACCGTGCTTCCAGGATCTGCCTTATTTCACCCTAGATCCGCACCTGCCCCTGCAGAGCATCGCTTCCCTGTGCAGAGCGCTCCGAGCTGCTCCCGTTCCTCGTACCCGGCGCTCCCCTGTGCCCGTGGCCCTGTGCTTGCCTTGAGTCACCAGCGGGACCCGCCTTCTGCCGCTCAGCTGGGCCTCGAAGGGAAACGGGGAGCGAACCCCCTCCTGTGCCCGCCCTGCCCCGGCCCCATGAGCAGCCCCGGCCCCATGAGCAGCCCCCGGCCCCGTGCGCCGGGCTGAGAGCTGAGGGCAGACGGGGACAATCTGTGTGTGACAGGAGCTGCTTCCAGGGCAGGAGCTGCTTCCAGGGCAGGGGCTGCCCCTGCGTGCCCTGGGGTGCGTGAGCGCCTCTGACAGCGGCACCAGAGCGGGGCAAAACGCCCCAGCGCAGGTGGAAAGTTTGGGGAGCCCAGGGCCGAGGAGGACTCTGTCCCGTCAGCGCTTTCCCTGGAGGATCGGGATTCAGGGAAGGGGCTCTGCAGTGGTTGGTCAGGTCCGAAACCCAGGAGCGGAGGAACAAGGGCTCGCTCTGGGCTCATGGCCCGGGATTTTGCGTGATGATGGTGAAGATGAGCACTAGCAGTACCAGGGCATGCCGGAGGGCAAGGGACTGGGATCTGCTCTGTGCCTCTGACAAACTGCAGTAAAGGGGGGAAGTGCTGCTGTGGGTGGGTACTTCTGCTTCCTGACCTTGCAAAGTTTTGCTGCCGAGTAGATTTATATGTCATTAACAGGTTCTCTACTTAGTGCCAGCTGCCCTGACACTGCTTGTCAGCATCAACCCATCAGTAACAGGTATGATACTGATGTGCAAAACAGTCTGTGCTCAAATTTTGCCCCCAAAAGGTTGTTGTTTTGCTTTTTTTTTTTTTTAATTAAACCACAGATTAAAATCGGGCTGTGTGGAAACACATCCTACTACCTTCTGAGGGCAAAAAGCTGCAGGATCTGTTTCTGCAAAAGCTGGTCATGCTTTAGTGCTGGTGGCTGGACATGCTGCAGGGGAGGAGATGCTGAAAGCCCAGCTGCTGGGATGGGCCTGCACCCTGATTCCAGCTCAAAGCCCAACTGGAGCAGAAGCCTGGGAGCATGCTCTGAACCTGGCTCTGTGTTGACCTTAGCACATTAATTCAATTTGTTTCATTGTTATAAATCTGTGTTTTTGTTTATCTACCTCATGCAAGAGCAGCTGAGCTTTGCACAGTCCCGTGAAAGTGCTAAAGGTCTTGTTCAGTGCCAGGTATTGCTGCTGCCCCACAGAGCAATGGGAGCAGTAAGAACATTCAAAGGCTGTGTTTCCAAGGGTGTTTGCTGTGGGGGCTAATGGCAGTTCAGAGGATCATTCAGATCAGATTTGTTTCAGGACTTCAGAACATGGTTAAGATTTTTGTATTTTAATTCAATGGAAATAATTTTACATAAGGCCATTTTATATACACAAAGTGACTGTATCTGTTCTGGTGAATACTTACACTGGCTAAACTAAAATCACACTTAAAAGAGAAAACCTTCAGCAGTGCGTGGTATTGTCACAAATTACACCGTTGCAGTCAATAGCATTCCAGCTACCTGAAGCATATAAAGTGGCAGCATTCCTAAATTCAGAACTCATGAGGGTTGGTCGCTTGTGGTTTTGAACATTTCAGGGGAGGTTTGTGTGTGTGTGATAGGTGGCATAACGGCATTTGGCTGGTCAAGAGAATCTGCACGTTAAACTCACAGTTAGGTTTTGCCTTGTGTCAAGATCTGTGGAAAATAAAGATTAGAATAGCACAGCTTTTGTTAAACTGCAGGTTTATGTAAATTCACCAAGGGGTATTTGCCATTCAGGTCTCTGGAAGACACAGATGTTTAGGGTTTACTTTATGCTTCATGATAGTTGCTGACAGTCTGTTTTTTTCCTCAGATAATGATGTTTGGAGGAGCCTCTGTGACCTTCATTCTGTGGTCTGTGTTGTTGGGACCATTGCCTTGGCTTACTCTTTGTTTGCTTATGCCCAAGGAAACATTTTTCACGAAGAGGAAGGCAGGTAAGCAGTGGGTTTTATTTGCCCCTGCCCGAATCCAGCTCACCAGGCCATCTTCTTCTGATGTCACCTTCCAAAACTTTATTTCTGGGCTGTTGCAGTGAATGCTGTTGGTCCAGAGGAATCAGACCAAAGAGGAGGGAGGGACCATAATGCCCCAAACCAGTGACTCCTTGGACACAGGGAAGTCAACAGTCATTGCTTCCCTGATTGTGGCAGTTAGATTTACTTGGTCTGGCTTTCAGAGACCAGGGCACAAGCACAGTGAAACAGCTCTGTGCTCTTTTCCTGGAGCTGTAGGAGTGGTAGTTAATGTTTTGACAATTCCTGAGGCAATACCAAATGCATGTTTATCTGGCATGGGCTGCTGAGTCCTTGAAACTGCTAGGGATTGAGAAGGAGGGAGAACTTCTCACCTGGACATTCAGGAGTTGCCTAAAAAGTAGGTGCTTGCAAAGTACTGGCAGCTACTTCTGCACCTCATGACAAAACTGGGATGCTGCCTTGCTCTATGTTAATGAGAGAAATGTGCCTGCTTTGCCTATGTTAATGAGAGAAATGTGCTACGGAATGTAAGTCCAGCAGTAGAACAAAAAGTGGAGGCAGGAATTTCCACAGCTGTTTAGCTGTCATGTCTGTTTGAAGATTTGTGGTGGGAAGCAAAGTTAATTCTTGTAAATACCTTTGTAATTATAATCCTAGTAAAATATACTGAACTTCTCCAAAGGAGAAGAAGATGACTGAAGCAGTTCTTCTTCTCCTTTAGAGAAGAACTGCTGTGGAGGCAAAATTTGTATTGCCTGAATGTAGACATCTGTTTGTATTATTTTCTGATCTGTTTTCTGGTTGGCTTTTTAGAGAATTGTTTGGTCTGGTGATTATTACAGTATGGATGAGTCTTTGTCGCAGTTCAGCAAAGTAAGTTTTCTCTTTTTTATAATCCATTCTCATGTTCACATTTAGTAACTAGCTCCTTGAAAACACATGGCTGATTTTGGTCAAGCATTGGCACAGGCTCCCCAGGGAGGTGATGGAGTCACCATTCCTGGAAGTGTTCAAAAAAATAACTGGATGTGGCACTGCACAATGGGGTTTAGTGGGCATGGTGCTATACAGTCCAAGGTTGGACTTGAAGATCCTGGAGGTCTTTTTCAACCTTAAAGATTCAGTGATTTGAAGTAACTCTGTTGCATTTCTTCCATTCTAGGAGTCCCCTGGGAGGAGTTCACTTGGTTGCTGCAGTCGTTGTTGCCCTCTTCCCCTTTGTTTCATGGCTGTACATTTATGTGAACAAAGACATGCGAGAGTCTTGGCCAACACACTGCAAAACGGTGATTTAATTGGGTGGGAGAAAGGCTACAGTAACTATGCTGTCCTTACTTGCCTTTCTTTTGGTGCTTAATGAAAGGTTAGTGTCAGTTTGACAGGACCAAAGAACACCTGGCTGCTGCTTCCTGCAGTGCTGCTTGAGATTTGGTAAGATGTTGAGGAACACTGTCAAATCTGAGTGGGGAATTTTTCTATGGAAACCGCTGTTCAGCTGGCTGCTGCTTACGTTTTCCAAGCACCATTGATCCAATGTGTGTTCTAATGGTATATTCAAGAGATCATCACATCCCTGGATCACTCTCCAATCACCTCATACTTTGGGAAATCTACCATTCTGTAACATAAGGGAGAAGTAAGCAAATACTATTTTAATAAATTACTATTTACAACCATGGAACTTTCAAATATGTGCCTGGATAATCCATTTCAGACGTACTGGAAAATTGAGCAGTCTGTATTTCTGTCCTAAGTAGAATATAGCTGAAAAAATAATTTTTGCTATTTTTAACTGAAAATCACTGGTTTTACTGAGTAATAAACACTATATTTTAAAGAAAACTCAGTGAAGGCCTCTGTATCTTTTATTTTCTGGGAGATGCATATTCAAGCCTGTCACCAGCAGATGCGGGCACTGTCACAACTCTGCCACTCACCTAATTTTTCTTGGAAAGCAGGACCCACGCAGCAGCAAGCATGTCCCCACTATTCATCCTGGGGAAGGAAGCACAGGTGGATACACTGGACTCAGGAGCTGGCTGGGCCAGAGCCAGGACAGCTCCAGGTGTAGCACACAACTCCCTTTCTTTAGATCGGTGTCAGGGCTCGCTCTCTCGGCACTGCTGCAGGTGATCCCAGCTGTGCACACACAGCACAGCCCAGCCCAAGTATCTGCAGCATTCTGTGGTGCAGCACAGATGGTCTCCACTCTCCTTAGCTTTTTCTGAGGATTACTTCAGTCTTTTAAAGCAATGTTGGAAGACTGAATTAGGCTACACAGTGGATATATTCTGCCAGACATGAGACCTTACTGTGATGTTCACAGAAAAGAAATAATAAATTGAGATGTGGCTGGGCAGGTACAACTCTGCATGCTTTAATGCTCGCTGAGAGAATAGCAGTGGGCTTTTTTTGAACAGTATTCGTTATATGGTTTGCATCTTTTCACAGTAACAATCCAGTCTGGATTGGGTGTTTCACATCAACATTCTGTACTCAAATATATTTTATTTCAGTTACTGGCCTTCTCTGTTCTCCAGAAAGAAATCAGGTGTTTTCTTACAGAAACATGATTTCTAAAATTCTGTATCCAAGAGGAAAATGTCTGAGCTAAAGCAATTAAGTATCAGCCATGCACAGCTTTCTAAAAGCAAACAGCTGAATCTCCTATGCTTTTGTCCGAGTCCTTCCTGAAGAAGAGCAGCTTGTATTTGCCTGGCATTTCAGAAGTGCATAACTCTGTCGGGAATCCTGCCCCTTCCCTTTAGTATCATTTTATCTTCATAGACGTAAATAGTTCCAAAAGCGTTGCTTTCTGGTGGCGTTTCGACCACCCCCTCCAGGGTGAGGTGATGCACTCCGTGAGAGTCCAGGCAGTAGGCGCCGTCGTGCAGGTGCCCTGCGAGGACGCAAACCACGCACCGGTGCGAGTGTATCACTGACAGGGCAGCCTCGTAATTCCAGGCCAGGCAAACCCCGTTTGAAGCATACGGATGAATGGGCACATGACCTGCAGTCCAGAGGGAAAGAAATAAGAGAGAAACTGTAACAAATTCGCCTCATTGCTAGGGAAGTTCAGCCATCCAGCTGCGTACAGAAAGCTCACCCCAGAGTGAGGCGTGGTTGCTGTTCTGCTCTTTCACAGGTTCCATCTCACCAGAGCCACAAGAGCTGCTACATGTTTTCTGCAGCTAACATACACAGGCTAGCTAACTTTTTTTCCCACATATTTCCATAGGAGTATATACCCCCCATCAAATACAGGGGTTGGAACTAGATTAGTTTTCAGGGCCCTTCCAGCACAAACCATTCTGATTCTCTAATACTCTCCCCCCCATATCCACCTACCCATAACTATAACTTTTTCTTGGTTTTCATCAGAGAACTTGAGGACTTCATTGAACCAGTCCAGCTGGGCTTGGCTAAATCCTCCATTAAACGCTACAAAGTAAGGTTCTTTGAGCCCTGCAACCAAGAAGAAGAAGGTTAGGCACAAATGCATACACCTCCCATGGCTCCTCTATTTGCCTTACGTAAATCTGCTGATGGTTGGTTTACTCTCAGAACCTTTGGGGTTTTTTTTTGCATTTCTCGGATCAAAACTCCAGTCTCCTTGCGCAAAGGAGAAGATTATCCGTTAGTGTTTTCGGGAGTTTTGGTCACACTACACAAACATGGTTTCCACTGCTGGGTGTCCCCCGCCGCATGGGACAGGGCGGGCACAACTCGGTGCTCTGCAACAGCCGCTTCAGCAGCAGCTGCGTGGTGTTCCGATACTGCGGGGCACAGAGCGCAGCACAGACCCAGCCCAGAGGCACCGGGGCAGCACCAGCGGTACGGGGGAGCATCTCCTGTGCCCGCCTAGAGCCGCACGGACGGCAGGGAGGCGGCGGAGGCCGGAAGCAATGGGGCACATGCTTGAGCCCTTGGCATCCCGCTGTCAGCACCGGGAGCTCCGGGCAGCGAGGGCTCGGCCGCCCGCGCCCCTGCCAAGCCGGAGGTACCTGCGGGGCTGTTGAGGTCATCATTGGGGTTCTTCTCCCGCAGCACCCGCACGGACTCCTGGTAGCGGGGGCTGCCGGGCTCCGTGCCCAGGGTGCTCACGTCGTAGGTGTCGAGCACGACGAGGCGGAGCCGCGGGGCCGGGCTCCAGTGATAGGCGTGGCACTCCCTGTCCGGGGGCCCGTCCGAGCCCCCCGCGGGGCGGCTGTACAGCCCGGACTGCACCAGCCGGGCCCGGCTGAAGTTGTAGAGCTCGTGGTTGCCCCACGCGTGGTGCACCGGCACCGACAGCTCCCCCAGGACCGCCAGCACCTGCTGCAAGGCGCTCTCGGCCTCGCCGCGCCGGACGTTCTGCCCGTCGATGCTATCGCCCAGCTGCAGCACAAAGTCTATCGGCGGGCTCTCGTCTGCCCACGCCCGCACCGCCTCCCGCAGCAAGCGCAGGCTGTGCCGGTAGTAGCGCCGCCGGCAGCCACCGAAGTCGTGCCCGTCCTCCGCGTCCGCGAACTGGATGTCGGCGACAACCCCGAAGGCGACGCGCGGCGCCGCCTCCATGGCGGCCTCGGGCGGGGCGGAAGGGGCGGCGCGGGCAGCGGGAACATGGCGGGGGCGGCGGGGCTGTGGCGGCTCCGGGCGGCCGCGGTGCGGGCCCGCGCGGGGCTGTGGCCGCTGCCGGGCCCGGCCGTGCGGGGCTGGGCGGTGCTGCCCGCGGCCCGCAGCCGCCCGGTGTCGCAGCTGCCGCCGGGCCGCGGGCCGCGGGCGGGCGCCCAGAAGCGGGTGAGTGAGGGACGGAGGGACGGAGGGCGGCGGGGCCGGGCCGGGCCGGGCCGGGCCGGGCCGCCCCTGCGCCCTGAGCGGTCACCAAAGCCCTTGTCCCCCGCAGCTCGTGTCGTGGCGGTCGCTGGCGGCCACCGTGGTGCTGGGCGGGGGGCTGCTGGCCGGCATGAAGGTGGTGAAGCGGCGCAAGGAGGAGGGTGAGTGCGGGGCGAGGGAGGAGCGGCGGGGGTGTCGCGTTTCGTGTTGAGAAGAAGCATTTTTCGTCTTCAGATGATGCGGGTTTTGCATTCAGATGTATTTTACCTGCTTGGGCACCGTCGCTGTATCACGGCTTTGCACAGGGCCGCCTCGTACCCGCGTTTACGGAAGTGCCGCAGAAAATTTTCGGAAATTAAAAGCAATTCGAGCTTCAGCGTTTTCAAGTTCCTGGGTCGGAATAGTTGTGTTTGGCTGCACGCTGTGCAGCGCAGAGACGGAGCTGGGTGTTGTGGGCTCGCTGGGTTCCTGCCGTGCAGCACGTGAGCGTTGCCCTCTCCTGCAGGAGCTGCCACATATTTCCTTGTCATGGATTTACTGTTGAAAACAGAGATATTGCAGCTTTTAGGGTATGTTCTGTTTTCATCGGGTGCTGGTCTCTGTGTTTCACACCAGCCTAGATATCTGTCTTTATTTTTCCCTTTCTTTCTAAACAAAAATGCAGTCGGATAACAACGAAAGATAATGTCATATTTCAAAGGAATATTTGATTTTGTCCAAAAGGAATGCTTTCTGGAAGGTGTGTGCACGTTGGGTTTGCGTGTGACAGGTGTTGGTGGATCTTGACATGACCCTGAGCCGTGTCTGACTCGCCTGCTCCCAAGGCTTGCCTGGGAAGCGTTGTGCACTGTGGCATGGGTGTGTTTGATTCCCACTTGTGTTTTGTAGAACTGGAGAAGGAACGAAACCGAGGCATTGGGAAGCCGCTGCTGGGAGGGCCCTTCTCGCTCGTCAGCCATGAGGGACAGCCCAGGACCAGCAAGGACTACATTGGCCAGTGGGTGCTGATCTACTTTGGCTTCACTCACTGCCCTGACATCTGTCCTGATGAACTGGAGAAAATGATTGCAGTGGTAGACGAAATTGGTAGGGGAATTCAGTTGTCCTAGGGGTCCATAAACAGGGTTTTTGGGAGGTTCAGGTTTGTTCTGATAAAATACCACAAATGGTAATGCTTTTTTCAAAATCCTGCTGGCTATTATTCAGTATTTGAATTAATTGCTAAGTGGTACATAGATCAATCTACCTGTCGCTAGGGTCTGGCATGACAGCACTGATCTTTCCATAGCAGGGGACTTGGGAATAAAAAGATGGTGGCAGGTTATAGGAAATTTATTGCATTGTATTTTTGCCAAGAAGTGACTGTGAGGTATGTTAGTATTTTTTTCCCTCTGTTTTGTTCATCTCTGTGAGATTCTCTCCTGAAGCAGAGTGGCTGTGCTGTGGAATGGAGGGAGGGAAAAGGCTCTGTGTTAGGGGTGCTTTCTTAGCCTGCAGGCCCTGAACAATTACTGAGCAGGGGTAATAGTAACCCAGCGTGGGGGAAATCAGACCAAAATGAAGGCTTTGGCTGGAACATGAAGGAAGGAGCCTGGATTGTGTCTTCACATTTCCTCCTGCTCCTCCATCCTGGCGTGCTTTCCTTGTGTCAGCCAGTGTTCCAACACATGCATCACACCACAGCATCTTCTGCAGCAGAGCCAGTCTTTCATCCCTCCTGAGCAGGGCAGGGGCTCTGGCTGGGGGGCTGGAAACTCCCAGCACAGACACAGAGCATCACATCTCATGGCATTTGCTTCATGAGTTACATAAATAAAGCTGCACAAAATGGTCTCTTTTTAGTCACTTGGGGTGGGCTTGGATTGATGTTACATGGCTATGAGCTTGTTTGAAGAGAAATGAGAGATGATTTCTGGTTTTCTAAAATAAATAATAATTGTTAATGTCACAGATCGAATTCCATCTTTGCCTAATCTGACCCCACTCTTCATCACCATCGATCCTGAGAGGGACAACCAAGAAGCCATTGCCAGATATGTTAAAGGTATTCCTGCTTTCTTTCTCTGTGTCTCCTAGCATGTAATACAGAGCACTGAAAAGGAGCTTCTTGAAGGGATTCTTTTTACTAAAATGTGTAAATATCTTCTTTCTATGTAGAATTCTCTCCGAAGCTGATCGGGTTGACTGGTACCAAGGCACAGATTGACCAAGTGGCTAAAGCGTACCGTGTGTACTACAGCGAAGGCCCCAAGGATGAGGACAATGATTACATAGTAAGTAAAAGGAGCCTTTGCTTACTGAAGGACTGTGGATAAGAGCAGCATAAACATTTTAAAACCAGCTGTTGGATCTTTACTGAAGTCCCATGTGCACTGGTATGTTAAGCTGTCAGAACCTCGATGCCATCTTACAAGCTCAGAACCTCACCAAAGTGTGTTCTAAACAATCCCAGAAATGCAGACAGTAGCACAGGAGCTAGCAAGCCTGGCAATAGTCGAACTTTCTGATCTGTAACATTTGACTGGCTCTTTCCTATGTGCTCCAAAGTGAAAATGGAACTGGGAAATTAAGGCAGTAGGAAGAGAGAGAAATGAGAATTAAAAGTGAGTAACAATTCATTGTCTGCCAAACTGACACCAAGGAGTGGGGTCTTCCTGGCAAGAGACTTGGATATCTGCCTGCAGGTACTGTGGGAATCTTCTTTTTGTGTCAAACAACCTGCAGGAGAGAGCATGTTAATTAATGCAAATTAAGTGGGAATAAAATACGTAGAGTAATAGTGTGAAGGAGGAAAATGAGGTTTAAGTGAGGCTGAACTTGGTAGTCATAATCTTACTCTCTGGAAGTGATTGGACCAAGTGCTTGTAGAGCTCTGAGCTGCTGCTGGGGCCTTCCTGCCTTGCCACATTCTGAGCAGGCTGCAAAAGTAAAGCAGGTACAAGTGGTAGGGTGAGTGAGGATACAGGTGATCTGATGTCCTTTTTTTTCCTTTACAAGAACTGAGGGCATCAGAGGAAATGAAAAACAGTTCAAAAGTAAAATATCTGAATTAAAACCACCAATTAAAATTTTGAGAACCATTATTTCAATGAAGGAAATGCCATTAAGTTTAATGCATCCTTTTAACTTGTGGTCCTGGAAATGTCTCTGTGATGTCTCATTTCAAATGCAGCTGAACTCAGAGCACGGCTGTATTTCAGTCCTGAGCAGTCGTGGCTTCCATCGCCGAACTTTGTGTCTTTGCTGAGAAAGGTGTTGTCATGGTTAGGTGCAGACAGGATTTGCAGCGGCATTTAAAGAAATGTGCAGTGGAGTTAAGTTTGATCTAAATCCAGTTGGAATTCCGGGATGTGCATGGGTGAGGCTGCTTCAGTGCGCCGGTAGGGGGCGCCCCCGTCCCGTATGTCCCTGTATCCCACTGCTGGTCCCATTCCCGCATTTCCCTGTATCCCCCTGCTGGTCCCATTCCCGCATTTCCCTGTGTCCCACTGCTGGTCCCGTTCCTGATCCCGCATTTCTCTGTATCCCACTGCTGGCCCCATTCCCGATCCCGCATTTCCCTGTATCCCACTGCTGGTCCCATTCCCAATCCCGCATTTCCCTGTATCCCACTGCTGGTGCCATTCCCTGTTGTGCATTTCCCTTCTGAGCTGGTGTTCTGTGATTTTGTGGTCTCTCTTACCCAGCCATGCTGTGCTCTCCTGCAGGTGGATCACACAATAATTATGTACCTCCTCGGCCCTGATGGTGACTTTGTGGACTACTATGGCCAGAATAAGAGGAGCACTGAGATTTCAGCTTCTATTGCTGCACACATGAGAAAATACAGATCCTAAAATGCAAGGTCTTCAAAGATTGCTGTGAACATCACCTGTGGGTTTGGCTGTGATTGGACATTGGAGTTAAAGCAGAAGCACTCAACATCCTGTCATGCAGGCCTCCTTTCTTCCAAATAAGAAAGGCAACCATGTTTCTGCAAATTCCCATCACCAAAAATCTCTACAGAGCCTTCCCCATGGATATTATTTCCAACGAGATCTTGGGTACAGAATGAAATTTGGGACTTCTCTG